>NC_090651.1:183239478-183847581 GCF_040937935.1 Hyperolius riggenbachi | reverse complement strand
CTGGCCTACGGTATACAAAAGATCTAGACTCGTGGTATTTTAGAATTCTCTTATTCTGAAAGATCTTAATGATTTGGTATGCCTTGTTCTTTCAGCTCTCTCACAGATAGACAGATAGTAAGATAGAGAAGAATATATGTGTGGCCTATGTAAGATCAGTCCTGGACGTCCTATACCTATTTTTATAACCTATATTAACTAAACTAACAGCTGTATCGACAAACGAGAGATAACAATGAGACATGACATGTGATGTAATAGAATAGATCTGTTTTGTTTTGTTTTGTTTAGACTAGTTTTGTTTAGTTTTGTTTTATAAACAATATTATAAGACACAAACATCTTATACAGAATACAGAATATTGTAGAAACTAGCTCCACTATATAAAGATTTGGATCTACACATATCCCAGCAAAATATCAACAAATAATAAATGTCACATGTTTATGTCATGTGACATATATAATTCATATGATGTTATTTCTCTATTTAATCTTATACACCTAAAACATTGTGCTATTCTATGCAAAGGAGTTCTCCCCTGGAGTCTCTGTAGGGTGGTGAAAGTCCCCCATTCTCCAGGGTCCGAGATATCCTGAGTTGTAAGAATCTCTTAAGCTGCACAGTTTATAATTCCTCATCCTTTATTTCAATACAAGAGATAGAAAACATCTAACACAAACCTTATAGACCTAAATAGAATATCTATATGATATACAAATCTATAATATACATTAAACAACCCTAATTAATATCTAGATCCTACACATAGATAGATAGGACTTTATAATATTCATTAACCTTAATAATTTATACGTTATAAGAAGATAACTAACACAGTTCACTAACGCCAAGACAATGTCTTGGCTTATATTGACAAAATTCAATCACTGTGTTTAGAACTACACCTAGTCATAATACGTTGAGAATAATTACTTGATATAATACATTATAGGTAATGTTGTACTGAATTATTGATTCTGCTTTATATTATTTTGTAATACACTGTTATGACCTTTATATAGATATGTTATGTAAGGAAATTTCAAAACATTTTAAACTTTTTCTGAAATGTTTGTCAATTATCTTTGCAAAAATCATAATAAAAACTATTGTTTAAGAAAAACTGGTTACGTTTGCAATTGAAAGAAAAATGACTATAGTTGAAGAAGTAATGGCCCCTAAACTATGTTCTGGGATGAAAGTTACAGCTTCAGTGAAATCCGTTTGCAAATCGGAGTGATAGATTAGAATCTAGAGCCAACGGTAAGTTTTCTATGTTAAACCATTACACCATTGAAAAACTGGTTACGTTTGCAATTGAAAGAAAAATGACTATAGTTGAAGAAGTAATGGCCCCTAAACTATGTTCTGGGATGAAAGTTACAGCTTCAGTGAAATCCGTTTGCAAATCGGAGTGATAGATTAGAATCTAGAGCCAACGGTAAGTTTTCTATCTTAAACCATTACACCATTGAAAAACTGGTTACATTTGCAATTGAAAGAAAAATGACTATAGTTGAAGAAGTAATGGCCCCTAAACTATGTTCTGGGATGAAAGTTACAGCTTCAGTGAAATCCGTTAGCAAATCGGAGTGATAGATTAGAATCTAGAGCCAACGGTAAGTTTTCTATCTTAAACCATTACACCATTGAAAAACTGGTTACGTTTGCAATTGAAAGAAAAATGACTATAGTTGAAGAAGTAATGGCCCCTAAACTATGTTCTGGGATGAAAGTTACAGCTTCAGTGAAATCCGTTTGCAAATCGGAGTGATAGATTAGAATCTAGAGCCAACGGAAAGTTTTCTATGTTAAACCATTACACCATTGAAAAACTGGTTACGTTTGCAATTGAAAGAAAAATGACTATAGTTGAAGAAGTAATGGCCCCTAAACTATGTTCTGGGATGAAAGTTACAGCTTCAGTGAAATCCGTTTGCAAATCGGAGTGATAGATTAGAATCTAGAGCCAACGGTAAGTTTTCTATGTTAAACCATTACACCATTGAAAAACTGGTTAGGTTTGCAATTGAAAGAAAAATGACTATAGTTGAAGAAGTAATGGCCCCTAAACTATGTTCTGGGATGAAAGTTACAGCTTCAGTGAAATCCGTTTGCAAATCGGAGTGATAGATTAGAATCTAGAGCCAACGGTAAGTTTTCTATGTTAAACCATTACACCATTGAAAAACTGGTTACGTTTGCAATTGAAAGAAAAATGACTATAGTTGAAGAAGTAATGGCCCCTAAACTATGTTCTGGGATGAAAGTTACAGCTTCAGTGAAATCCGTTTGCAAATCGGAGTGATAGATTAGAATCTAGAGCCAACGGTAAGTTTTCTATGTTAAACCATTACACCATTGAAAAACTGGTTACGTTTGCAATTGAAAGACAAATGACTATAGTTGAAGAAGTAATGGCCCCTAAACTATTTTCTGGGATGAAAGTTACAGCTTCAGTGAAATCCGTTTGCAAATCGGAGTGATAGATTAGAATCTAGAGCCAACGGTAAGTTTTCTATGTTAAACCATTACACCATTGAAAAACTGGTTACGTTTGCAATTGAAAGAAAAATGACTATAGTTGAAGAAGTAATGGCCCCTAAACTATGTTCTGGGATGAAAGTTACAGCTTCAGTGAAATCTGTTTGCAAATCGGAGTGATAGATTAGAATCTAGAGCCGACGGTAAGTTTTCTATGTTAAACCATTACACCATTGAAAAACTGGTTACGTTTGCAATTGAAAGAAAAATGACTATAGTTGAAGAAGTAATGGCCCCTAAACTATGTTCTGGGATGAAAGTTACAGCTTCAGTGAAATCCGTTTGCAAATCGGAGTGATAGATTAGAATCTAGAGCCAACGGTAAGTTTTCTATCTTAAACCATTACACCATTGAAAAACTGGTTACGTTTGCAATTGAAAGAAAAATGACTATAGTTGAAGAAGTAATGGCCCCTAAACTATGTTCTGGGATGAAAGTTACAGCTTCAGTGAAATCCGTTAGCAAATCGGAGTGATAGATTAGAATTTAGAGCCAACGGTAAGTTTTCTATCTTAAACCATTACACCATTGAAAAACTGGTTACGTTTGCAATTGAAAGAAAAATGACTATAGTTGAAGAAGTAATGGCCCCTAAACTATGTTCTGGGATGAAAGTTACAGCTTCAGTGAAATCTGTTTGCAAATCGGAGTGATAGATTAGAATCTAGAGCCAACGGTAAGTTTTCTATGTTAAACCATTACACCATTGAAAAACTGGTTACGTTTGCAATTGAAAGAAAAATGACTATAGTTGAAGAAGTAATGGCCCCTAAACTATGTTCTGGGATGAAAGTTACAGCTTCAGTGAAATCCGTTTGCAAATCGGAGTGATAGATTAGAATCTAGAGCCAACGGTAAGTTTTCTATCTTAAACCATTACACCATTGAAAAACTGGTTACGTTTGCAATTGAAAGAAAAATGACTATAGTTGAAGAAGTAATGGCCCCTAAACTATGTTCTGGGATGAAAGTTACAGCTTCAGTGAAATCCGTTGGCAAATCGGAGTGATAGATTAGAATCTAGAGCCAACGGTAAGTTTTCTATCTTAAACCATTACACCATTGAAAAACTGGTTACGTTTGCAATTGAAAGAAAAATGACTATAGTTGAAGAAGTAATGGCCCCTAAACTATGTTCTGGGATGAAAGTTACAGCTTCAGTGAAATCCGTTTGCAAATCGGAGTGATAGATTAGAATCTAGAGCCAACGGAAAGTTTTCTATGTTAAACCATTACACCATTGAAAAACTGGTTACGTTTGCAATTGAAAGAAAAATGACTATAGTTGAAGAAGTAATGGCCCCTAAACTATGTTCTGGGATGAAAGTTACAGCTTCAGTGAAATCCGTTTGCAAATCGGAGTGATAGATTAGAATCTAGAGCCAACGGTAAGTTTTCTATGTTAAACCATTACACCATTGAAAAACTGGTTACGTTTGCAATTGAAAGAAAAATGACTATAGTTGAAGAAGTAATGGCCCCTAAACTATGTTCTGGGATGAAAGTTACAGCTTCAGTGAAATCCGTTTGCAAATCGGAGTGATAGATTAGAATCTAGAGCCAACGGTAAGTTTTCTATGTTAAACCATTACACCATTGAAAAACTGGTTACGTTTGCAATTGAAAGAAAAATGACTATAGTTGAAGAAGTAATGGCCCCTAAACTATGTTCTGGGATGAAAGTTACAGCTTCAGTGAAATCCGTTTGCAAATCGGAGTGATAGATTAGAATCTAGAGCCAACGGTAAGTTTTCTATGTTAAACCATTACACCATTGAAAAACTGGTTACGTTTGCAATTGAAAGAAAAATGACTATAGTTGAAGAAGTAATGGCCCCTAAACTATGTTCTGGGATGAAAGTTACAGCTTCAGTGAAATCTGTTTGCAAATCGGAGTGATAGATTAGAATCTAGAGCCGACGGTAAGTTTTCTATGTTAAACCATTACACCATTGAAAAACTGGTTACGTTTGCAATTGAAAGAAAAATGACTATAGTTGAAGAAGTAATGGCCCCTAAACTATGTTCTGGGATGAAAGTTACAGCTTCAGTGAAATCCGTTTGCAAATCGGAGTGATAGATTAGAATCTAGAGCCAACGGTAAGTTTTCTATCTTAAACCATTACACCATTGAAAAACTGGTTACGTTTGCAATTGAAAGAAAAATGACTATAGTTGAAGAAGTAATGGCCCCTAAACTATGTTCTGGGATGAAAGTTACAGCTTCAGTGAAATCTGTTTGCAAATCGGAGTGATAGATTAGAATCTAGAGCCGACGGTAAGTTTTCTATGTTAAACCATTACACCATTGAAAAACTGGTTACGTTTGCAATTGAAAGAAAAATGACTATAGTTGAAGAAGTAATGGCCCCTAAACTATGTTCTGGGATGAAAGTTACAGCTTCAGTGAAATCCGTTGGCAAATCGGAGTGATAGATTAGAATCTAGAGCCAACGGTAAGTTTTCTATCTTAAACCATTACACCATTGAAAAACTGGTTACGTTTGCAATTGAAAGAAAAATGACTATAGTTGAAGAAGTAATGGCCCCTAAACTATGTTCTGGGATGAAAGTTACAGCTTCAGTGAAATCCGTTTGCAAATCGGAGTGATAGATTAGAATCTAGAGCCAACGGTAAGTTTTCTATCTTAAACCATTACACCATTGAAAAACTGGTTACGTTTGCAATTGAAAGAAAAATGACTATAGTTGAAGAAGTAATGGCCCCTAAACTATGTTCTGGGATGAAAGTTACAGCTTCAGTGAAATCCGTTAGCAAATCGGAGTGATAGATTAGAATCTAGAGCCAACGGTAAGTTTTCTATCTCAAACCATTACACCATTGAAAAACTGGTTACGTTTGCAATTGAAAGAAAAATGACTATAGTTGAAGAAGTAATGGCCCCTAAACTATGTTCTGGGATGAAAGTTACAGCTTCAGTGAAATCCGTTTGCAAATCGGAGTGATAGATTAGAATCTAGAGCCAACGGAAAGTTTTCTATGTTAAACCATTACACCATTGAAAAACTGCTTACGTTTGCAATTGAAAGAAAAACGACTATAGTTGAAGAAGTAATGGCCCCTAAACTATGTTCTGGGATGAAAGTTACAGCTTCAGTGAAATCCGTTTGCAAATCGGAGTGATAGATTAGAATCTAGAGCCAACGGTAAGTTTTCTATGTTAAACCATTACACCATTGAAAAACTGGTTACGTTTGCAATTGAAAGAAAAATGACTATAGTTGAAGAAGTAATGGCCCCTAAACTATGTTCTGGGATGAAAGTTACAGCTTCAGTGAAATCCGTTTGCAAATCGGAGTGATAGATTAGAATCTAGAGCCAACGGTAAGTTTTCTATGTTAAACCATTACACCATTGAAAAACTGGTTACGTTTGCAATTGAAAGAAAAATGACTATAGTTGAAGAAGTAATGGCCCCTAAACTATGTTCTGGGATGAAAGTTACAGCTTCAGTGAAATCCGTTTGCAAATCGGAGTGATAGATTAGAATCTAGAGCCAACGGTAAGTTTTCTATGTTAAACCATTACACCATTGAAAAACTGGTTACGTTTGCAATTGAAAGAAAAATGACTATAGTTGAAGAAGTAATGGCCCCTAAACTATGTTCTGGGATGAAAGTTACAGCTTCAGTGAAATCCGTTTGCAAATCGGAGTGATAGATTAGAATCTAGAGCCAACGGTAAGTTTTCTATGTTAAACCATTACACCATTGAAAAACTGGTTACGTTTGCAATTGAAAGAAAAATGACTATAGTTGAAGAAGTAATGGCCCCTAAACTATGTTCTGGGATGAAAGTTACAGCTTCAGTGAAATCCGTTTGCAAATCGGAGTGATAGATTAGAATCTAGAGCCAACGGTAAGTTTTCTATGTTAAACCATTACACCATTGAAAAACTGGTTACGTTTGCAATTGAAAGAAAAATGACTATAGTTGAAGAAGTAATGGCCCCTAAACTATGTTCTGGGATGAAAGTTACAGCTTCAGTGAAATCCGTTTGCAAATCGGAGTGATAGATTAGAATCTAGAGCCAACGGTAAGTTTTCTATGTTAAACCATTACACCATTGAAAAACTGGTTACGTTTGCAATTGAAAGAAAAATGACTATAGTTGAAGAAGTAATGGCCCCTAAACTATGTTCTGGGATGAAAGTTACAGCTTCAGTGAAATCCGTTTGCAAATCGGAGTGATAGATTAGAATCTAGAGCCAACGGTAAGTTTTCTATGTTAAACCATTACACCATTGAAAAACTGGTTACGTTTGCAATTGAAAGAAAAATGACTATAGTTGAAGAAGTAATGGCCCCTAAACTATGTTCTGGGATGAAAGTTACAGCTTCAGTGAAATCTGTTTGCAAATCGGAGTGATAGATTAGAATCTAGAGCCGACGGTAAGTTTTCTATGTTAAACCATTACACCATTGAAAAACTGGTTACGTTTGCAATTGAAAGAAAAATGACTATAGTTGAAGAAGTAATGGCCCCTAAACTATGTTCTGGGATGAAAGGTACAGCTTCAGTGAAATCCGTTTGCAAATCGGAGTGATAGATTAGAATCTAGAGCCAACGGTAAGTTTTCTATGTTAAACCATTACACCATTGAAAAACTGGTTACGTTTGCAATTGAAAGAAAAATGACTATAGTTGAAGAAGTAATGGCCCCTAAACTATGTTCTGGGATGAAAGTTACAGCTTCAGTGAAATCCGTTAGCAAATCGGAGTGATAGATTAGAATCTAGAGCCAACGGTAAGTTTTCTATCTTAAACCATTACACCATTGAAAAACTGGTTACGTTTGCAATTGAAAGAAAAATGACTATAGTTGAAGAAGTAATGGCCCCTAAACTATGTTCTGGGAGGAAAGTTACAGCTTCAGTGAAATCTGTTTGCAAATCGGAGTGATAGATTAGAATCTAGAGCCGACGGTAAGTTTTCTATGTTAAACCATTACACCATTGAAAAACTGGCCCCTAAACTATGTTCTGGGATGAAAGTTACAGCTTCAGTGAAATCCGTTTGCAAATCGGAGTGATAGATTAGAATCTAGAGCCAACGGTAAGTTTTCTATCTTAAACCATTACACCATTGAAAAACTGGTTACGTTTGCAATTGAAAGAAAAATGACTATAGTTGAAGAAGTAATGGCCCCTAAACTATGTTCTGGGATGAAAGTTACAGCTTCAGTGAAATCCGTTGGCAAATCGGAGTGATAGATTAGAATCTAGAGCCAACGGTAAGTTTTCTATGTTAAACCATTACACCATTGAAAAACTGGTTACGTTTGCAATTGAAAGAAAAATGACTATAGTTGAAGAAGTAATGGCCCCTAAACTATGTTCTGGGATGAAAGTTACAGCTTCAGTGAAATCCGTTTGCAAATCGGAGTGATAGATTAGAATCTAGAGCCAACGGAAAGTTTTCTATGTTAAACCATTACACCATTGAAAAACTGGTTACGTTTGCAATTGAAAGAAAAATGACTATAGTTGAAGAAGTAATGGCCCCTAAACTATGTTCTGGGATGAAAGTTACAGCTTCAGTGAAATCCGTTTGCAAATCGGAGTGATAGATTAGAATCTAGAGCCAACGGTAAGTTTTCTATGTTAAACCATTACACCATTGAAAAACTGGTTACGTTTGCAATTGAAAGAAAAATGACTATAGTTGAAGAAGTAATGGCCCCTAAACTATGTTCTGGGATGAAAGTTACAGCTTCAGTGAAATCCGTTTGCAAATCGGAGTGATAGATTAGAATCTAGAGCCAACGGTAAGTTTTCTATGTTAAACCATTACACCATTGAAAAACTGGTTAGGTTTGCAATTGAAAGAAAAATGACTATAGTTGAAGAAGTAATGGCCCCTAAACTATGTTCTGGGATGAAAGTTACAGCTTCAGTGAAATCCGTTTGCAAATCGGAGTGATAGATTAGAATCTAGAGCCAACGGTAAGTTTTCTATGTTAAACCATTACACCATTGAAAAACTGGTTAGGTTTGCAATTGAAAGAAAAATGACTATAGTTGAAGAAGTAATGGCCCCTAAACTATGTTCTGGGATGAAAGTTACAGCTTCAGTGAAATCCGTTTGCAAATCGGAGTGATAGATTAGAATCTAGAGCCAACGGTAAGTTTTCTATGTTAAACCATTACACCATTGAAAAACTGGTTGCGTTTGCAATTGAAAGAAAAATGACTATAGTTGAAGAAGTAATTGCCCCTAAACTATGTTCTGGGATGAAAGTTACAGCTTCAGTGAAATCCGTTTGCAAATCGGAGTGATAGATTAGAATCTAGAGCCAACGGTAAGTTTTCTATGTTAAACCATTACACCATTGAAAAACTGGTTAGGTTTGCAATTGAAAGAAAAATGACTATAGTTGAAGAAGTAATGGCCCCTAAACTATGTTCTGGGATGAAAGTTACAGCTTCAGTGAAATCCGTTTGCAAATCGGAGTGATAGATTAGAATCTAGAGCCAACGGTAAGTTTTCTATGTTAAACCATTACACCATTGAAAAACTGGTTACGTTTGCAATTGAAAGAAAAATGACTATAGTTGAAGAAGTAATGGCCCCTAAACTATGTTCTGGGATGAAAGTTACAGCTTCAGTGAAATCCGTTTGCAAATCGGAGTGATAGATTAGAATCTAGAGCCAACGGTAAGTTTTCTATGTTAAACCATTACACCATTGAAAAACTGGTTACGTTTGCAATTGAAAGAAAAATGACTATAGTTGAAGAAGTAATGGCCCCTAAACTATGTTCTGGGATGAAAGTTACAGCTTCAGTGAAATCCGTTTGCAAATCGGAGTGATAGATTAGAATCTAGAGCCAACGGTAAGTTTTCTATGTTAAACCATTACACCATTGAAAAACTGGTTATGTTTGCAATTGAAAGAAAAATGACTATAGTTGAAGAAGTAATGGCCCCTAAACTATGTTCTGGGATGAAAGTTACAGCTTCAGTGAAATCCGTTTGCAAATCGGAGTGATAGATTAGAATCTAGAGCCAACGGTAAGTTTTCTATGTTAAACCATTACACCATTGAAAAACTGGTTACGTTTGTAATTGAAAGAAAAATGACTATAGTTGAAGAAGTAATGGCCCCTAAACTATGTTCTGGGATGAAAGTTACAGCTTCAGTGAAATCCGTTTGCAAATCGGAGTGATAGATTAGAATCTAGAGCCAACGGTAAGTTTTCTATGTTAAACCATTACACCATTGAAAAACTGGTTACGTTTGCAATTGAAAGAAAAATGACTATAGTTGAAGAAGTAATGGCCCCTAAACTATGTTCTGGGATGAAAGTTACAGCTTCAGTGAAATCTGTTTGCAAATCGGAGTGATAGATTAGAATCTAGAGCCGACGGTAAGTTTTCTATGTTAAACCATTACACCATTGAAAAACTGGTTACGTTTGCAATTGAAAGAAAAATGACTATAGTTGAAGAAGTAATGGCCCCTAAACTATGTTCTGGGATGAAAGTTACAGCTTCAGTGAAATCCGTTTGCAAATCGGAGTGATAGATTAGAATCTAGAGCCAACGGTAAGTTTTCTATCTTAAACCATTACACCATTGAAAAACTGGTTACGTTTGCAATTGAAAGAAAAATGACTATAGTTGAAGAAGTAATGGCCCCTAAACTATGTTCTGGGATGAAAGTTACAGCTTCAGTGAAATCCGTTAGCAAATCGGAGTGATAGATTAGAATCTAGAGCCAACGGTAAGTTTTCTATCTTAAACCATTACACCATTGAAAAACTGGTTACGTTTGCAATTGAAAGAAAAATGACTATAGTTGAAGAAGTAATGGCCCCTAAACTATGTTCTGGGAGGAAAGTTACAGCTTCAGTGAAATCTGTTTGCAAATCGGAGTGATAGATTAGAATCTAGAGCCGACGGTAAGTTTTCTATGTTAAACCATTACACCATTGAAAAACTGGTTACGTTTGCAATTGAAAGAAAAATGACTATAGTTGAAGAAGTAATGGCCCCTAAACTATGTTCTGGGATGAAAGTTACAGCTTCAGTGAAATCCGTTTGCAAATCGGAGTGATAGATTAGAATCTAGAGCCAACGGTAAGTTTTCTATCTTAAACCATTACACCATTGAAAAACTGGTTACGTTTGCAATTGAAAGAAAAATGACTATAGTTGAAGAAGTAATGGCCCCTAAACTATGTTCTGGGATGAAAGTTACAGCTTCAGTGAAATCCGTTGGCAAATCGGAGTGATAGATTAGAATCTAGAGCCAACGGTAAGTTTTCTATCTTAAACCATTACACCATTGAAAAACTGGTTACGTTTGCAATTGAAAGAAAAATGACTATAGTTGAAGAAGTAATGGCCCCTAAACTATGTTCTGGGATGAAAGTTACAGCTTCAGTGAAATCCGTTTGCAAATCGGAGTGATAGATTAGAATCTAGAGCCAACGGAAAGTTTTCTATGTTAAACCATTACACCATTGAAAAACTGGTTACGTTTGCAATTGAAAGAAAAATGACTATAGTTGAAGAAGTAATGGCCCCTAAACTATGTTCTGGGATGAAAGTTACAGCTTCAGTGAAATCCGTTTGCAAATCGGAGTGATAGATTAGAATCTAGAGCCAACGGTAAGTTTTCTATGTTAAACCATTACACCATTGAAAAACTGGTTACGTTTGCAATTGAAAGAAAAATGACTATAGTTGAAGAAGTAATGGCCCCTAAACTATGTTCTGGGATGAAGTAACAGCTTCAGTGAAATCCGTTTGCAAATCGGAGTGATAGATTAGAATCTAGAGCCAACGGTAAGTTTTCTATGTTAAACCATTACACCATTGAAAAACTGGTTAGGTTTGCAATTGAAAGAAAAATGACTATAGTTGAAGAAGTAATGGCCCCTAAACTATGTTCTGGGATGAAAGTTACAGCTTCAGTGAAATCCGTTTGCAAATCGGAGTGATAGATTAGAATCTAGAGCCAACGGTAAGTTTTCTATGTTAAACCATTACACCATTGAAAAACTGGTTAGGTTTGCAATTGAAAGAAAAATGACTATAGTTGAAGAAGTAATGGCCCCTAAACTATGTTCTGGGATGAAAGTTACAGCTTCAGTGAAATCCGTTTGCAAATCGGAGTGATAGATTAGAATCTAGAGCCAACGGTAAGTTTTCTATGTTAAACCATTACACCATTGAAAAACTGGTTACGTTTGCAATTGAAAGAAAAATGACTATAGTTGAAGAAGTAATGGCCCCTAAACTATGTTCTGGGATGAAAGTTACAGCTTCAGTGAAATCCGTTTGCAAATCGGAGTGATAGATTAGAATCTAGAGCCAACGGTAAGTTTTCTATGTTAAACCATTACACCATTGAAAAACTGGTTACGTTTGCAATTGAAAGAAAAATGACTATAGTTGAAGAAGTAATGGCCCCTAAACTATGTTCTGGGATGAAAGTTACAGCTTCAGTGAAATCCGTTTGCAAATCGGAGTGATAGATTAGAATCTAGAGCCAACGGTAAGTTTTCTATGTTAAACCATTACACCATTGAAAAACTGGTTACGTTTGCAATTGAAAGAAAAATGACTATAGTTGAAGAAGTAATGGCCCCTAAACTATGTTCTGGGATGAAAGTTACAGCTTCAGTGAAATCCGTTTGCAAATCGGAGTGATAGATTAGAATCTAGAGCCAACGGTAAGTTTTCTATGTTAAACCATTACACCATTGAAAAACTGGTTACGTTTGCAATTGAAAGAAAAATGACTATAGTTGAAGAAGTAATGGCCCCTAAACTATGTTCTGGGATGAAAGTTACAGCTTCAGTGAAATCCGTTTGCAAATCGGAGTGATAGATTAGAATCTAGAGCCAACGGTAAGTTTTCTATCTTAAACCATTACACCATTGAAAAACTGGTTACATTTGCAATTGAAAGAAAAATGACTATAGTTGAAGAAGTAATGGCCCCTAAACTATGTTCTGGGATGAAAGTTACAGCTTCAGTGAAATCCGTTAGCAAATCGGAGTGATAGATTAGAATCTAGAGCCAACGGTAAGTTTTCTATCTTAAACCATTACACCATTGAAAAACTGGTTACGTTTGCAATTGAAAGAAAAATGACTATAGTTGAAGAAGTAATGGCCCCTAAACTATGTTCTGGGATGAAAGTTACAGCTTCAGTGAAATCCGTTTGCAAATCGGAGTGATAGATTAGAATCTAGAGCCAACGGAAAGTTTTCTATGTTAAACCATTACACCATTGAAAAACTGGTTACGTTTGCAATTGAAAGAAAAATGACTATAGTTGAAGAAGTAATGGCCCCTAAACTATGTTCTGGGATGAAAGTTACACCTTCAGTGAAATCCGTTTGCAAATCGGAGTGATAGATTAGAATCTAGAGCCAACGGTAAGTTTTCTATGTTAAACCATTACACCATTGAAAAACTGGTTAGGTTTGCAATTAAAAGAAAAATGACTATAGTTGAAGAAGTAATGGCCCCTAAACTATGTTCTGGGATGAAAGTTACAGCTTCAGTGAAATCCGTTTGCAAATCGGAGTGATAGATTAGAATCTAGAGCCAACGGTAAGTTTTCTATGTTAAACCATTACACCATTGAAAAACTGGTTACGTTTGCAATTGAAAGAAAAATGACTATAGTTGAAGAAGTAATGGCCCCTAAACTATGTTCTGGGATGAAAGTTACAGCTTCAGTGAAATCCGTTTGCAAATCGGAGTGATAGATTAGAATCTAGAGCCAACGGTAAGTTTTCTATGTTAAACCATTACACCATTGAAAAACTGGTTACGTTTGCAATTGAAAGAAAAATGACTATAGTTGAAGAAGTAATGGCCCCTAAACTATGTTCTGGGATGAAAGTTACAGCTTCAGTGAAATCCGTTTGCAAATCGGAGTGATAGATTAGAATCTAGAGCCAACGGTAAGTTTTCTATGTTAAACCATTACACCATTGAAAAACTGGTTACGTTTGCAATTGAAAGAAAAATGACTATAGTTGAAGAAGTAATGGCCCCTAAACTATGTTCTGGGATGAAAGTTACAGCTTCAGTGAAATCCGTTTGCAAATCGGAGTGATAGATTAGAATCTAGAGCCAACGGTAAGTTTTCTATGTTAAACCATTACACCATTGAAAAACTGGTTACGTTTGCAATTGAAAGAAAAATGACTATAGTTGAAGAAGTAATGGCCCCTAAACTATGTTCTGGGATGAAAGTTACAGCTTCAGTGAAATCCGTTTGCAAATCGGAGTGATAGATTAGAATCTAGAGCCAACGGTAAGTTTTCTATCTTAAACCATTACACCATTGAAAAACTGGTTACATTTGCAATTGAAAGAAAAATGACTATAGTTGAAGAAGTAATGGCCCCTAAACTATGTTCTGGGATGAAAGTTACAGCTTCAGTGAAATCCGTTAGCAAATCGGAGTGATAGATTAGAATCTAGAGCCAACGGTAAGTTTTCTATCTTAAACCATTACACCATTGAAAAACTGGTTACGTTTGCAATTGAAAGAAAAATGACTATAGTTGAAGAAGTAATGGCCCCTAAACTATGTTCTGGGATGAAAGTTACAGCTTCAGTGAAATCCGTTTGCAAATCGGAGTGATAGATTAGAATCTAGAGCCAACGGAAAGTTTTCTATGTTAAACCATTACACCATTGAAAAACTGGTTACGTTTGCAATTGAAAGAAAAATGACTATAGTTGAAGAAGTAATGGCCCCTAAACTATGTTCTGGGATGAAAGTTACAGCTTCAGTGAAATCCGTTTGCAAATCGGAGTGATAGATTAGAATCTAGAGCCAACGGTAAGTTTTCTATGTTAAACCATTACACCATTGAAAAACTGGTTAGGTTTGCAATTGAAAGAAAAATGACTATAGTTGAAGAAGTAATGGCCCCTAAACTATGTTCTGGGATGAAAGTTACAGCTTCAGTGAAATCCGTTTGCAAATCGGAGTGATAGATTAGAATCTAGAGCCAACGGTAAGTTTTCTATGTTAAACCATTACACCATTGAAAAACTGGTTACGTTTGCAATTGAAAGAAAAATGACTATAGTTGAAGAAGTAATGGCCCCTAAACTATGTTCTGGGATGAAAGTTACAGCTTCAGTGAAATCCGTTTGCAAATCGGAGTGATAGATTAGAATCTAGAGCCAACGGTAAGTTTTCTATGTTAAACCATTACACCATTGAAAAACTGGTTACGTTTGCAATTGAAAGACAAATGACTATAGTTGAAGAAGTAATGGCCCCTAAACTATGTTCTGGGATGAAAGTTACAGCTTCAGTGAAATCCGTTTGCAAATCGGAGTGATAGATTAGAATCTAGAGCCAACGGTAAGTTTTCTATGTTAAACCATTACACCATTGAAAAACTGGTTACGTTTGCAATTGAAAGAAAAATGACTATAGTTGAAGAAGTAATGGCCCCTAAACTATGTTCTGGGATGAAAGTTACAGCTTCAGTGAAATCTGTTTGCAAATCGGAGTGATAGATTAGAATCTAGAGCCGACGGTAAGTTTTCTATGTTAAACCATTACACCATTGAAAAACTGGTTACGTTTGCAATTGAAAGAAAAATGACTATAGTTGAAGAAGTAATGGCCCCTAAACTATGTTCTGGGATGAAAGTTACAGCTTCAGTGAAATCCGTTTGCAAATCGGAGTGATAGATTAGAATCTAGAGCCAACGGTAAGTTTTCTATCTTAAACCATTACACCATTGAAAAACTGGTTACGTTTGCAATTGAAAGAAAAATGACTATAGTTGAAGAAGTAATGGCCCCTAAACTATGTTCTGGGATGAAAGTTACAGCTTCAGTGAAATCCGTTAGCAAATCGGAGTGATAGATTAGAATTTAGAGCCAACGGTAAGTTTTCTATCTTAAACCATTACACCATTGAAAAACTGGTTACGTTTGCAATTGAAAGAAAAATGACTATAGTTGAAGAAGTAATGGCCCCTAAACTATGTTCTGGGATGAAAGTTACAGCTTCAGTGAAATCTGTTTGCAAATCGGAGTGATAGATTAGAATCTAGAGCCGACGGTAAGTTTTCTATGTTAAACCATTACACCATTGAAAAACTGGTTACGTTTGCAATTGAAAGAAAAATGACTATAGTTGAAGAAGTAATGGCCCCTAAACTATGTTCTGGGATGAAAGTTACAGCTTCAGTGAAATCCGTTTGCAAATCGGAGTGATAGATTAGAATCTAGAGCCAACGGTAAGTTTTCTATCTTAAACCATTACACCATTGAAAAACTGGTTACGTTTGCAATTGAAAGAAAAATGACTATAGTTGAAGAAGTAATGGCCCCTAAACTATGTTCTGGGATGAAAGTTACAGCTTCAGTGAAATCCGTTGGCAAATCGGAGTGATAGATTAGAATCTAGAGCCAACGGTAAGTTTTCTATCTTAAACCATTACACCATTGAAAAACTGGTTACGTTTGCAATTGAAAGAAAAATGACTATAGTTGAAGAAGTAATGGCCCCTAAACTATGTTCTGGGATGAAAGTTACAGCTTCAGTGAAATCCGTTTGCAAATCGGAGTGATAGATTAGAATCTAGAGCCAACGGAAAGTTATCTATGTTAAACCATTACACCATTGAAAAACTGGTTACGTTTGCAATTGAAAGAAAAATGACTATAGTTGAAGAAGTAATGGCCCCTAAACTATGTTCTGGGATGAAAGTTACAGCTTCAGTGAAATCCGTTTGCAAATCGGAGTGATAGATTAGAATCTAGAGCCAACGGTAAGTTTTCTATGTTAAACCATTACACCATTGAAAAACTGGTTACGTTTGCAATTGAAAGAAAAATGACTATAGTTGAAGAAGTAATGGCCCCTAAACTATGTTCTGGGATGAAAGTTACAGCTTCAGTGAAATCCGTTTGCAAATCGGAGTGATAGATTAGAATCTAGAGCCAACGGTAAGTTTTCTATGTTAAACCATTACACCATTGAAAAACTGGTTACGTTTGCAATTGAAAGAAAAATGACTATAGTTGAAGAAGTAATGGCCCCTAAACTATGTTCTGGGATGAAAGTTACAGCTTCAGTGAAATCCGTTTGCAAATCGGAGTGATAGATTAGAATCTAGAGCCAACGGTAAGTTTTCTATGTTAAACCATTACACCATTGAAAAACTGGTTACGTTTGCAATTGAAAGAAAAATGACTATAGTTGAAGAAGTAATGGCCCCTAAACTATGTTCTGGGATGAAAGTTACAGCTTCAGTGAAATCCGTTTGCAAATCGGAGTGATAGATTAGAATCTAGAGCCAACGGTAAGTTTTCTATGTTAAACCATTACACCATTGAAAAACTGGTTAGGTTTGCAATTGAAAGAAAAATGACTATAGTTGAAGAAGTAATGGCCCCTAAACTATGTTCTGGGATGAAAGTTACAGCTTCAGTGAAATCCGTTTGCAAATCGGAGTGATAGATTAGAATCTAGAGCCAACGGTAAGTTTTCTATGTTAAACCATTACACCATTGAAAAACTGGTTAGGTTTGCAATTGAAAGAAAAATGACTATAGTTGAAGAAGTAATGGCCCCTAAACTATGTTCTGGGATGAAAGTTACAGCTTCAGTGAAATCCGTTTGCAAATCGGAGTGATAGATTAGAATCTAGAGCCAACGGTAAGTTTTCTATGTTAAACCATTACACCATTGAAAAACTGGTTACGTTTGCAATTGAAAGAAAAATGACTATAGTTGAAGAAGTAATGGCCCCTAAACTATGTTCTGGGATGAAAGTTACAGCTTCAGTGAAATCCGTTTGCAAATCGGAGTGATAGATTAGAATCTAGAGCCAACGGTAAGTTTTCTATGTTAAACCATTACACCATTGAAAAACTGGTTACGTTTGCAATTGAAAGAAAAATGACTATAGTTGAAGAAGTAATGGCCCCTAAACTATGTTCTGGGATGAAAGTTACAGCTTCAGTGAAATCCGTTTGCAAATCGGAGTGATAGATTAGAATCTAGAGCCAACGGTAAGTTTTCTATGTTAAACCATTACACCATTGAAAAACTGGTTACGTTTGCAATTGAAAGAAAAATGACTATAGTTGAAGAAGTAATGGCCCCTAAACTATGTTCTGGGATGAAAGTTGCAGCTTCAGTGAAATCCGTTTGCAAATCGGAGTGATAGATTAGAATCTAGAGCCAACGGTAAGTTTTCTATGTTAAACCATTACACCATTGAAAAACTGGTTACGTTTGCAATTGAAAGAAAAATGACTATAGTTGAAGAAGTAATGGCCCCTAAACTATGTTCTGGGATGAAAGTTACAGCTTCAGTGAAATCCGTTTGCAAATCGGAGTGATAGATTAGAATCTAGAGCCAACGGTAAGTTTTCTATCTTAAACCATTACACCATTGAAAAACTGGTTACATTTGCAATTGAAAGAAAAATGACTATAGTTGAAGAAGTAATGGCCCCTAAACTATGTTCTGGGATGAAAGTTACAGCTTCAGTGAAATCCGTTAGCAAATCGGAGTGATAGATTAGAATCTAGAGCCAACGGTAAGTTTTCTATCTTAAACCATTACACCATTGAAAAACTGGTTACGTTTGCAATTGAAAGAAAAATGACTATAGTTGAAGAAGTAATGGCCCCTAAACTATGTTCTGGGATGAAAGTTACAGCTTCAGTGAAATCCGTTTGCAAATCGGAGTGATAGATTAGAATCTAGAGCCAACGGAAAGTTTTCTATGTTAAACCATTACACCATTGAAAAACTGGTTACGTTTGCAATTGAAAGAAAAATGACTATAGTTGAAGAAGTAATGGCCCCTAAACTATGTTCTGGGATGAAAGTTACAGCTTCAGTGAAATCCGTTTGCAAATCGGAGTGATAGATTAGAATCTAGAGCCAACGGTAAGTTTTCTATGTTAAACCATTACACCATTGAAAAACTGGTTAGGTTTGCAATTGAAAGAAAAATGACTATAGTTGAAGAAGTAATGGCCCCTAAACTATGTTCTGGGATGAAAGTTACAGCTTCAGTGAAATCCGTTTGCAAATCGGAGTGATAGATTAGAATCTAGAGCCAACGGTAAGTTTTCTATGTTAAACCATTACACCATTGAAAAACTGGTTACGTTTGCAATTGAAAGAAAAATGACTATAGTTGAAGAAGTAATGGCCCCTAAACTATGTTCTGGGATGAAAGTTACAGCTTCAGTGAAATCCGTTTGCAAATCGGAGTGATAGATTAGAATCTAGAGCCAACGGTAAGTTTTCTATGTTAAACCATTACACCATTGAAAAACTGGTTACGTTTGCAATTGAAAGACAAATGACTATAGTTGAAGAAGTAATGGCCCCTAAACTATGTTCTGGGATGAAAGTTACAGCTTCAGTGAAATCCGTTTGCAAATCGGAGTGATAGATTAGAATCTAGAGCCAACGGTAAGTTTTCTATGTTAAACCATTACACCATTGAAAAACTGGTTACGTTTGCAATTGAAAGAAAAATGACTATAGTTGAAGAAGTAATGGCCCCTAAACTATGTTCTGGGATGAAAGTTACAGCTTCAGTGAAATCCGTTTGCAAATCGGAGTGATAGATTAGAATCTAGAGCCAACGGTAAGTTTTCTATGTTAAACCATTACACCATTGAAAAACTGGTTACGTTTGCAATTGAAAGAAAAATGACTATAGTTGAAGAAGTAATGGCCCCTAAACTATGTTCTGGGATGAAAGTTACAGCTTCAGTGAAATCCGTTTGCAAATCGGAGTGATAGATTAGAATCTAGAGCCAACGGTAAGTTTTCTATGTTAAACCATTACACCATTGAAAAACTGGTTACGTTTGCAATTGAAAGAAAAATGACTATAGTTGAAGAAGTAATGGCCCCTAAACTATGTTCTGGGATGAAAGTTACAGCTTCAGTGAAATCTGTTTGCAAATCGGAGTGATAGATTAGAATCTAGAGCCGACGGTAAGTTTTCTATGTTAAACCATTACACCATTGAAAAACTGGTTACGTTTGCAATTGAAAGAAAAATGACTATAGTTGAAGAAGTAATGGCCCCTAAACTATGTTCTGGGATGAAAGTTACAGCTTCAGTGAAATCCGTTTGCAAATCGGAGTGATAGATTAGAATCTAGAGCCAACGGTAAGTTTTCTATCTTAAACCATTACACCATTGAAAAACTGGTTACGTTTGCAATTGAAAGAAAAATGACTATAGTTGAAGAAGTAATGGCCCCTAAACTATGTTCTGGGATGAAAGTTACAGCTTCAGTGAAATCCGTTAGCAAATCGGAGTGATAGATTAGAATCTAGAGCCAACGGTAAGTTTTCTATCTTAAACCATTACACCATTGAAAAACTGGTTACGTTTGCAATTGAAAGAAAAATGACTATAGTTGAAGAAGTAATGGCCCCTAAACTATGTTCTGGGAGGAAAGTTACAGCTTCAGTGAAATCTGTTTGCAAATCTGAGTGATAGATTAGAATCTAGAGCCGACGGTAAGTTTTCTATGTTAAACCATTACACCATTGAAAAACTGGTTACGTTTGCAATTGAAAGAAAAATGACTATAGTTGAAGAAGTAATGGCCCCTAAACTATGTTCTGGGATGAAAGTTACAGCTTCAGTGAAATCCGTTTGCAAATCGGAGTGATAGATTAGAATCTAGAGCCAACGGTAAGTTTTCTATCTTAAACCATTACACCATTGAAAAACTGGTTACGTTTGCAATTGAAAGAAAAATGACTATAGTTGAAGAAGTAATGGCCCCTAAACTATGTTCTGGGATGAAAGTTACAGCTTCAGTGAAATCCGTTGGCAAATCGGAGTGATAGATTAGAATCTAGAGCCAACGGTAAGTTTTCTATGTTAAACCATTACATCATTGAAAAACTGGTTACGTTTGCAATTGAAAGAAAAATGACTATAGTTGAAGAAGTAATGGCCCCTAAACTATGTTCTGGGATGAAAGTTACAGCTTCAGTGAAATCCGTTTGCAAATCGGAGTGATAGATTAGAATCTAGAGCCAACGGAAAGTTTTCTATGTTAAACCATTACACCATTGAAAAACTGGTTACGTTTGCAATTGAAAGAAAAATGACTATAGTTGAAGAAGTAATGGCCCCTAAACTATGTTCTGGGATGAAAGTTACAGCTTCAGTGAAATCCGTTTGCAAATCGGAGTGATAGATTAGAATCTAGAGCCAACGGTAAGTTTTCTATGTTAAACCATTACACCATTGAAAAACTGGTTACGTTTGCAATTGAAAGAAAAATGACTATAGTTGAAGAAGTAATGGCCCCTAAACTATGTTCTGGGATGAAAGTTACAGCTTCAGTGAAATCCGTTTGCAAATCGGAGTGATAGATTAGAATCTAGAGCCAACGGTAAGTTTTCTATGTTAAACCATTACACCATTGAAAAACTGGTTAGGTTTGCAATTGAAAGAAAAATGACTATAGTTGAAGAAGTAATGGCCCCTAAACTATGTTCTGGGATGAAAGTTACAGCTTCAGTGAAATCCGTTTGCAAATCGGAGTGATAGATTAGAATCTAGAGCCAACGGTAAGATTTCTATGTTAAACCATTACACCATTGAAAAACTGGTTAGGTTTGCAATTGAAAGAAAAATGACTATAGTTGAAGAAGTAATGGCCCCTAAACTATGTTCTGGGATGAAAGTTACAGCTTCAGTGAAATCCGTTTGCAAATCGGAGTGATAGATTAGAATCTAGAGCCAACGGTAAGTTTTCTATGTTAAACCATTACACCATTGAAAAACTGGTTACGTTTGCAATTGAAAGAAAAATGACTATAGTTGAAGAAGTAATGGCCCCTAAACTATGTTCTGGGATGAAAGTTACAGCTTCAGTGAAATCCGTTTGCAAATCGGAGTGATAGATTAGAATCTAGAGCCAACGGTAAGTTTTCTATGTTAAACCATTACACCATTGAAAAACTGGTTACGTTTGCAATTGAAAGAAAAATGACTATAGTTGAAGAAGTAATGGCCCCTAAACTATGTTCTGGGATGAAAGTTACAGCTTCAGTGAAATCCGTTTGCAAATCGGAGTGATAGATTAGAATCTAGAGCCAACGGTAAGTTTTCTATGTTAAACCATTACACCATTGAAAAACTGGTTATGTTTGCAATTGAAAGAAAAATGACTATAGTTGAAGAAGTAATGGCCCCTAAACTATGTTCTGGGATGAAAGTTACAGCTTCAGTGAAATCCGTTTGCAAATCGGAGTGATAGATTAGAATCTAGAGCCAACGGTAAGTTTTCTATGTTAAACCATTACACCATTGAAAAACTGGTTACGTTTGCAATTGAAAGAAAAATGACTATAGTTGAAGAAGTAATGGCCCCTAAACTATGTTCTGGGATGAAAGTAACAGCTTCAGTGAAATCCGTTTGCAAATCGGAGTGATAGATTAGAATCTAGAGCCAACGGTAAGTTTTCTATGTTAAACCATTACACCATTGAAAAACTGCTTACGTTTGCAATTGAAAGAAAAATAACTATAGTTGAAGAAGTAATGGCCCCTAAACTATGTTCTGGGATGAAAGTTACAGCTTCAGTGAAATCCGTTTGCAAATCGGAGTGATAGATTAGAATCTAGAGCCAACGGTAAGTTTTCTATGTTAAACCATTACACCATTGAAAAACTGGTTAGGTTTGCAATTGAAAGAAAAATGACTATAGTTGAAGAAGTAATGGCCCCTAAACTATGTTCTGGGATGAAAGTTACAGCTTCAGTGAAATCCGTTTGCAAATCGGAGTGATAGATTAGAATCTAGAGCCAACGGTAAGTTTTCTATGTTAAACCATTACACCATTGAAAAACTGGTTACGTTTGCAATTGAAAGAAAAATGACTATAGTTGAAGAAGTAATGGCCCCTAAACTATGTTCTGGGATGAAAGTTACAGCTTCAGTGAAATCCGTTTGCAAATCGGAGTGATAGATTAGAATCTAGAGCCAACGGTAAGTTTTCTATGTTAAACCATTACACCATTGAAAAACTGGTTACGTTTGCAATTGAAAGAAAAATGACTATAGTTGAAGAAGTAATGGCCCCTAAACTATGTTCTGGGATGAAAGTTACAGCTTCAGTGAAATCCGTTTGCAAATCGGAGTGATAGATTAGAATCTAGAGCCAACGGTAAGTTTTCTATGTTAAACCATTACACCATTGAAAAACTGGTTACGTTTGCAATTGAAAGAAAAATGACTATAGTTGAAGAAGTAATGGCCCCTAAACTATGTTCTGGGATGAAAGTTACAGCTTCAGTGAAATCCGTTTGCAAATCGGAGTGATAGATTAGAATCTAGAGCCAACGGTAAGTTTTCTATGTTAAACCATTACACCATTGAAAAACTGGTTACGTTTGCAATTGAAAGAAAAATGACTATAGTTGAAGAAGTAATGGCCCCTAAACTATGTTCTGGGATGAAAGTTACAGCTTCAGTGAAATCCGTTTGCAAATCGGAGTCATAGATTAGAATCTAGAGCCAACGGTAAGTTTTCTATCTTAAACCATTACACCATTGAAAAACTGGTTACATTTGCAATTGAAAGAAAAATGACTATAGTTGAAGAAGTAATGGCCCCTAAACTATGTTCTGGGATGAAAGTTACAGCTTCAGTGAAATCCGTTAGCAAATCGGAGTGATAGATTAGAATCTAGAGCCAACGGTAAGTTTTCTATCTTAAACCATTACACCATTGAAAAACTGGTTACGTTTGCAATTGAAAGAAAAATGACTATAGTTGAAGAAGTAATGGCCCCTAAACTATGTTCTGGGATGAAAGTTACAGCTTCAGTGAAATCCGTTTGCAAATCGGAGTGATAGATTAGAATCTAGAGCCAACGGAAAGTTTTCTATGTTAAACCATTACACCATTGAAAAACTGGTTACGTTTGCAATTGAAAGAAAAATGACTATAGTTGAAGAAGTAATGGCCCCTAAACTATGTTCTGGGATGAAAGTTACAGCTTCAGTGAAATCCGTTTGCAAATCGGAGTGATAGATTAGAATCTAGAGCCAACGGTAAGTTTTCTATGTTAAACCATTACACCATTGAAAAACTGGTTAGGTTTGCAATTGAAAGAAAAATGACTATAGTTGAAGAAGTAATGGCCCCTAAACTATGTTCTGGGATGAAAGTTACAGCTTCAGTGAAATCCGTTTGCAAATCGGAGTGATAGATTAGAATCTAGAGCCAACGGTAAGTTTTCTATGTTAAACCATTACACCATTGAAAAACTGGTTACGTTTGCAATTGAAAGAAAAATGACTATAGTTGAAGAAGTAATGGCCCCTAAACTATGTTCTGGGATGAAAGTTACAGCTTCAGTGAAATCCGTTTGCAAATCGGAGTGATAGATTAGAATCTAGAGCCAACGGTAAGTTTTCTATGTTAAACCATTACACCATTGAAAAACTGGTTACGTTTGCAATTGAAAGAAAAATGACTATAGTTGAAGAAGTAATGGCCCCTAAACTATGTTCTGGGATGAAAGTAACAGCTTCAGTGAAATCCGTTTGCAAATCGGAGTGATAGATTAGAATCTAGAGCCAACGGTAAGTTTTCTATGTTAAACCATTACACCATTGAAAAACTGCTTACGTTTGCAATTGAAAGAAAAATAACTATAGTTGAAGAAGTAATGGCCCCTAAACTATGTTCTGGGATGAAAGTTACAGCTTCAGTGAAATCCGTTTGCAAATCGGAGTGATAGATTAGAATCTAGAGCCAACGGTAAGTTTTCTATGTTAAACCATTACACCATTGAAAAACTGGTTAGGTTTGCAATTGAAAGAAAAATGACTATAGTTGAAGAAGTAATGGCCCCTAAACTATGTTCTGGGATGAAAGTTACAGCTTCAGTGAAATCCGTTTGCAAATCGGAGTGATAGATTAGAATCTAGAGCCAACGGTAAGTTTTCTATGTTAAACCATTACACCATTGAAAAACTGGTTACGTTTGCAATTGAAAGAAAAATGACTATAGTTGAAGAAGTAATGGCCCCTAAACTATGTTCTGGGATGAAAGTTACAGCTTCAGTGAAATCCGTTTGCAAATCGGAGTGATAGATTAGAATCTAGAGCCAACGGTAAGTTTTCTATGTTAAACCATTACACCATTGAAAAACTGGTTACGTTTGCAATTGAAAGAAAAATGACTATAGTTGAAGAAGTAATGGCCCCTAAACTATGTTCTGGGATGAAAGTTACAGCTTCAGTGAAATCCGTTTGCAAATCGGAGTGATAGATTAGAATCTAGAGCCAACGGTAAGTTTTCTATGTTAAACCATTACACCATTGAAAAACTGGTTACGTTTGCAATTGAAAGAAAAATGACTATAGTTGAAGAAGTAATGGCCCCTAAACTATGTTCTGGGATGAAAGTTACAGCTTCAGTGAAATCCGTTTGCAAATCGGAGTGATAGATTAGAATCTAGAGCCAACGGTAAGTTTTCTATGTTAAACCATTACACCATTGAAAAACTGGTTACGTTTGCAATTGAAAGAAAAATGACTATAGTTGAAGAAGTAATGGCCCCTAAACTATGTTCTGGGATGAAAGTTACAGCTTCAGTGAAATCCGTTTGCAAATCGGAGTCATAGATTAGAATCTAGAGCCAACGGTAAGTTTTCTATCTTAAACCATTACACCATTGAAAAACTGGTTACATTTGCAATTGAAAGAAAAATGACTATAGTTGAAGAAGTAATGGCCCCTAAACTATGTTCTGGGATGAAAGTTACAGCTTCAGTGAAATCCGTTAGCAAATCGGAGTGATAGATTAGAATCTAGAGCCAACGGTAAGTTTTCTATCTTAAACCATTACACCATTGAAAAACTGGTTACGTTTGCAATTGAAAGAAAAATGACTATAGTTGAAGAAGTAATGGCCCCTAAACTATGTTCTGGGATGAAAGTTACAGCTTCAGTGAAATCCGTTTGCAAATCGGAGTGATAGATTAGAATCTAGAGCCAACGGAAAGTTTTCTATGTTAAACCATTACACCATTGAAAAACTGGTTACGTTTGCAATTGAAAGAAAAATGACTATAGTTGAAGAAGTAATGGCCCCTAAACTATGTTCTGGGATGAAAGTTACAGCTTCAGTGAAATCCGTTTGCAAATCGGAGTGATAGATTAGAATCTAGAGCCAACGGTAAGTTTTCTATGTTAAACCATTACACCATTGAAAAACTGGTTAGGTTTGCAATTGAAAGAAAAATGACTATAGTTGAAGAAGTAATGGCCCCTAAACTATGTTCTGGGATGAAAGTTACAGCTTCAGTGAAATCCGTTTGCAAATCGGAGTGATAGATTAGAATCTAGAGCCAACGGTAAGTTTTCTATGTTAAACCATTACACCATTGAAAAACTGGTTACGTTTGCAATTGAAAGAAAAATGACTATAGTTGAAGAAGTAATGGCCCCTAAACTATGTTCTGGGATGAAAGTTACAGCTTCAGTGAAATCCGTTTGCAAATCGGAGTGATAGATTAGAATCTAGAGCCAACGGTAAGTTTTCTATGTTAAACCATTACACCATTGAAAAACTGGTTACGTTTGCAATTGAAAGACAAATGACTATAGTTGAAGAAGTAATGGCCCCTAAACTATGTTCTGGGATGAAAGTTACAGCTTCAGTGAAATCCGTTTGCAAATCGGAGTGATAGATTAGAATCTAGAGCCAACGGTAAGTTTTCTATGTTAAACCATTACACCATTGAAAAACTGGTTACGTTTGCAATTGAAAGAAAAATGACTATAGTTGAAGAAGTAATGGCCCCTAAACTATGTTCTGGGATGAAAGTTACAGCTTCAGTGAAATCTGTTTGCAAATCGGAGTGATAGATTAGAATCTAGAGCCGACGGTAAGTTTTCTATGTTAAACCATTACACCATTGAAAAACTGGTTACGTTTGCAATTGAAAGAAAAATGACTATAGTTGAAGAAGTAATGGCCCCTAAACTATGTTCTGGGATGAAAGTTACAGCTTCAGTGAAATCCGTTTGCAAATCGGAGTGATAGATTAGAATCTAGAGCCAACGGTAAGTTTTCTATCTTAAACCATTACACCATTGAAAAACTGGTTACGTTTGCAATTGAAAGAAAAATGACTATAGTTGAAGAAGTAATGGCCCCTAAACTATGTTCTGGGATGAAAGTTACAGCTTCAGTGAAATCCGTTAGCAAATCGGAGTGATAGATTAGAATTTAGAGCCAACGGTAAGTTTTCTATCTTAAACCATTACACCATTGAAAAACTGGTTACGTTTGCAATTGAAAGAAAAATGACTATAGTTGAAGAAGTAATGGCCCCTAAACTATGTTCTGGGATGAAAGTTACAGCTTCAGTGAAATCTGTTTGCAAATCGGAGTGATAGATTAGAATCTAGAGCCGACGGTAAGTTTTCTATGTTAAACCATTACACCATTGAAAAACTGGTTACGTTTGCAATTGAAAGAAAAATGACTATAGTTGAAGAAGTAATGGCCCCTAAACTATGTTCTGGGATGAAAGTTACAGCTTCAGTGAAATCCGTTTGCAAATCGGAGTGATAGATTAGAATCTAGAGCCAACGGTAAGTTTTCTATCTTAAACCATTACACCATTGAAAAACTGGTTACGTTTGCAATTGAAAGAAAAATGACTATAGTTGAAGAAGTAATGGCCCCTAAACTATGTTCTGGGATGAAAGTTACAGCTTCAGTGAAATCCGTTGGCAAATCGGAGTGATAGATTAGAATCTAGAGCCAACGGTAAGTTTTCTATCTTAAACCATTACACCATTGAAAAACTGGTTACGTTTGCAATTGAAAGAAAAATGACTATAGTTGAAGAAGTAATGGCCCCTAAACTATGTTCTGGGATGAAAGTTACAGCTTCAGTGAAATCCGTTTGCAAATCGGAGTGATAGATTAGAATCTAGAGCCAACGGAAAGTTTTCTATGTTAAACCATTACACCATTGAAAAACTGGTTACGTTTGCAATTGAAAGAAAAATGACTATAGTTGAAGAAGTAATGGCCCCTAAACTATGTTCTGGGATGAAAGTTACAGCTTCAGTGAAATCCGTTTGCAAATCAGAGTGATAGATTAGAATCTAGAGCCAACGGTAAGTTTTCTATGTTAAACCATTACACCATTGAAAAACTGGTTACGTTTGCAATTGAAAGAAAAATGACTATAGTTGAAGAAGTAATGGCCCCTAAACTATGTTCTGGGATGAAAGTTACAGCTTCAGTGAAATCCGTTTGCAAATCGGAGTGATAGATTAGAATCTAGAGCCAACGGTAAGTTTTCTATGTTAAACCATTACACCATTGAAAAACTGGTTACGTTTGCAATTGAAAGAAAAATGACTATAGTTGAAGAAGTAATGGCCCCTAAACTATGTTCTGGGATGAAAGTTACAGCTTCAGTGAAATCCGTTTGCAAATCGGAGTGATAGATTAGAATCTAGAGCCAACGGTAAGTTTTCTATGTTAAACCATTACACCATTGAAAAACTGGTTACGTTTGCAATTGAAAGAAAAATGACTATAGTTGAAGAAGTAATGGCCCCTAAACTATGTTCTGGGATGAAAGTTACAGCTTCAGTGAAATCCGTTTGCAAATCGGAGTGATAGATTAGAATCTAGAGCCAACGGTAAGTTTTCTATGTTAAACCATTACACCATTGAAAAACTGGTTAGGTTTGCAATTGAAAGAAAAATGACTATAGTTGAAGAAGTAATGGCCCCTAAACTATGTTCTGGGATGAAAGTTACAGCTTCAGTGAAATCCGTTTGCAAATCGGAGTGATAGATTAGAATCTAGAGCCAACGGTAAGTTTTCTATGTTAAACCATTACACCATTGAAAAACTGGTTAGGTTTGCAATTGAAAGAAAAATGACTATAGTTGAAGAAGTAATGGCCCCTAAACTATGTTCTGGGATGAAAGTTACAGCTTCAGTGAAATCCGTTTGCAAATCGGAGTGATAGATTAGAATCTAGAGCCAACGGTAAGTTTTCTATGTTAAACCATTACACCATTGAAAAACTGGTTACGTTTGCAATTGAAAGAAAAATGACTATAGTTGAAGAAGTAATGGCCCCTAAACTATGTTCTGGGATGAAAGTTACAGCTTCAGTGAAATCCGTTTGCAAATCGGAGTGATAGATTAGAATCTAGAGCCAACGGTAAGTTTTCTATGTTAAACCATTACACCATTGAAAAACTGGTTACGTTTGCAATTGAAAGAAAAATGACTATAGTTGAAGAAGTAATGGCCCCTAAACTATGTTCTGGGATGAAAGTTACAGCTTCAGTGAAATCCGTTTGCAAATCGGAGTGATAGATTAGAATCTAGAGCCAACGGTAAGTTTTCTATGTTAAACCATTACACCATTGAAAAACTGGTTACGTTTGCAATTGAAAGAAAAATGACTATAGTTGAAGAAGTAATGGCCCCTAAACTATGTTCTGGGATGAAAGTTGCAGCTTCAGTGAAATCCGTTTGCAAATCGGAGTGATAGATTAGAATCTAGAGCCAACGGTAAGTTTTCTATGTTAAACCATTACACCATTGAAAAACTGGTTACGTTTGCAATTGAAAGAAAAATGACTATAGTTGAAGAAGTAATGGCCCCTAAACTATGTTCTGGGATGAAAGTTACAGCTTCAGTGAAATCCGTTTGCAAATCGGAGTGATAGATTAGAATCTAGAGCCAACGGTAAGTTTTCTATCTTAAACCATTACACCATTGAAAAACTGGTTACATTTGCAATTGAAAGAAAAATGACTATAGTTGAAGAAGTAATGGCCCCTAAACTATGTTCTGGGATGAAAGTTACAGCTTCAGTGAAATCCGTTAGCAAATCGGAGTGATAGATTAGAATCTAGAGCCAACGGTAAGTTTTCTATCTTAAACCATTACACCATTGAAAAACTGGTTACGTTTGCAATTGAAAGAAAAATGACTATAGTTGAAGAAGTAATGGCCCCTAAACTATGTTCTGGGATGAAAGTTACAGCTTCAGTGAAATCCGTTTGCAAATCGGAGTGATAGATTAGAATCTAGAGCCAACGGAAAGTTTTCTATGTTAAACCATTACACCATTGAAAAACTGGTTACGTTTGCAATTGAAAGAAAAATGACTATAGTTGAAGAAGTAATGGCCCCTAAACTATGTTCTGGGATGAAAGTTACAGCTTCAGTGAAATCCGTTTGCAAATCGGAGTGATAGATTAGAATCTAGAGCCAACGGTAAGTTTTCTATGTTAAACCATTACACCATTGAAAAACTGGTTAGGTTTGCAATTGAAAGAAAAATGACTATAGTTGAAGAAGTAATGGCCCCTAAACTATGTTCTGGGATGAAAGTTACAGCTTCAGTGAAATCCGTTTGCAAATCGGAGTGATAGATTAGAATCTAGAGCCAACGGTAAGTTTTCTATGTTAAACCATTACACCATTGAAAAACTGGTTACGTTTGCAATTGAAAGAAAAATGACTATAGTTGAAGAAGTAATGGCCCCTAAACTATGTTCTGGGATGAAAGTTACAGCTTCAGTGAAATCCGTTTGCAAATCGGAGTGATAGATTAGAATCTAGAGCCAACGGTAAGTTTTCTATGTTAAACCATTACACCATTGAAAAACTGGTTACGTTTGCAATTGAAAGACAAATGACTATAGTTGAAGAAGTAATGGCCCCTAAACTATGTTCTGGGATGAAAGTTACAGCTTCAGTGAAATCCGTTTGCAAATCGGAGTGATAGATTAGAATCTAGAGCCAACGGTAAGTTTTCTATGTTAAACCATTACACCATTGAAAAACTGGTTACGTTTGCAATTGAAAGAAAAATGACTATAGTTGAAGAAGTAATGGCCCCTAAACTATGTTCTGGGATGAAAGTTACAGCTTCAGTGAAATCTGTTTGCAAATTGGAGTGATAGATTAGAATCTAGAGCCGACGGTAAGTTTTCTATGTTAAACCATTACACCATTGAAAAACTGGTTACGTTTGCAATTGAAAGAAAAATGACTATAGTTGAAGAAGTAATGGCCCCTAAACTATGTTCTGGGATGAAAGTTACAGCTTCAGTGAAATCCGTTTGCAAATCGGAGTGATAGATTAGAATCTAGAGCCAACGGTAAGTTTTCTATCTTAAACCATTACACCATTGAAAAACTGGTTACGTTTGCAATTGAAAGAAAAATGACTATAGTTGAAGAAGTAATGGCCCCTAAACTATGTTCTGGGATGAAAGTTACAGCTTCAGTGAAATCCGTTAGCAAATCGGAGTGATAGATTAGAATTTAGAGCCAACGGTAAGTTTTCTATCTTAAACCATTACACCATTGAAAAACTGGTTACGTTTGCAATTGAAAGAAAAATGACTATAGTTGAAGAAGTAATGGCCCCTAAACTATGTTCTGGGATGAAAGTTACAGCTTCAGTGAAATCTGTTTGCAAATCGGAGTGATAGATTAGAATCTAGAGCCGACGGTAAGTTTTCTATGTTAAACCATTACACCATTGAAAAACTGGTTACGTTTGCAATTGAAAGAAAAATGACTATAGTTGAAGAAGTAATGGCCCCTAAACTATGTTCTGGGATGAAAGTTACAGCTTCAGTGAAATCCGTTTGCAAATCGGAGTGATAGATTAGAATCTAGAGCCAACGGTAAGTTTTCTATCTTAAACCATTACACCATTGAAAAACTGGTTACGTTTGCAATTGAAAGAAAAATGACTATAGTTGAAGAAGTAATGGCCCCTAAACTATGTTCTGGGATGAAAGTTACAGCTTCAGTGAAATCCGTTAGCAAATCGGAGTGATAGATTAGAATCTAGAGCCAACGGTAAGTTTTCTATCTTAAACCATTACACCATTGAAAAACTGGTTACGTTTGCAATTGAAAGAAAAATGACTATAGTTGAAGAAGTAATGGCCCCTAAACTATGTTCTGGGATGAAAGTTACAGCTTCAGTGAAATCCGTTTGCAAATCGGAGTGATAGATTAGAATCTAGAGCCAACGGTAAGTTTTCTATCTTAAACCATTACACCATTGAAAAACTGGTTACGTTTGCAATTGAAAGAAAAATGACTATAGTTGAAGAAGTAATGGCCCCTAAACTATGTTCTGGGATGAAAGTTACAGCTTCAGTGAAATCCGTTAGCAAATCGGAGTGATAGATTAGAATTTAGAGCCAACGGTAAGTTTTCTATCTTAAACCATTACACCATTGAAAAACTGGTTACGTTTGCAATTGAAAGAAAAATGACTATAGTTGAAGAAGTAATGGCCCCTAAACTATGTTCTGGGATGAAAGTTACAGCTTCAGTGAAATCTGTTTGCAAATCGGAGTGATAGATTAGAATCTAGAGCCGACGGTAAGTTTTCTATGTTAAACCATTACACCATTGAAAAACTGGTTACGTTTGCAATTGAAAGAAAAATGACTATAGTTGAAGAAGTAATGGCCCCTAAACTATGTTCTGGGATGAAAGTTACAGCTTCAGTGAAATCCGTTTGCAAATCGGAGTGATAGATTAGAATCTAGAGCCAACGGTAAGTTTTCTATCTTAAACCATTACACCATTGAAAAACTGGTTACGTTTGCAATTGAAAGAAAAATGACTATAGTTGAAGAAGTAATGGCCCCTAAACTATGTTCTGGGATGAAAGTAACAGCTTCAGTGAAATCCGTTGGCAAATCGGAGTGATAGATTAGAATCTAGAGCCAACGGTAAGTTTTCTATCTTAAACCATTACACCATTGAAAAACTGGTTACGTTTGCAATTGAAAGAAAAATGACTATAGTTGAAGAAGTAATGGCCCCTAAACTATGTTCTGGGATGAAAGTTACAGCTTCAGTGAAATCCGTTTGCAAATCGGAGTGATAGATTAGAATCTAGAGCCAACGGAAAGTTTTCTATGTTAAACCATTACACCATTGAAAAACTGGTTACGTTTGCAATTGAAAGAAAAATGACTATAGTTGAAGAAGTAATGGCCCCTAAACTATGTTCTGGGATGAAAGTTACAGCTTCAGTGAAATCCGTTTGCAAATCGGAGTGATAGATTAGAATCTAGAGCCAACGGTAAGTTTTCTATGTTAAACCATTACACCATTGAAAAACTGGTTACGTTTGCAATTGAAAGAAAAATGACTATAGTTGAAGAAGTAATGGCCCCTAAACTATGTTCTGGGATGAAAGTTACAGCTTCAGTGAAATCCGTTTGCAAATCGGAGTGATAGATTAGAATCTAGAGCCAACGGTAAGTTTTCTATGTTAAACCATTACACCATTGAAAAACTGGTTACGTTTGCAATTGAAAGAAAAATGACTATAGTTGAAGAAGTAATGGCCCCTAAACTATGTTCTGGGATGAAAGTTACAGCTTCAGTGAAATCCGTTTGCAAATCGGAGTGATAGATTAGAATCTAGAGCCAACGGTAAGTTTTCTATGTTAAACCATTACACCATTGAAAAACTGGTTACGTTTGCAATTGAAAGAAAAATGACTATAGTTGAAGAAGTAATGGCCCCTAAACTATGTTCTGGGATGAAAGTAACAGCTTCAGTGAAATCCGTTTGCAAATCGGAGTGATAGATTAGAATCTAGAGCCAACGGTAAGTTTTCTATGTTAAACCATTACACCATTGAAAAACTGGTTAGGTTTGCAATTGAAAGAAAAATGACGATAGACTGGAGATTTTCTTTAAAATATGGGACCCATGGATTCAATTTCAAGACAATACAGGCCTCAGATACACTCTCCACTCGTTCTAATCTCCTGACACTCACTTCTACTACTTATGGTTTGGCAGATATCTTTGGGTATAGTATGCAATCCTCCCTTTTTAACAATGGTAGTGGCTTGTCAAGTCCTTAGCGGGACACCTCACCGTCCTTTATCCCCTTTCCCCCACCTTCCTCTTCTCTCCTTTCTCTAACCGCTGGGCGGCACCATTGGCATGATGTGGAATACCCACCCATGGTTCCTCCCTTCTACCTCCATCCCCCATTTCCCATTTCCTATCTTCCCTTTCCCCCTTTTCCCTTATTTTTCCCCCTTCCACTCCCCTTACCTTCTTGTGTCTTTTAGATATTTTAAGCAACTTGTATTTGGGCATGCCAGTCATCTTTAGACTACTTTTTCTGTTTTGTTAATGCATGACCACGGCTTTTGACCCAATGCTGATTATTTATAAGATTGTTACCCCGTGTGTGGGGTCATTTATTGCTTAACGTTTGTTTGTTCATTTAAGATTCTTTAATAAAAACCCTTGAAACGAAACGAAAGAAAAATGACTATAGTTGAAGAAGTAATGGCCCCTAAACTATGTTCTGGGATGAAAGTTACAGCTTCAGTGAAATCCGTTTGCAAATCGGAGTGATAGATTAGAATCTAGAGCCAACGGTAAGTTTTCTATGTTAAACCATTACACCATTGAAAAACTGGTTAGGTTTGCAATTGAAAGAAAAATGACTATAGTTGAAGAAGTAATGGCCCCTAAACTATGTTCTGGGATGAAAGTTACAGCTTCAGTGAAATCCGTTTGCAAATCGGAGTGATAGATTAGAATCTAGAGCCAACGGTAAGTTTTCTATGTTAAACCATTACACCATTGAAAAACTGGTTACGTTTGCAATTGAAAGAAAAATGACTATAGTTGAAGAAGTAATGGCCCCTAAACTATGTTCTGGGATGAAAGTTACAGCTTCAGTGAAATCCGTTTGCAAATCGGAGTGATAGATTAGAATCTAGAGCCAACGGTAAGTTTTCTATGTTAAACCATTACACCATTGAAAAACTGGTTACGTTTGCAATTGAAAGAAAAATGACTATAGTTGAAGAAGTAATGGCCCCTAAACTATGTTCTGGGATGAAAGTTACAGCTTCAGTGAAATCCGTTTGCAAATCGGAGTGATAGATTAGAATCTAGAGCCAACGGTAGGTTTTCTATGTTAAACCATTACACCATTGAAAAACTGGTTAGGTTTGCAATTGAAAGAAAAATGACTATAGTTGAAGAAGTAATGGCCCCTAAACTATGTTCTGGGATGAAAGTTACAGCTTCAGTGAAATCCGTTTGCAAATCGGAGTGATAGATTAGAATCTAGAGCCAACGGTAAGTTTTCTATGTTAAACCATTACACCATTGAAAAACTGGTTACGTTTGCAATTGAAAGAAAAATGACTATAGTTGAAGAAGTAATGGCCCCTAAACTATGTTCTGGGATGAAAGTTACAGCTTCAGTGAAATCCGTTTGCAAATCGGAGTGATAGATTAGAATCTAGAGCCAACGGTAAGTTTTCTATGTTAAACCATTACACCATTGAAAAACTGGTTACGTTTGCAATTGAAAGAAAAATGACTATAGTTGAAGAAGTAATGGCCCCTAAACTATGTTCTGGGATGAAAGTTACAGCTTCAGTGAAATCCGTTTGCAAATCGGAGTGATAGATTAGAATCTAGAGCCAACGGTAAGTTTTCTATGTTAAACCATTACACCATTGAAAAACTGGTTACGTTTGCAATTGAAAGAAAAATGACTATAGTTGAAGAAGTAATGGCCCCTAAACTATGTTCTGGGATGAAAGTTACAGCTTCAGTGAAATCCGTTTGCAAATCGGAGTGATAGATTAGAATCTAGAGCCAACGGTAAGTTTTCTATGTTAAACCATTACACCATTGAAAAACTGGTTACGTTTGCAATTGAAAGAAAAATGACTATAGTTGAAGAAGTAATGGCCCCTAAACTATGTTCTGGGATGAAAGTTACAGCTTCAGTGAAATCCGTTTGCAAATCGGAGTGATAGATTAGAATCTAGAGCCAACGGTAAGTTTTCTATGTTAAACCATTACACCATTGAAAAACTGGTTACGTTTGCAATTGAAAGAAAAATGACTATAGTTGAAGAAGTAATGGCCCCTAAACTATGTTCTGGGATGAAAGTTACAGCTTCAGTGAAATCTGTTTGCAAATCGGAGTGATAGATTAGAATCTAGAGCCGACGGTAAGTTTTCTATGTTAAACCATTACACCATTGAAAAACTGGTTACGTTTGCAATTGAAAGAAAAATGACTATAGTTGAAGAAGTAATGGCCCCTAAACTATGTTCTGGGATGAAAGTTACAGCTTCAGTGAAATCCGTTTGCAAATCGGAGTGATAGATTAGAATCTAGAGCCAACGGTAAGTTTTCTATCTTAAACCATTACACCATTGAAAAACTGGTTACGTTTGCAATTGAAAGAAAAATGACTATAGTTGAAGAAGTAATGGCCCCTAAACTATGTTCTGGGATGAAAGTTACAGCTTCAGTGAAATCCGTTAGCAAATCGGAGTGATAGATTAGAATCTAGAGCCAACGGTAAGTTTTCTATGTTAAACCATTACACCATTGAAAAACTGGTTACGTTTGCAATTGAAAGAAAAATGACTATAGTTGAAGAAGTAATGGCCCCTAAACTATGTTCTGGGAGGAAAGTTACAGCTTCAGTGAAATCTGTTTGCAAATCTGAGTGATAGATTAGAATCTAGAGCCGACGGTAAGTTTTCTATGTTAAACCATTACACCATTGAAAAACTGGTTACGTTTGCAATTGAAAGAAAAATGACTATAGTTGAAGAAGTAATGGCCCCTAAACTATGTTCTGGGATGAAAGTTACAGCTTCAGTGAAATCCGTTTGCAAATCGGAGTGATAGATTAGAATCTAGAGCCAACGGTAAGTTTTCTATCTTAAACCATTACACCATTGAAAAACTGGTTACGTTTGCAATTGAAAGAAAAATGACTATAGTTGAAGAAGTAATGGCCCCTAAACTATGTTCTGGGATGAAAGTTACAGCTTCAGTGAAATCCGTTGGCAAATCGGAGTGATAGATTAGAATCTAGAGCCAACGGTAAGTTTTCTATGTTAAACCATTACATCATTGAAAAACTGGTTACGTTTGCAATTGAAAGAAAAATGACTATAGTTGAAGAAGTAATGGCCCCTAAACTATGTTCTGGGATGAAAGTTACAGCTTCAGTGAAATCCGTTTGCAAATCGGAGTGATAGATTAGAATCTAGAGCCAACGGAAAGTATTCTATGTTAAACCATTACACCATTGAAAAACTGGTTACGTTTGCAATTGAAAGAAAAATGACTATAGTTGAAGAAGTAATGGCCCCTAAACTATGTTCTGGGATGAAAGTTACAGCTTCAGTGAAATCCGTTTGCAAATCGGAGTGATAGATTAGAATCTAGAGCCAACGGTAAGTTTTCTATGTTAAACCATTACACCATTGAAAAACTGGTTACGTTTGCAATTGAAAGAAAAATGACTATAGTTGAAGAAGTAATGGCCCCTAAACTATGTTCTGGGATGAAAGTTACAGCTTCAGTGAAATCCGTTTGCAAATCGGAGTGATAGATTAGAATCTAGAGCCAACGGTAAGTTTTCTATGTTAAACCATTACACCATTGAAAAACTGGTTAGGTTTGCAATTGAAAGAAAAATGACTATAGTTGAAGAAGTAATGGCCCCTAAACTATGTTCTGGGATGAAAGTTACAGCTTCAGTGAAATCCGTTTGCAAATCGGAGTGATAGATTAGAATCTAGAGCCAACGGTAAGATTTCTATGTTAAACCATTACACCATTGAAAAACTGGTTAGGTTTGCAATTGAAAGAAAAATGACTATAGTTGAAGAAGTAATGGCCCCTAAACTATGTTCTGGGATGAAAGTTACAGCTTCAGTGAAATCCGTTTGCAAATCGGAGTGATAGATTAGAATCTAGAGCCAACGGTAAGTTTTCTATGTTAAACCATTACACCATTGAAAAACTGGTTACGTTTGCAATTGAAAGAAAAATGACTATAGTTGAAGAAGTAATGGCCCCTAAACTATGTTCTGGGATGAAAGTTACAGCTTCAGTGAAATCCGTTTGCAAATCGGAGTGATAGATTAGAATCTAGAGCCAACGGTAAGTTTTCTATGTTAAACCATTACACCATTGAAAAACTGGTTACGTTTGCAATTGAAAGAAAAATGACTATAGTTGAAGAAGTAATGGCCCCTAAACTATGTTCTGGGATGAAAGTTACAGCTTCAGTGAAATCCGTTTGCAAATCGGAGTGATAGATTAGAATCTAGAGCCAACGGTAAGTTTTCTATGTTAAACCATTACACCATTGAAAAACTGGTTATGTTTGCAATTGAAAGAAAAATGACTATAGTTGAAGAAGTAATGGCCCCTAAACTATGTTCTGGGATGAAAGTTACAGCTTCAGTGAAATCCGTTTGCAAATCGGAGTGATAGATTAGAATCTAGAGCCAACGGTAAGTTTTCTATGTTAAACCATTACACCATTGAAAAACTGGTTACGTTTGCAATTGAAAGAAAAATGACTATAGTTGAAGAAGTAATGGCCCCTAAACTATGTTCTGGGATGAAAGTTACAGCTTCAGTGAAATCCGTTTGCAAATCGGAGTGATAGATTAGAATCTAGAGCCAACGGTAAGTTTTCTATGTTAAACCATTACACCATTGAAAAACTGGTTACGTTTGCAATTGAAAGAAAAATGACTATAGTTGAAGAAGTAATGGCCCCTAAACTATGTTCTGGGATGAAAGTTACAGCTTCAGTGAAATCTGTTTGCAAATCGGAGTGATAGATTAGAATCTAGAGCCGACGGTAAGTTTTCTATGTTAAACCATTACACCATTGAAAAACTGGTTACGTTTGCAATTGAAAGAAAAATGACTATAGTTGAAGAAGTAATGGCCCCTAAACTATGTTCTGGGATGAAAGTTACAGCTTCAGTGAAATCCGTTTGCAAATCGGAGTGATAGATTAGAATCTAGAGCCAACGGTAAATTTTCTATCTTAAACCATTACACCATTGAAAAACTGGTTACGTTTGCAATTGAAAGAAAAATGACTATAGTTGAAGAAGTAATGGCCCCTAAACTATGTTCTGGGATGAAAGTTACAGCTTCAGTGAAATCCGTTAGCAAATCGGAGTGATAGATTAGAATCTAGAGCCAACGGTAAGTTTTCTATCTTAAACCATTACACCATTGAAAAACTGGTTACGTTTGCAATTGAAAGAAAAATGACTATAGTTGAAGAAGTAATGGCCCCTAAACTATGTTCTGGGAGGAAAGTTACAGCTTCAGTGAAATCTGTTTGCAAATCGGAGTGATAGATTAGAATCTAGAGCCGACGGTAAGTTTTCTATGTTAAACCATTACACCATTGAAAAACTGGTTACGTTTGCAATTGAAAGAAAAATGACTATAGTTGAAGAAGTAATGGCCCCTAAACTATGTTCTGGGATGAAAGTTACAGCTTCAGTGAAATCCGTTTGCAAATCGGAGTGATAGATTAGAATCTAGAGCCAACGGTAAGTTTTCTATCTTAAACCATTACACCATTGAAAAACTGGTTACGTTTGCAATTGAAAGAAAAATGACTATAGTTGAAGAAGTAATGGCCCCTAAACTATGTTCTGGGATGAAAGTTACAGCTTCAGTGAAATCCGTTGGCAAATCGGAGTGATAGATTAGAATCTAGAGCCAACGGTAAGTTTTCTATCTTAAACCATTACACCATTGAAAAACTGGTTACGTTTGCAATTGAAAGAAAAATGACTATAGTTGAAGAAGTAATGGCCCCTAAACTATGTTCTGGGATGAAAGTTACAGCTTCAGTGAAATCCGTTTGCAAATCGGAGTGATAGATTAGAATCTAGAGCCAACGGAAAGTTTTCTATGTTAAACCATTACACCATTGAAAAACTGGTTACGTTTGCAATTGAAAGAAAAATGACTATAGTTGAAGAAGTAATGGCCCCTAAACTATGTTCTGGGATGAAAGTTACAGCTTCAGTGAAATCCGTTTGCAAATCGGAGTGATAGATTAGAATCTAGAGCCAACGGTAAGTTTTCTATGTTAAACCATTACACCATTGAAAAACTGGTTACGTTTGCAATTGAAAGAAAAATGACTATAGTTGAAGAAGTAATGGCCCCTAAACTATGTTCTGGGATGAAAGTTACAGCTTCAGTGAAATCCGTTTGCAAATCGGAGTGATAGATTAGAATCTAGAGCCAACGGTAAGTTTTCTATGTTAAACCATTACACCATTGAAAAACTGGTTAGGTTTGCAATTGAAAGAAAAATGACTATAGTTGAAGAAGTAATGGCCCCTAAACTATGTTCTGGGATGAAAGTTACAGCTTCAGTGAAATCTGTTTGCAAATCGGAGTGATAGATTAGAATCTAGAGCCAACGGTAAGTTTTCTATGTTAAACCATTACACCATTGAAAAACTGGTTAGGTTTGCAATTGAAAGAAAAATGACTATAGTTGAAGAAGTAATGGCCCCTAAACTATGTTCTGGGATGAAAGTTACAGCTTCAGTGAAATCCGTTTGCAAATCGGAGTGATAGATTAGAATCTAGAGCCAACGGTAAGTTTTCTATGTTAAACCATTACACCATTGAAAAACTGGTTACGTTTGCAATTGAAAGAAAAATGACTATAGTTGAAGAAGTAATGGCCCCTAAACTATGTTCTGGGATGAAAGTTACAGCTTCAGTGAAATCCGTTTGCAAATCGGAGTGATAGATTAGAATCTAGAGCCAACGGTAAGTTTTCTATGTTAAACCATTACACCATTGAAAAACTGGTTACGTTTGCAATTGAAAGAAAAATGACTATAGTTGAAGAAGTAATGGCCCCTAAACTATGTTCTGGGATGAAAGTTACAGCTTCAGTGAAATCCGCTTGCAAATCGGAGTGATAGATTAGAATCTAGAGCCAACGGTAAGTTTTCTATGTTAAACCATTACACCATTGAAAAACTGGTTACGTTTGCAATTGAAAGAAAAATGACTATAGTTGAAGAAGTAATGGCCCCTAAACTATGTTCTGGGATGAAAGTTACAGCTTCAGTGAAATCCGTTTGCAAATCGGAGTGATAGATTAGAATCTAGAGCCAACGGTAAGTTTTCTATGTTAAACCATTACACCATTGAAAAACTGGTTACGTTTGCAATTGAAAGAAAAATGACTATAGTTGAAGAAGTAATGGCCCCTAAACTATGTTCTGGGATGAAAGTTACAGCTTCAGTGAAATCTGTTTGCAAATCGGAGTGATAGATTAGAATCTAGAGCCGACGGTAAGTTTTCTATGTTAAACCATTACACCATTGAAAAACTGGTTACGTTTGCAATTGAAAGAAAAATGACTATAGTTGAAGAAGTAATGGCCCCTAAACTATGTTCTGGGATGAAAGTTACAGCTTCAGTGAAATCCGTTTGCAAATCGGAGTGATAGATTAGAATCTAGAGCCGACGGTAAGTTTTCTATCTTAAACCATTACACCATTGAAAAACTGGTTTCGTTTGCAATTGAAAGAAAAATGACTATAGTTGAAGAAGTAATGGCCCCTAAACTATGTTCTGGGATGAAAGTTACAGCTTCAGTGAAATCCGTTTGCAAATCGGAGTGATAGATTAGAATCTAGAGCCAACGGTAAGTTTTCTATGGTAAACCATTACACCATTGAAAAACTGGTTATGTTTGCAATTGAAAGAAAAATGACTATAGTTGAAGAAGTAATGGCCCCTAAACTATGTTCTGGGATGAAAGTTACAGCTTCAGTGAAATCTGTTTGCAAATCGGAGTGATAGATTAGAATCTAGAGCCAACGGTAAGTTTTCTATGTTAAACCATTACACCATTGAAAAACTGGTTACGTTTGCAATTGAAAGAAAAATGTCTATAGTTGAAGAAGTAATGGCCCCTAAACTATGTTCTGGGATGAAAGTTACAGCTTCAGTGAAATCCGTTTGCAAATCGGAGTGATAGATTAGAATCTAGAGCCAACGGTAAGTTTTCTATCTTAAACCATTACACCATTGAAAAACTGGTTACGTTTGCAATTGAAAGAAAAATGACTATAGTTGAAGAAGTAATGGCCCCTAAACTATGTTCTGGGATGAAAGTTACAGCTTCAGTGAAATCCGTTAGCAAATCGGAGTGATAGATTAGAATCTAGAGCCAACGGTAAGTTTTCTATCTTAAACCATTACACCATTGAAAAACTGGTTACGTTTGCAATTGAAAGAAAAATGACTATAGTTGAAGAAGTAATGGCCCCTAAACTATGTTCTGGGATGAAAGTTACAGCTTCAGTGAAATCCGTTTGCAAATCGGAGTGATAGATTAGAATCTAGAGCCAACGGAAAGTTTTCTATGTTAAACCATTACACCATTGAAAAACTGGTTACGTTTGCAATTGAAAGAAAAATGACTATAGTTGAAGAAGTAATGGCCCCTAAACTATGTTCTGGGATGAAAGTTACAGCTTCAGTGAAATCCGTTTGCAAATCGGAGTGATAGATTAGAATCTAGAGCCAACGGTAAGTTTTCTATGTTAAACCATTACACCATTGAAAAACTGGTTACGTTTGCAATTGAAAGAAAAATGACTGGGGGCGCTGTTGAGCAGTGCCACAGACCAGATGCAGGTTCTGTGAGCTCTGCAATGCAAGCATAAGAACTGCCGACTGAGCGCACCGATCAAGGCACCTAATATCTCATTTTAAAGCTAATGATACAGGCAATGCAGCGATCTCCTCGGATCTACCCCATCAGAAGTAGAACGAGCACCCTACCTCCTCTTTCTCCACTGAGATTCAACAGAAGGTTCTCCAAGATGGCCGCCGCTCCAGCTCCACCAGCAGGCCTCAGCCCATCACACAGCGCATCTACAGCACCCGGACAGAGAGCGCCTCTTTCCCCAGTGCTCACCACCCTCTGCCCACCTGGACAAGGTACGTCTGCCTCCCAAAAACAGGCTCCTCACCCCGTACGAGATATCGCTATATCCTCCACGGAGGCCTGTGACGTCATCACGGAGCGACGCGAACAGACGCTCGCATGGAACCATAGCCCACGCGAACAATTTGATGCTGCCCAGGCGAACACTAACACTCCATGCGAACTTTCGGACGCATCGAACGCGACTATTCATAACACCAAAGGCGACGGTTTGGTCGCATCCATGTCATCTTCACCTATGGGCCAATGCGTATTCTTAGACGCAACACCAGCAATATCAAGCTATGGAACAGGCGTACTTTCTGACGCTTCAACACTGATGGCTCAATCTGTTACAAGCGTAACACCCACTATGCCCCGAATGAGTCCGGCTGACATCTCTGGAGTCCAAATTGGCGGAATGACGGCTGAACAAATGCTTACAACTATCACCAACATATTTCGAGCTGAACTCAAAGCTGAGCTGAAATTGGCGGTCACAGAATTAACGGAACACATAGACGACATCGGGGAAAGAGTTACAGCTCTAGAAAGCCAAACAGATGATCTGGTAATGGTCTCTAATGCTAACTCAGCGACCATTGAAAAGCACGACGAGAGACTAGACTTCGTCGAGGACAAATTGGAGGACCTAGAAAACAGGAGCAGGAGAGGTAATGTCAGGATTCGAGGGGTCCCGGAGTCTGTGGAAGATCTACCAGCCATGGCGGCCAACCTGTTCCATGCTCTCCTCCCACAAATTGAAACGACCAGACTTCAACCAGTCCGCATCCACAGGGCCCTTGTACGCCCCAGAAATTCTGCTTTGCCAAGGGACATAATTGCTAAGCTCCCTAGTGAGGACATAAGGGATAAAATACTACTGGCCGCTAGAGATCTAATGAGCCTCCCAGGTGTACCCCAGTCCGTGCAACTCTTTGCAGACTTAGCACCAATCACCATACAAAAGAGGAGGAACATGAAACCTTACACCACAGCCCTTCAACAAGCCTCAATAAGGTATAAATGGGGATTTCCCTTTGCTCTTATCTTTCGTAAAAACAATAAGCAATTTGTTTGCAAAACACCAGATGGGGCAGCAGAGGCCCTTACAGATGCTGGGATATCTTTTACACTCCCGGAACCCAAGCCACAGGAAGAGCATCAATCTCCAAAACCCAAGAGAGACTTGCGACAGAACAGGGCATGGGCCTCCTCCAGGAACCTCCCAGTGAATCGGGCTTCCCCTGATAGAGGTCGAGATGGAGATTGATCCCCTCAGGGCCTCCTTGATGTAACTTTCACAAAACATGAGGAGTAACTTTCCTACTTCTTGACCATCTCTGAATCGTCAGACCTTCCAGCCTACTTTATACCATGAACACTGGTAACAGAGTTATTATTTTATGTTCTGTTGACCCTTTCTTTGCATACACGGACTAATATGTGCCAGGTTAACAGGTATTCTTAAAGAATCGAACCTACTTAAACGTTTACGAGTTTAATGTTATTTAAGATAACACTTATAGGCCTTGATTGTTAGATACTTTTAATAGTTTAAATAAGATTATAGTCGGTAGTCAGCTTGCATTTTACGTTGTACCCCCCATGAGCAAAGTTTGGTGGTTAGTCGTTTATTTATTGACTATCACCCACTTGCTTGACATAGTGACACCCTCAGTGTTCACTAGGTCATATTGCAAAGACGTTATGAGTAGAAGCCCCCTTTATCGTTATTCTAGCTTATCCACTAACTATAGATTTCAGATGTCCAAACTCTCTCTCTGTGGTCATTATAGCTCCCGACATATAAACATTCAAACCCATTAATGTTCTGACGCACAATGCCAGAGGTCTTAATTCACCTGCTAAGAGGAATAAAGCTTTTAAAGCATATGTTAAACATTCCCCCGATATAATATGCATACAGGAGTCTCACTTTTCCCCCAACAACCCTCCCAAACATTTCCATAAAAGATATACCAAGTCCTTCCTGTCCTCATATAAGAAACGCAGCAGAGGGGTTATCACCTTAATATCCGACAACTTTCCATTTGATGTGACATCCCAACTAGCAGATGACACAGGTACATTTCTAATCTTGATTGGCACCCATGAAAACAAGCAACTATGTATTGTTAATGTTTATGCTCCACCGGAAGATGCGCACTCTGTTGTCTCCAGGATATCTGATACCCTCCTTACTCTAAAATTTGATAGCCTGATTTGGGCAGGGGATTTCAACTTAACCCCAAACGATAAAATTGATAGGACACACCCATCAAGGCCGTCAGTAGCTAAAAAAACTCAAGCCTTGTTTCAAGATATATTCAAGACCCATACTCTTATAGATTCCTGGAGAGAACATAATCAGAACAAGAGGGGTTATTCTTATTTCTCTGCTCCACATAATACATACTCCCGGATAGACCTAATACTTGTTCCCTCCCTCTGTGCCTCTTCCCTGGCATACTCCAGACATATACTGTGCCCGTGGTCAGACCATGAGATCCTGTTAACGGTTATGGACTCTCCATTCCCTAAACCAATTAGGACACAATGGAGACTCAATGAATCACTATTAACTAACCCTGATGTTTGCTCGACAGTTGAGAGCACGCTAAATAATTATTTTCGGGAGAATGCCACGGAGGACATAGGCGAGGGAACCTTATGGATTGCGCATAAACCGGTGGTAAGAGGTGAACTGATGAGATTGTCAGCCAGGGTTAGGAGAGAAAAGGATACACGAATCTCTGAGCTGGAAAGGAAGATCAATTCCCTACACACACTTAATCAAACCGACCCATCTAGATATCTCCAAAAACAAATATTCGACCTCCAAACCAATTTGGATACCATATTAGGCCAAGACATTGAGAAAGCCATGAGATGGACAGGTGCCCTGGCGTATGAGCAGCTTAACAAGCCGAATCGCTGGCTGGCTAGGAGGCTTAGGGACAAACAAGTGTCTAACAAAATTACTAAAATCAGGGACAAGACAGGTAAGCCGACCTCGAATCCAGATAGGATTTATAAAACATTTCTTGAATTTTACCAAAACCTGTACAGTGATGACAAACCTAATATCGCTTCTGATCAGAAGGAGGCGTTCTTAAAAGAAAATATAGGGATTAAACTGACTCACAATACGGCCAAGTCACTTAATGTCCCGGTAAGTGGAGAGGAATTGCACGAAGCCATAAAAAAGCTTAAGAGAGCTAAGGCCCCCGGCCCGGATGGCTTTCCATCCCTATACTATAAAAAATTCGAAGATATACTGACCCCTCACCTACTAAAACTCTTTAACTCCCTACTGAAGGGTAAGAGCCCACCACAGGAATTTTTGGCCTCGGCTATCTGCATTATCCACAAACCACCTAGAGACCCTCTTGCCCCAAAAAATTATAGGCCTATCTCTCTACTAGGCATAGACTACAAACTATTCACATCTATACTGGCTGTTAGACTGAATTCTGTCCTGCCTGCGTTGATTCATAAAGACCAGGTGGGATTTATTCCCCAAAGACAAGCCCCAGATAACATTAGAAAGGTCCTAGATATCCAACACCACTGCCTCCAATCATCTCAAAGCTTAACATTATTATCATTGGACATGGAAAAAGCCTTTGATAAAATTAAATGGCCCTACATGATGTCTGTTCTTCACAATTTCGGCTTTTTTGGTGAATATCTTAACGCAATTAAAATTTTATACTCCTCCCCTTATGCATATTTGAAACTCCCATCATACTCCCAAACAAGGTTCCCCATCTGCCGAGGCACAAGACAGGGATGCCCCTTGTCCCCGGGCATATTTGCACTAGTTATCGAGCCTCTCGCAAACAAAATACGGGCATCATCTGAGATCCTGGGTATCCAAATTGGTAAACGGCATTGCAAACTAAATCTGTTTGCTGATGATATATTACTGACCCTTTCCTCCCCACATACTTCTATCCCAAACCTGTTCAAGATCATCCAGGACTTTTCTGTTTTCTCGGGGTTTCAGCTCAACAAAGATAAATCAGAGATCATGATCTCAAAAATGTCACCTAGTGCAGCTAAAAACTTGGCAGACTCCTTGGGCCTACAATACCAGGCTAAATACATTAAGTATCTCGGAATAAACCTCTCCTTAAACCCCAACCATCTATATGATGTGAACTACCCTGCACTCTACAGAAAACTCTCGTCTGATCTGGATTCTTGGTCGAAACTGCCCCTATCGCTAGTGGGCAAAGTCCACTCGATAAAAATGACTCTCTTTCCAAGGCTCTTGTACTTATTCAGAGTACTCCCAATTGCAATTAGGCCCTCCCACCTATCAGAGCTACAAAAGAAAATACATAAATTTATCTGGTCAAATAAGAAAGCCAGAATAAAATACTCCACACTAACTAGGACAAAGGACAGGGGTGGACTGAAACTACCAGCACTCATGACATACTTCAGAGCAGCACGACTATCCCAACTAGTTTTAGTCAACTCAGGGAATATGGCACCCCTTTGGGTAGACATCGAATCTCGACTCATACACCCACTCACCACACAAGGTGTAATGTGGGCTACAAAAGTTCCCTTGAAAAAAATACAAGCGCTATCCCCGGTGTTTGGTTGCGCAATCAAACTATGGTTGAACTTCCGCTTTGTCTATAAGCTTCAAGCTCCTATCACTCTTATGTCTAATATTATTGGGAACCCAGATTTCCCCCCGGGATGGAATGCTTCACTCTTCTCTTGGTGGTCATCAAGAGGTCTCACTAGACTAGGTAAATTTACATCAGCCTTTAAATTGACAACTTTGAGGCAATTCTTAAACGAAATAGAAGTGCCACGTATAGAACTCCCTAGGGCATATCAAATATTTGATTATATCGACAAAATTGACAAAAGCAAAGAATTCTGCCTATATACACTTTTCGAAACAAGATGTAGAAATGGACCACTAAACAAAGGTCTTATATCAGATTTCTACTCCATGCTTTTTAAGGACGATCCTGAGGAGAAATATAAATACCAGTTAGACTGGGAGCGAGAAACTGGCAAGGAAATGTCAGCAAGAAAGTGGGGTCATTGTTGTACCACCATGTTAAAAAATAGCTTATTCTACTCCTCTATAGAGACGTCACTTAAATTGCTACATCGCACATACTATACCCCAGCGATAGTACACTCCTTTTGCCCGGATCAGACTGAGATATGCCCTAGGGGATGTGGACAGAAAGGCACCCTTTGGCACATGTGGTGGCAATGCCCGGTGGTGAGAGCCTTTTGGAGGACAATTTGGAGACGCACCTCCCTTATTCTTAAAATTAATATCCCCTTTGATCCTACGATAGCCCTACTGGGAAACAAGCCACATAAAGCTACCCAGATAACTAATAAATTACTACATCACATAATGGCCATGGCTAGGAGGCAGATAGCCTATAATTGGAAATCCTCACTACTTAATGCCCAACTAGTCTTCGCCAAACTTAATGAGGCCATGCTCTCAGAGCATATTCTGGCGAAAGTACATGATAAACTAGACTCCTTTCTTGCCATATGGTCTCCATGGATTGAGTTTCAGGACAATGAGGGATTACCTTATACCCTCCATACCTTCTGATCTGAACGATTACATGAAACCTCCTTGGCATTGATGCGTTAGACTAAAAAACACTACCAAATGTTGTTACGGGCTACTGAGAGAACGGACATCTCTGTGACAGTTTTTATATGTTGTTTAGCAGATAAATAATAGGGGCTTTCTCTCCCATATGGGAGATTCCCTCTCCCTATCCCTACCCCTACCTCTTTCCCCCTTTTCTTCCTTATCCCTCATACCCCCCTTCCCCCCCTCCCTTCTTTCCCAAGGACTGTCCCATCGGCATGATGTGGAGCCCCCACTCATGGGATAGCCCATCTCCCTCCTAGACCCCCCCCCTCCTCCCCCCCCCCCCCTCCCCAATAAAAGATCAGAAAAATATGGATGTTTGATTTATTTAGCTATAAAGTTAAACCTATTCAGATAGGTAAGAGTATAAGTTCTGTTTTTCATTGTATGTTTTACCAACTTTGGTTGGAACGCACATGTAACTTCTATTTTAAATATTGACATTCCCCTAAGGGGGACTTGATATGTGAACTATGTAAGCTATTACTGTGAACTTATTTCTTACATAATAAACACCCTTGAAATGAAAGAAAAATGACTATAGTTGAAGAAGTAATGGCCCCTAAACTATGTTCTGGGATGAAAGTTACAGCTTCAGTGAAATCCGTTTGCAAATCGGAGTGATAGATTAGAATCTAGAGCCAACGGTAAGTTTTCTATGTTAAACCATTACACCATTGAAAAACTGGTTAGGTTTGCAATTGAAAGAAAAATGACTATAGTTGAAGAAGTAATGGCCCCTAAACTATGTTCTGGGATGAAAGTTACAGCTTCAGTGAAATCCGTTTGCAAATCGGAGTGATAGATTAGAATCTAGAGCCAACGGTAAGTTTTCTATGTTAAACCATTACACCATTGAAAAACTGGTTACGTTTGCAATTGAAAGAAAAATGACTATAGTTGAAGAAGTAATGGCCCCTAAACTATGTTCTGGGATGAAAGTTACAGCTTCAGTGAAATCCGTTTGCAAATCGGAGTGATAGATTAGAATCTAGAGCCAACGGTAAGTTTTCTATGTTAAACCATTACACCATTGAAAAACTGGTTACGTTTGCAATTGAAAGAAAAATGACTATAGTTGAAGAAGTAATGGCCCCTAAACTATGTTCTGGGATGAAAGTTACAGCTTCAGTGAAATCCGTTTGCAAATCGGAGTGATAGATTAGAATCTAGAGCCAACGGTAAGTTTTCTATGTTAAACCATTACACCATTGAAAAACTGGTTACGTTTGCAATTGAAAGAAAAATGACTATAGTTGAAGAAGTAATGGCCCCTAAACTATGTTCTGGGATGAAAGTTACAGCTTCAGTGAAATCCGTTTGCAAATCGGAGTGATAGATTAGAATCTAGAGCCAACGGTAAGTTTTCTATGTTAAACCATTACACCATTGAAAAACTGGTTACGTTTGCAATTGAAAGAAAAATGACTATAGTTGAAGAAGTAATGGCCCCTAAACTATGTTCTGGGATGAAAGTTACAGCTTCAGTGAAATCTGTTTGCAAATCGGAGTGATAGATTAGAATCTAGAGCCGACGGTAAGTTTTCTATGTTAAACCATTACACCATTGAAAAACTGGTTACGTTTGCAATTGAAAGAAAAATGACTATAGTTGAAGAAGTAATGGCCCCTAAACTATGTTCTGGGATGAAAGTTACAGCTTCAGTGAAATCCGTTTGCAAATCGGAGTGATAGATTAGAATCTAGAGCCGACGGTAAGTTTTCTATCTTAAACCATTACACCATTGAAAAACTGGTTTCGTTTGCAATTGAAAGAAAAATGACTATAGTTGAAGAAGTAATGGCCCCTAAACTATGTTCTGGGATGAAAGTTACAGCTTCAGTGAAATCCGTTTGCAAATCGGAGTGATAGATTAGAATCTAGAGCCAACGGTAAGTTTTCTATGGTAAACCATTACACCATTGAAAAACTGGTTATGTTTGCAATTGAAAGAAAAATGACTATAGTTGAAGAAGTAATGGCCCCTAAACTATGTTCTGGGATGAAAGTTACAGCTTCAGTGAAATCCGTTTGCAAATCGGAGTGATAGATTAGAATCTAGAGCCAACGGTAAGTTTTCTATGTTAAACCATTACACCATTGAAAAACTGGTTACGTTTGCAATTGAAAGAAAAATGTCTATAGTTGAAGAAGTAATGGCCCCTAAACTATGTTCTGGGATGAAAGTTACAGCTTCAGTGAAATCCGTTTGCAAATCGGAGTGATAGATTAGAATCTAGAGCCAACGGTAAGTTTTCTATCTTAAACCATTACACCATTGAAAAACTGGTTACGTTTGCAATTGAAAGAAAAATGACTATAGTTGAAGAAGTAATGGCCCCTAAACTATGTTCTGGGATGAAAGTTACAGCTTCAGTGAAATCCGTTAGCAAATCGGAGTGATAGATTAGAATCTAGAGCCAACGGTAAGTTTTCTATCTTAAACCATTACACCATTGAAAAACTGGTTACGTTTGCAATTGAAAGAAAAATGACTATAGTTGAAGAAGTAATGGCCCCTAAACTATGTTCTGGGATGAAAGTTACAGCTTCAGTGAAATCCGTTTGCAAATCGGAGTGATAGATTAGAATCTAGAGCCAACGGAAAGTTTTCTATGTTAAACCATTACACCATTGAAAAACTGGTTACGTTTGCAATTGAAAGAAAAATGACTATAGTTGAAGAAGTAATGGCCCCTAAACTATGTTCTGGGATGAAAGTTACAGCTTCAGTGAAATCCGTTTGCAAATCGGAGTGATAGATTAGAATCTAGAGCCAACGGTAAGTTTTCTATCTTAAACCATTACACCATTGAAAAACTGGTTACGTTTGCAATTGAAAGAAAAATGACTATAGTTGAAGAAGTAATGGCCCCTAAACTATGTTCTGGGATGAAAGTTACAGCTTCAGTGAAATCCGTTTGCAAATCGGAGTGATAGATTAGAATCTAGAGCCAACGGTAAGTTTTCTATGTTAAACCATTACACCATTGAAAAACTGGTTAGGTTTGCAATTGAAAGAAAAATGACTATAGTTGAAGAAGTAATGGCCCCTAAACTATGTTCTGGGATGAAAGTTACAGCTTCAGTGAAATCCGTTTGCAAATCGGAGTGATAGATTAGAATCTAGAGCCAACGGTAAGTTTTCTATGTTAAACCATTACACCATTGAAAAACTGGTTACGTTTGCAATTGAAAGAAAAATGACTATAGTTGAAGAAGTAATGGCCCCTAAACTATGTTTTGGGATGAAAGTTACAGCTTCAGTGAAATCCGTTTGCAAATCGGAGTGATAGATTAGAATCTAGAGCCAACGGTAAGTTTTCTATGTTAAACCATTACACCATTGAAAAACTGGTTACGTTTGCAATTGAAAGAAAAATGACTATAGTTGAAGAAGTAATGGCCCCTAAACTATGTTCTGGGATGAAAGTTACAGCTTCAGTGAAATCCGTTTGCAAATCGGAGTAATAGATTAGAATCTAGAGCCAACAGTAAGTTTTCTATGTTAAACCATTACACCATTGAAAAACTGGTTACGTTTGCAATTGAAAGAAAAATGACTATAGTTGAAGAAGTAATGGCCCCTAAACTATGTTCTGGGATGAAAGTTACAGCTTCAGTGAAATCCGTTTGCAAATCGGAGTGATAGATTAGAATCTAGAGCCAACGGTAAGTTTTCTATGTTAAACCATTACACCATTGAAAAACTGGTTACGTTTGCAATTGCAAGAAAAATGACTATAGTTGAAGAAGTAATGGCCCCTAAACTATGTTCTGGGATGAAAGTTACAGCTTCAGTGAAATCCGTTTGCAAATCGGAGTGATAGATTAGAATCTAGAGCCAACGGTAAGTTTTCTATGTTAAACCATTACACCATTGAAAAACTGGTTACGTTTGCAATTGAAAGAAAAATGACTATAGTTGAAGAAGTAATGGCCCCTAAACTATGTTCTGGGATGAAAGTTACAGCTTCAGTGAAATCTGTTTGCAAATCGGAGTGATAGATTAGAATCTAGAGCCGACGGTAAGTTTTCTATGTTAAACCATTACACCATTGAAAAACTGGTTACGTTTGCAATTGAAAGAAAAATGACTATAGTTGAAGAAGTAATGGCCCCTAAACTATGTTCTGGGATGAAAGATACAGCTTCAGTGAAATCCGTTTGCAAATCGGAGTGATAGATTAGAATCTAGAGCCAACGGAAAGTTTTCTATGTTAAACCATTACACCATTGAAAAACTGGTTACGTTTGCAATTGAAAGAAAAATGACTATAGTTGAATAAGTAATGGCCCCTAAACTATGTTCTGGGATGAAAGTTACAGCTTCAGTGAAATCCGTTTGCAAATCGGAGTGATAGATTAGAATCTAGAGCCAGCGGTAAGTTTTCTATGTTAAACCATTACACCATTGAAAAACTGGTTACGTTTGCAATTGAAAGAAAAATGACTATAGTTGAAGAAGTAATGGCCCCTAAACTATGTTCTGGGATGAAAGTTACAGCTTCAGTGAAATCCGTTTGCAAATCGGAGTGATAGATTAGAATCTAGAGCCAACGGAAAGTTTTTTATGTTAAACCATTACACCATTGAAAAACTGGTTACGTTTGCAATTGAAAGAAAAATGACTATAGTTGAATAAGTAATGGCCCCTAAACTATGTTCTGGGATGAAAGTTACAGCTTCAGTGAAATCCGTTTGCAAATCGGAGTGATAGATTAGAATCTAGAGCCAGCGGTAAGTTTTCTATGTTAAACCATTACACCATTGAAAAACTGGTTACGTTTGCAATTGAAAGAAAAATGACTATAGTTGAAGAAGTAATGGCCCCTAAACTATGTTCTGGGATGAAAGTTACAGCTTCAGTGAAATCCGTTTGCAAATCGGAGTGATAGATTAGAATCTAGAGCCAACGGTAAGTTTTCTATGTTAAACCATTACACCATTGAAAAACTGGTTACGGGGGGCGTGGCTGGCTGCAGAGCTTAATGGCTGCCTGAGACCAGAGCTCTGTGCCTAGAGACCCAGGAAAGTGACTAAAAAGCATTCTAAGGTGCCCCATTTTCACACTGAAAGATGGCTGAATACCTGGAGAGTGACTGGTAATACAGGAGAACCAAATCTGGAAGGAATTACAGCTCCCCAGCGCTGAGAAAGCTGTCCTCCTTCTACACAGAGGAAAAGCAAGATGGCCACCGCTACAGCAGCAGGGAGGCCATGGAGAGATCAGCCCTGAGAACACCACCTCCTCTGGAACAAAGAAACAGGTTTGCTCCCCTCCATACCCCACATCCAAGAGGGCATGAAGCGCTGTATGAGGAGGACAGCGAAGAAGAGGATTTCCAGTGGCAGAGGAAGGTCAAGAAAAGCCGGGAGAGGAGCCCTCTGAAGCCTGGACCCACAGTAAGACATCAGGCCGATCAGGAGAACCAGGAGACGCAGGTACCGCTGGACGAACGTTTCCCGCTGAACGAAGGTTCCCCGCTGAACGAACGTTCGCACGAACGTTCTGTTAACGATCGGAAAGAACATTCCCTTACCCTAAGCGTACATTCCCCCTCTCCAGGCGTACAAATGGTCGCATCAACCAGACAAATGGATCCACAGCATCTAGGAGTACAAAATGATGCATTAACTCAGCAAAGGGGAATACCTCAAACTTTACATAATCTGAAGGGAATACAATCCTATAAGCGCACACTGGTACCAGACCCTCTGGAATCCTTCCCGGCCACAGATCAACCGGTCTCACAACAGTTCTTCAAGGACTTTATGTTATCATTCCGATCGGTGATACAAGATGACATTGGTGAAGTTCGGAGTGATCTACATCAACTGGCAGGTCATGTTTCACAAATTGCAGGAGAGACTGACTCCAGGATTTCCAAACTAGAAAGACGCATTGAAGAGATGACTCTGGCCCATAACCATCTGGTTGATGCACATAAGAACTTGCAACAACAAAACCATTGGATGAAAGAAAAGATATCCGATAATGAGGACAGAAATCGTCGCAACAACATTAAAATCAGGGGAGTACCCGAAACAGTGGGCAGTGACGACCTCAAAGATTTTGTCAAGGACATCCTCAAAACCACTGTGCCGGAATTAAAGGAAAGTGAACTTACAATAGATAGGGCTCACCGTCTCCCAAAGCCTACTCATGTGGCAAAACATCTGCCACGTGATGTAATTACACGCATTCACTTCTACCATGCCAAAGAAAAACTCCTCTCATCAACCAGAGGAGGGAGAAAACTACCTAATCCATACCAGGACCTTGTCTTATACCAAGACCTATCTCAAGCGACTCTTCAAGCCAGGAGGCAGTTTGCAGAAATCACCACGACCCTACGCCATAGGAAAATCCCCTACTCGTGGGGATTCCCTCCAAAGCTATTGATAACTGACAACGGAGTTACATATGCTGCAAAGAACCCCAAAGAGGCATACAACCTACTAGCAAGATGGGATATACCTATCTTCATACCGAAGGATCCAAAAAAAGACAGACCAATATACCAGGTCACCCTGTCAAAGCAGCTATCATCCCCAAGACAGCTGCCCAGGAATGACACTCAACAATCAATGGACACTACACCATTACCATCCCAAGCAGAAAAAGAGAAAGATGCAGGGGACACCTCTGAAACCTGAGAAGATGGGTATCTGCCACAGACTTTTTACCCCACCTGGAAACCTTTCTCAATAGGACACACCATCTTTTTGTCCCTATAAGAGAACGGTTTACTCTTGTTCCACATTGTGGACTTCACCAGTTAAGTCCTTATTTAAGATACAGACTATTCAGTCTGATCTAATTGGACTCTAGTTACCACTGTTTATCATATTTTCCTTCCCTTCTTTTTCTGAAGAGAAGGATTCCCCCTTTTTAGTAGATAACGGAAGGTAAAACCGGATGCCTTTTTTTTTTCTACTCAAACTTCTACTTCTACATGTTATGTGTTTTATATTTCAATATCTCATATTGTTGTCTCATTTAGACCACTTAAACAAGGTACAGATTGTTCTTTTAGGGATCTTAACAGATGCTCCAGGACTGATCGACATGGGTAAGTACAATTGCATTACTATAGAAAATAAATGCCACTAATATGCAAGATAGTTTCAATTAATGTGAGAGGGCTGAACTCCCACAGAAAAAGGTTCCTCATGCAAAAACTTATCAAAGAACACAAGGCTGATATTGTCTGTCTCCAGGAGACACATCTAAATAAAAAAGGTGCAGAGGAGTTAAAAATTCATGGCTATACACAACTATATCATGCTGTTCTAAAAACAGATAAGAAAAAAGCTGGAGTGTGTTTAGCAATAAAAGACACATTGGGATTGGTGGTAGGTGAGTCATTTGCAAGTGATGATGGCAGAATGGTCATGGTTAAAGGTACCATTAATACTAGAGAATTTACATTTGTAAATCTCTACGCCCCTAATGATCAACAAATCAAATTTATAAACAAAAAATTAAGAAAAATAAACACTTTCACCAAAGGTTCCTTATTTATCACTGGAGATTTCAACGCGGTAGTAGACCCTATGATGGACTGTACCTCTAATACCAGAAAAACATATTCAATTCTGCAACCAACTTTACTCAATTTTGAATTATACGATACATGGAGATGTATGAATCCTAAGCAGAAAGAATTTACTTATTTTTCATCAATTCATAAATCCTTTACCTGCATAGACCTCTGCCTAACAGACAGATTCACCATACCATTAATCTGTCACGATTGTGGAACTTTCCCCGTGATCAGCGCACAACGCGTGCGCTGACACGGCGGAGATCCTCCACAAGCGTATAATTTGCAGGAACCCAGCAAAAGGTGCTACGCACCTGTAGAGGGAAATTCCTGTCGGCAGATGGCGCTGGGGAGTGCAGAGGAACCAATCCTCTGTACCTCCACAAGTGCCAGACAGGAATTGTACGAAGCGCAGAATGCAATCGCAAGAGAGGCGATTGTGAATGAGATTGAGCAAAAGGGATAGGTTGTATGTGTGTGCGCCAATCCAGTCGCCACTCCGCGACCGCGCACACACACAACAGCAGATACGAAATAGGAACGCGATCGCGAGAGGTGCGATCGCGAGACGTGACACAAGGCAGAACAGAATAGAATACAAGGGTAGCAAAGGCACAGCAAATACAATAAGGAGATACGGAAAATAACAACCGCTAGCTAACCGCGAACACCGCACTCATTCGCAACAGTGCACGCGGTTATGCGCGATCTCCACGTGATAAGCACAATAGAGACAAGCACGCCTAACTAACCATAAACAGACAAACATGAAACAGGGGACGCGAGCGCTTGCTTAACGGTTACCTCACCGAGCCTGTAGCAAGCGCAGCGGACAAGACAGACACACGAAAAACAAGAACTAGGCAGGAAGGATCCACCGCTCTTCCGCCAGAGCAAGTGTGATCCAAGCAGGAACATAGATCAGAAAGATCCACAGCCGCTAACGCTAGCGGCTAGTGCGATCTCAGCAAGACAGAACGATTCGCTATCAACCGCCGTTGGTGACAGCGCAATCGCGACCGACAAGACAGAACAGAAGGATCCCCAGCGCTCGCACAAAGTAGCTAGCGCGATCCCAGGAAACAGAACAGAAGGATCCCCAGCGCTAGCACAAAGTAGCTAGCGCGATCCCAGGAAACAGAACAGAAGAGATAGCTGGTAGCAACCGCTGCACCAGCTATACTCCAAGAACATAGATCAGAACCATTTCCTGTCAACCACCATAGGGACAGGACAATGGCAAACAGGCAAGACAAGACAGAACAGGCAATACAGATAATACAACCTGACTGGGCTAGAAGGGGAGCCAAAAGCAACCCCCAGGAATTAACTATACTAGATAGCAATGGCTGACACTCCAGCAGTATCCATCAGGAACTGAGCAAGGAAGGGAAATGACCAGCAAAGCATTCTGGGAAACATAAAGCTCTTATAGTGCCAGTCATCAAAGAAGGCAGGTAGGGGATTTGCATAACGAATGTATGCAAATTCCCCAGCAAGAGAACAGAACAGAAACTTGCAATGAAAAGACAGGTCTCTGTTCCAGAGACCTGCAGCCCACAGACTAGAGGAATGGACAAACAGCTGTCTGCCTGTGCAGCCAGCTGAGCGGATCATCACAGTACCCCCCCTTCTAGGGATGGATTCCAGACATCCCTCAAGACTGGTAACATCACAAAACTCTAACTGAAGACTCATGAAGGTCAGGACAGCCCGACAAGGCCCAATTCCAGAGTCAGTCCATCCGAAACCGACCTCATCGGAAGCAGAAGCCACCGAAACATGCCCATCAGCACTACGAGTCTCAGCGTAACACCCATCAGGACTGTGGACACCAGAGAAGAAGCCATTGACACCCTCCAGACAATACCCACCACCTTCCAAGGAGCGTCCAAGAATACCAAACCTGCCGCAATACCTGTTCGAAGTGTCCCTTACAACACCAAAGCCATTGCTGATCGTATTCAGGGCACCAAGCAAAACCTTTCCCGGAATCTCCCAGAACGCCTTGAAGCTCCGCAGAGATCCCAAGAAACCAGAACGCTCACCAGGCTCACATGGAGAACCACCAAGAACCCCTATGGAACCTATGATCATTCCAGACTCAAAATTAGCAGGACACCCATCAAGATCAGGACTTTCAGGGACCACTTCTGGGCATGCAAGCAGGCAGGCTATATCAGAACATGTCTCCACTGAGGAAGCATCTGAGTACGCTGGTAACCGAGGCACACTTGGGCTTTCTGGGTCACAGAGCACATCGGGGTACACTAGTACAGGAGAAACCTCAGGACACGTCGGGGAACTGCCAACCTCAGAGTCCGACACGACAAGACCAAAACCAGTACCGGGCAGAAAATCATCACGAGTAAAGGTCACAGGTACTGGTCTTTCAAAAGAAGACTCAAATTCAGAATTTTCTGTAACTGTAATATCATCATTGACTACACATGAATGAAGCTCCACAAGAGATGCAAAAGTAGTCAGCAAGGCAGCAATGCCTACTGAAGTGGGCAACACCTCAGAAGGACCTGGGGGGCAGGAGACATCTCCTACAAGTTCTGCACCTTTTGGGAGGAACTCGGAGACCTTCAGATCATCAAACAAGACCTCAGGAACATCATTTTTCAAGTTGTCTAAGAAGGATTCTGTACTATCCATGTTACAGGGCAAAACTGGAACTTTACTTTGAGAACAGGGCAGATGTCCCAGGGAAGGTTCCACCATAAACTGAGACTGAATTTCATCATCATGAGTGGAACGTACAGGAATATTCACTGGACCACACACTGACTCCCTAACTTTAATCTCGCTGCACCCAGAACTCTGCGTAGTAATCAAACTAGCTTGCAACTCCAAAACTGCAGAAAGACAGGTAAAAATAGCAGCAATACCTAGACGAGCCTCTAGGGGCAGGGCAGGAGATATTGTACAAGGCAATATTGACTCATCCAGAGTACTGGGTGGAGAGTCAATACTTTCTTCAGAATCAGACTCGCAAATGTCAATGCAAGTGGACATCATGCCTTCATTCATGGTACAGGGCAGGTTCAGAGAAAGCTTCTCTGGACAAGGCAAAGAAGCTTCAGCATCAGATTCGCAAAACCGAAGCGCTGTCTCACTCTTAGATTCGGCTAACAAGGTCGAATCCGAGGAGTCAGAACGCAAAATTTGCGGATCCACGATCGCTTTAGGTTGCGAAACTGACGCTTCCATATCGCAAACCTCCGCGATCTGCGGAGCAGACTGCAAGGCATCTAGGACAGAAACACTGGAGCAACTGTCATCAGGCAACAGGCCTGCACAGGTGCGAACAGAATAAGACATAGATTCATTTGCAAAAGAAGTGGCAACAACAACAGGAGAAACTTTATTAGACACATCAATAATTTTCTTAAAGTTGCATAACTTAGGAATTTTCCCCATGGCAGGCTCACAAACGGACGATCTTAGAGATCCTGAGGGAAAAAATCTGTCTTCCTTAGACACAGGACCACACAGACCTTTTGCAGCCATACGTGCGGTGGCGACATCAGACCGCACTGGTTCAACTTCCACACAAGCAACTGCTCTGAACGACTTGCACTCAGACTTCAAACACTCAGTTGCTTTGGGAAAGGGAATGCATTCAAAACTCACTTTCTTTAAATCCAGAGGATTGGAACAATCGTCCGCTGACAATGTGTTTTTAGCAGATTGAAGCGCATGTAGTTCATCCAAAATCATTCTCCACACGTCAAACAGCGGAGTCACAAAGTCAGAGATACATTCACCAGTCTTGATTAAAGTGCACGCAGACTCAATGCACGCATACAAAACTGCTTCGTTTTTAGAACGGTATTGATTGCAAAACGATCTCCAATCACATTCCAATTCATAGACCAGGAGCTCGATCTCCCATTTCTCAAACGGGGGCTCCCATGCACACTTAACAAAGGATGAACAATCATAGTGCGCACAGTCTACAGATGGAACTGGAGCAGGAACAGAACGGGAATCTTTTACCTCTTTATTGGGATCAATTAATTGGTGTGTGTGTAATTCATCCAAAATGATCTGCCACACATACATCACCAGATCCACAACACACTTGTCACATTCATCAGAATCAATCAAAAGGCACACAGAGTCAAGACAATCGTTCAGGACATCCGCGCTTTTTGCGATGTAAAAATCGCAAAAGGCTTTCCAATCCAAATCAAATTCCTCCACCAAGGCCCCGATTTCCCATGAGGCAAATGGCGGTTCGAACAACCCAGTATCTAAATAATCTCCATATGGGTGGGGATCAGGAACGAGTACAGATTTTTTGACTGCTTTAATATAGTGTGCGATCCTACCTATAGCAGGATCCACATAAGCTTTGGATTGGGGCAAAAAACCTGGAAACTGATCAGCAGATGCATTATAAACATCATTATCATCATGCATGGTTTTGCCCATTTCAGACTTGACAGAAATAACCTCTCTATCTGTGGTTGCCATGTGCAACGGATCTTTCCGCTGGGAAGCCTTCCTAGATCTTTTACGTTTAGACTTAGAGGCTTTGGATGGCTGCTTTATGGATGAAAGAGTAGATGGAACAGCTGATTGAGCTGCTGACAACAACTCATTAAGGGGGTATGGTAATTGAGGTAATCTCAGCCAATTGTGAATTAAAAAGGCCAAGAATTCCAGGGGTCTTTGACTCAGGGTGGTATGATCTAACACATCATAACCCCACATTGACATTTCGCCCCCCAACAGAATGTAGACCATTTGGGGGGCCCAGGTAGACACTGGGGTACATTGGAATTCAGGGTTCGCTAACAGTTTCGTACACTCAGACAAAAATTCGTCTGCTGATTCAGGTTCAAGTTTTTTAAATCTCTTAAAGGTACAAGAGCCATATTCGACAAAATCGTACAAATCGGAAATTCCGTCTACACTGGGGTTTTGGGTTAGGCTGGTCATTCTGTCACGATTGTGGAACTTTCCCCGTGATCAGCGCACAACGCGTGCGCTGACACGGCGGAGATCCTCCACAAGCGTATAATTTGCAGGAACCCAGCAAAAGGTGCTACGCACCTGTAGAGGGAAATTCCTGTCGGCAGATGGCGCTGGGGAGTGCAGAGGAACCAATCCTCTGTACCTCCACAAGTGCCAGACAGGAATTGTACGAAGCGCAGAATGCAATCGCAAGAGAGGCGATTGTGAATGAGATTGAGCAAAAGGGATAGGTTGTATGTGTGTGCGCCAATCCAGTCGCCACTCCGCGACCGCGCACACACACAACAGCAGATACGAAATAGGAACGCGATCGCGAGAGGTGCGATCGCGAGACGTGACACAAGGCAGAACAGAATAGAATACAAGGGTAGCAAAGGCACAGCAAATACAATAAGGAGATACGGAAAATAACAACCGCTAGCTAACCGCGAACACCGCACTCATTCGCAACAGTGCACGCGGTTATGCGCGATCTCCACGTGATAAGCACAATAGAGACAAGCACGCCTAACTAACCATAAACAGACAAACATGAAACAGGGGACGCGAGCGCTTGCTTAACGGTTACCTCACCGAGCCTGTAGCAAGCGCAGCGGACAAGACAGACACACGAAAAACAAGAGCTAGGCAGGAAGGATCCACCGCTCTTCCGCCAGAGCAAGTGTGATCCAAGCAGGAACATAGATCAGAAAGATCCACAGCCGCTAACGCTAGCGGCTAGTGCGATCTCAGCAAGACAGAACGATTCGCTATCAACCGCCGTTGGTGACAGCGCAATCGCGACCGACAAGACAGAACAGAAGGATCCCCAGCGCTCGCACAAAGTAGCTAGCGCGATCCCAGGAAACAGAACAGAAGGATCCCCAGCGCTAGCACAAAGTAGCTAGCGCGATCCCAGGAAACAGAACAGAAGAGATAGCTGGTAGCAACCGCTGCACCAGCTATACTCCAAGAACATAGATCAGAACCATTTCCTGTCAACCACCATAGGGACAGGACAATGGCAAACAGGCAAGACAAGACAGAACAGGCAATACAGATAATACAACCTGACTGGGCTAGAAGGGGAGCCAAAAGCAACCCCCAGGAATTAACTATACTAGATAGCAATGGCTGACACTCCAGCAGTGTCCATCAGGAACTGAGCAAGGAAGGGAAATGACCAGCAAAGCATTCTGGGAAACATAAAGCTCTTATAGTGCCAGTCATCAAAGAAGGCAGGTATGGGATTTGCATAACGAATGTATGCAAATTCCCCAGCAAGAGAACAGAACAGAAACTTGCAATGAAAAGACAGGTCTCTGTTCCAGAGACCTGCAGCCCACAGACTAGAGGAATGGACAAACAGCTGTCTGCCTGTGCAGCCAGCTGAGCGGATCATCACATAATCACAGATGTGAAGATAGAACCTAGAATTTGGTCGGACCATGCACCTTTGATTGTATCCTTTAAACTTCAAGACTCCCCCACACTACCACATATTTGGAGAATGAATAAATTCACCTTAAATTCTGAGCATAGCTCTGATATTATTAAGAAAGAACTGAACACCTATTTTGACATTAATGACACACAAGATGTATCCAGAGCAACAATATGGAATGCCCACAAGGCCTTCATCAGGGGAATCTTTATAAAACAAGGATCCATTCAGAAGGAAAAATTGAAGGAACATACTGATTCACTATTAAAACAAATCAAATCCCTAGAAAAAGAAATCTACGTTAATAAAAAAACAGAGTTAATCCCAGAACTAGAAACTATAAGACAGGAAATAGCCGATACCATGTACTACAACTATGATAAATGGCGAACAATTCTTAAAGAGAATTGGTATCATGAAAATAATAAAGCCGGTAAAATAATGGCCCGTAGAATAAAAGGTAAAAGAATTTACCAACGAATAGTAAAAATTAGACATCCCCAAACAAAAACAGTTGTCCATCATCCACAAGAAATAGCTGACGCTATGGCCAATTATTATGAAACTTTATATAACCTAGGGAAAGATACCAACACCCACATACCATCTCCCCAAGAAATTGATAATTACTTAGACAAAATACAATTACCATCATTGTCTGACTTCGAACAGAAATATCTATCAGTACCCTTCCATGAGCAAGAAATCACCTCAGCTATAAGCTCCTTGAAACTAGATAAAGCCCCTGGACCAGATGGTTTCCTTAATGACTATTTCAAAAAATACATTAGCATTTTAATAAAACCCCTTAAAAATTTCTTTAATGAAGCAGTATCACAAGGTCAATTTCCTAAAGAATCATTAATGGCGCACATATCTACCATCCCTAAGGAGGACAAAGATCCTTCGGACCCAAGTAATTACAGGCCGATATCATTATTGAATACGGATATAAAGATATTCTCTAAAGTCATTGCCAACAGACTAGCTCCTCTTATCCCTAATCTTATTCACCCCGATCAAGTGGGATTTACAAAAGGCAGGTCCACTGATGACGGTACTCGGAAGGCAATTGCTCTGATACATAAGGTAGGACTCTGTCGAGCGCCTACCCTTCTAATTTCATTGGATGCGGAAAAGGCGTTCGACAGAGTCAACTGGTTATACCTGAATAAGGTACTTACAAAATTTGGAATACCTGAATTCCTCCATAAGGCCATATTATCTTTATACACTCACCCCTCAGCTAAAGTAACTACGTCAGGTACTCTATCCCACTCTTTTGATATACGCAATGGTACCCGCCAGGGCTGCCCCCTCTCACCTATAATATTTAATTTAACCTTAGAGCCCCTAGCCCAAAGTTTAAGAAACAATTCTCAAATCTATGGAATCAAGCACAACCAAACAGAGACTAAATTAGGCTTATACGCCGACGATATAATTATGTTCCTTCAGAAACCTTTAATATCATTGCCCAATGCAAATGCAGAACTAGCTCTTTTTTCACAAATTTCATACTATAAGATTAACCAAAAGAAAACGGTAATACTTCCATGCAATGTCCCTCAGGAAACTAAAGACCAACTCAAGACAATGTGTGATTATACATGGAATTATAAAACTATTAAATACTTAGGTATCCAACTGACCCCTTTATTAAACCAATTATATAAAGAAAACTATACACCCTGGCTGAAAAAGTTTAAAGAAAAATTAGAATCTCTTGCTAAGATAGAATATTCATGGCTAGGTAAGGCCTCAGCATTTAAGATGATGATCTTACCTCAGCTCTTATATTTGTTTAGGAATGTTCCTATCAAAGTTCCTCAACATTTTCTTAATTCACTACAGAAATTACTTCATAAATTTATCCTACATGATAGGAAGTCTAGATTCTCCCATAAAATTTTAACTTCACATATTTCTAACCTAGGTTTGGGAGTACCCCATATTGGAATGTACTACAGAGCAGTTGTTCTAGATCAGACTAGACCAATTTGGAATAAGGAAAACATTAAACAATGGATGAATATAGAAGAAGATCAACTTTTTAGGGGATCTTATGAGCTATTTCTAAAATCTAGATTGGTCTGGAAACTTACATCACATATTAAAAACCCACTGATAGCTAACTCCATAAACCTTTGGAAAGAGGTAGTAAAATTATGCAAGAAAGACCCCTTATCTATAGATCTAAAAACACCTCTAAAGACCTTATGTACAGTTATCAAGAATATAAACATGGAAAAGTGGATCTCGTCAGGCATAGAATACATATATTAGAAAACTCGATAATCAGATCCTTTAACTCACTAAAATTAATATATAATATCCCGGAATCAGAAGAAAATTTATATAACAAAATTAAAAACTTTCTAGACAAGCACCCATATACTCCAATTACCTTAACCCCTCAAATAAAGAAACTTATTCAGCCAGAAGGTGCTGTACTAAAAGGTACATCAACAATCTATAAAACTCTAGTAACTTTGAAAGATCCAATGCCTCAATGGCAGATTATTAAATGGCAGGACTATCTTAAGAGGGACATTGATATGGAAGACTTGGAGATGACACTTAAATCTGTTAAGAAGTCATCACACTGTACCAATCACCATGAGAATTTGCTTAAAGTAATCTGGCAATGGTACTTAACCCTGGATAAAATTGCCAAGTTTGACACCAAAACCTCCCCCCTATGCTGGAGAAATTGCGGACTGGTGGGTACCATCGACCACATCCTTTGGAATTGCCCTAAATTGGGAAAACTTAGAGATGACATTGGAAAATTCCTGAAGAAACTCCCTATGTCAATCCAGACAATCCCTGCTGAAATGGCCTTACTGCATTTGGGAACCAGAGACTTGCCTCCTCAGGAAAGATTAATATATGACCATATCTTTATCACAACCAGAAATCATATAGCTATTTCCTGGAAAACAGGCACGATTCCCACAATTGAACAAATTCTTAAGACAGTAGAATCAAACCTGTTAGCAGAAAAATCGTGGGCAATCAAATGTGGAAGTGTGAAATCTTTCCTGAAAAAAGCAAGTCTCTGGCCTACGGTATACAAAAGATCTAGACTCGTGGTATTTTAGAATTCTCTTATTCTGAAAGATCTTAATGATTTGGTATGCCTTGTTCTTTCAGCTCTCTCACAGATAGACAGATAGTAAGATAGAGAAGAATATATGTGTGGCCTATGTAAGATCAGTCCTGGACGTCCTATACCTATTTTTATAACCTATATTAACTAAACTAACAGCTGTATCGACAAACGAGAGAGATAATGTTTATGTCATGTGACATATATAATTCATATGATGTTATTTCTCTATTTAATCTTATACACCTAAAACATTGTGCTATTCTATGCAAAGGAGTTCTCCCCTGGAGTCTCTGTAGGGTGGTGAAAGTCCCCCATTCTCCAGGGTTCGAGATATCCTGAGTTGTAAGAATCTCTTAAGCTGCACAGTTTATAATTCCTCATCCTTTATTTCAATACAAGAGATAGAAAACATCTAACACAAACCTTATAGACCTAAATAGAATATCTATATGATATACAAATCTATAATATACATTAAACAACCCTAATTAATATCTAGATCCTACACATAGATAGATAGGACTTTATAATATTCATTAACCTTAATAATTTATACGTTATAAGAAGATAACTAACACAGTTCACTAACGCCAAGACAATGTCTTGGCTTATATTGCCAAAATTCAATCACTGTGTTTAGAACTACACCTAGTCATAATACGTTGAGAATAATTACTTGTTATAATACATTATAGGTAATGTTGTACTGAATTATTGATTCTGCTTTATATTATTTTGTAATACACTGTTATGACCTTTATATAGATATGTTATGTAAGGAAATTTCAAAACATTTTAAACTTTTTCTGAAATGTTTGTCAATTATCTTTGCAAAAATCATAATAAAAACTATTGTTTAAGAAAAACTGGTTACGTTTGCAATTGAAAGAAAAATGACTATAGTTGAAGAAGTAATGGCCCTTAAACTATGTTCTGGGATGAAAGTTACAGCTTCAGTGAAATCCGTTTGCAAATCGGAGTGATAGATTAGAATCTAGAGCCAACGGTAAGTTTTCTATCTTAAACCATTACACCATTGAAAAACTGGTTACGTTTGCAATTAAAAGAAAAATGACTATAGTTGAAGAAGTAATGGCCCCTAAACTATGTTCTGGGATGAAAGTTACAGCTTCAGTGAAATCCGTTTGCAAATCGGAGTGATAGATTAGAATCTAGAGCCAACGGTAAGTTTTCTATGTTAAACCATTACACCATTGAAAAACTGGTTACGTTTGCAATTGAAAGAAAAATGACTATAGTTGAAGAAGTAATGGCCCCTAAACTATGTTCTGGGATGAAAGTTACACCTTCAGTGAAATCCGTTTGCAAATCGGAGTGATAGATTAGAATCTAGAGCCAACGGTAAGTTTTCTATGTTAAACCATTACACCATTGAAAAACTGGTTACGTTTGCAATTGAAAGAAAAATGACTATAGTTGAAGAAGTAATGGCCCCTAAACTATGTTCTGGGATGAAAGTTACAGCTTCAGTGAAATCCGTTTGCAAATCGGAGTGATAGATTAGAATCTAGAGCCAACGGTAAGTTTTCTATGTTAAACCATTACACCATTGAAAAACTGGTTACGTTTGCAATTGAAAGAAAAATGACTATAGTTGAAGAAGTAATGGCCTCTAAACTATGTTCTGGGATGAAAGTTACAGCTTCAGTGAAATCCGTTTGCAAATCGGAGTGATAGATTAGAATCTAGAGCCAACTGTAAGTTTTCTATGTTAAACCATTACACCATTGAAAAACTGGTTACGTTTGCAATTGAAAGAAAAATGACTATAGTTGAAGAAGTAATGGCCCCTAAACTATGTTCTGGGATGAAAGTTACAGCTTCAGTGAAATCCGTTTGCAAATCGGAGTGATAGATTAGAATCTAGAGCCAACGGTAAGTTTTCTATGTTAAACCAATACACCATTGAAAAACTCGTTACGTTTGCAATTGAAAAAAAAATGACTATAGTTGAAGAAATAATGGCCCCTAAACTATGTTCTGGGATGAAAGTTACAGCTTCAGTGAAATCCGTTTGCAAATCGGAGTGATAGATTAGAATCTAGAGCCGACGGTAAGTTTTCTATGTTAAACCATTACACCATTGAAAAACTGGTTACGTTTGCAATTGAAAGAAAAATGACTATAGTTGAAGAAGTAATGGCCCCTAAACTATGTTCTGGGATGAAAGTTACAGCTTCAGTGAAATCCGTTTGCAAATCGGAGTGATAGATTAGAATCTAGAGCCAACGGTAAGTTTTCTATGTTAAATCATTACACCATTGAAAAACTGGTTACGTTTGCAATTGAAAGAAAAATGACTATAGTTGAAGAAGTAATGGCCCCTAAACTATGTTCTGGGATGAAAGTTACAGCTTCAGTGAAATCCGTTTGCAAATCGGAGTGATAGATTAGAATCTAGAGCCAACGGTAAGTTTTCTATGTTAAACCATTACACCATTGAAAAACTGGTTACGTTTGCAATTGAAAGAAAAATGACTATAGTTGAAGAAGTAATGGCCCCTAAACTATGTTCTGGGATGAAAGTTACAGCTTCAGTGAAATCCGTTTGCAAATCGGAGTGATAGATTAGAATCTAGAGCCAACGGTAAGTTTTCTATGTTAAACCATTACACCATTGAAAAACTGGTTACGTTTGCAATTGAAAGAAAAATGACTATAGTTGAAGAAGTAATGGCCCCTAAACTATGTTCTGGGATGAAAGTTACAGCTTCAGTGAAATCCGTTTGCAAATCGGAGTGATAGATTAGAATCTAGAGCCAACGGTAAGTTTTCTATGTTAAACCATTACACCATTGAAAAACTGGTTACGTTTGCAATTGAAAGAAAAATGACTATAGTTGAAGAAGTAATGGCCCCTAAACTATGTTCTGGGATGAAAGTTACAGCTTCAGTGAAATCCGTTTGCAAATCGGAGTGATAGATTAGAATCTAGAGCCAACGGTAAGTTTTCTATGTTAAACCATTACACCATTGAAAAACTGGTTACGTTTGCAATTGAAAGAAAAATGACTATAGTTGAATAAGTAATGGCCTCTAAACTATGTTCTAGGATGAAAGTTACAGCTTCAGTGAAATCCGTTTGCAAATCGGAGTGATAGATTAGAATCTAGAGCCGACGGTAAATTTTCTATGTTAAACCATTACACCATTGAAAAACTGGTTACGTTTGCAATTGAAAGAGAAATGACTATAGTTGAAGAAGTAATGGCCCCTAAACTATGTTCTGGGATGAAAGTTACAGCTTCAGTGAAATCCGTTTGCAAATCGGAGTGATAGATTAGAATCTAGAGCCAACGGTAAGTTTTCTATGTTAAACCATTACACCATTGAAAAACTGGTTACGTTTGCAATTGAAAGAAAAATGACTATAGTTGAAGAAGTAATGGCCCCTAAACTATGTTCTGGGATGAAAGTTACAGCTTCAGTGAAATCCGTTTGCAAATCGGAGTGATAGATTAGAATCTAGAGCCAACGGTAAGTTTTCTATGGTAAACCATTACACCATTGAAAAACTGGTTACGTTTGCAATTGAAAGAAAAATGACTATAGTTGAAGAAGTAATGGCCCCTAAACTATGTTCTGGGATGAAAGTTACAGCTTCAGTGAAATCCGTTTGCAAATCGGAGTGATAGATTAGAATCTAGAGCCAACGGAAAGTTTTCTATGTTAAACCATTACACCATTGAAAAACTGGTTACGTTTGCAATTGAAAGAAAAATGACTATAGTTGAATAAGTAATGGCCCCTAAACTATGTTCTGGGATGAAAGTTACAGCTTCAGTGAAATCCGTTTGCAAATCGGAGTGATAGATTAGAATCTAGAGCCAGCGGTAAGTTTTCTATGTTAAACCATTACACCATTGAAAAACTGGTTACGTTTGCAATTGAAAGAAAAATGACTATAGTTGAAGAAGTAATGGCCCCTAAACTATGTTCTGGGATGAAAGTTACAGCTTCAGTGAAATCCGTTTGCAAATCGGAGTGATAGATTAGAATCTAGAGCCAACGGAAAGTTTTTTATGTTAAACCATTACACCATTGAAAAACTGGTTACGTTTGCAATTGAAAGAAAAATGACTATAGTTGAATAAGTAATGGCCCCTAAACTATGTTCTGGGATGAAAGTTACAGCTTCAGTGAAATCCGTTTGCAAATCGGAGTGATAGATTAGAATCTAGAGCCAGCGGTAAGTTTTCTATGTTAAACCATTACACCATTGAAAAACTGGTTACGTTTGCAATTGAAAGAAAAATGACTATAGTTGAAGAAGTAATGGCCCCTAAACTATGTTCTGGGATGAAAGTTACAGCTTCAGTGAAATCCGTTTGCAAATCGGAGTGATAGATTAGAATCTAGAGCCAACGGTAAGTTTTCTATGTTAAACCATTACACCATTGAAAAACTGGTTACGGGGGGCGTGGCTGGCTGCAGAGCTTAATGGCTGCCTGAGACCAGAGCTCTGTGCCTAGAGACCCAGGGAAGTGACTAAAAAGCATTCTAAGGTGCCCCATTTTCACACTGAAAGATGGCTGAATACCTGGAGAGTGACTGGTAATACAGGAGAACCAAATCTGGAAGGAATTACAGCTCCCCAGCGCTGAGAAAGCTGTCCTCCTTCTACACAGAGGAAAGGCAAGATGGCCACCGCTACAGCAGCAGGGAGGCCATGGAGAGATCAGCCCTGAGAACACCACCTCCTCTGGAACAAAGAAACAGGTTTGCTCCCCTCCATACCCCACATCCAAGAGGGCATGAAGCGCTGTATGAGGAGGACAGCGAAGAAGAGGATTTCCAGTGGCAGAGGAAGGTCAAGAAAAGCCGGGAGAGGAGCCCTCTGAAGCCTGGACCCACAGTAAGACATCAGGCCGATCAGGAGAACCAGGAGACGCAGGTACCGCTGGACGAACGTTTCCCGCTGAACGAAGGTTCCCCGCTGAACGAACGTTCGCACGAACGTTCTGTTAACGATCGGAAAGAACATTCCCTTACCCTAAGCGTACATTCCCCCTCTCCAGGCGTACAAATGGTCGCATCAACCAGACAAATGGATCCACAGCATCTAGGAGTACAAAATGATGCATTAACTCAGCAAAGGGGAATACCTCAAACTTTACATAATCTGAAGGGAATACAATCCTATAAGCGCACACTGGTACCAGACCCTCTGGAATCCTTCCCGGCCACAGATCAACCGGTCTCACAACAGTTCTTCAAGGACTTTATGTTATCATTCCGATCGGTGATACAAGATGACATTGGTGAAGTTCGGAGTGATCTACATCAACTGGCAGGTCATGTTTCACAAATTGCAGGAGAGACTGACTCCAGGATTTCCAAACTAGAAAGACGCATTGAAGAGATGACTCTGGCCCATAACCATCTGGTTGATGCACATAAGAACTTGCAACAACAAAACCATTGGATGAAAGAAAAGATATCCGATAATGAGGACAGAAATCGTCGCAACAACATTAAAATCAGGGGAGTACCCGAAACAGTGGGCAGTGACGACCTCAAAGATTTTGTCAAGGACATCCTCAAAACCACTGTGCCGGAATTAAAGGAAAGTGAACTTACAATAGATAGGGCTCACCGTCTCCCAAAGCCTACTCATGTGGCAAAACATCTGCCACGTGATGTAATTACACGCATTCACTTCTACCATGCCAAAGAAAAACTCCTCTCATCAACCAGAGGAGGGAGAAAACTACCTAATCCATACCAGGACCTTGTCTTATACCAAGACCTATCTCAAGCGACTCTTCAAGCCAGGAGGCAGTTTGCAGAAATCACCACGACCCTACGCCATAGGAAAATCCCCTACTCGTGGGGATTCCCTCCAAAGCTATTGATAACTGACAACGGAGTTACATATGCTGCAAAGAACCCCAAAGAGGCATACAACCTACTAGCAAGATGGGATATACCTATCTTCATACCGAAGGATCCAAAAAAAGACAGACCAATATACCAGGTCACCCTGTCAAAGCAGCTATCATCCCCAAGACAGCTGCCCAGGAATGACACTCAACAATCAATGGACACTACACCATTACCATCCCAAGCAGAAAAAGAGAAAGATGCAGGGGACACCTCTGAAACCTGAGAAGATGGGTATCTGCCACAGACTTTTTACCCCACCTGGAAACCTTTCTCAATAGGACACACCATCTTTTTGTCCCTATAAGAGAACGGTTTACTCTTGTTCCACATTGTGGACTTCACCAGTTAAGTCCTTATTTAAGATACAGACTATTCAGTCTGATCTAATTGGACTCTAGTTACCACTGTTTATCATATTTTCCTTCCCTTCTTTTTCTGAAGAGAAGGATTCCCCCTTTTTAGTAGATAACGGAAGGTAAAACCGGATGCCTTTTTTTTTTCTACTCAAACTTCTACTTCTACATGTTATGTGTTTTATATTTCAATATCTCATATTGTTGTCTCATTTAGACCACTTAAACAAGGTACAGATTGTTCTTTTAGGGATCTTAACAGATGCTCCAGGACTGATCGACATGGGTAAGTACAATTGCATTACTATAGAAAATAAATGCCACTAATATGCAAGATAGTTTCAATTAATGTGAGAGGGCTGAACTCCCACAGAAAAAGGTTCCTCATGCAAAAACTTATCAAAGAACACAAGGCTGATATTGTCTGTCTCCAGGAGACACATCTAAATAAAAAAGGTGCAGAGGAGTTAAAAATTCATGGCTATACACAACTATATCATGCTGTTCTAAAAACAGATAAGAAAAAAGCTGGAGTGTGTTTAGCAATAAAAGACACATTGGGATTGGTGGTAGGTGAGTCATTTGCAAGTGATGATGGCAGAATGGTCATGGTTAAAGGTACCATTAATACTAGAGAATTTACATTTGTAAATCTCTACGCCCCTAATGATCAACAAATCAAATTTATAAACAAAAAATTAAGAAAAATAAACACTTTCACCAAAGGTTCCTTATTTATCACTGGAGATTTCAACGCGGTAGTAGACCCTATGATGGACTGTACCTCTAATACCAGAAAAACATATTCAATTCTGCAACCAACTTTACTCAATTTTGAATTATACGATACATGGAGATGTATGAATCCTAAGCAGAAAGAATTTACTTATTTTTCATCAATTCATAAATCCTTTACCTGCATAGACCTCTGCCTAACAGACAGATTCACCATACCATTAATCTGTCACGATTGTGGAACTTTCCCCGTGATCAGCGCACAACGCGTGCGCTGACACGGCGGAGATCCTCCACAAGCGTATAATTTGCAGGAACCCAGCAAAAGGTGCTACGCACCTGTAGAGGGAAATTCCTGTCGGCAGATGGCGCTGGGGAGTGCAGAGGAACCAATCCTCTGTACCTCCACAAGTGCCAGACAGGAATTGTACGAAGCGCAGAATGCAATCGCAAGAGAGGCGATTGTGAATGAGATTGAGCAAAAGGGATAGGTTGTATGTGTGTGCGCCAATCCAGTCGCCACTCCGCGACCGCGCACACACACAACAGCAGATACGAAATAGGAACGCGATCGCGAGAGGTGCGATCGCGAGACGTGACACAAGGCAGAACAGAATAGAATACAAGGGTAGCAAAGGCACAGCAAATACAATAAGGAGATACGGAAAATAACAACCGCTAGCTAACCGCGAACACCGCACTCATTCGCAACAGTGCACGCGGTTATGCGCGATCTCCACGTGATAAGCACAATAGAGACAAGCACGCCTAACTAACCATAAACAGACAAACATGAAACAGGGGACGCGAGCGCTTGCTTAACGGTTACCTCACCGAGCCTGTAGCAAGCGCAGCGGACAAGACAGACACACGAAAAACAAGAACTAGGCAGGAAGGATCCACCGCTCTTCCGCCAGAGCAAGTGTGATCCAAGCAGGAACATAGATCAGAAAGATCCACAGCCGCTAACGCTAGCGGCTAGTGCGATCTCAGCAAGACAGAACGATTCGCTATCAACCGCCGTTGGTGACAGCGCAATCGCGACCGACAAGACAGAACAGAAGGATCCCCAGCGCTCGCACAAAGTAGCTAGCGCGATCCCAGGAAACAGAACAGAAGGATCCCCAGCGCTAGCACAAAGTAGCTAGCGCGATCCCAGGAAACAGAACAGAAGAGATAGCTGGTAGCAACCGCTGCACCAGCTATACTCCAAGAACATAGATCAGAACCATTTCCTGTCAACCACCATAGGGACAGGACAATGGCAAACAGGCAAGACAAGACAGAACAGGCAATACAGATAATACAACCTGACTGGGCTAGAAGGGGAGCCAAAAGCAACCCCCAGGAATTAACTATACTAGATAGCAATGGCTGACACTCCAGCAGTATCCATCAGGAACTGAGCAAGGAAGGGAAATGACCAGCAAAGCATTCTGGGAAACATAAAGCTCTTATAGTGCCAGTCATCAAAGAAGGCAGGTAGGGGATTTGCATAACGAATGTATGCAAATTCCCCAGCAAGAGAACAGAACAGAAACTTGCAATGAAAAGACAGGTCTCTGTTCCAGAGACCTGCAGCCCACAGACTAGAGGAATGGACAAACAGCTGTCTGCCTGTGCAGCCAGCTGAGCGGATCATCACAGTACCCCCCCTTCTAGGGATGGATTCCAGACATCCCTCAAGACTGGTAACATCACAAAACTCTAACTGAAGACTCATGAAGGTCAGGACAGCCCGACAAGGCCCAATTCCAGAGTCAGTCCATCCGAAACCGACCTCATCGGAAGCAGAAGCCACCAAAACATGCCCATCAGCACTACGAGTCTCAGCGTAACACCCATCAGGACTGTGGACACCAGAGAAGAAGCCATTGACACCCTCCAGACAATACCCACCACCTTCCAAGGAGCGTCCAAGAATACCAAACCTGCCGCAATACCTGTTCGAAGTGTCCCTTACAACACCAAAGCCATTGCTGATCGTATTCAGGGCACCAAGCAAAACCTTTCCCGGAATCTCCCAGAACGCCTTGAAGCTCCGCAGAGATCCCAAGAAACCAGAACGCTCACCAGGCTCACATGGAGAACCACCAAGAACCCCTATGGAACCTATGATCATTCCAGACTCAAAATTAGCAGGACACCCATCAAGATCAGGACTTTCAGGGACCACTTCTGGGCATGCAAGCAGGCAGGCTATATCAGAACATGTCTCCACTGAGGAAGCATCTGAGTACGCTGGTAACCGAGGCACACTTGGGCTTTCTGGGTCACAGAGCACATCGGGGTACACTAGTACAGGAGAAACCTCAGGACACGTCGGGGAACTGCCAACCTCAGAGTCCGACACGACAAGACCAAAACCAGTACCGGGCAGAAAATCATCACGAGTAAAGGTCACAGGTACTGGTCTTTCAAAAGAAGACTCAAATTCAGAATTTTCTGTAACTGTAATATCATCATTGACTACACATGAATGAAGCTCCACAAGAGATGCAAAAGTAGTCAGCAAGGCAGCAATGCCTACTGAAGTGGGCAACACCTCAGAAGGACCTGGGGGGCAGGAGACATCTCCTACAAGTTCTGCACCTTTTGGGAGGAACTCGGAGACCTTCAGATCATCAAACAAGACCTCAGGAACATCATTTTTCAAGTTGTCTAAGAAGGATTCTGTACTATCCATGTTACAGGGCAAAACTGGAACTTTACTTTGAGAACAGGGCAGATGTCCCAGGGAAGGTTCCACCATAAACTGAGACTGAATTTCATCATCATGAGTGGAACGTACAGGAATATTCACTGGACCACACACTGACTCCCTAACTTTAATCTCGCTGCACCCAGAACTCTGCGTAGTAATCAAACTAGCTTGCAACTCCAAAACTGCAGAAAGACAGGTAAAAATAGCAGCAATACCTAGACGAGCCTCTAGGGGCAGGGCAGGAGATATTGTACAAGGCAATATTGACTCATCCAGAGTACTGGGTGGAGAGTCAATACTTTCTTCAGAATCAGACTCGCAAATGTCAATGCAAGTGGACATCATGCCTTCATTCATGGTACAGGGCAGGTTCAGAGAAAGCTTCTCTGGACAAGGCAAAGAAGCTTCAGCATCAGATTCGCAAAACCGAAGCGCTGTCTCACTCTTAGATTCGGCTAACAAGGTCGAATCCGAGGAGTCAGAACGCAAAATTTGCGGATCCACGATCGCTTTAGGTTGCGAAACTGACGCTTCCATATCGCAAACCTCCGCGATCTGCGGAGCAGACTGCAAGGCATCTAGGACAGAAACACTGGAGCAACTGTCATCAGGCAACAGGCCTGCACAGGTGCGAACAGAATAAGACATAGATTCATTTGCAAAAGAAGTGGCAACAACAACAGGAGAAACTTTATTAGACACATCAATAATTTTCTTAAAGTTGCATAACTTAGGAATTTTCCCCATGGCAGGCTCACAAACGGACGATCTTAGAGATCCTGAGGGAAAAAATCTGTCTTCCTTAGACACAGGACCACACAGACCTTTTGCAGCCATACGTGCGGTGGCGACATCAGACCGCACTGGTTCAACTTCCACACAAGCAACTGCTCTGAACGACTTGCACTCAGACTTCAAACACTCAGTTGCTTTGGGAAAGGGAATGCATTCAAAACTCACTTTCTTTAAATCCAGAGGATTGGAACAATCGTCCGCTGACAATGTGTTTTTAGCAGATTGAAGCGCATGTAGTTCATCCAAAATCATTCTCCACACGTCAAACAGCGGAGTCACAAAGTCAGAGATACATTCACCAGTCTTGATTAAAGTGCACGCAGACTCAATGCACGCATACAAAACTGCTTCGTTTTTAGAACGGTATTGATTGCAAAACGATCTCCAATCACATTCCAATTCATAGACCAGGAGCTCGATCTCCCATTTCTCAAACGGGGGCTCCCATGCACACTTAACAAAGGATGAACAATCATAGTGCGCACAGTCTACAGATGGAACTGGAGCAGGAACAGAACGGGAATCTTTTACCTCTTTATTGGGATCAATTAATTGGTGTGTGTGTAATTCATCCAAAATGATCTGCCACACATACATCACCAGATCCACAACACACTTGTCACATTCATCAGAATCAATCAAAAGGCACACAGAGTCAAGACAATCGTTCAGGACATCCGCGCTTTTTGCGATGTAAAAATCGCAAAAGGCTTTCCAATCCAAATCAAATTCCTCCACCAAGGCCCCGATTTCCCATGAGGCAAATGGCGGTTCGAACAACCCAGTATCTAAATAATCTCCATATGGGTGGGGATCAGGAACGAGTACAGATTTTTTGACTGCTTTAATATAGTGTGCGATCCTACCTATAGCAGGATCCACATAAGCTTTGGATTGGGGCAAAAAACCTGGAAACTGATCAGCAGATGCATTATAAACATCATTATCATCATGCATGGTTTTGCCCATTTCAGACTTGACAGAAATAACCTCTCTATCTGTGGTTGCCATGTGCAACGGATCTTTCCGCTGGGAAGCCTTCCTAGATCTTTTACGTTTAGACTTAGAGGCTTTGGATGGCTGCTTTATGGATGAAAGAGTAGATGGAACAGCTGATTGAGCTGCTGACAACAACTCATTAAGGGGGTATGGTAATTGAGGTAATCTCAGCCAATTGTGAATTAAAAAGGCCAAGAATTCCAGGGGTCTTTGACTCAGGGTGGTATGATCTAACACATCATAACCCCACATTGACATTTCGCCCCCCAACAGAATGTAGACCATTTGGGGGGCCCAGGTAGACACTGGGGTACATTGGAATTCAGGGTTCGCTAACAGTTTCGTACACTCAGACAAAAATTTGTCTGCTGATTCAGGTTCAAGTTTTTTAAATCTCTTAAAGGTACAAGAGCCATATTCGACAAAATCGTACAAATCGGAAATTCCGTCTACACTGGGGTTTTGGGTTAGGCTGGTCATTCTGTCACGATTGTGGAACTTTCCCCGTGATCAGCGCACAACGCGTGCGCTGACACGGCGGAGATCCTCCACAAGCGTATAATTTGCAGGAACCCAGCAAAAGGTGCTACGCACCTGTAGAGGGAAATTCCTGTCGGCAGATGGCGCTGGGGAGTGCAGAGGAACCAATCCTCTGTACCTCCACAAGTGCCAGACAGGAATTGTACGAAGCGCAGAATGCAATCGCAAGAGAGGCGATTGTGAATGAGATTGAGCAAAAGGGATAGGTTGTATGTGTGTGCGCCAATCCAGTCGCCACTCCGCGACCGCGCACACACACAACAGCAGATACGAAATAGGAACGCGATCGCGAGAGGTGCGATCGCGAGACGTGACACAAGGCAGAACAGAATAGAATACAAGGGTAGCAAAGGCACAGCAAATACAATAAGGAGATACGGAAAATAACAACCGCTAGCTAACCGCGAACACCGCACTCATTCGCAACAGTGCACGCGGTTATGTGCGATCTCCACGTGATAAGCACAATAGAGACAAGCACGCCTAACTAACCATAAACAGACAAACATGAAACAGGGGACGCGAGCGCTTGCTTAACGGTTACCTCACCGAGCCTGTAGCAAGCGCAGCGGACAAGACAGACACACGAAAAACAAGAACTAGGCAGGAAGGATCCACCGCTCTTCCGCCAGAGCAAGTGTGATCCAAGCAGGAACATAGATCAGAAAGATCCACAGCCGCTAACGCTAGCGGCTAGTGCGATCTCAGCAAGACAGAACGATTCGCTATCAACCGCCGTTGGTGACAGCGCAATCGCGACCGACAAGACAGAACAGAAGGATCCCCAGCGCTCGCACAAAGTAGCTAGCGCGATCCCAGGAAACAGAACAGAAGGATCCCCAGCGCTAGCACAAAGTAGCTAGCGCGATCCCAGGAAACAGAACAGAAGAGATAGCTGGTAGCAACCGCTGCACCAGCTATACTCCAAGAACATAGATCAGAACCATTTCCTGTCAACCACCATAGGGACAGGACAATGGCAAACAGGCAAGACAAGACAGAACAGGCAATACAGATAATACAACCTGACTGGGCTAGAAGGGGAGCCAAAAGCAACCCCCAGGAATTAACTATACTAGATAGCAATGGCTGACACTCCAGCAGTGTCCATCAGGAACTGAGCAAGGAAGGGAAATGACCAGCAAAGCATTCTGGGAAACATAAAGCTCTTATAGTGCCAGTCATCAAAGAAGGCAGGTAGGGGATTTGCATAACGAATGTATGCAAATTCCCCAGCAAGAGAACAGAACAGAAACTTGCAATGAAAAGACAGGTCTCTGTTCCAGAGACCTGCAGCCCACAGACTAGAGGAATGGACAAACAGCTGTCTGCCTGTGCAGCCAGCTGAGCGGATCATCACATAATCACAGATGTGAAGATAGAACCTAGAATTTGGTCGGACCATGCACCTTTGATTGTATCCTTTAAACTTCAAGACTCCCCCACACTACCACATATTTGGAGAATGAATAAATTCACCTTAAATTCTGAGCATAGCTCTGATATTATTAAGAAAGAACTGAACACCTATTTTGACATTAATGACACACAAGATGTATCCAGAGCAACAATATGGAATGCCCACAAGGCCTTCATCAGGGGAATCTTTATAAAACAAGGATCCATTCAGAAGGAAAAATTGAGGGAACATACTGATTCACTATTAAAACAAATCAAATCCCTAGAAAAAGAAATCTACGTTAATAAAAAAACAGAGTTAATCCCAGAACTAGAAACTATAAGACAGGAAATAGCCGATACCATGTACTACAACTATGATAAATGGCGAACAATTCTTAAAGAGAATTGGTATCATGAAAATAATAAAGCCGGTAAAATAATGGCCCGTAGAATAAAAGGTAAAAGAATTTACCAACGAATAGTAAAAATTAGACATCCCCAAACAAAAACAGTTGTCCATCATCCACAAGAAATAGCTGACGCTATGGCCAATTATTATGAAACTTTATATAACCTAGGGAAAGATACCAACACCCACATACCATCTCCCCAAGAAATTGATAATTACTTAGACAAAATACAATTACCATCATTGTCTGACTTCGAACAGAAATATCTATCAGTACCCTTCCATGAGCAAGAAATCACCTCAGCTATAAGCTCCTTGAAACTAGATAAAGCCCCTGGACCAGATGGTTTCCTTAATGACTATTTCAAAAAATACATTAGCATTTTAATAAAACCCCTTAAAAATTTCTTTAATGAAGCAGTATCACAAGGTCAATTTCCTAAAGAATCATTAATGGCGCACATATCTACCATCCCTAAGGAGGACAAAGATCCTTCGGACCCAAGTAATTACAGGCCGATATCATTATTGAATACGGATATAAAGATATTCTCTAAAGTCATTGCCAACAGACTAGCTCCTCTTATCCCTAATCTTATTCACCCCGATCAAGTGGGATTTACAAAAGGCAGGTCCACTGATGACGGTACTCGGAAGGCAATTGCTCTGATACATAAGGTAGGACTCTGTCGAGCGCCTACCCTTCTAATTTCATTGGATGCGGAAAAGGCGTTCGACAGAGTCAACTGGTTATACCTGAATAAGGTACTTACAAAATTTGGAATACCTGAATTCCTCCATAAGGCCATATTATCTTTATACACTCACCCCTCAGCTAAAGTAACTACGTCAGGTACTCTATCCCACTCTTTTGATATACGCAATGGTACCCGCCAGGGCTGCCCCCTCTCACCTATAATATTTAATTTAACCTTAGAGCCCCTAGCCCAAAGTTTAAGAAACAATTCTCAAATCTATGGAATCAAGCACAACCAAACAGAGACTAAATTAGGCTTATACGCCGACGATATAATTATGTTCCTTCAGAAACCTTTAATATCATTGCCCAATGCAAATGCAGAACTAGCTCTTTTTTCACAAATTTCATACTATAAGATTAACCAAAAGAAAACGGTAATACTTCCATGCAATGTCCCTCAGGAAACTAAAGACCAACTCAAGACAATGTGTGATTATACATGGAATTATAAAACTATTAAATACTTAGGTATCCAACTGACCCCTTTATTAAACCAATTATATAAAGAAAACTATACACCCTGGCTGAAAAAGTTTAAAGAAAAATTAGAATCTCTTGCTAAGATAGAATATTCATGGCTAGGTAAGGCCTCAGCATTTAAGATGATGATCTTACCTCAGCTCTTATATTTGTTTAGGAATGTTCCTATCAAAGTTCCTCAACATTTTCTTAATTCACTACAGAAATTACTTCATAAATTTATCCTACATGATAGGAAGTCTAGATTCTCCCATAAAATTTTAACTTCACATATTTCTAACCTAGGTTTGGGAGTACCCCATATTGGAATGTACTACAGAGCAGTTGTTCTAGATCAGACTAGACCAATTTGGAATAAGGAAAACATTAAACAATGGATGAATATAGAAGAAGATCAACTTTTTAGGGGATCTTATGAGCTATTTCTAAAATCTAGATTGGTCTGGAAACTTACATCACATATTAAAAACCCACTGATAGCTAACTCCATAAACCTTTGGAAAGAGGTAGTAAAATTATGCAAGAAAGACCCCTTATCTATAGATCTAAAAACACCTCTAAAGACCTTATGTACAGTTATCAAGAATATAAACTTGGAAAAGTGGATCTCGTCAGGCATAGAATACATATATTAGAAAACTCGATAATCAGATCCTTTAACTCACTAAAATTAATATATAATATCCCGGAATCAGAAGAAAATTTATATAACAAAATTAAAAACTTTCTAGACAAGCACCCATATACTCCAATTACCTTAACCCCTCAAATAAAGAAACTTATTCAGCCAGAAGGTGCTGTACTAAAAGGTACATCAACAATCTATAAAACTCTAGTAACTTTGAAAGATCCAATGCCTCAATGGCAGATTATTAAATGGCAGGACTATCTTAAGAGGGACATTGATATGGAAGACTTGGAGATGACACTTAAATCTGTTAAGAAGTCATCACACTGTACCAATCACCATGAGAATTTGCTTAAAGTAATCTGGCAATGGTACTTAACCCTGGATAAAATTGCCAAGTTTGACACCAAAACCTCCCCCCTATGCTGGAGAAATTGCGGACTGGTGGGTACCATCGACCACATCCTTTGGAATTGCCCTAAATTGGGAAAACTTAGAGATGACATTGGAAAATTCCTGAAGAAACTCCCTATGTCAATCCAGACAATCCCTGCTGAAATGGCCTTACTGCATTTGGGAACCAGAGACTTGCCTCCTCAGGAAAGATTAATATATGACCATATCTTTATCACAACCAGAAATCATATAGCTATTTCCTGGAAAACAGGCACGATTCCCACAATTGAACAAATTCTTAAGACAGTAGAATCAAACCTGTTAGCAGAAAAATCGTGGGCAATCAAATGTGGAAGTGTGAAATCTTTCCTGAAAAAAGCAAGTCTCTGGCCTACGGTATACAAAAGATCTAGACTCGTGGTATTTTAGAATTCTCTTATTCTGAAAGATCTTAATGATTTGGTATGCCTTGTTCTTTCAGCTCTCTCACAGATAGACAGATAGTAAGATAGAGAAGAATATATGTGTGGCCTATGTAAGATCAGTCCTGGACGTCCTATACCTATTTTTATAACCTATATTAACTAAACTAACAGCTGTATCGACAAACGAGAGAGATAATGTTTATGTCATGTGACATATATAATTCATATGATGTTATTTCTCTATTTAATCTTATACACCTAAAACATTGTGCTATTCTATGCAAAGGAGTTCTCCCCTGGAGTCTCTGTAGGGTGGTGAAAGTCCCCCATTCTCCAGGGTTCGAGATATCCTGAGTTGTAAGAATCTCTTAAGCTGCACAGTTTATAATTCCTCATCCTTTATTTCAATACAAGAGATAGAAAACATCTAACACAAACCTTATAGACCTAAATAGAATATCTATATGATATACAAATCTATAATATACATTAAACAACCCTAATTAATATCTAGATCCTACACATAGATAGATAGGACTTTATAATATTCATTAACCTTAATAATTTATACGTTATAAGAAGATAACTAACACAGTTCACTAACGCCAAGACAATGTCTTGGCTTATATTGCCAAAATTCAATCACTGTGTTTAGAACTACACCTAGTCATAATACGTTGAGAATAATTACTTGTTATAATACATTATAGGTAATGTTGTACTGAATTATTGATTCTGCTTTATATTATTTTGTAATACACTGTTATGACCTTTATATAGATATGTTATGTAAGGAAATTTCAAAACATTTTAAACTTTTTCTGAAATGTTTGTCAATTATCTTTGCAAAAATCATAATAAAAACTATTGTTTAAGAAAAACTGGTTACGTTTGCAATTGAAAGAAAAATGACTATAGTTGAAGAAGTAATGGCCCTTAAACTATGTTCTGGGATGAAAGTTACAGCTTCAGTGAAATCCGTTTGCAAATCGGAGTGATAGATTAGAATCTAGAGCCAACGGTAAGTTTTCTATCTTAAACCATTACACCATTGAAAAACTGGTTACGTTTGCAATTAAAAGAAAAATGACTATAGTTGAAGAAGTAATGGCCCCTAAACTATGTTCTGGGATGAAAGTTACAGCTTCAGTGAAATCCGTTTGCAAATCGGAGTGATAGATTAGAATCTAGAGCCAACGGTAAGTTTTCTATGTTAAACCATTACACCATTGAAAAACTGGTTACGTTTGCAATTGAAAGAAAAATGACTATAGTTGAAGAAGTAATGGCCCCTAAACTATGTTCTGGGATGAAAGTTACACCTTCAGTGAAATCCGTTTGCAAATCGGAGTGATAGATTAGAATCTAGAGCCAACGGTAAGTTTTCTATGTTAAACCATTACACCATTGAAAAACTGGTTACGTTTGCAATTGAAAGAAAAATGACTATAGTTGAAGAAGTAATGGCCCCTAAACTATGTTCTGGGATGAAAGTTACAGCTTCAGTGAAATCCGTTTGCAAATCGGAGTGATAGATTAGAATCTAGAGCCAACGGTAAGTTTTCTATGTTAAACCATTACACCATTGAAAAACTGGTTACGTTTGCAATTGAAAGAAAAATGACTATAGTTGAAGAAGTAATGGCCTCTAAACTATGTTCTGGGATGAAAGTTACAGCTTCAGTGAAATCCGTTTGCAAATCGGAGTGATAGATTAGAATCTAGAGCCAACTGTAAGTTTTCTATGTTAAACCATTACACCATTGAAAAACTGGTTACGTTTGCAATTGAAAGAAAAATGACTATAGTTGAAGAAGTAATGGCCCCTAAACTATGTTCTGGGATGAAAGTTACAGCTTCAGTGAAATCCGTTTGCAAATCGGAGTGATAGATTAGAATCTAGAGCCGACGGTAAGTTTTCTATGTTAAACCAATACACCATTGAAAAACTCGTTACGTTTGCAATTGAAAAAAAAATGACTATAGTTGAAGAAGTAATGGCCCCTAAACTATGTTCTGGGATGAAAGTTACAGCTTCAGTGAAATCCGTTTGCAAATCGGAGTGATAGATTAGAATTCTTAAGACAGTAGAATCAAACCTGTTAGCAGAAAAATCGTGGGCAATCAAATGTGGAAGTGTGAAATCTTTCCTGAAAAAAGCAAGTCTCTGGCCTACGGTATACAAAAGATCTAGACTCGTGGTATTTTAGAATTCTCTTATTCTGAAAGATCTTAATGATTTGGTATGCCTTGTTCTTTCAGCTCTCTCACAGATAGACAGATAGTAAGATAGAGAAGAATATATGTGTGGCCTATGTAAGATCAGTCCTGGACGTCCTATACCTATTTTTATAACCTATATTAACTAAACTAACAGCTGTATCGACAAACGAGAGAGATAATGTTTATGTCATGTGACATATATAATTCATATGATGTTATTTCTCTATTTAATCTTATACACCTAAAACATTGTGCTATTCTATGCAAAGGAGTTCTCCCCTGGAGTCTCTGTAGGGTGGTGAAAGTCCCCCATTCTCCAGGGTTCGAGATATCCTGAGTTGTAAGAATCTCTTAAGCTGCACAGTTTATAATTCCTCATCCTTTATTTCAATACAAGAGATAGAAAACATCTAACACAAACCTTATAGACCTAAATAGAATATCTATATGATATACAAATCTATAATATACATTAAACAACCCTAATTAATATCTAGATCCTACACATAGATAGATAGGACTTTATAATATTCATTAACCTTAATAATTTATACGTTATAAGAAGATAACTAACACAGTTCACTAACGCCAAGACAATGTCTTGGCTTATATTGCCAAAATTCAATCACTGTGTTTAGAACTACACCTAGTCATAATACGTTGAGAATAATTACTTGTTATAATACATTATAGGTAATGTTGTACTGAATTATTGATTCTGCTTTATATTATTTTGTAATACACTGTTATGACCTTTATATAGATATGTTATGTAAGGAAATTTCAAAACATTTTAAACTTTTTCTGAAATGTTTGTCAATTATCTTTGCAAAAATCATAATAAAAACTATTGTTTAAGAAAAACTGGTTACGTTTGCAATTGAAAGAAAAATGACTATAGTTGAAGAAGTAATGGCCCTTAAACTATGTTCTGGGATGAAAGTTACAGCTTCAGTGAAATCCGTTTGCAAATCGGAGTGATAGATTAGAATCTAGAGCCAACGGTAAGTTTTCTATCTTAAACCATTACACCATTGAAAAACTGGTTACGTTTGCAATTAAAAGAAAAATGACTATAGTTGAAGAAGTAATGGCCCCTAAACTATGTTCTGGGATGAAAGTTACAGCTTCAGTGAAATCCGTTTGCAAATCGGAGTGATAGATTAGAATCTAGAGCCAACGGTAAGTTTTCTATGTTAAACCATTACACCATTGAAAAACTGGTTACGTTTGCAATTGAAAGAAAAATGACTATAGTTGAAGAAGTAATGGCCCCTAAACTATGTTCTGGGATGAAAGTTACACCTTCAGTGAAATCCGTTTGCAAATCGGAGTGATAGATTAGAATCTAGAGCCAACGGTAAGTTTTCTATGTTAAACCATTACACCATTGAAAAACTGGTTACGTTTGCAATTGAAAGAAAAATGACTATAGTTGAAGAAGTAATGGCCCCTAAACTATGTTCTGGGATGAAAGTTACAGCTTCAGTGAAATCCGTTTGCAAATCGGAGTGATAGATTAGAATCTAGAGCCAACGGTAAGTTTTCTATGTTAAACCATTACACCATTGAAAAACTGGTTACGTTTGCAATTGAAAGAAAAATGACTATAGTTGAAGAAGTAATGGCCTCTAAACTATGTTCTGGGATGAAAGTTACAGCTTCAGTGAAATCCGTTTGCAAATCGGAGTGATAGATTAGAATCTAGAGCCAACGGTAAGTTTTCTATGTTAAACCAATACACCATTGAAAAACTGGTTACGTTTGCAATTGAAAGAAAAATGACTATAGTTGAAGAAGTAATGGCCCCTAAACTATGTTCTGGGATGAAAGTTACAGCTTCAGTGAAATCCGTTTGCAAATCGGAGTGATAGATTAGAATCTAGAGCCGACGGTAAGTTTTCTATGTTAAACCATGACACCATTGAAAAACTGGTTACGTTTGCAATTTAAAGAAAAATGACTATAGTTGAAGAAGTAATGGCCCCTAAACTATGTTCTGGGATGAAAGTTACAGCTTCAGTGAAATCCGTTTGCAAATCGGAGTGATAGATTAGAATCTAGAGCCGACGGTAAGTTTTCTATGTTAAACCATTACACCATTGAAAAACTGGTTACGTTTGCAATTGAAAGAAAAATGACTATAGTTGAAGAAGTAATGGCCCCTAAACTATGTTCTGGGATGAAAGTTACAGCTTCAGTGAAATCCGTTTGCAAATCGGAGTGATAGATTAGAATCTAGAGCCAACGGTAAGTTTTCTATGTTAAACCATTACACCATTGAAAAACTGGTTACGTTTGCAATTGAAAGAAAAATGACTATAGTTGAAGAAGTAATGGCCCCTAAACTATGTTCTGGGATGAAAGTTACAGCTTCAGTGAAATCCGTTTGCAAATCGGAGTGATAGATTAGAATCTAGAGCCAACGGTAAGTTTTCTATGTTAAACCATTACACCATTGAAAAACTGGTTACGTTTGCAATTGAAAGAAAAATGACTATAGTTGAAGAAGTAATGGCCCCTAAACTATGTTCTGGGATGAAAGTTACAGCTTCAGTGAAATCCGTTTGCAAATCGGAGTGATAGATTAGAATCTAGAGCCAACGGTAAGTTTTCTATGTTAAACCATTACACCATTGAAAAACTGGTTACGTTTGCAATTGAAAGAAAAATGACTATAGTTGAAGAAGTAATGGCCCCTAAACTATGTTCTGGGATGAAAGTTACAGCTTCAGTGAAATCCGTTTGCAAATCGGAGTGATAGATTAGAATCTAGAGCCAACGGTAAGTTTTCTATGTTAAACCATTACACCATTGAAAAACTGGTTACGTTTGCAATTGAAAGAAAAATGACTATAGTTGAAGAAGTAATGGCCCCTAAACTATGTTCTGGGATGAAAGTTACAGCTTCAGTGAAATTCGTTTGCAAATCGGAGTGATAGATTAGAATCTAGAGCCAACGGTAAGTTTTCTATGTTAAACCATTACACCATTGAAAAACTGGTTACGTTTGCAATTGAAAGAAAAATGACTATAGTTGAAGAAGTAATGGCCCCTAAACTATGTTCTGGGATGAAAGTTACAGCTTCAGTGAAATCCGTTTGCAAATCGGAGTGATAGATTAGAATCTAGAGCCAACGGTAAGTTTTCTATGTTAAACCATTACACCATTGAAAAACTGGTTACGTTTGCAATTGAAAGAAAAATGACTATAGTTGAATAAGTAATGGCCTCTAAACTATGTTCTAGGATGAAAGTTACAGCTTCAGTGAAATCCGTTTGCAAATCGGAGTGATAGATTAGAATCTAGAGCCGACGGTAAATTTTCTATGTTAAACCATTACACCATTGAAAAACTGGTTACGTTTGCAATTGAAAGAGAAATGACTATAGTTGAAGAAGTAATGGCCCCTAAACTATGTTCTGGGATGAAAGTTACAGCTTCAGTGAAATCCGTTTGCAAATCGGAGTGATAGATTAGAATCTAGAGCCGACGGTAAGTTTTCTATGTTAAACCATTACACCATTGAAAAACTGGTTACGTTTGCAATTGAAAGAAAAATGACTATAGTTGAAGAAGTAATGGCCCCTAAACTATGTTCTGGGATGAAAGTTACAGCTTCAGTGAAATCCGTTTGCAAATCGGAGTGATAGATTAGAATCTAGAGCCAACGGTAAGTTTTCTATGTTAAACCATTACACCATTGAAAAACTGGTTACGTGTGCAATTGAAAGAAAAATGACTATAGTTGAAGAATTAATGGCCTCTAAACTATGTTCTGGGATGAAAGTTACAGCTTCAGTGAAATCCGTTTGCAAATCGGAGTGATAGATTAGAATCTAGAGCCAACGGTAAGTTTTCTATGTTAAACCATTACACCATTGAAAAACTGGTTACGTTTGCAATTGAAAGAAAAATGACTATAGTTGAAGAAGTAATGGCCCCTAAACTATGTTCTGGGATGAAAGTTACAGCTTCAGTGAAATCCGTTTGCAAATTGGAGTGATAGATTAGAATCTAGAGCCAACGGTAAGTTTTCTATGTTAAACCAATACACCATTGAAAAACTGGTTACGTTTGCAATTGAAAAAAAATAACTATAGTTGAAGAAGTAATGGCCCCTAAACTATGTTCTGGGATGAAAGTTACAGCTTCAGTGAAATCCGTTTGCAAATCGGAGTGATAGATTAGAATCTAGAGCCAACGGTAAGTTTTCTATGTTAAACCATTACACCATTGAAAAACTGGTTACGTTTGCAAGTGGAAAAAAAATGACTATACTTGAAGAAGTAATGGCCCCTAAACTATGTTCTGGGATGAAAGTTACAGCTTCAGTGAAATCCGTTTGCAAATCGGAGTGATAGATTAGAATCTAGAGCCAACGGTAAGTTTTCTATGTTAAACCATTACACCATTGAAAAACTGGTTACGTTTGCAATTAAAAGAAAAATGACTATAGTTGAAGAAGTAATGGCCCCTAAACTATGTTCTGGGATGAAAGTTACAGCTTCAGTGAAATCCGTTTGCAAATCGGAGTGATAGATTAGAATCTAGAGCCAACGGTAAATTTTCTATGTTAAACCATTACACCATTGAAAAACTGGTTACGTTTGCAATTGAAAGAAAAATGACTATAGTTGAAGAAGTAATGGCCCCTAAACTATGTTCTGGGATGAAAGTTACAGCTTCAGTGAAATCCGTTTGCAAATCGGAGTGATAGATTAGAATCTAGAGCCAACGGTAAGTTTTCTATGTTAAACCATTACACCATTGAAAAACTGGTTACGTTTGCAATTGAAAGAAAAATGACTATAGTTGAAGAAGTAATGGCCCCTAAACTATGTTCTGGGATGAAAGTTACAGCTTCAGTGAAATCCGTTTGCAAATCGGAGTGATAGATTAGAATCTAGAGCCGACGGTAAGTTTTCTATGTTAAACCATTACACCATTGAAAAACTGGTTACGTTTGCAATTGAAAGAAAAATGACTATAGTTGAAGAAGTAATGGCCCCTAAACTATGTTCTGGGATGAAAGTTACAGCTTCAGTGAAATCCGTTTGCAAATCGGAGTGATAGATTAGAATCTAGAGCCAACGGTAAGTTTTCTATGTTAAACCATTACACCATTGAAAAACTGGTTACGTGTGCAATTGAAAGAAAAATGACTATAGTTGAAGAAGTAATGGCCTCTAAACTATGTTCTGGGATGAAAGTTACAGCTTCAGTGAAATCCGTTTGCAAATCGGAGTGATAGATTAGAATCTAGAGCCAACGGTAAGTTTTCTATGTTAAACCATTACACCATTGAAAAACTGGTTACGTTTGCAATTGAAAGAAAAATGACTATAGTTGAAGAAGTAATGGCCCCTAAACTATGTTCTGGGATGAAAGTTACAGCTTCAGTGAAATCCGTTTGCAAATCGGAGTGATAGATTAGAATCTAGAGCCAACGGTAAGTTTTCTATGTTAAACCAATACACCATTGAAAAACTGGTTACGTTTGCAATTGAAAAAAAATAACTATAGTTGAAGAAGTAATGGCCCCTAAACTATGTTCTGGGATGAAAGTTACAGCTTCAGTGAAATCCGTTTGCAAATCGGAGTGATAGATTAGAATCTAGAGCCAACGGTAAGTTTTCTATGTTAAACCATTACACCATTGAAAAACTGGTTACGTTTGCAATTGAAAGAAAAATGACTATAGTTGAAGAAGTAATGGCCCCTAAACTATGTTCTGGGATGAAAGTTACAGCTTCAGTGAAATCCGTTTGCAAATCGGAGTGATAGATTAGAATCTAGAGCCAACGGTAAATTTTCTATGTTAAACCATTACACCATTGAAAAACTGGTTACGTGTGCAATTGAAAGAAAAATGACTATAGTTGAAGAAGTAATGGCCTCTAAACTATGTTCTGGGATGAAAGTTACAGCTTCAGTGAAATCCGTTTGCAAATCGGAGTGATAGATTAGAATCTAGAGCCAACGGTAAGTTTTCTATGTTAAACCATTACACCATTGAAAAACTGGTTACGTTTGCAATTGAAAGAAAAATGACTATAGTTGAAGAAGTAATGGCCCCTAAACTATGTTCTGGGATGAAAGTTACAGCTTCAGTGAAATCCGTTTGCAAATCGGAGTGATAGATTAGAATCTAGAGCCAACGGTAAGTTTTCTATGTTAAACCAATACACCATTGAAAAACTGGTTACGTTTGCAATTGAAAAAAAATAACTATAGTTGAAGAAGTAATGGCCCCTAAACTATGTTCTGGGATGAAAGTTACAGCTTCAGTGAAATCCGTTTGCAAATCGGAGTGATAGATTAGAATCTAGAGCCAACGGTAAGTTTTCTATGTTAAACCATTACACCATTGAAAAACTGGTTACGTTTGCAAGTGAAAGAAAAATGACTATACTTGAAGAAGTAATGGCCCCTAAACTATGTTCTGGGATGAAAGTTACAGCTTCAGTGAAATCCGTTTGCAAATCGGAGTGATAGATTAGAATCTAGAGCCAACGGTAAGTTTTCTATGTTAAACCATTACACCATTGAAAAACTGGTTACGTTTGCAATTAAAAGAAAAATGACTATAGTTGAAGAAGTAATGGCCCCTAAACTATGTTCTGGGATGAAAGTTACAGCTTCAGTGAAATCCGTTTGCAAATCGGAGTGATAGATTAGAATCTAGAGCCAACGGTAAGTTTTCTATGTTAAACCATTACACCATTGAAAAACTGGTTACGTTTGCAATTGAAAGAAAAATGACTATAGTTGAAGAAGTAATGGCCCCTAAACTATGTTCTGGGATGAAAGTTACAGCTTCAGTGAAATCCGTTTGCAAATCGGAGTGATAGATTAGAATCTAGAGCCAACGGTAAGTTTTCTATGTTAAACCATTACACCATTGAAAAACTGGTTACGTTTGCAATTGAAAGAAAAATGACTATAGTTGAAGAAGTAATGGCCCCTAAACTATGTTCTGGGATGAAAGTTACAGCTTCAGTGAAATCCGTTTGCAAATCGGAGTGATAGATTAGAATCTAGAGCCAACGGTAAGTTTTCTATGTTAAACCATCACACCATTGAAAAACTGGTTACGTTTGCAATTGAAAGAAAAATGACTATAGTTGAAGAAGTAATGGCCCCTAAACTATGTTCTGGGATGAAAGTTACAGCTTCAGTGAAATCCGTTTGCAAATCGGAGTGATAGATTAGAATCTAGAGCCAACGGTAAGTTTTCTATGTTAAACCATTACACCATTGAAAAACTGGTTACGTTTGCAATTGAAAGAAAAATGACTATAGTTGAAGAAGTAATGGCCCCTAAACTATGTTCTGGGATGAAAGTTACAGCTTCAGTGAAATCCGTTTGCAAATCGGAGTGATAGATTAGAATCTAGAGCCAACGGTAAGTTTTCTATGTTAAACCATTACACCATTGAAAAACTGGTTACGTTTGCAATTGAAAGAAAAATGACTATAGTTGAAGAAGTAATGGCCCCTAAACTATGTTCTGGGATGAAAGTTACAGCTTCAGTGAAATCCGTTTGCAAATCGGAGTGATAGATTAGAATCTAGAGCCAACGGTAAGTTTTCTATGTTAAACCATTACACCATTGAAAAACTGGTTACGTTTGCAATTGAAAGAAAAATGACTATAGTTGAAGAAGTAATGGCCCCTAAACTATGTTCTGGGATGAAAGTTACAGCTTCAGTGAAATCCGTTTGCAAATCGGAGTGATAGATTAGAATCTAGAGCCAATGGTAAGTTTTCTATGTTAAACCATTACACCATTAAAAAACTGGTTACGTTTGCAATTGAAAGAAAAATGACTATAGTTGAAGAAGTAATGGCCCCTAAACTATGTTCTCGAATGAAAGTTACAGCTTCAGTGAAATCCGTTTGCAAATCGGAGTGATAGATTAGAATCTAGAGCCAACGGTAAGTTTTCTATGTTAAACTATTACACCATTGAAAAATTGGTTACGTTTGCAATTGAAAGAAAAATGACTATAGTTGAAGAAGTAATGGCCCCTAAACTATGTTCTGGGATGAAAGTTACAGCTTCAGTGAAATCCGTTTGCAAATCGGAGTGATAGATTAGAATCTAGAGCCAACGGTAAGTTTTCTATGTTAAACCATTACACCATTGAAAAACTGGTTACGTTTGCAATTGAAAGAAAAATGACTATAGTTGAAGAAGTAATGGCCCCTAAACTATGTTCTGGGATTAAAGTTACAGCTTCAGTGAAATCCATTTGCAAATCGGAGTGATAGATTAGAATCTAGAGCCGACGGTAAGTTTTCTATGTTAAACCATTACACCATTGAAAAACTGGTTACGTTTGCAATTGAAAGAAAAATGACTATAGTTGAAGAAGTAATGGCCCCTAAACTATGTTCTGGGATGAAAGTTACAGCTTCAGTGAAATCCGTTTGCAAATCGGAGTGATAGATTAGAATCTAGAGCCGACGGTAAGTTTTCTATGTTAAACCATTACACCATTGAAAAACTGGTTACGTTTGCAATTGAAAGAAAAATGACTATAGTTGAAGAAGTAATGGCCTCTAAACTATGTTCTAGGATGAAAGTTACAGCTTCAGTGAAATCCGTTTGCAAATCGGAGTGATAGATTAGAATCTAGAGCCGACGGTAAATTTTCTATGTTAAACCATTACACCATTGAAAAACTGGTTACGTTTGCAATTGAAAGAGAAATGACTATAGTTGAAGAAGTAATGGCCCCTAAACTATGTTCTGGGATGAAAGTTACAGCTTCAGTGAAATCCGTTTGCAAATCGGAGTGATAGATTAGAATCTAGAGCCGACGGTAAGTTTTCTATGTTAAACCATTACACCATTGAAAAACTGGTTACGTTTGCAATTGAAAGAAAAATGACTATAGTTGAAGAAGTAATGGCCCCTAAACTATGTTCTGGGATGAAAGTTACAGCTTCAGTGAAATCCGTTTGCAAATCGGAGTGATAGATTAGAATCTAGAGCCAACGGTAAGTTTTCTATGTTAAACCATTACACCATTGAAAAACTGGTTACGTGTGCAATTGAAAGAAAAATGACTATAGTTGAAGAAGTAATGGCCTCTAAACTATGTTCTGGGATGAAAGTTACAGCTTCAGTGAAATCCGTTTGCAAATCGGAGTGATAGATTAGAATCTAGAGCCAACGGTAAGTTTTCTATGTTAAACCATTACACCATTGAAAAACTGGTTACGTTTGCAATTGAAAAAAAAAATGACTATAGTTGAAGAAGTAATGGCCCCTAAACTATGTTCTGGGATGAAAGTTACAGCTTCAGTGAAATCCGTTTGCAAATCGGAGTGATAGATTAGAATCTAGAGCCAACGGTAAGTTTTCTATGTTAAACCAATACACCATTGAAAAACTGGTTACGTTTGCAATTGAAAAAAAATAACGGGGGCGCTGTTGCAGTGCCACAGAGTGAGGATGTGTGCTCTGTGAGCTCTGCAATCCAAGGGCTATAACCGCAAAAATATCAGCTCAATCTGGGACATACATACATCGCCGGAAAGCTTAACTCCTAAGCTATGAGAAGATCGTCATCTGGATACCCCCTGAGAAACAAGCCAGAAGTAAGACCCCTTCTTTCACCGCTGAAACCCAGGAGAAAAATTTCTAAGATGGCCGACCAGGCCCAAGCAAAAGCCTCCAGGACCAGCGCTGTTTCCCAGCAGGCTCAGGCCGCTCACCAGGCACCAAAAGGGGCGGCTGGAAAACTGACAGGCTCTCCCTCACATCGCCCAGCCACATCACCGCCGCTAGCCACCGCTGGGACCTTCAAGCATCACCCGCAGCAGGTAGGCGCTCAATCCCCGCCCCAATTAGCAGGCTCAGAGACCGGAACGGGACCCTCTTCCACACCGCATGGGACAACGCGTACGGCGGGGGCTAACGCGGCCAATAGTACGCATGACCTAACGCATCCAGAGCAGCATAGAAGTCCGCGTTCCCCCCCTGCAACTACCACCGCCAATGCGTACGAAAGTACGCATGAAGAGCCGCATAGCGATCCGCATAGCAATATGCATGCAGGCGTACAAGGCGTAATACAAGGCCAGGAATATCCGCATAGAAATACGCATGATACACCTAATGGAGGCAACCATGCGAATAGACCACAGGCATCAGCCCCCATGACAAATGAAGAGCTACTTATGGCAATTACACGTGTATTCAGGTCAGAATTACGCGAGGCAGTAAATGAACTCAATGTAAAAATTGACGACCTGGGAGAACGCGTCCACCTCTTAGAAGGACAGTCAGATGACTTACTTTCGGCAGTTCAAATCGATAAAGCTCAGATCGATTCCCAAGACGTCCGTATCACTACGGTAGAAGAAAAAATGGAGGACCTAGAGAACAGATGTAGGCGAGCCAACATTAGAATTAGGGGCCTTCCTGAGTCATACGATGATCTAGAACAAATAGCCTCCAACATGTTCTCAGAGCTAACTCCCAACATTGATCCGTCCATAAGACGCATAGTGAGAATCCATAGAGCCTTTGCCCGGCCCCGAAACCCGGAATTACCCAGGGATATAATCGCTAAGATAGCATCCGAAGATGCCAGGGACACGATTCTGCTGGCAGCACGAGACCGCGATCATTTACCAGGGGTCCCACACTCGGTCCAAATCTTCGCTGATCTGGCGCCTATCACCATCAATAAAAGAAGGGCATTAAGACCCTACACTTTAGCCCTCCAGAAGGCACAAATAAGATACCGCTGGAGATTTCCATTCATGATCTCCTTCTCCATTAACAGCAAACAGTTCAACTGCAGAACCCCTGAAGAAATGGCTGCTGCCCTTGATGAGATGAATATCCCATACACAATACCTCCTCCTAACAATCAACAAGCGAGACAACAGAGATCTCCTAGGGGACGAAGGAACTGGGACACGGTTTCCCGATCACGTTTTCAACCACGGGCCCTGGAATTCCGCCCCCAGGACTCCTCACAAGATGACTGTTAAGCTTCATGACCACATCACATAACAGCGGAAAGATCATATTAATGAAAACTCTCAGGCTTTCACAATAGTCCCCTTTATGATGAGGGACGAACTCTTTAGCCAATAGACCTGCATATAACATTGCAATATTTCTGGGCTCAGTTGAAGAGCCTTGTAATGGACCCCCCTTTATGATGCGGGGATGAAAATACCCAGGCCCCCCTTTATGATGTGGGGGCCTCGGCTTCCTGGAACTATCGGAGAAGGCTCGGCAGGTATACCCCAGGAAAAGCCTATCTCCTGTGAACTAATACTCTCAAAATGTTAATGGTTATTATTTGCATTTTTTATTTTCTTTATCTCTTTATCTTACAGATTGCTATGAGTAATAGTTTATTAGTAGTTATTTGGCACTTATGTCCCGGATGAGCTTTACCTCAGCTCAACATTTTAGAACTAAGCGGTTGGCCCTGGAGTTCTATGCTCCCCCCTAGCTCGATGTCCTGGTCGTGGCTCTCTATTATTATGAGCCGCGTACCGGATATCTTCTTTGCCCTACTGGGCACGTTGCTGGCATTAGGCCAGCTCTACCCTAATCTTCTTGTCCTTTTACTTCAACCTTGTTTGCTTTATGCCCTAGTTAAGGTAACACCAATTCTTGCCCTGATGACCCTGTTATATTCAAAGAAGACTTCCACCCTAGACTATGGCTAACAAACCGATTATAGTGCTGTCACACAATCCTAGAGGCCTAAATTCCCCCATGAAACGTAATAAGGCCTTTAAAGAATACCATAAACATGCCCCCGATATTCTTTGCCTCCAGGAGACGCACTTTACCCAAAATTCCCACCCCAAATTCTTTCACAGAAACTACCATAGATTCTACTTATCGAATTTTTCGACTAAGCGTAGAGGGGTGGCAGTCCTCTTATCTGATAATTTTCCCTTTGAATTAACCACAGAGAACATCGACACAGAGGGAACTTATGTTATATTGACTGGGGATTTTCAAGGAAAAATATTATGCATTGTAAGCATCTATGCTCCCCCCGAGAAAGCTGCAGCAGTCATAGCAAAGGTTTCTGACATCTTACTCACAATGAAATACGACTCCATGATCTGGACTGGAGACTTCAACATAACCCCCAACGACAACCTAGACCGCACAACACAGACAAGGCCCTCTGAAGCTAAAAAACACAAACTCATATTTGATAACTTATTTAGACAGCTGTCTCTTGTGGACTCGTGGCGGGAGCACAACGGCAACAAACGAGGATATACTTACCTCTCAGCACCTCACAACTCTTATTCGAGAATAGATTTGATTCTTCTTTCGGCCCCGTGTGCTTCCCTCATGGCCTACTCTAGACACCTGCTCACCCCTTGGTCAGATCACGATCCAGTTCTTACAGCACTAACATCGCTCATCCCCCGCTCTCAACCATCACCATGGAGACTTAACGATTCCTTGCTACTTAATACGGAAATACATGACAAAATAGACACATGTATTAATAATTACTTCACAGACAATACCACACCTGATGTTTCACCAGGCATATGCTGGTTGGCACACAAGACAGTTGTAAGAGGAGAAATCATAAAATTATCTTCAGCTTACAAAAAGTCTAAAAATATTATTCAAGCCAACATAGAACACAAAATTCAGACCCTGTCATTAATTAATCAATCCAACCCCTCCAGATTCCTCCTAAAACAAATAAGGGACTTGCAACTACAACTAAATATAATCCTAAACACAGAAGCAGAAAAAGCCATTAGATGGAGTAAGGCTATCTCATATGAACAGCTAAACAAGCCGAACCGATGGCTGGCTAAGAGATTACGAAATCAGCAGACCCTCAATAAAGTACTAAGAATTAGGGACTCCAAAGGTTCAGTAACGTCTAACCCAGACAAAATCTATAGCACTTTCCTGGACTTCTATAAAAAACTGTATGATGACCAATCCCCCCCTATCGACCCTAAATTGCAAATAGACTTCTTAGAAAACAATATGCACTCCACGATACCCCCGGCAATATCCTCTATCTTGAACAATGAAATTTCGTCAGAAGAAATTCATGAGGCCATTAAGAAACTGAAAAGACCAAAAGCCCCGGGCCCGGATGGCCTCACGGCTTCTTATTACAAGAAGTTTGAATACCAGTTAACTCCGCACATGCTCAAATTTTTTAATACAATTCTTAAAGGGACTGTTCCCCCCCCCCGGAATTCCTATCTTCATCACTTATTGTCATCCCAAAACCGGATAGGGACCCCTTATTAGTTAAAAATTATCGCCCCATCTCCCTTCTAGGGATAGATTACAAGATCCTCACTTCCATTCTAGCAACCAGACTGAACGCAGCTCTCCCTCTTCTGGTCAATAAAGATCAAGTAGGATTCATTCCCCTTCGCCAGGCATCAGATAATATAAGAAAAATAATAGATATCCAACATCACTGTAAAAGAACCAATACCAACCTAGCACTGTTAGCCCTGGATATGGAAAAGGCATTTGATCTTGTGAAATGGCCATACATGAAGGCAGTTATGCGTAAATTCGGCTTCACAGGCAGATTTCTTAATGCTATTAATGCCCTATACTCTACACCTACAATGTCACTCAAAATGCCCTCCCCCAATAAAAGTTCCTTCCCCATCCACCGAGGGACTAGACAGGGATGCCCCCTATCCCCTGGTATTTTCGCTCTCATGATGGAGCCGCTGGCCAACGCCATTAGACAGTCTCGCGACGTTCAGGGAGTTCGCATAGGCAACAAAGACCATAAAATCAGTCTCTTCGCGGATGATATTTTCCTGACTCTAATATCCCCCCACACTTCCATACCCAATACATTAGATATTATCCGACACTTCTCAACATTCTCAGGATTCAAACTTAATCTCGAGAAGTCAGATCTCATGCTCACCAGATCCCCACATTCTGTAACAATCAATTTAGCCTCAAAACTAGGAATCCAGCCCCAACCAAATTCCATCAAATACCTTGGAATACACCTTACACGCGACCCTGCTCAATTATACGACAAAAATTATCCGTCCCTATACAGAAAACTCCAGTCCGACTTACAAAATTGGAACGACCTCCCTATCTCACTCTCAGGTAGAATCACCTCAATAAAAATGACACTTCTCCCCCGCCTGCTGTATCTGTTCAGAGTCCTTCCAATCCCCATTAAAAAATTTGCGATTCACAATCTCCAAAAACAGATTCAAAAATTTATCTGGAAACAGCGCAAACCACGTATCAAGTATAATACACTGACGAGACCTAAAGATAAGGGAGGACTTGGAGCGCCTGACCTCTGGCTCTATTATGTCGCCGCCCATATTACTCAATTAGCAGTGGTAAATTCAGGAACTGCGGCACCGCTGTGGGTAGATTTGGAAACACAATTATTACTACCCCTATCTATGCCTGCTATTATGTGGGCAACTAAAATCCCCTACCAAGCCATCAACAAGGTGTCTCCCACCTCTGCCCATTCCTTTAAAATCTGGCAGAAATATAGATACACTTATGGCCTCCAAGCCCCGGTATCCTGTATAACACATATACTTAGGAATCCAGATTTTCCCCAGGGCCACTCTACGAGGTCATACAAATGGTGGTATACTAACGGTCTGGTCTTTTTAGGCAAATTTTTGAGAGCATTCAAAATAATGTCGGTACCTGCTTTCTATGAGAATTACATGGTTCCACCGGCTGAGCACTTCAGAACTAATCAGATATTTCATTTTTTAAAATCGCTAGATAGAGAAAACGAAACTTTAGTATATACTCCCTTTGAAGTCCGGTGTAGAGGACGCTCATTAGATAAAGGATTTATCTCAGAAATATATACAACCTTGCTATATCATGATATGACTCCTAAGCTAAAATGTCAGACCGACTGGGAGAAAGACTGTTCTACAGATTTATCGGACGCAAAATGGTCACACTGCCTCACTCAGCTAACCAGAAACAGTCTTTTTTACTCGTCAATTGAGACCTCCGTCAAATTACTGCACAGGGTATACTATACCCCTGCTAGGCTACATTTATTCTCCGCCTCGCAACCTGACACGTGCTTTAGAGGATGTACGGCAAAAGCCGATATATGGCACATCTGGTGGGACTGCCCGAAAGCTAAAGCATATTGGAGGAGAATATGGGATAAGCTAGTATTAATAATAGGCAAACCCGTACCATTTGACCCCACGATCGCACTTTTAGGCAACAAACCCACGGGCTTACCCTACGCCACCCACAAACTCATCCAATTTATAATGGCTCAGGCCAAAAGACATCTAGCCTCGAAATGGAGGTCCTCAACCCTACAAGTAAATGCTGTATTCCAGTCTCTAAATGACACGATGCAGTCAGAACACATTCTCGCCAAACTGTATGATAGGATGGATAATTTCTTTAAGATCTGGGACAACTGGATTACATGGCAAGAAAACCAAGGTCTGACTTATACTCTACATTCATTCTAGGTCTCAGGTTGTGGACACCACTTATATGGATTTTACTAAGGTCATCAGGGTACTCAGTATTCAGGACAAGAATTATTAATATGTTTAAACTGGCATTATTTGTTCTCCCCTGATCCCCTACCCTACCCTTCCTAACCTTTTCTCCTTCTGGTCCCCAAGGCCTGTTCAGTTCAGGGTCGGCTGGAATGATGTGGAACCCCCACCCTCGGCCCTGACTGTCCAGACAATACTCTTCCCTCCCCCTCTTTCCTCTACCTCCCTTCCCCCCCTATATACACTAAGGAAGATTCACATGTTTTTTCACGACACAACATGTTATGATATGTTATTTGTTTATATAAGACTTATACTTTACCTGATTGCTAGCACTGCATTCTCCCCTATGTGGGGCTCATGATGTTTATGACTGTTATAACACTTTGTACTGTGCATTTTCCTTTCAATAAACACCCTTGAAACGAAAAAAAAATAACTATAGTTGAAGAAGTAATGGCCCCTAAACTATGTTCTGGGATGAAAGTTACAGCTTCAGTGAAATCCGTTTGCAAATCGGAGTGATAGATTAGAATCTAGAGCCAACGGTAAGTTTTCTATGTTAAACCATTACACCATTGAAAAACTGGTTACGTTTGCAAGTGAAAGAAAAATGACTATACTTGAAGCAGTAATGGCCCCTAAACTATGTTCTGGGATGAAAGTTACAGCTTCAGTGAAATCCGTTTGCAAATCGGAGTGATAGATTAGAATCTAGAGCCAACGGTAAGTTTTCTATGTTAAACCATTACACCATTGAAAAACTGGTTACGTTTGCAATTAAAAGAAAAATGACTATAGTTGAAGAAGTAATGGCCCCTAAACTATGTTCTGGGATGAAAGTTACAGCTTCAGTGAAATCCGTTTGCAAATCGGAGTGATAGATTAGAATCTAGAGCCAACGGTAAGTTTTCTATGTTAAACCATTACACCATTGAAAAACTGGTTACGTTTGCAATTGAAAGAAAAATGACTATAGTTGAAGAAGTAATGGCCCCTAAACTATGTTCTGGGATGAAAGCTACAGCTTCAGTGAAATCCGTTTGCAAATCGGAGTGATAGATTAGAATCTAGAGCCAACGGTAAGTTTTCTATGTTAAACCATTACACCATTGAAAAACTGGTTACGTTTGCAATTGAAAGAAAAATGACTATAATTGAAGAAGTAATGGCGCCTAAACTATGTTCTGGGATGAAAGTTACAGCTTCAGTGAAATCCGTTTGCAAATCGGAGTGATAGATTAGAATCTAGAGCCAACGGTAAGTTTTCTATGTTAAACCATTACACCATTGAAAAACTGGTTACGTTTGCAATTGAAAGAAAAATGACTATAGTTGAAGAAGTAATGGCCTCTAAACTATGTTCTGGGATGAAAGTTAGAGCTTCAGTGAAATCCGTTTGCAAATCGGAGTGATAGATTAGAATCTAGAGCCAACGGTAAGTTTTCTATGTTAAACCATTACACCATTGAAAAACTGGTTACGTTTGCAATTGAAAGAAAAATGACTATAGTTGAAGAAGTAATGGCCTCTAAACTATGTTCTGGGATGAAAGTTACAGCTTCAGTGAAATCCGTTTGCAAATCGGAGTGATAGATAAGAATCTAGAGCCAACGGTATGTTTTCTATGTTAAACCATCACACCATTGAAAAACTGGTTACGTTTGCAATTGAAAGAAAAATGACTATAGTTGAAGAAGTAATGGCCCCTAAACTATGTTCTGGGATGAAAGTTACAGCTTCAGTGAAATCCGTTTGCAAATCGGAGTGATAGATTAGAATCTAGAGCCAACGGTAAATTTTCTATGTTAAACCATTACACCATTGAAAAACTGGTTACGTTTGCAATTGAAAGAAAAATGACTATAGTTGAGGAAGTAATGGCCCCTAAACTATGTTCTGGGATGAAAGTTACAGCTTCAGTGAAATCCGTTTGCAAATCGGAGTGATAGATTAGAATCTAGAGCCAACGGTAAGTTTTCTATGTTAAACCACTACACCATTGAAAAACTGGTTACGTTTGCAATTGAAAGAAAAATGACTATAGTTGAAGAAGTAATGGCCCCTAAACTATGTTCTGGGATGAAAGTTACAGCTTCAGTGAAATCCGTTTGCAAATCGGAGTGATAGATTAGAATCTAGAGCCAACGGTAAGTTTTCTATGTTAAACCATTACACCATTGAAAAACTGGTTACGTTTGCAATTGAAAGAAAAATGACTATAGTTGAAGAAGTAATGGCCCCTAAACTATGTTCTGGGATGAAAGTTACAGCTTCAGTGAAATCCATTTGCAAATCGGAGTGATAGATTAGAATCTAGAGCCGACGGTAAGTTTTCTATGTTAAACCATTACACCATTGAAAAACTGGTTACGTTTGCAATTGAAAGAAAAATGACTATAGTTGAAGAAGTAATGGCCCCTAAACTATGTTCTGGGATGAAAGTTACAGCTTCAGTGAAATCCGTTTGCAAATCGGAGTGATAGATTAGAATCTAGAGCCAACGGTAAGTTTTCTATGTTAAACCATTACACCATTGAAAAACTGGTTACGTTTGCAATTGAAAGAAAAATGACTATAGTTGAAGAAGTAATGGCCCCTAAACTATGTTCTGGGATGAAAGTTACAGCTTCAGTGAAATCCGTTTGCAAATCGGAGTGATAGATTAGAATCTAGAGCCAACGGTAAATTTTCTATGTTAAACCATTACACCATTGAAAAACTGGTTACGTTTGCAATTGAAAGAAAAATGACTATAGTTGAAGAAGTAATGGCCCCTAAACTATGTTCTGGGATGAAAGTTACAGCTTCAGTGAAATCCGTTTGCAAATCAGAGTGATAGATTAGAATCTAGAGCCGACGGTAAGTTTTCTATGTTAAACCATTACACCATTGAAAAACTGGTTACGTTTGCAATTGAAAGAAAAATGACTATAGTTGAAGAAGTAATGGCCCCTAAACTATGTTCTGGGATGAAAGTTACAGCTTCAGTGAAATCCGTTTGCAAATCGGAGTGATAGAATAGAATATAGAGCCGACGGTAAGTTTTCTATGTTAAACCATTACACCATTGAAAAACTGGTTACGTTTGCAATTGAAAGAAAAATGACTATAGTTGAAGAAGTAATGGCCCCTAAACTATGTTCTGGGATGAAAGTTACAGCTTCAGTGAAATCCGTTTGCAAATTGGAGTGATAGATTAGAATCTAGAGCCAACGGTAAGTTTTCTATGTTAAACCATTACACCATTGAAAAACTGGTTACGTTTGCAATTGAAAGAAAAATGACTATAGTTGAATAAGTAATGGCCCCTAAACTATGTTCTGGGATGAAAGTTACAGCTTCAGTGAAATCCGTTTGCAAATCGGAGTGATAGATTAGAATCTAGAGCCAACGGTAAGTTTTCTATGTTAAACCATTACACCATTAAAAAACTGGTTACGTGTGCAATTGAAAGAAAAATGACGATAGTTGAAGAAGTAATGGCCTCTAAACTATGTTCTGGGATGAAAGTTACAGCTTCAGTGAAATCCGTTTGCAAATCGGAGTGATAGATTAGAATCTAGAGCCAACGGTAAGTTTTCTATGTTAAACCATTACACCATTGAAAAACTGGTTACGTTTGCAATTGAAAGAAAAATGACTATAGTTGAAGAAGTAATGGCCCCTAAACTATGTTCTGGGATGAAAGTTACAGCTTCAGTGAAATCCGTTTGCAAATCGGAGTGATAGATTAGAATCTAGAGCCAACGGTAAGTTTTCTATGTTAAACCAATACACCATTGAAAAACTGGTTACGTTTGCAATTGAAAAAAAATAACTATAGTTGAAGAAGTAATGGCCCCTAAACTATGTTCTGGGATGAAAGTTACAGCTTCAGTGAAATCCGTTTGCAAATCGGAGTGATAGATTAGAATCTAGAGCCAACGGTAAGTTTTCTATGTTAAACCATTACACCATTGAAAAACTGGTTACGTTTGCAAGTGAAAGAAAAATGACTATACTTGAAGAAGTAATGGCCCCTAAACTATGTTCTGGGATGAAAGTTACAGCTTCAGTGAAATCCGTTTGCAAATCGGAGTGATAGATTAGAATCTAGAGCCAACGGTAAGTTTTCTATGTTAAACCATTACATCATTGAAAAACTGGTTACGTTTGCAATTAAAAGAAAAATGACTATAGTTGAAGAAGTAATGGCCCCTAAACTATGTTCTGGGATGAAAGTTACAGCTTCAGTGAAATCCGTTTGCAAATCGGAGTGATAGATTAGAATCTAGAGCCAACGGTAAGTTTTCTATGTTAAACCATTACACCATTGAAAAACTGGTTACGTTTGCAATTGAAAGAAAAATGACTATAGTTGAAGAAGTAATGGCCCCTAAACTATGTTCTGGGATGAAAGTTACAGCTTCAGTGAAATCCGTTTGCAAATCGGAGTGATAGATTAGAATCTAGAGCCAACGGTAAGTTTTCTATGTTAAACCATTACGCCATTGAAAAACTGGTTACGTTTGCAATTGAAAGAAAAATGACTATAGTTGAAGAAGTAATGGCCCCTAAACTATGTTCTGGGATGAAAGTTACAGCTTCAGTGAAATCCGTTTGCAAATCGGAGTGATAGATTAGAATCTAGAGCCAACGGTAAGTTTTCTATGTTAAACCATTACACCATTGAAAAACTGGTTACGTTTGCAATTGAAAGAAAAATGACTATAGTTGAAGAAGTAATGGCCCCTAAACTATGTTCTGGGATGAAAGTTACAGCTTCAGTGAAATCCGTTTGCAAATCGGAGTGATAGATTAGAATCTAGAGCCAACGGTAAGTTTTCTATGTTAAACCATTACACCATTGAAAAACTGGTTACGTTTGCAATTGAAAGAAAAATGACTATAGTTCAAGAAGTAATGGCCCCTAAACTATGTTCTGGGATGAAAGTTACAGCTTCAGTGAAATCCGTTTGCAAATCGGAGTGATAGATTAGAATCTAGAGCCAACGGTAAGTTTTCTATGTTAAACCATTACACCATTGAAAAACTGGTTACGTTTGCAATTGAAAGAAAAATGACTATAGTTGAAGAAGTAATGGCCTCTAAACTATGTTCTGGGATGAAAGTTACAGCTTCAGTGAAATCCGTTTGCAAATCGGAGTGATAGATTAGAATCTAGAGCCAACGGTAAGTTTTCTATGTTAAACCATTACACCATTGAAAAACTGGTTACGTTTGCAATTGAAAGAAAAATGACTATAGTTGAAGAAGTAATGGCCTCTAAACTATGTTCTGGGATGAAAGTTACAGCTTCAGTGAAATCCGTTTGCAAATCGGAGTGATAGATTAGAATCTAGAGCCAACGGTAAGTTTTCTATGTTAAACCATTACACCATTGAAAAACTGGTTACGTTTGCAATTGAAAGAAAAATGACTATAGTTGAAGAAGTAATGGCCCCTAAACTATGTTCTGGGATGAAAGTTACAGCTTCAGTGAAATCCGTTTGCAAATCGAAGTGATAGATTAGAATCTAGAGCCAACAGTAAGTATTCTATGTTAAACCATTACACCATTGAAAAACTGGTTACGTTTGCAATTGAAAGAAAAATGACTATAGTTGAAGAAGTAATGGCCTCTAAACTATGTTCTGGGATGAAAGTTACAGCTTCAGTGAAATCCGTTTGCAAATCGGAGTGATAGATTAGAATCTAGAGCCAACGGTAAGTTTTCTATGTTAAACCATTACACCATTGAAAAACTGGTTACGTTTGCAATTAAAAGAAAAATGACTATAGTTGAAGAAGTAATGGCCCCTAAACTATGTTCTGGGATGAAAGTTACAGCTTCAGTGAAATCCGTTTGCAAATCGGAGTGATAGATTAGAATCTAGAGCCAACGGTAAGTTTTCTATGTTAAACCATTACACCATTGAAAAACTGGTTACGTTTGCAATTTCAAGAAAAATGACTATAGTTGAAGAAGTAATGGCCCCTAAACTATGTTCTGGGATGAAAGTTACAGCTTCAGTGAAATCCGTTTGCAAATCGGAGTGATAGATTAGAATCTAGAGCCAACGGTAAGTTTTCTATGTTAAACCATTACACCATTGAAAAACTGGTTACGTTTGCAATTGAAAGAAAAATGACTATAGTTGAAGAAGTAATGGCCCCTAAACTATGTTCTGGGATGAAAGTTACAGCTTCAGTGAAATCCGTTTGCAAATCGGAGTGATAGATTAGAATCTAGAGCCAACGGTAAGTTTTCTATGTTAAACCATTACACCATTGAAAAACTGGTTACGTTTGCAATTAAAAGAAAAATGACTATAGTTGAAGAAGTAATGGCCCCTAAACTATGTTCTGGGATGAAAGTTACAGCTTCAGTGAAATCCGTTTGCAAATCGGAGTGATAGATTAGAATCTAGAGCCAACGGTAAGTTTTCTATGTTAAACCATTACACCATTGAAAAACTGGTTACGTTTGCAATTGAAAGAAAAATGACTATAGTTGAAGAAGTAATGGCCCCTAAACTATGTTCTGGGATGAAAGTTACAGCTTCAGTGAAATCTGTTTGCAAATCGGAGTATTAGATTAGAATCTAGAGCCAACGGTAAGTTTTCTATGTTAAACCATTACACCATTGAAAAACTGGTTACGTTTGCAATTGAAAGAAAAATGACTATAGTTGAAGAAGTAATGGCCCCTAAACTATGTTCTGGGATGAAAGTTACAGCTTCAGTGAAATCCGTTTGCAAATCGAAGTGATAGATTAGAATCTAGAGCCAACGGTAAGTTTTCTATGTTAAACCATTACACCATTGAAAAACTGGTTACGTTTGCAATTGAAAGAAAAATGACTATAGTTGAAGAAGTAATGGCCCCTAAACTATGTTCTGGGATGAAAGTTACAGCTTCAGTGAAATCCGTTTGCAATTCGGAGTATTAGATTAGAATCTAGAGCCAACGGTAAGTTTTCTATGTTAAACCATTACACCATTGAAAAACTGGTTACGTTTGCAATTGAAAGAAAAATGACTATAGTTGAAGAAGTAATGGCCTCTAAACTATGTTCTGGGATGAAAGTTACAGCTTCAGTGAAATCCGTTTGCAAATCGGAGTGATAGATTAGAATCTAGAGCCAACGGTAAGTTTTCTATGTTAAACCATTACACCATTGAAAAACTGGTTACGTTTGCAATTGAAAGAAAAATGACTATAGTTGAAGAAGTAATGGCCCCTAAACTATGTTCTGGGATGAAAGTTACAGCTTCAGTGAAATCCGTTTGCAAATCGGAGTGATAGATTAGAATCTAGAGCCAACGGTAAGTTTTCTATGTTAAACCATTACACCATTGAAAAACTGGTTACGTTTGCAATTGAAAGAAAAATGACTATAGTTGAAGAAGTAATGGCCTCTAAACTATGTTCTGGGATGAAAGTTACAGCTTCAGTGAAATCCGTTTGCAAATCGGAGTGATAGATTAGAATCTAGAGCCAACGGTAAGTTTTCTATGTTAAACCATTACACCATTGAAAAACTGGTTACGTTTGCAATTGAAAGAAAAATGACTATAGTTGAAGAAGTAATGGCCTCTAAACTATGTTCTGGGATGAAAGTTACAGCTTCAGTGAAATCCGTTTGCAAATCGGAGTGATAGATTAGAATCTAGAGCCAACGGTAAGTGTTCTATGTTAAACCATTACACCATTGAAAAACTGGTTATGTTTGCAATTGAAAGAAAAATGACTATAGTTGAAGAAGTAATGGCCCCTAAACTATGTTCTGGGATGAAAGTTACAGCTTCAGTGAAATCCGTTTGCAAATCGGAGTGATAGATTAGAATCTAGAGCCAACGGTAAGTTTTCTATGTTAAACCATTACACCATTGAAAAACTGGTTACGTTTGCAATTGAAAGAAAAATGACTATAGTTGAAGAAGTAATGGCCTCTAAACTATGTTCTGGGATGAAAGTTACAGCTTCAGTGAAATCCGTTTGCAAATCGGAGTGATAGATTAGAATCTAGAGCCAACGGTAAGTTTTCTATGTTAAACCATTACACCATTGAAAAACTGGTTACGTTTGCAATTAAAAGAAAAATGACTATAGTTGAAGAAGTAATGGCCCCTAAACTATGTTCTGGGATGAAAGTTACAGCTTCAGTGAAATCCGTTTGCAAATCGGAGTGATAGATTAGAATCTAGAGCCAACGGTAAGTTTTCTATGTTAAACCATTACACCATTGAAAAACTGGTTACGTTTGCAATTGAAAGAAAAATGACTATAGTTGAAGAAGTAATGGCCCCTAAACTATGTTCTGGGATGAAAGTTACAGCTTCAGTGAAATCCGTTTGCAAATCGGAGTGATAGATTAGAATCTAGAGCCAACGGTAAGTTTTCTATGTTAAACCATTACACCATTGAAAAACTGGTTACGTTTGCAATTAAAAGAAAAATGACTATAGTTGAAGAAGTAATGGCCCCTAAACTATGTTCTGGGATGAAAGTTACAGCTTCAGTGAAATCCGTTTGCAAATCGGAGTGATAGATTAGAATCTAGAGCCAACGGTAAGTTTTCTATGTTAAACCATTACACCATTGAAAAACTGGTTACGTTTGCAATTGAAAGAAAAATGACTATAGTTGAAGAAGTAATGGCCCCTAAACTATGTTCTGGGATGAAAGTTACAGCTTCAGTGAAATCCGTTTGCAAATCGAAGTGATAGATTAGAATCTAGAGCCAACGGTAAGTTTTCTATGTTAAACCATTACACCATTGAAAAACTGGTTACGTTTGCAATTGAAAGAAAAATGACTATAGTTGAAGAAGTAATGGCCCCTAAACTATGTTCTGGGATGAAAGTTACAGCTTCAGTGAAATCCGTTTGCAAATCGGAGTATTAGATTAGAATCTAGAGCCAACGGTAAGTTTTCTATGTTAAACCATTACACCATTGAAAAACTGGTTACGTTTGCAATTGAAAGAAAAATGACTATAGTTGAAGAAGTAATGGCCTCTAAACTATGTTCTGGGATGAAAGTTACAGCTTCAGTGAAATCCGTTTGCAAATCGGAGTGATAGATTAGAATCTAGAGCCAACGGTAAGTTTTCTATGTTAAACCATTACACCATTGAAAAACTGGTTACGTTTGCAATTGAAAGAAAAATGACTATAGTTCAAGAAGTAATGGCCCCTAAACTATGTTCTGGGATGAAAGTTACAGCTTCAGTGAAATCCGTTTGCAAATCGGAGTGATAGATTAGAATCTAGAGCCAACGGTAAGTTTTCTATGTTAAACCATTACACCATTGAAAAACTGGTTACGTTTGCAATTGAAAGAAAAATGACTATAGTTGAAGAAGTAATGGCCTCTAAACTATGTTCTGGGATGAAAGTTACAGCTTCAGTGAAATCCGTTTGCAAATCGGAGTGATAGATTAGAATCTAGAGCCAACGGTAAGTTTTCTATGTTAAACCATTACACCATTGAAAAACTGGTTACGTTTGCAATTGAAAGAAAAATGACTATAGTTGAAGAAGTAATGGCCCCTAAACTATGTTCTGGGATGAAAGTTACAGCTTCAGTGAAATCCGTTTGCAAATCGGAGTGATAGATTAGAATCTAGAGCCAACGGTAAGTTTTCTATGTTAAACCATTACACCATTGAAAAACTGGTTACGTTTGCAATTGAAAGAAAAATGACTATAGTTGAAGAAGTAATGGCCTCTAAACTATGTTCTGGGATGAAAGTTACAGCTTCAGTGAAATCCGTTTGCAAATCGGAGTGATAGATTAGAATCTAGAGCCAACGGTAAGTTTTCTATGTTAAACCATTACACCATTGAAAAACTGGTTACGTTTGCAATTGAAAGAAAAATGACTATAGTTGAAGAAGTAATGGCCTCTAAACTATGTTCTGGGATGAAAGTTACAGCTTCAGTGAAATCCGTTTGCAAATCGGAGTGATAGATTAGAATCTAGAGCCAACGGTAAGTTTTCTATGTTAAACCATTACACCATTGAAAAACTGGTTACGTTTGCAATTGAAAGAAAAATGACTATAGTTGAAGAAGTAATGGCCCCTAAACTATGTTCTGGGATGAAAGTTACAGCTTCAGTGAAATCCGTTTGCAAATCGGAGTGATAGATTAGAATCTAGAGCCAACGGTAAGTTTTCTATGTTAAACCATTACACCATTGAAAAACTGGTTACGTTTGCAATTGAAAGAAAAATGACTATAGTTGAAGAAGTAATGGCCTCTAAACTATGTTCTGGGATGAAAGTTACAGCTTCAGTGAAATCCGTTTGCAAATCGGAGTGATAGATTAGAATCTAGAGCCAACGGTAAGTTTTCTATGTTAAACCATTACACCATTGAAAAACTGGTTACGTTTGCAATTAAAAGAAAAATGACTATAGTTGAAGAAGTAATGGCCCCTAAACTATGTTCTGGGATGAAAGTTACAGCTTCAGTGAAATCCGTTTGCAAATCGGAGTGATAGATTAGAATCTAGAGCCAACGGTAAGTTTTCTATGTTAAACCATTACACCATTGAAAAACTGGTTACGTTTGCAATTGAAAGAAAAATGACTATAGTTGAAGAAGTAATGGCCCCTAAACTATGTTCTGGGATGAAAGTTACAGCTTCAGTGAAATCCGTTTGCAAATCGGAGAATTAGATTAGAATCTAGAGCCAACGGTAAGTTTTCTATGTTAAACCATTACACCATTGAAAAACTGGTTACGTTTGCAATTGAAAGAAAAATGACTATAGTTAAAGAAGTAATGGCCCCTAAACTATGCTCTGGGATGAAAGTTACAGCTTCAGTGAAATCCGTTTGCAAATCGGAGTGATAGATTAGAATCTAGAGCCAACGGTAAGTTTTCTATGTTAAACCATTACACCATTGAAAAACTGGTCACGTTTGCAATTGAAAGAAAAATGACTATAATTGAAGAAGTAATGGCCCCTAAACTATGTTCTGGGATGAAAGTTACAGCTTCAGTGAAATCCGTTTGCAAATCGGAGTGATAGATTAGAATCTAGAGCCAACGGTAAGTTTTCTATGTTAAACCATTACACCATTGAAAAACTGGTTACGTTTGCAATTGAAAGAAAAATGACTATAGTTCAAGAAGTAATGGCCCCTAAACTATGTTCTGGGATGAAAGTTACAGCTTCAGTGAAATCCGTTTGCAAATCGGAGTGATAGATTAGAATCTAGAGCCAACGGTAAGTTTTCTATGTTAAACCATTACACCATTGAAAAACTGGTTACATTTGCAATTTAAAGAAAAATGACTATAGTTGAAGAAGTAATGGCCCCTAAACTATGTTCTGGGATGAAAGTTACAGCTTCAGTGAAATCCGTTTGCAAATCGGAGTGATAGATTAGAATCTAGAGCCAACGGTAAGTTTTCTATGTTAAACCATTACACCATTGAAAAACTGGTTACGTTTGCAATTGAAAGAAAAACGACTATAGTTGAAGAAGTAATGGCCCCTAAACTATGTTCTGGGATGAAAGTTACAGCTTCAGTGAAATCCGTTTGCAAATCGGAGTGATAGATTAGAATCTAGAGCCAACGGTAAGTTTTCTATGTTAAACCATTACACCATTGAAAAACTGGTTACGTTTGCAATTGAAAGAAAAATGACTATAGTTGAAGAAGTAATGGCCTCTAAACTATGTTCTGGGATGAAAGTTACAGCTTCAGTGAAATCCGTTTGCAAATCGGAGTGATAGATTAGAATCTAGAGCCAACGGTAAGTTTTCTATGTTAAACCATTACACCATTGAAAAACTGGTTACGTTTGCAATTGAAAGAAAAATGACTATAGTTGAAGAAGTAATGGCCCCTAAACTATGTTCTGGGATGAAAGTTACAGCTTCAGTGAAATCCGTTTGCAAATCGGAGTGATAGATTAGAATCTAGAGCCAACGGTAAGTTTTCTATGTTAAACCATTACACCATTGAAAAACTGGTTACGTTTGCAATTGAAAGAAAAATGACTATAGTTGAAGAAGTAATGGCCTCTAAACTATGTTCTGGGATGAAAGTTACAGCTTCAGTGAAATCCGTTTGCAAATCGGAGTGATAGATTAGAATCTAGAGCCAACGGTAAGTTTTCTATGTTAAACCATTACACCATTGAAAAACTGGTTACGTTTGCAATTAAAAGAAAAATGACTATAGTTGAAGAAGTAATGGCCCCTAAACTATGTTCTGGGATGAAAGTTACAGCTTCAGTGAAATCCGTTTGCAAATCGGAGTATTAGATTAGAATCTAGAGCCAACGGTAAGTTTTCTATGTTAAACCATTACACCATTGAAAAACTGGTTACGTTTGCAATTGAAAGAAAAATGACTATAGTTGAAGAAGTAATGGCCCCTAAACTATGTTCTGGGATGAAAGTTACAGCTTCAGTGAAATCCGTTTGCAAATCGAAGTGATAGATTAGAATCTAGAGCCAACGGTAAGTTTTCTATGTTAAACCATTACACCATTGAAAAACTGGTTACGTTTGCAATTGAAAGAAAAATGACTATAGTTGAAGAAGTAATGGCCCCTAAACTATGTTCTGGGATGAAAGTTACAGCTTCAGTGAAATCCGTTTGCAAATCGGAGTATTAGATTAGAATCTAGAGCCAACGGTAAGTTTTCTATGTTAAACCATTACACCATTGAAAAACTGGTTACGTTTGCAATTGAAAGAAAAATGACTATAGTTGAAGAAGTAATGGCCTCTAAACTATGTTCTGGGATGAAAGTTACAGCTTCAGTGAAATCCGTTTGCAAATCGGAGTGATAGATTAGAATCTAGAGCCAACGGTAAGTTTTCTATGTTAAACCATTACACCATTGAAAAACTGGTTACGTTTGCAATTGAAAGAAAAATGACTATAGTTGAAGAAGTAATGGCCCCTAAACTATGTTCTGGGATGAAAGATACAGCTTCAGTGAAATCCGTTTGCAAATCGGAGTGATAGATTAGAATCTAGAGCCAACGGTAAGTTTTCTATGTTAAACCATTACACCATTGAAAAACTGGTTACGTTTGCAATTGAAAGAAAAATGACTATAGTTGAAGAAGTAATGGCCTCTAAACTATGTTCTGGGATGAAAGTTACAGCTTCAGTGAAATCCGTTTGCAAATCGGAGTGATAGATTAGAATCTAGAGCCAACGGTAAGTTTTCTATGTTAAACCATTACACCATTGAAAAACTGGTTACGTTTGCAATTGAAAGAAAAATGACTATAGTTGAAGAAGTAATGGCCTCTAAACTATGTTCTGGGATGAAAGTTACAGCTTCAGTGAAATCCGTTTGCAAATCGGAGTGATAGATTAGAATCTAGAGCCAACGGTAAGTTTTCTATGTTAAACCATTACACCATTGAAAAACTGGTTACGTTTGCAATTGAAAGAAAAATGACTATAGTTGAAGAAGTAATGGCCCCTAAACTATGTTCTGGGATGAAAGTTACAGCTTCAGTGAAATCCGTTTGCAAATCGGAGTGATAGATAAGAATCTAGAGCCAACGGTAAGTTTTCTATGTTAAACCATTACACCATTGAAAAACTGGTTACGTTTGCAATTGAAAGAAAAATGACTATAGTTGAAGAAGTAATGGCCTCTAAACTATGTTCTGGGATGAAAGTTACAGCTTCAGTGAAATCCGTTTGCAAATCGGAGTGATAGATTAGAATCTAGAGCCAACGGTAAGTTTTCTATGTTAAACCATTACACCATTGAAAAACTGGTTACGTTTGCAATTAAAAGAAAAATGACTATAGTTGAAGAAGTAATGGCCCCTAAACTATGTTCTGGGATGAAAGTTACAGCTTCAGTGAAATCCGTTTGCAAATCGGAGTGATAGATTAGAATCTAGAGCCAACGGTAAGTTTTCTATGTTAAACCATTACACCATTGAAAAACTGGTTACGTTTGCAATTGAAAGAAAAATGACTATAGTTGAAGAAGTAATGGCCCCTAAACTATGTTCTGGGATGAAAGTTACAGCTTCAGTGAAATCCGTTTGCAAATCGGAGTGATAGATTAGAATCTAGAGCCAACGGTAAGTTTTCTATGTTAAACCATTACACCATTGAAAAACTGGTTACGTTTGCAATTGAAAGAAAAATGACTATAGTTAAAGAAGTAATGGCCCCTAAACTATGCTCTGGGATGAAAGTTACAGCTTCAGTGAAATCCGTTTGCAAATCGGAGTGATAGATTAGAATCTAGACCCAACGGTAAGTTTTCTATGTTAAACCATTACACCATTGAAAAACTGGTCACGTTTGCAATTGAAAGAAAAATGACTATAATTGAAGAAGTAATGGCCCCTAAACTATGTTCTGGGATGAAAGTTACAGCTTCAGTGAAATCCGTTTGCAAATCGGAGTGATAGATTAGAATCTAGAGCCAACGGTAAGTTTTCTATGTTAAACCATTACACCATTGAAAAACTGGTTACGTTTGCAATTGAAAGAAAAATGACTATAGTTGAAGAAGTAATGGCCCCTAAACTATGTTCTGGGATGAAAGTTACAGCTTCAGTCAAATCCGTTTGCAAATCGGAGTGATAGATTAGAATCTAGAGCCAACAGTAAGTTTTCTATGTTAAACCATTACACCATTGAAAAACTGGTTACGTTTGCAATTGAAAGAAAAATGACTATAGTTGAAGAAGTAATGGCCCCTAAACTATGTTCTGGGATGAAAGTTACAGCTTCAGTGAAATCCGTTTGCAAATCGGAGTGATAGATTAGAATCTAGAGCCAACGGTAAGTTTTCTATGTTAAACCATTACACCATTGAAAAACTGGTTACGTTTGCAATTGAAAGAAAAACGACTATAGTTGAAGAAGTAATGGCCCCTAAACTATGTTCTGGGATGAAAGTTACAGCTTCAGTGAAATCCGTTTGCAAATCGGAGTGATAGATTAGAATCTAGAGCCAACGGTAAGTTTTCTATGTTAAACCATTACACCATTGAAAAACTGGTTACGTTTGCAATTGAAAGAAAAATGACTATAGTTGAAGAAGTAATGGCCTCTAAACTATGTTCTGGGATGAAAGTTACAGCTTCAGTGAAATCCGTTTGCAAATCGGAGTGATAGATTAGAATCTAGAGCCAACGGTAAGTTTTCTATGTTAAACCATTACACCATTGAAAAACTGGTTACGTTTGCAATTGAAAGAAAAATGACTATAGTTGAAGAAGTAATGGCCCCTAAACTATGTTCTGGGATGAAAGTTACAGCTTCAGTGAAATCCATTTGCAAATCGGAGTGATAGATTAGAATCTAGAGCCAACGGTAAGTTTTCTATGTTAAACCATTACACCATTGAAAAACTGGTTACGTTTGCAATTGAAAGAAAAATGACTATAGTTGAAGAAGTAATGAACCCTAAACTATGTTCTGGGATGAAAGTTACAGCTTCAGTGAAATCCGTTTGCAAATCGGAGTGATAGATTAGAATCTAGAGCCAACGGTAAGTTTTCTATGTTAAACCATTACACCATTGAAAAACTGGTTACGTTTGCAATTGAAAGAAAAATGACTATAGTTGAAGAAGTAATGGCCCCTAAACTATGTTCTGGGATGAAAGTTACAGCTTCAGTGAAATCCGTTTGCAAATCGGAGTGATAGTTAGAATCTAGAGCCGACGGTAAGTTTTCTATGTTAAACCATTACACCATTGAAAAACTGGTTACGTTTGCAATTGAAAGAAAAATGACTATAGTTGAAGAAGTAATGGCCCCTAAACTATGTTCTGGGATGAAAGTTACAGCTTCAGTGAAATCCGTTTGCAAATCGGAGTGATAGATTAGAATCTAGAGCCAACGGTAAGTTTTCTATGTTAAACCATTACACCATTGAAAAACTGGTTACGTTTGCAATTGAAAGAAAAATGACTATAGTTGAAGAAGTAATGGCCCCTAAACTATGTTCTGGGATGAAAGTTACAGCTTCAGTGAAATCCGTTTGCAAATCGGAGTGATAGATTAGAATCTAGAGCCAACGGTAAGTTTTCTATGTTAAACCATTACACCATTGAAAAACTGGTTACGTTTGCAATTGAAAGAAAAATGACTATAGTTGAAGAAGTAATGGCCCCTAAACTATGTTCTGGGATGAAAGTTACAGCTTCAGTGAAATCCGTTTGCAAATCGGAGTGATAGATTAGAATCTAGAGCCGACGGTAAGTTTTCTATGTTAAACCATTACACCATTGAAAAACTGGTTACGTTTGCAATTGAAAGAAAAATGACTATAGTTGAAGAAGTAATGGCCCCTAAACTATGTTCTGGGATGAAAGTTACAGCTTCAGTGAAATCCGTTTGCAAATCGGAGTGATAGATTAGAATCTAGAGCCAACGGTAAGTTTTCTATGTTAAACCATTACACCATTGAAAAACTGGTTACGTTTGCAATTGAAAGAAAAATGACTATAGTTGAAGAAGTAATGGCCCCTAAACTATGTTCTGGGATGAAAGTTACAGCTTCAGTGAAATCCGTTTGCAAATCGGAGTGATAGATTAGAATCTAGAGCCAACGGTAAGTTTTCTATGTTAAACCATTACACCATTGAAAAACTGGTTACGTTTGCAATTGAAAGAAAAATGACTATAGTTGAAGAAGTAATGGCCCCTAAACTATGTTCTGGGATGAAAGTTACAGCTTCAGTGAAATCCGTTTGCAAATAGGAGTGATAGATTAGAATCTAGAGCCGACGGTAAGTTTTCTATGTTAAACCATTACACCATTGAAAAACTGGTTACGTTTGCAATTGAAAGAAAAATGACTATAGTTGAAGAAGTAATGGCCCCTAAACTATGTTCTGGGATGAAAGTTACAGCTTCAGTGAAATCCGTTTGCAAATCGGAGTGATAGATTAGAATCTAGAGCCAACGGTAAGTTTTCTATGTTAAACCATTACACCATTGAAAAACTGGTTACGTTTGCAATTGAAAGAAAAATGACTATAGTTGAAGAAGTAATGGCCCCTAAACTATGTTCTTAGAAGAAAGTTACAGCTTCAGTGAAATCCGTTTGCAAATCGGAGTGATAGATTAGAATCTAGAGCCAACGGTAAGTTTTCTATGTTAAACCATTACACCATTGAAAAACTGGTTACGTTTGCAATTGAAAGAAAAATGACGGGGGGCGCATGCGCGGCGCTGCACTGTGTGGATGTGCATGGTGTGAGCTCCGTCTTCAGGAGCGGAATTCAGCCCTTTAACTAGCGCGGATCGGGACAGAAGTGACACCGACGGAGAGCATAGGACCCCCGCTATGCTAAGGTCGCCTGACAGCTATCCACTAAGAAGCCGTTCCTCCGCCAGACCTCTACTTTCACTGCTGCGCTTTACCCGGAGGTTCTCCAAGATGGCCGCCCAGGCCTCGGATGGAGCCTCCGCCTCGCAGTGCCACTCTACCCCGGAGGCCTCTGACGCTGTGCGGACCTCTCCAGCGGAACCCTCACCACCTCAGGCACCCGCAACCCTCCCGCAAGGAGACCTGTCTAACCAGGAGCTGTTAGCCACCATGACGAGAATCTTCAAATCGGAAATCCGTGACGCCGTTACGGAACTCTCCAGGCAGATCTCCGACATAGGTGAGAGAGTAGATGTATTAGAGAAACAGTCAGATGCAATTATTGTGGCTATTAATGAGGATCGTAAGCAGCTGGACACACAGGACACCCGCTTAGATACAATGGAGGACAAGCTAGAGGATCTAGAGAATAGGAGTCGGAGGGGCAATGTCCGCATAAGAGGGCTTCCGGAATCCGTGTCTGATGTGGAAGCAGCTGCAGTTAATCTTTTTGGGGCTCTGTTGTCACAGGTAGATCCCACACTAATACGCATTGTGAGAATACATAGAGCGCTGGCCAAACCTAGGAACCCTGACCTCCCCCGCGATGTTATTGCAAAATTGTCATTGGAGGACATAAGGGACAAGATATTGCTGGCCGCCCGGGACCTAACAGCATTACCAGGGGTCCCCAGCTCGGTACAAATATATGCGGATTTGGCCCCTCTAACTATACAGAGAAGACGGAATATGAGGCCCTATACATTGGCCTTACAGAAAGCTGCCATTCGATACCGATGGAACTTTCCCTTTGCGCTAGTGTTCACAATCAATGCCAATCACTACACCTGTAAGTCTCCCCAGCAAGCTGCAGCTGCATTGGATGAGGCCGGCGTCCCATATGACCTGCCGAAACCTCCGGGACCCCCACAAGCCCAACTCCCGCAACGAGATCAGAGATCTCCAAACCTTAGGAGAACCTGGAATACGGCCAGGAATACCCAATTCCGACCCAGAAGACTGAATATGGATACCCAAGACTAATCAACAGAAGGTACAGATCATGCCCCTTATGATGTGGCACAAAGACTATTGGTGTGTTTTCCTTTAAATAATGAAAAAAAAAAAAAAATATAATAATAATATAGTACCATGTGCCCTTTATGATGTGGCATTAGTGGTTCTTGAGCACCAAATGATAACATGCCCTTTACGATCTGGATTTGACAGATAACCATTTCTATAACGGGTACATGTTGTCTCTGCGACATGGGAATTATCTCACCTCTGGTCACTTTGAACAGGTTGCCCTTTATGATGTGGCAATTACTACCCCCTCGGCAACTCTGAACAGGTTGCTCTTTATGATGTGGCAACCACCCCCTCCTTGGTCACTTTGAACAAGCTGCCCTTTATGATGTGGCAACTATCTCCCCCTTGGTAACTTTGAAAAGGCTGTTTTGTATAATAAGGCAACTACCTTCCCCTGGGTTACTTTGATCAGGTAGCTCTTTATGATGTGGCAATTGCTTCCCCCTTGGACACTTTGAACAAGCTGCCCTTTATGATGTGGCAATTTCCCCTCCGTGTTCCCTTTCGAACAGGCTACCCCTTATGAGGTGATAATAAGTATCCTGTCTATTTTTCCATCTATACCTCCTTCATCAAGATATGGCCTAGGCGAGACGTACACCAATGGACAGTGACCCTCTCTCTATGTTCTGGTATCACATGTTTTTCTTTGTTACACTAGATATTGTGACCTTTATGATGTGACAATTACTGCTTTTCAACCTATGAGGGGCCTACGGGCGATCTCGGACAGGTATAAAAGATTGGATTGTGTACACTCTAGGACAGATAGCCCCAAGGTGACGGAGACTAGCCTCTCCTATGCAAGGAATAAGACCACATATATAGGGGAGGTAACTCATTACGGCCCTGAAATTTCCAACATCTAGACCAGGGTACTTTAGGGTTTCCCCCTTCAATTACTCTTAGACAAAGCAGTAATCTGCTCCTAATTATCTAAAAGGGAACCATCCCCTCATAACCCGCTCCTCTCCCTCTCAAAAGAGGTAATTAGACTTATTTAGTCCCACTGGGTTCCCCACTATAGAGTCTGAAGTAGTGGCTTGGAATGACGCTCTTGAAAAGTCTTGCTGCCCCCCCCACATAGATGCAAGGCGGTGGACCAGTACTAATATGGGTCCCCCCTCTCGCATCTCCCCTGCACCATTGTGCAGACAATTTAGGTACTGTTAAGTTTTATTGTTGGTATATTGTTCTGTTGGGTGTGTTTGGTGCTATGTTTTATCGTTTACCACTGATAGTGGTGCTGTGCGTCCCTGCTAGGTGCTTGCGCATCGTGAGATATTTTCTGAATCTTGTATTACCTACCCATCAATGGCTAATAGGCCATATAACATAATATCACATAATGTAAGGGGGTTCAACTCTCCTCAGAAACGTAACAAAGCTATGAGGGATTATATTAAACACCTGCCTGACATCCTCTGTCTCCAGGAGACTCATTTCTCAAAGAGGTCCTTCCCCAAATTCTTCCACACGAAATACAGCAGGTCATTTCTCTCCAATTTTACGACAAAAAAGAGAGGAGTGGCGATCTTATTACATAATGATTTTCCTTTTGAGCTTACGTCTAAGATAATTGACACTGAAGGGACCTATGCTATCATTTTAGGCACATTTCAAGATAAGACAATGTGTATTGTCAATGTTTACGCACCCCCAGATAAAGCTAAGGAAACAATCACTAAGGTATCAGATCACTTAATTACTCTTTCATTTGACTCACTTATCTGGGCCGGTGACTTCCATCTGGCTCCTAATAACAATATTGATAGGACCCACCCTATTCGCCCATCTGATGCCACTACGATTCAGAAATTTTTTGATAACCTTTTTAGGGACCACTCCTTGATTGACACATGGAGAGAGTATAATGGGGCGAAGAGAGGCTATACCTACTTTTCGGCCCCGCATAACTCCTATTCTAGGTTGGATCTTATCTTGATCTCTTCACAGTGTGCCTCTTCCCTGGGGTACTCAAGACACTTACTTTGCCCGTGGTCAGATCATGATCCAGTCCTAACCTCGCTCTTCTCTCTAATTCCTAAATACGCTAGATCCACCTGGCGTCTGAATGAATCTCTACTCTATAATTCAGAGATTCTCGAGAAAATGGAGACATGTCTGAATAACTATTTCAGGGAGAATGATGGAGAAGTGACCTCACCTGGTATCAGATGGATGGCTCACAAAGCGGTCATACGAGGAGAGTTGATCAAACAGGCCTCAAAACACAAAAGGGATAGGTCTACCCTAATTTCTAACCTAGAGCATAAAATCACATCACTTACAATCTTGAATCAATCTCGGCCTTCCCGCTTCCTCCTTAAACAAATTCAGGACCTGCATCTCCAACTTGATGCTATATTGAATGCAGATGCGGAAAAGGCTCTTAGGTGGTCAGGTGCTGCAGCTTATGAACAAATGAACAAGCCTCTCAGGTGGTTAGCAAAAAAACTAAGAGCCCAACAAAATATAAATAAAATAATTAGGATACGGGATCCCAAGGGCAATGTCACTACTAGCCCAGAGAATATTCATGATATATTTTCTAATTTCTATAGATCCCTGTATCAAGACAAGGACCCAGAGGCTAATCCCACTGGTAGGAAATTGTTCTTAGATCAAACCATCAAGAAATCCCTGACTCCTAACACCGCACAAATCCTTAGTCAGGATATATCCTATGAAGAGTTACATTGGGCTATTAAAAAGACCAAAAGATCAAAAGCACCTGGCCCCGACGGCCTGACTGCACTGTATTATAAGAAATTCGAAAGTATTTTGTCCCTGCATATTCTAAAATTTTTTAACACTATTCTCAAGGGTCAAGTCCCCCCACCAGAGTTCCTTGCTTCCTCAATAGTGGTCATCCCCAAACCTCAAAGAGACCATCTGCTCCCAAAGAACTACCGCCCAATTTCACTTCTAGGGGTGGATTATAAAATACTGACTTCCATTCTAGCAAAGAGACTAAATTCGGTCCTCCCTGCCCTGGTCCATAAGGATCAGGTCGGGTTCATTCCAACTAGACAAGCCCCGGATAACATCCGAAAAATACTCAGCATCCAACACCATTGCTTAAACACCTCTACACCACTGGCCTTATTGGCCCTAGACATGGAAAAGGCCTTTGATTTGATCAAGTGGCCCTACATGCTAGATGTCCTCCAGAAATACGGCTTTAGTGGCAACTATATGAATGCAATTAGGGCCCTTTATTCGGTTCCCACAGCTACCCTTAAACTTCCATCAATTAAGCGGACCCCTTTTCCCATCCAGAGGGGTACCAGGCAGGGCTGCCCATTATCTCCGGGCATTTTTGCCCTGGTAATGGAGCCACTGGCAGTAAAAATTCGAAATTCATTAGAGGTCCCTGGAGTTCAAATTGGAAGTACTAATTATAAATTGTCACTCTTTGCAGATGACATATTTGCTACCTTAACCTCCCCTCATACTTCAATCCCAAATCTCCTCCGCATTATTCACGATTTCTCGGGGTTTTCTGGCTTTAAGATAAACCTTGATAAGTCGGAACTGATGCTCACTCAAATGACTACAGTTGAGGGACAAAATTTAGCATCCTCTTTAGGATTGCAGTACCGACCCAGATACATCAAGTATTTGGGGATTAATCTGACTAAAGACCCTAAAAAGCTTTATGACACTAACTACCCTGCCATGTACAATAGACTGTCACGTGACTTAGATATATGGAATACTTACCCAATATCATTACTGGGAAGAATATCTGCAGTTAAAATGACCCTGTTACCGAGACTTCTATATCTTTTTAGAGTCTTGCTGATTGATATTAAAAAGGGGCCTGTGAAACATATGCAGAAACTGATTCAGGAGTTTATATGGAGGAAGAGGAAGCCGAGGATCAAGTATTTAACATTGGCCAGATCCAAGGATTCAGGGGGCCTAAATGCCCCTATATTGTGGAACTATTATTTGGCTGCCCAACTAGCACCAATGACTGCCGTGAATGCTAAAAATAGTGCACCATTATGGGTGAGATTAGAATCACATTTGCTGTCACCCCTCTCTTTGCCTGGTACGATGTGGGCCAGGAATATCCCTATTGCTTTAATTAGGAAATCATCTCCTGTAACAGCCCATTTTATGAAGATATGGTCTAAATCAAGATTCTTATATAACTTCCAGTCCCCTATTTCTCGCCTTACAGAGATCTTTGGAAACCCAGACTTTCCTCTAGGTGCAAGAACGCGCTCGTTTCATTGGTGGGAGAACAGGGGACTTACTACCCTCACGCGATTTATGGCAGGATTTAAATTGGCCTCACCTAGAGCATTTAGAGATGAACACAATGTCCCTCCAGAGGAGGAAGTAACAATGCAAGCGATTTTTAAATTCTTACAATCATTAGACACGAAACAAGAAATTCTTATGTACACCAATTTCGAAGCAAGATGCAAATCGGCACCTTTAGACAGGGGACTTATTTCTGATATATATAATACACTTTCCCGGGCTAATTCGGAGTAAAAAATAAAATGTATGGAGGACTGGGAAAGGGATTGTAATGTCTCTCTGACTGACGAGAGATGGGCACACTGTTGCACCATACTCACGAAAAATTCCCTCTTCTATTCTTCCATAGAGACCTCCATCAAATTATTACATAGGTCCTATTATACTCCTGCAAAACTTAATATTTTTTGTCCATCCAATTCGGAACTATGTTTTAGAGGGTGCAATGCTAAAGGGGATCTATGGCATATATGGTGGTCTTGCCCAAAAACTCAAGCCTTTTGGAAGGCCATTTGGAATAGAATTAAACTGATACTTAATATGGATAAGCCCCTGCACCCATCAGTTATGCTACTAGGCGATAGGCCAACGGGAGTCTCCCGCCCACAACACAGATTTATACAATTCGTAGTAGCACAAGCAAAACTTCATATTGGTGTTCAATGGCAAAATAGTTCCCTACAGGTGGAAACGGTATTTCAAAGCCTTAATGCAACTATGCTATCGGAACACATTAGGGCAAAAATTCTGGATCATATGGAGGCATTTGATAACATCTGGTCACCCTGGATCGACTGGCAGAACAATTTAGGCCTATCCTATGTATTACATGCTTTCTAACCCCCTTTACAAGAATATTGACATTGTATTTTAGCCCTCGCGAGTTGCAGTGAGTGCCTGCGGGAGGCGCTTGGCCCTTTGTCCTTTATTAGTGCACTACACACCCATTTATATGTTGTTCGTCTTCTTTTCCTAACCCTTTTACTATCCTCTCATCCCTTTCTCTAATTTCTCCCCTGGACTGGGTCATTGGCATGATGTGGACTTAGTTCCACCCATGGCCCAGCCTAGTACTTATCTTTCTCTCATCCCCCCCTCTTTTCCCCACCTCTTATTTTTCTCTCATTCTCTACATCCTTCTTTAATAAAAATTAAAAATAAGTATGAACGTTTAACTGATATATAAGGGATATATACTGTTATAAACATTTAGATTTCCAGTTTTACTCTTATGTTGTCTATGCATGACATGTTTCATTTGAAATATTCCCCATGCGTGGGGTTATTGCTGTTCTGTCTGTATATTGTCATGTGCAAAGCTTTAATAAACACCCTTGAAACGAAAGAAAAATGACTATAGTTGAAGAAGTAATGGCCTCTAAACTATGTTCTGGGATCAAAGTTACAGCTTCAGTGAAATCCGTTTGCAAATCGGAGTGATAGATTAGAATCTAGAGCCAACGGTAAGTTTTCTATGTTAAACCATTACACCATTGAAAAACTGGTTACGTTTGCAATTGAAAGAAAAATGACTATAGTTGAAGAAGTAATGGCCCCTAAACTATGTTCTGGGATGAAAGTTACAGCTTCAGTGAAATCCGTTTGCAAATCGGAGTGATAGATTAGAATCTAGAGCCAACGGTAAGTTTTCTATGTTAAACCATTACACCATTGAAAAACTGGTTACGTTTGCAATTGAAAGAAAAATGACTTTAGCTGAAGAAGTAATGGCCTCTAAACTATGTTCTGGGATGAAAGTTACAGCTTCAGTGAAATCCGTTTGCAAATCGGAGTGATAGATTAGAATCTAGAGCCAACGGTAAGTTTTCTATGTTAAACCATTACACCATTGAAAAACTGGTTACGTTTGCAATTAAAAGAAAAATGACTATAGTTGAAGAAGTAATGGCCCCTAAACTATGTTCTGGGATGAAAGTTACAGCTTCAGTGAAATCCGTTTGCAAATCGGAGTGATAGATTAGAATCTAGAGCCAACGGTAAGTTTTCTATGTTAAACCATTACACCATTGAAAAACTGGTTATGTTTGCAATTGAAAGAAAAATGACTATAGTTGAAGAAGTAATGGCCCCTAAACTATGTTCTGGGATGAAAGTTACAGCTTCAGTGAAATCCGTTTGCAAATCGGAGTGATAGATTAGAATCTAGAGCCAACGGTAAGTTTTCTATGTTAAATCATTACACCATTGAAAAACTGGTTACGTTTGCAATTGAAAGAAAAATGACTATAGTTGAAGAAGTAATGGCCCATAAACTATGTTCTGGGATGAAAGTTACAGCTTCAGTGAAATCCGTTTGCAAATCCGAGTGATAGATTAGAATCTAGAGCCAACGGTAAGTTTTCTATGTTAAACCATTACACCATTGAAAAACTGGTTACGTTTGCAATTGAAAGAAAAATGACTATAATTGAAGAAGTAATGGCCCCTAAACTATGTTCTGGGATGAAAGTTACAGCTTCAGTGAAATCCGTTTGCAAATCGGAGTGATAGATTAGAATCTAGAGCCAACGGTAAGTTTTCTATGTTAAACCATTACACCATTGAAAAACTGGTTACGTTTGCAATTGAAAGAAAAATGACTATAGTTGAAGAAGTAATGGCCCCTAAACTATGTTCTGGGATGAAAGTTACAGCTTCAGTGAAATCCGTTTGCAAATCGGAGTGATAGATTAGAATCTAGAGCCAACGGTAAGTTTTCTATGTTAAACCATTACACCATTGAAAAACTGTTTACGTTTGCAATTGAAAGAAAAATGACTATAGTTGAAGAAGTAATGGCCCCTAAACTATGTTCTGGGATGAAAGTTACAGCTTCAGTGAAATCCGTTTGCAAATCGGAGTGATAGATTAGAATCTAGAGCCAACGGTAAGTTTTCTATGTTAAACCATTACACCATTGAAAAACTGGTTACGTTTGCAATTGAAAGAAAAATGACTATAGTTGAAGAAGTAATGGCCTCTAAACTATGTTCTGGGATGAAAGTTACAGCTTCAGTGAAATCCGTTTGCAAATCGGAGTGATAGATTAGAATCTAGAGCCAACGGTAAGTTTTCTATGTTAAACCATTACACCATTGAAAAACTGGTTACGTTTGCAATTGAAAGAAAAATGACTTTAGCTGAAGAAGTAATGGCCTCTAAACTATGTTCTGGGATGAAAGTTACAGCTTCAGTGAAATCCGTTTGCAAATCGGAGTGATAGATTAGAATCTAGAGCCAACGGTAAGTTTTCTATGTTAAACCATTACACCATTGAAAAACTGGTTACGTTTGCAATTAAAAGAAAAATGACTATAGTTGAAGAAGTAATGGCCCCTAAACTATGTTCTGGGATGAAAGTTACAGCTTCAGTGAAATCCGTTTGCAAATCGGAGTGATAGATTAGAATCTAGAGCCAACGGTAAGTTTTCTATGTTAAACCATTACACCATTGAAAAACTGGTTATGTTTGCAATTGAAAGAAAAATGACTATAGTTGAAGAAGTAATGGCCCCTAAACTATGTTCTGGGATGAAAGTTACAGCTTCAGTGAAATCCGTTTGCAAATCGGAGTGATAGATTAGAATCTAGAGCCAACGGTAAGTTTTCTATGTTAAATCATTACACCATTGAAAAACTGGTTACGTTTGCAATTGAAAGAAAAATGACTATAGTTGAAGAAGTAATGGCCCATAAACTATGTTCTGGGATGAAAGTTACAGCTTCAGTGAAATCCGTTTGCAAATCCGAGTGATAGATTAGAATCTAGAGCCAACGGTAAGTTTTCTATGTTAAACCATTACACCATTGAAAAACTGGTTACGTTTGCAATTGAAAGAAAAATGACTATAATTGAAGAAGTAATGGCCCCTAAACTATGTTCTGGGATGAAAGTTACAGCTTCAGTGAAATCCGTTTGCAAATCGGAGTGATAGATTAGAATCTAGAGCCAACGGTAAGTTTTCTATGTTAAACCATTACACCATTGAAAAACTGGTTACGTTTGCAATTGAAAGAAAAATGACTATAGTTGAAGAAGTAATGGCCCCTAAACTATGTTCTGGGATGAAAGTTACAGCTTCAGTGAAATCCGTTTGCAAATCGGAGTGATAGATTAGAATCTAGAGCCAACGGTAAGTTTTCTATGTTAAACCATTACACCATTGAAAAACTGTTTACGTTTGCAATTGAAAGAAAAATGACTATAGTTTAAGAAGTAATGGCCCCTAAACTATGTTCTGGGATGAAAGTTACAGCTTCAGTGAAATCCGTTTGCAAATCGGAGTGATAGATTAGAATCTAGAGCCAACGGTAAGTTTTCTATGTTAAACCATTACACCATTGAAAAACTGGTTATGTTTGCAATTGAAAGAAAAATGACTATAGTTGAAGAAGTAATGGCCTCTAAACTATGTTCTGGGATGAAAGTTACAGCTTCAGTGAAATCCGTTTGCAAATCGGAGTGATAGATTAGAATCTAGAGCCAACGGTAAGTTTTCTATGTTAAACCATTACACCATTGAAAAACTGGTTACGTTTGCAATTGAAAGAAAAATGACTATAGTTGAAGAAGTAATGGCCCCTAAACTATGTTCTGGGATGAAAGTTACAGCTTCAGTGAAATCCGTTTGCAAATCGGAGTGATAGATTAGAATCTAGAGCCAACGGTAAGTTTTCTATGTTAAACCATTACACCATTGAAAAACTGGTTACGTTTGCAATTGAAAGAAAAATGACTATAGTTGAAGAAGTAATGGCCTCTAAACTATGTTCTGGGATGAAAGTTACAGCTTCAGTGAAATCCGTTTGCAAATCGGAGTGATAGATTAGAGTCTAGAGCCAACGGTAAGTTTTCTATGTTAAACCAATACACCATTGAAAAACTGGTTACGTTTGCAATTGAAAAAAAAATGACTATAGTTGAAGAAGTAATGGCCCCTAAACTATGTTCTGGGATGAAAGTTACAGCTTCAGTGAAATCCGTTTGCAAAGCGGAGTGATAGATTAGAATCTAGAGCCAACGGTAAGTTTTCTATGTTAAACCGGTTTCAATAATTTTTATTAAAGAATTTCAAAAATATACATAAACAGTCACATTATGACATTAAATGATTGATAATGCAGTTGACAGCATAACATATAACATATAAGTTTACAGTTAAAGCTTACAGCTTACAGTACAAGTAGATAAAGGTATATATATAAAGTACAATGTACATTGTAGTAGGGTAAGTAATTATGTATCATACAGTCAACAGAGTATTTACAGTAGTATTGGTAAGATTGTTGTGTGTAATTCTTTGATTATTTCTGGTAGAGTTTGCTCGTGTATAGCACATTTCTGTTTTGCTGGATTGGGTTGTGTTCTGTGTCTTCCAGACTCAGGATTGGGTAGTTGAGTCCTCCAGGCTTGTACCTTGAACCTAATACTTATTAAATTAGATCTTGAGTTGAACCTGGCTGTCTGAAAAATGGGGGAATGGAACCACCCTACAGAGATTTCAGACAGTCCATTGTTCTGATTGGTGGGAAAGGATAGGTATGGCACAAGCTCTAAAATAATCTAATCCATAGTTAGAGTCCGGAGAGGTCGTAGACAGATTTCTATGTTGACCTTTGTATTGGTCGAGTGTGTTGTGGAGTATTGTGATATATTATGAATTACTTTATACTTTATATTCTTATTGTTTATTATTAGTAGTAATTACTTTGTTGCATTGTATTCGTTTGGTTTGCTTTGTTTGTTTTTGGTAATATAAGATACTCTTCTATCTGGGATAGGGAGTACATATCCCTATATTCCCAAAAGATATCTTATTGTTGGGGGTTGTATGTATTGTGACCTTCAGTCCTTATGGGACTATATCATTAATAACATAGTAGCTATTAAATAATAACCGAACTGGAGTAATTTAGCTAAAAGTAGCTAAATTCGCCAGTCTATAACAACAAACACAAATTAAACAAATAACCATATACTTGAACAGTAATATTCCCAGGAATCATATGTATGATGTGTTGAATTCTTAGATAGGTAAGGTAAGATAATATCCACAGGTTATCAGACATATGTCTCAAGATGTGCATTTAGTATAATTATAGTATTTATTTTTATTGATATCTTTGTTATATTTATATTCCTTAGTAAGAGGACTTCATGGATTCTCCAGAGAATATAGTATAGTTAGGGCATCTTAGAACTCGCTCAGGGTTGTCTTGGGATATATAATGGACCATAAACCTGCTCTCCCCAAAAACGACTGAACATTGCCATTCCTAATGGCCCATGACTTTTCAGCCAATAGGTTGGCTTCAACAATTTTTAATATTTCGTCAATCTGGGGTACATATGTAGATTTCCAGTTACTAGCAATTAAATGTCTAGTAGTGATAAAAATGTGGTTCATTATTAGTCGTTCTTTGGGGGGCAGGTCCATAGTTCCAAGGTGCAAGAGGGACAAAGAAGGGGGTATAGTTCCCAGTGATACTGGCAGTTTTTTGAGGCAAATTTCTATGTCTTTCAACATCCTTCGAAGTTTGGGACAGCTCCAGAATATATGTAGGAGAGAACCATTTTCATTACATCCTCTCCAGCAGAGGGGGAAGGCTTTATGATCGAACTTACTGATCTTTTCTGGTGACATATACCATTTCCATACAATTTTAAGGAAACTTTCTTGGTGGTTAGTGCAGTGTGAGGATTTCCTTAAGGATTTATAGGCTAGTTCCCAGGCTTCCTGACTAATTTCGGTTTGTAGAAGCTCTTGCCAAGCTTTAAGTTGCCAAGTAGGTGCTTCATCTTTAAGTTCTAATGTTGTTTTGTATATAGTGGATGTGCCTTTCAGGTTTGTTTTTTTCAGGTAGAATTAGTTTTTTAATTTTTGGTGGGATAGTTATTGGAGTTAGAGGGTGTCTGGCTAGGAATCTATGTACTTTAAAATAAATTGGTTCATCGGTTTTGGGAATATTATATAATTCAATCAAGTTTTCAAATGATCTAATTTTAGAATCTACAAGCAAGTCCTTTATGTCTATAATGCCGCAGGAAGTCCAGTTTTCGATTGTTGAGCTTATATCTTTAATAACAGCATTGAGTGTTGCCAGAGGAGTAGGCATCTCGACAGCTAGAGTATCTTTTTTATAGATTTTCAGTAATATTTTCCAGATTCTAAGCATATTGGCTGAAACTGGGTTTTTTGTATTTTGTTGGACCTTCCAAACTAATCTAGACATAAGAAATAGCTTGTAGGATCCAGTAGCTAGTTGTTCCTCTTCGATGGTGTACCACTGTTTTGAAGAGTCCCCTGACCAAATTGTTCTAGATTGTTCTATTATGGTCGCTTGATAATATTTTTCAAGGTCTGGGGTACCAAAACCAAGATTGGAGATAGGGAGTGTTAATATTTTGTTTGAAAATCTTGAATGTTTGTTTAACAGGATGAATTTGTTGAGTAATTTTTGTAGGCTAATGAAAAATTGTTGGGGAATTCTAATGGGGAGGTTTCTAAATAAATAGAGGAGTTGTGGGAGTATCATCATCTTGAAGGTGTTAACTCTGCCTATCCAGGAGAATTCTAATTTATTGAGGTCTTCTAGCTGTGATTTTAGTTTGGATAACCAAGGTTGGTAGTTTTCTCTAAACAGTTGGGCTACTGTGGGGGTAATCTGGATACCCAGATATTTTACAGATTTGTCTGTCCAGGAGAATTGGCATCGCTTCTTTAGTTTGTCTATCGTGGCTTTTGGTACATGACAGGGAAGGATAATTGTTTTTGTATGGTTCAGTTTGTAAAATGAAATTTTTGAGAAGTATTCTAATTCCTTATTTAAATTAGGGAGGGAAGTAAGGGGTTTCTGTAAGTAGAGAAGTATATCATCGGCGTATAGGCCTAGTTTAGTGTTAGATGATTTAAGGGGTATACCATGGATTGAGGGATTGTCTCTTATTTTCTGGGCTAAAGGTTCTAATGTTAAGATGAATATCAAGGGTGAAAGGGGACAACCTTGGCGGGTTCCGTTAGTGATATTGAAGGAAGAAGAAGTGGAGCCTGAGGAGGATACTCTTGCAGATGGTTGACCATATAATGCAGATATAGCTTTGTGTAGAAATTCTGACATACCAAATTTTGACAAAACTTTCGAGATGTATACCCAGTTGACTCTGTCGAACGCCTTCTCAGCGTCTAAAGAGAGGAAGAGAGTAGGCGTTCGACAGAGTCTAAGTTCATGCAACAAAGCAAGTACCTTCCTAGTACCATCATTAGTCGATCTCCCCTTAACAAATCCCACTTGATCAGGGTGGATTAACTGTGGAATCAGGGGGGCAAGCCTATTCGCAATGACTCTAGCATAAATCTTGATGTCGGTGTTGAGGAGCGATATAGGTCTGTAGTTTCCAGGATCCGTAGGGTCTTTCCCCGCTTTGGGGATTGTAGTTATTATGGCTGAAAGGTTTTCCTTGGGGAAGGCACCAAGGGTTGCTACCTCATTGAACATTTCAGTAAGAGGTTTGACTAAAGTGTCACTAAATTTTTGGTAGTATGCATTAGTGAAGCCATCAACCCCTGGTGCCTTATCCTTTTTTAAAGTTTTAATAGCAAGTTGTACTTCCTGCTGGTGGAAAGGCACTCCTGTGTATTTTTTCTCAAATTCAGATAAGGCTGGTAGTTTGACTTTATCCAAGTATTTATCAATTTCCATTGGGGAGGGGACATGAGTGTTTGGGTCTGTTTGAAGGTTGTATAAGGTCTCATAGTATGAGGCGAGGGCTTCTACTATATCTTGTGGGTGATATACTAGATTCTTAGTTTGGGGGTGTTTTATTTTTATGATGCGTTGGTATATTCTACGGCCTTTAATCTTTCTTGCCATAGCTTTGCCCGCTTTATTCCTTTCATAGTAGGAGGTTTCTTTAAGCATTATTTGCCATTTGTCATAGTATGTGTATAAACAGTCCGCCAATTCATGACGAGTATGTTCTAAAATTGGAATTAGATCTGTTTTCTTTTTTGTAAAAATTTCGGCTTCTAAAGATTTGATTTTATTAAGTAGTTTATCTGTTTTTTCCCTGTATTTTTTCTTTTGTATGGCGCTATGTTTGATGAAAACTCCTCTTATGAAAGCTTTGTGAGCATTCCAAAGGATTGATCTAGAGATTTGTTGAGTGTCATTAAATTTGAAGTATTCTAGAAGTTTTGTTTTGATTTGGGGGAAAGAGTGTTCGGAGTTTAGTGTATAATTATTCATTCTCCAATTCTTGTGTGATTGGGTGGTATTTTGAAGTTGAATTTTCGTAAATATGGGAGAGTGGTCTGACCAGACTCTTGGGCCAATGTTAATGTTTAAAATTAGGGGTAAAGAGAACCTATCCACCAGACAGTAGTCAATTCTAGAGAAGGTTTTGTGTATTGGGGAGTAAAAGGTGTATGTTTTCTCTGTGGGATGGTGACATCTCCAAACATCATAAAGTTCGGCCTTAGTCAAAGTGGGTTGGATTGATGTGGGGGGTCTTTTACGGCTGGAAGTGCAGTCTGATTGTATATCTACCACTGCGTTGAGGTCTCCTGATATGAACAGGTGGCCTTTCTTAAGTTGGTTGATTTTTGCCAGTTTTTTGTTTAAGTAGTTTATCTGATGTGTATTAGGTGCATATATGTTGGCTATAGTTACATCTTGTGAATTGATTTTGCCGACTATAACTACCATTCTGCCGTCATTTGCGGTGAAAGTCTTTTCGACTTGTAGGCCTACTGAGTCTTTCACCGTGATGAGGACTCCACATTTTTTATTTTTAATGAGATTGGAATGATACATTTGGGTAAATTGGTGTAATTTCAATTTTTGTGCTCCTTGTTTATTTAAATGGGTTTCTTGTATGCATAGTATGTCAATATGTTCTTCCTTGATTAATTTTTGTAGCAGATATCTCTTTCTGTGAGAATTTAGGCCTCTTACATTCAGGGAGAGTAGATTGAGATCATGTGACATGAGTAAGTAATTTTAGCTTTATAAAAGACATGATAAACCTGTGTGTAATATAATCACTTACTATTCCAGAAGTTATGTGTAGATATATCCTTTTAAGAAGTTTTCCTGGGAAGGAAAGAGAATTCCAGACTGACATCTTAAAGTCATCTGACAAAAAACTAAAGTCCATACTTAGACCTGTGAATATAAAGAGTGAAGTCAACAAGAAAAAACGGATAACAATAACAATAACAGCAACATTAGTGACAGCAAGGTCATTCATAATGACTCTGTAATACAACGAAAGTTCAGAATTGGATCAAAGAAGTTAGTAGACAGTGACCACAGTGTGGTCTTGATCCAAAAACCGTATACCTTAGGGAAAGGTACTACGTTCCCTAGGGAAAGGGTTTCTTGTGGGGAAAAGTTTGTGGCTGAATACCCATTCTTCTAAGAAACTGAGGTAGCCTCAGCAGAGTTGTCTTCTTCTGTTGGGTTTGGTGGTGGCTGAGTAGTATCCATCTCTTGTTGTGTCTCAATCCTATTAGGTTGTTTTGGAGAGACTAATTGCTTGGATAAGGTAACCTGATAGATTGGTTTATCCCTCCTGGGATCTCTTGGTATAAAGATAGGAATGTTCCATTTTTCCAAAAGGCAGTAAGCTTCCTTTGGGCTTTTAGCAGCATACGTCACACCGTTGTCTGAGATCAGAAGTTTCGGTGGGAATCCCCAGGAATAGTCTATCTTTCTGTGTCGTAGGGTGGTGGTAATCTCTGCGAATTGTCTTCTCGCATTGAGAGTTGCCTGGGAAAGGTCCTGGTAGAGAGCCAGGTCTTGGTATGGTCGGGGAAGTTTCTTCCCTCCCCTAGTCGCGGAGAGTAACATTTCCTTGGCATGGAAAAAGTGGATGCGTGTGATCACATCACGGGGTAGATGTTTGGGAAGATGAGAAGGTTTGGGGAGTCTGTGGGCTCTATCTATTGTGACTTCGCTTTCAGTTAAAGCTGGAAAAGTTGTTTTCAGAATGTCTTTCACAAAGTCTTTGAGGTCATTAGTGCCCACAGATTCTGGAACTCCCCTTATCTTTATGTTGTTCCTCCTATTTCTATCTTCGTTATCTGATACTTTTTCCTTCATCCATTTGTTTTGTGTTATGAGATTCTTTTGCGAGTCAACTAACTCGTTATGAGCTATAGTCATTTCCTCTATGCGTTTTTCTAACTTGGAGATTCTGTTGTCAGTTACCTCTTCCAGTTGGGTGACATGATTAAAGAGTGCCTGCATGTCTCTTTTTGCATCTGCTCTGAAGGAGAGTAAAATGTCCTTGAGAAATTGCTGGGAGATAGGCTGGTCAGTAATTGGGAATGATTCGAGAGGATCTAGTGTGTCAGTAGCAGGAGCTAGGTGGAAGGAGGGTCTGGGTAGGAGTTGACTGTTTCTCCCTGTTTGATTGTACACTTGGGCATCTGTATGCGGATTTCCGTACGCCTGGGCTTCTGTATGCGGATTTCCGTACGTCTGGGCATCTGTATGCGGATTTCCGTACGCCTGGGGATGCATTGGAGCATGCGGATTTTCGTACGCCTGGGAGCCGGGATGCGGATGTATGTACGCATGGGTTCCCATAGGGGTTGCATTGGGATGCGGATTTTTGTACGCATGCGTTCCCGCTAGTAGCTTACCGGCTTCCTGGTTCTCTGATTCGGCCCGCTGCGCTGCTGTGGGTCCCGGCTTCAGTGGGCTCCGCTCGCGGCTCTTCTTAGACGGCTGTTGCCGCTGATGTTCCTCCTCATCACTGTCCTCTTCATAAATCGCCTGATGGCCCCTAGGATATGGTGTAGATAGAGGGGCAAAGCGATTTCTTTGCTGTAGAGGGGATGGAGTGTGCAGGGGAGAAGGAGTCCTGGCCTGCTGGGGATAGCGGTGGCCATCTTGCTTTTCTGCAGGGTAGTAATCTGTTAGTCTTCTCAGCGCTGGAGAGCTGTTTTTCTTCCCAGATTTCACCTTCTTCCACTGGTATTCCTCCTCAGTGAGTTCAGCCATCATTCTGTGATAAATTAGAGGCTTCTCAGATTGCATTAGCCGCTTACCAGGGTATTCTAGCAGAGAGCTCTGGTCTCAGGCAGCCATTCAGCTCTGCAGCTAGCCACGCCCCTCTTCTATGTTAAACCATTACACCATTGAAAAACTGGTTACGTTTGCAATTGAAAGAAAAATGACTATAGTTGAAGAAGTAATGGCCCCTAAACTATGTTCTGGGATGAAAGTTACAGCTTCAGTGAAATCCGTTTGCAAATCGGAGTGATAGATTAGAATCTAGAGCCAATGGTAAGTTTTCTATGTTAAACCATTACACCATTGAAAAACTGGTTACGTTTGCAATTAAAAGAAAAATGACTATAGTTGAAGAAGTATTGGCCCCTAAACTATGTTCTGGGATGAAAGTTACAGCTTCAGTGAAATCCGTTTGCAAATCGGAGTGATAGATTAGAATCTAGAGCCAACGGTAAGTTTTCTATGTTAAACCATTACACCACTGAAAAACTGGTTACGTTTGCAATTGAAAGAAAAATGACTATAGTTGAAGAAGTAATGGCCCCTAAACTATGTTCTGGGATGAAAGTTACAGCTTCAGTGAAATCCGTTTGCAAATCGGAGTGATAGATTAGAATCTAGGGCCAACGGTAAGTTTTCTATGTTAAACCATTACACCATTGAAAAACTGGTTACGTTTGCAATTGAAAGAAAAATAACTATAATTGAAGAAGTAATGGCCCCTAAACTATGTTCTGGGATGAAAGTTACAGCTTCAGTGAAATCCGTTTGCAAATCGGAGTGATAGATTAGAATCTAGAGCCAACGGTAAGTTTTCTATGTTAAACCATTACACCATTGAAAAACTGGTTACGTTTGCAATTGAAAGAAAAATGACTATAATTGAAGAAGTAATGGCCCCTAAACTATGTTCTGGGATGAAAGTTACAGCTTCAGTGAAATCCGTTTGCAAATCGGAGTGATAGATTAGAATCTAGAGCCAACGGTAAGTTTTCTATGTTAAACCATTACACCATTGAAAAACTGGTTACGTTTGCAATTGAAAGAAAAATGACTATAGTTGAATAAGTAATGGCCCCTAAACTATGTTCTGGGATGAAAGTTACAGCTTCAGTGAAATCCGTTTGCAAATCGGAGTGATAGATTAGAATCTAGAGCCAACGGTAAGTTTTCTATGTTAAACCATTACACCATTGAAAAACTGGTTACGTTTGCAATTGAAAGAAAAATGACTATAGTTGAATAAGTAATGGCCCCTAAACTATGTTCTGGGATGAAAGTTACAGCTTCAGTGAAATCCGTTTGCAAATCGGAGTGATAGATTAGAATCTAGAGCCAACGGTAAGTTTTCTATGTTAAACCATTACACCATTGAAAAACTGGTTACGTTTGCAATTAAAAGAAAAATGACTATAGTTGAAGAAGTAATGGCCCCTAAACTATGTTCTGGGATGAAAGTTACAGCTTCAGTGAAATCCGTTTGCAAATCGGAGTGATAGATTAGAATCTAGAGCCAACGGTAAGTTTTCTATGTTAAACCATTACACCATTGAAAAACTGGTTACGTTTGCAATTGAAAGAAAAATGACTATAGTTGAAGAAGTAATGGCCTCTAAACTATGTTCTGGGATGAAAGTTACAGCTTCAGTGAAATCCGTTTGCAAATCGGAGTGATAGATTAGAATCCAGAGCCAACGGTAAGTTTTCTATGTTAAACCATTACACCATTGAAAAACTGGTTACGTTTGCAATTGAAAGAAAAATGACTATAGTTGAAGAAGTAATGGCCCCTAAACTATGTTCTGGGATGAAAGTTACAGCTTCAGTGAAATCCGTTTGCAAATCGGAGTGATAGATTAGAATCTAGAGCCAACGGTAAGTTTTCTATGTTAAACCAATACACCATTGAAAAACTGGTTACGTTTGCAATTGAAAGAAAAATGACTATAGTTGAAGAAGTAATGGCCTCTAAACTATGTTCTGGGATGAAAGTTACAGCTTCAGTGAAATCCGTTTGCAAATCGGAGTGATAGATTAGAATCTAGAGCCAACGGTAAGTTTTCTATGTTAAACCATTACACCATTGAAAAACTGGTTACGTTTGCAATTTAAAGAAAAATGACTATAGTTGAAGAAGTAATGGCCCCTAAACTATGTTCTGGGATGAAAGTTACAGCTTCAGTGAAATCCGTTTGCAAATCGGAGTGATAGATTAGAATCTAGAGCCAACGGTAAGTTTTCTATGTTAAACCATTACACCATTGAAAAACTGGTTACGTTTGCAATTGAAAGAAAAATGACTATAGTTGAATAAGTAATGGCCCCTAAACTATGTTCTGGGATGAAAGTTACAGCTTCAGTGAAATCCGTTTGCAAATCGGAGTGATAGATTAGAATCTAGAGCCAACGGTAAGTTTTCTATGTTAAACCATTACACCATTGAAAAACTGGTTACGTTTGCAATTGAAAGAAAAATGACTATAGTTGAATAAGTAATGGCCCCTAAACTATGTTCTGGGATGAAAGTTACAGCTTCAGTGAAATCCGTTTGCAAATCGGAGTGATAGATTAGAATCTAGAGCCAACGGTAAGTTTTCTATGTTAAACCATTACACCATTGAAAAACTGGTTACGTTTGCAATTGAAAGAAAAATGACTATAGTTGAAGAAGTAATGGCCCCTAAACTATGTTCTGGGATGAAAGTTACAGCTTCAGTGAAATCCGTTTGCAAATCGGAGTGATAGATTAGAATCTAGAGCCAATGGTAAGTTTTCTATGTTAAACCATTACACCATTGAAAAACTGGTTACGTTTGCAATTAAAAGAAAAATGACTATAGTTGAAGAAGTATTGGCCCCTAAACTATGTTCTGGGATGAAAGTTACAGCTTCAGTGAAATCCGTTTGCAAATCGGAGTGATAGATTAGAATCTAGAGCCAACGGTAAGTTTTCTATGTTAAACCATTACACCACTGAAAAACTGGTTACGTTTGCAATTGAAAGAAAAATGACTATAGTTGAAGAAGTAATGGCCCCTAAACTATGTTCTGGGATGAAAGTTACAGCTTCAGTGAAATCCGTTTGCAAATCGGAGTGATAGATTAGAATCTAGGGCCAACGGTAAGTTTTCTATGTTAAACCATTACACCATTGAAAAACTGGTTACGTTTGCAATTGAAAGAAAAATGACTATAATTGAAGAAGTAATGGCCCCTAAACTATGTTCTGGGATGAAAGTTACAGCTTCAGTGAAATCCGTTTGCAAATCGGAGTGATAGATTAGAATCTAGAGCCAACGGTAAGTTTTCTATGTTAAACCATTACACCATTGAAAAACTGGTTACGTTTGCAATTGAAAGAAAAATGACTATAATTGAAGAAGTAATGGCCCCTAAACTATGTTCTGGGATGAAAGTTACAGCTTCAGTGAAATCCGTTTGCAAATCGGAGTGATAGATTAGAATCTAGAGCCAACGGTAAGTTTTCTATGTTAAACCATTACACCACTGAAAAACGGGTTACGTTTGCAATTGAAAGAAAAATGACTATAGTTGAAGAAGTAATGGCCCCTAAACTATGTTCTGGGATGAAAGTTACAGCTTCAGTGAAATCCGTTTGCAAATCGGAGTGATAGATTAGAATCTAGGGCCAACGGTAAGTTTTCTATGTTAAACCATTACACCATTGAAAAACTGGTTACGTTTGCAATTGAAAGAAAAATGACTATAATTGAAGAAGTAATGGCCCCTAAACTATGTTCTGGGATGAAAGTTACAGCTTCAGTGAAATCCGTTTGCAAATCGGAGTGATAGATTAGAATCTAGAGCCAACGGTAAGTTTTCTATGTTAAACCATTACACCATTGAAAAACTGGTTACGTTTGCAATTGAAAGAAAAATGACTATAATTGAAGAAGTAATGGCCCCTAAACTATGTTCTGGGATGAAAGTTACAGCTTCAGTGAAATCCGTTTGCAAATCGGAGTGATAGATTAGAATCTAGAGCCAACGGTAAGTTTTCTATGTTAAACCATTACACCATTGAAAAACTGGTTACGTTTGCAATTGAAAGAAAAATGACTATAGTTGAATAAGTAATGGCCCCTAAACTATGTTCTGGGATGAAAGTTACAGCTTCAGTGAAATCCGTTTGCAAATCGGAGTGATAGATTAGAATCTAGAGCCAACGGTAAGTTTTCTATGTTAAACCATTACACCATTGAAAAACTGGTTACGTTTGCAATTGAAAGAAAAATGACTATAGTTGAATAAGTAATGGCCCCTAAACTATGTTCTGGGATGAAAGTTACAGCTTCAGTGAAATCCGTTTGCAAATCGGAGTGATAGATTAGAATCTAGAGCCAACGGTAAGTTTTCTATGTTAAACCATTACACCATTGAAAAACTGGTTACGTTTGCAATTAAAAGAAAAATGACGGGGGGCGCTGTTGCAGTGCCACAGAGTGAGGATGTGTGCTCTGTGAGCTCTGCAATCCAAGGGCTATAACCGCAAAAATATCAGCTCAATCTGGGACATACATACATCGCCGGAAAGCTTAACTCCTAAGCTATGAGAAGATCGTCATCTGGATACCCCCTGAGAAACAAGCCAGAAGTAAGACCCCTTCTTTCACCGCTGAAACCCAGGAGAAAAATATCTAAGATGGCCGACCAGGCCCAAGCAAAAGCCTCCAGGACCAGCGCTGTTTCCCAACAGGCTCAGGCCGCTCACCAGGCACCAAAAGGGGCGGCTGGAAAACTGACAGGCTCTCCTTCACATCGCCCAGCCACATCACCGCCGCTAGCCACCGCTGGGACCTTCAAGCAACATCCGCAGCAGGTAGGCGCTCAATCCCCGCCCCAATTAGCAGGCTCAGAGACCAGAACGGGACCCTCTTCCACACCGCATGGGACAACGCGTACGGCGGGGGCTAACGCGGCCATTAGTACGCATGACCTAACGCGTCCAGAGCAGCATAGAAGTCCGCGTTCCCCCCCTGCAACTACCACCGCCAACGCGTACGAAAGTACGCATGTAGAGCCGCATAGCGATCCGCATAGCAATATGCATGCAGGCGTACAAGGCGTAATACAAGGCCAGGAATATCCGCATAGAAATACGCATGATTCACCTAATGGAAGCAACCATGCGAATAGACCACAGGCATCAGCCCCCATGACAAATGAAGAGCTACTTATGGCAATTACACGCGTATTCAGGTCAGAATTACGCGAGGCAGTAAATGAACTCAATGTTAAAATTGACGACTTGGGAGAACGCGTCCACCTTTTAGAAGGACAGTCAGATGACTTACTATCGGCAGTTCAAATCGATAAAGCTCAGATTGATTCCCAAGATGTCCGTATCACTACGGTCGAAGAAAAAATGGAGGACCTAGAGAACAGATGTAGGCGAGCCAACATTAGAATTAGGGGCCTTCCTGAGTCATACGATGATCTAGAACAAATAGCCTCCAATATGTTCTCAGAGCTAACTTCAAACATTGACCCGTCCCTAAGGCGCATAGTGAGAATCCATAGAGCCTTTGCCCGGCCCCGAAACCCGGAATTACCCAGGGATATAATTGCTAAGATAGCATCCGAGGATGCCAGGGACATGATCTTGCTGGCAGCACGTGACCGCGATCATTTACCAGGGGTCCCACACTCGGTCCAAATCTTTGCCGACCTGGCGCCTATCACCATCAATAAAAGAAGGGCATTAAGACCCTACACATTAGCCCTCCAGAAGGCACAAATAAGATATCGCTGGAGATTTCCATTCATGATCTCCTTCTCCATTAACAGTAAACAGTTCAACTGCAAAACCCCTGAAGAAATGGCTGCTGCCCTTGATGAGATGAATATCCCATACACAATACCTCCTCCTAACAACCAACAAGCGAGACAACAGAGATCTCCTAGGGGACGAAGGAACTGGGACACGGTTTCCCGATCACGTTTTCAACCACGGGCCCTGGAATTCCGCCCCCAGGACTCCTCACAAGATGACTGTTAAGCTTCATGATCACATCACATAACAGCGGAAAGATCCTATTTTCCATATGTTTTTTTTTCACTTCAGCAATGAAAGGTCTTAGGCTCTCACAATAGTCCCCTTTATGATGAGGGACGAACTCTTTAGCCAATAGACCTGCATATAACACTGCAATATTTCTGGGCTCAGTTGAAGAGCCATGTGATGGACCCCCCTTTATGATGCGGGGACGAAAATACCCCGGCCCCCCTTTATGATGAGGGGGCCATGGCTACCTGGAACTACCGGAGAAGACTTGGCAGGTCTATCCCAGGAAAAGCCTATCTCCTGTGAACTAATAGTCTTAAATTGTTACTGGTTAATATTTGCTTTTTTTTATTTATTTTTTTATTTCTCTTTCTTACAGATTGTTATGATTAATAGTTTGTTAGAATTTATGTTGCCCATATGTCCCAGATGGGCTTTACCTTAGCTCAACATTCTAGAACTAAGCGGTATGCCCTGGAGTTCTATGCTCCCCCCTAGCTCGATGTCCTGGTCGTGGCTCTCTATTATTATGGGCCGCGTACCGGATATCTTCTTTGCCCTACTGGGCATTCTGCTGGCATTAGGCCAGCTCTACTTTAACTTTCTTGTCCTTTTAACTCAAACTTGTTTGTCTCATGCCTTAAATAAGGTAACACCGATTCTTGCCCTGAAGATCCTGTTATATTCAAAGAAGACTTCCACCCTAGACTATGGCTAACAAACCAATTATAGTGTTGTCACACAATCCTAGAGGCCTAAATTCCCCTATGAAACGTAATAAGGCCTTTAAAGAATATCATAAACACGCCCCGGATATCCTATGCCTTCAAGAGACACACTTCACCCAAAATTCCCACCCCAAATTCTTCCATAGAAACTATCAACGATTTTATCTATCCAATTTTTCAACTAAGCGTAGAGGAGTGGCAGTCTTCTTTTCTGATAGCTTCCCATATGAAGTAACTTCTAAGAACATTGATAAGGAGGGAACATATGTTATTCTGACAGGGGACTTTCAGGGTAAAGTGTTATGTATTGTGAATGTCTATGCTCCCCCTGAAAAAGCTGCAGCCGCTATAACAAAGGTCTCTGACATTCTACTTACACTCAAATATGATTCCATGATATGGGCCGGAGACTTCAATATAGTCCCCAATGATAACCTTGATCGCACAACCCCGACACGACCCTCCGATGCGAAAAAACACAAACTCCTTTTTGATAATTTATTTAGACAGTTGTCTCTGGTAGATTCATGGCGGGAGTATAACGGCAACAAACGAGGATATACATACCTCTCAGCACCACACAACTCGTACTCCAGAATCGATTTGATCCTCCTATCGGCCTCTTGTATTCCTCTAATGGCCTACTCCAGACACCTGCTCACCCCGTGGTCAGATCATGACCCCGTACTCACCGCCCTAACATCACCTATTCCCCGCTCCCAACCATCACCATGGAGACTCAATGACTCCCTGTTACTTAACACGGAAATACATAATAAAATAGACACATGCATCACCAATTATTTTGCTGACAACGTTACGCCTGATGTTTCACCAGGCGTCTGTTGGTTAGCACACAAAACAGTTATAAGAGGGGAAATTATTAAACTTTCTTCAGCATATAAAAAATCTAAAAACATTATCCAATCCAACTTAGAACACAAAATTCGGACCTTATCCTTAATTAACCAATCCAACCCTACTAGATTTCTCTTAAAACAAATACGGGACTCACAACTACAACTAAATATAATCTTAAATACAGAAGCCGAAAAGGCCCTTAGATGGTGTAAGGCCATATCGTACGAGCAGCTAAACAAACCAAACCGATGGCTGGCGAAGAGATTGAGAAATCAGCAAACCCTCAACAAAGTCTTAAGAATTAGGGACTCCAAAGGTTCAGTAACGTCGAATCCAGAGAGAATTTATAACACCTTTCAAGACTTCTATAAGAAACTATATGCAGACCAATCCCCCCTCACTAACTCTAAACCACAAACGGATTTCCTAGAAAATAACATGCACTCTACGGTACCCCCGGCAATATCTACATCTTTAAACAGTGAAATTTCGTTGGAAGAAATACACGAGGCCATCAAAAAACTCAAAAGACCAAAAGCCCCGGGCCCAGACGGCCTTACGGCATCATATTATAAAAAGTTTGAACACCAGTTAGCCCCACATATGCTTAAATTTTTTAATACAATTCTTAAAGGGACTGTTCCCCCCCCAGAATTTTTAGCCTCCTCACTTATTGTCATTCCAAAACCGAATAGGGACCCTCTTCAAGTTAAAAATTACCGCCCCATCTCTCTTCTAGGGATTGATTATAAGATTCTCACCTCGATATTAGCCTCCAGACTTAATCTAGCTCTCCCCCTACTAATAAATAAAGACCAAGTGGGATTCATCCCTTTTCGCCAGGCATCAGATAATATCCGGAAAATAATAGATATACAACATTACTGTAAGCGGCTGAACATTAATCTTGCATTATTAGCATTAGACATGGAGAAGGCCTTCGATTTAGTGAGGTGGCCTTACATGAAGGCAGTTCTGAGAAAATTCGGCTTCTCAGGCAGGTTTCTCAATGCGATAAACGCCCTATACTCTACTCCCACAATGACACTCAAAATGCCCTCCCCCTACAAAAGCTCTTTTCCAATACATCGCGGTACCAGACAGGGATGCCCTTTATCCCCTGGTATTTTCTCACTTATGATGGAACCACTGGCCAATGCCATCAGACAGTCCCAAGATGTTCAAGGTATCCGTATTGGCAACAAAGAGCATAAAATTAGTCTCTTTGCGGATGACATTTTCCTGACATTGAAATCCCCCCATACTTCTATACCAAATACTTTAGACATTATTCAACATTTCTCATCATTTTCAGGGTTCAAACTCAACCTTGATAAGTCAGATCTTATCCTTACCAGATCCCCATACACAGTTACTTCCAACTTAGCCTCAAAACTGGGTATCCAGCCCCAACCCAAACAGATTAAATACCTCGGCATAAATCTTACCCGCGATCCTGCCCTCTTATACGACAACAATTACCCATCCCTATACAGAAAACTCCAATCTGACCTACAAAACTGGAATGACCTCCCTATCTCATTATCAGGTAGAATTACCGCGATAAAAATGACACTTCTCCCTCGCCTTCTGTACTTATTCAGAGTCCTCCCCATTCCTATTAAGAAATTTGCGATCCATAATCTCCAGAAACAGATGCAGAAATTTATATGGAAACAGCGCAAACCACGCATCAAATATACCACCCTAACAAGACCCAAAGACAAACCAGGACTGGGAGCCCCAGACCTCTGGCTCTACTATGTTGCTGCCCATATTACCCAATTAGCAGTGGTTAATGCTGGAACTGTGGCACCACTGTGGGTAGACCTAGAAACACAATTAGTACTACCACTGTCTATGCCAGCAATCATGTGGGCAACTAAAATCCCCTATCAAGCTATTAATAAGGTATCCCCTACCTCTGCCCATTCCTTTAAACTTTGGCAGAAGCATAGATATGCTTATGGATTGCAAGCCCCAGTGTCATGCATGACACATATATTAAGAAACCCAGACTTTCCCCAGGGCCACAATACGAGTTTATTCAAATGGTGGTATAACAAAGGTCTAGTTTTTTTTGGCAAATTTATGAGTGCATTTAAGTTAATGTCCGTATCTACTTTCCATGAAAAGAATGTAGTCCCTCCGACGGAGCAATTTAGAACTAATTTGATCTTTAATTTCCTAAATTCGCTAGACAAGGACAAAGAAACTTTGGTGTATACCCCTTTTGAAGTTAGGTGCAGAGGACGCTCTCTAGATAAGGGATTCATTTCTGAAATTTATAATATCATGCTATACCATGATATGACTCCCAAGCTTAAGTGTCAGACAGACTGGGAAAGGGACTGCTCTACAGACCTATCGGATGCAAAATGGTCACATTGCCTCACACAGTTATTTAAGAATAGTCTATTCTATTCATCAATAGAGACCTCCATTAAACTACTACACAGGGTATATTATACCCCCGATAAGATTCACTTGTTCTCTGCTCCACAATCAGACATGTGCTTTAGAGGTTGCTTGGTCAAGGGCAATATATGGCACATATGGTGGGACTGCCCGAAGGCTAAGGCTTACTGGAGGAGAATATGGGATAAGCTGGAACTAATAATAGGTAAATCTATACCATTTGAACCTACCATAGCACTTCTAGGTAACAAACCTACTGGCCTGCCTTTTGCTATTCACAAATTTATTCAATTCACCATGGCTCAGGCCAAAAGACATTTAGCGTCTAAGTGGAGAACCTCATCTCTACAAGTTAATGCAGTTTTCCAGTCCCTAAATGACACCATGCAGTCAGAGCACATTCTTGCCAAGCTATATGACAGGATGGACAACTTTTTTAAGATATGGGATAAGTGGATTACATGGCAAGATAACCAAGGTCTCTCTTACACCTTACATTCATTCTAGGCTTCAGGTTGTAGATAACACTTATTTGTATTCTATTAGGGTCATCAGGGTACCTAGTATTAGGACAAGAACCGTTATTATGTTCAATAGATAATTACATGTTCTTCCCCACCCCCCTGCCCTATTACCCCCCCATTTTTCCCCCTCTGCTCCCCATTGTTGGCCCAGTTTGGGGCCGGTTGGAATGATGTGGAATCCCCACACGCGGCCCCGACTGTCCTGACATTTCTCCTTTCCTCTCCTTTCCTGTATTCCCTCCCTCCCCATATATACAAAGGAAGATCCACATGTTTATCTATGTTACAGTTTGATATCCTATGCTATTTGCTTAGTTTTCCCATATGCTGTTTCTGATTGCTAACACGCTATTTCCCCCAAGCGGGGTACATACTGTTGATTGCTGTTATAATTTTTGTATTGTGCATTTTCCTTTCAATAAACACCCTTGAAACGAAAAGAAAAATGACTATAGTTGAAGAAGTAATGGCCCCTAAACTATGTTCTGGGATGAAAGTTACAGCTTCAGTGAAATCCGTTTGCAAATCGGAGTGATAGATTAGAATCTAGAGCCAACGGTAAGTTTTCTATGTTAAACCATTACACCATTGAAAAACTGGTTACGTTTGCAATTGAAAGAAAAATGACTATAGTTGAAGAAGTAATGGCCTCTAAACTATGTTCTGGGATGAAAGTTACAGCTTCAGTGAAATCCGTTTGCAAATCGGAGTGATAGATTAGAATCCAGAGCCAACGGTAAGTTTTCTATGTTAAACCATTACACCATTGAAAAACTGGTTACGTTTGCAATTGAAAGAAAAATGACTATAGTTGAATAAGTAATGGCCCCTAAACTATGTTCTGGGATGAAAGTTACAGCTTCAGTGAAATCCGTTTGCAAATCGGAGTGATAGATTAGAATCTAGAGCCAACGGTAAGTTTTCTATGTTAAACCATTACACCATTGAAAAACTGGTTACGTTTGCAATTGAAAGAAAAATGACTATAGTTGAATAAGTAATGGCCCCTAAACTATGTTCTGGGATGAAAGTTACAGCTTCAGTGAAATCCGTTTGCAAATCGGAGTGATAGATTAGAATCTAGAGCCAACGGTAAGTTTTCTATGTTAAACCATTACACCATTGAAAAACTGGTTACGTTTGCAATTGAAAGAAAAATGACTATAGTTGAAGAAGTAATGGCCCCTAAACTATGTTCTGGGATGAAAGTTACAGCTTCAGTGAAATCCGTTTGCAAATCGGAGTGATAGATTAGAATCTAGAGCCAATGGTAAGTTTTCTATGTTAAACCATTACACCATTGAAAAACTGGTTACGTTTGCAATTAAAAGAAAAATGACTATAGTTGAAGAAGTATTGGCCCCTAAACTATGTTCTGGGATGAAAGTTACAGCTTCAGTGAAATCCGTTTGCAAATCGGAGTGATAGATTAGAATCTAGAGCCAACGGTAAGTTTTCTATGTTAAACCATTACACCACTGAAAAACTGGTTACGTTTGCAATTGAAAGAAAAATGACTATAGTTGAAGAAGTAATGGCCCCTAAACTATGTTCTGGGATGAAAGTTACAGCTTCAGTGAAATCCGTTTGCAAATCGGAGTGATAGATTAGAATCTAGGGCCAACGGTAAGTTTTCTATGTTAAACCATTACACCATTGAAAAACTGGTTACGTTTGCAATTGAAAGAAAAATGACTATAATTGAAGAAGTAATGGCCCCTAAACTATGTTCTGGGATGAAAGTTACAGCTTCAGTGAAATCCGTTTGCAAATCGGAGTGATAGATTAGAATCTAGAGCCAACGGTAAGTTTTCTATGTTAAACCATTACACCATTGAAAAACTGGTTACGTTTGCAATTGAAAGAAAAATGACTATAATTGAAGAAGTAATGGCCCCTAAACTATGTTCTGGGATGAAAGTTACAGCTTCAGTGAAATCCGTTTGCAAATCGGAGTGATAGATTAGAATCTAGAGCCAACGGTAAGTTTTCTATGTTAAACCATTACACCACTGAAAAACTGGTTACGTTTGCAATTGAAAGAAAAATGACTATAGTTGAAGAAGTAATGGCCCCTAAACTATGTTCTGGGATGAAAGTTACAGCTTCAGTGAAATCCGTTTGCAAATCGGAGTGATAGATTAGAATCTAGGGCCAACGGTAAGTTTTCTATGTTAAACCATTACACCATTGAAAAACTGGTTACGTTTGCAATTGAAAGAAAAATGACTATAATTGAAGAAGTAATGGCCCCTAAACTATGTTCTGGGATGAAAGTTACAGCTTCAGTGAAATCCGTTTGCAAATCGGAGTGATAGATTAGAATCTAGAGCCAACGGTAAGTTTTCTATGTTAAACCATTACACCATTGAAAAACTGGTTACGTTTGCAATTGAAAGAAAAATGACTATAATTGAAGAAGTAATGGCCCCTAAACTATGTTCTGGGATGAAAGTTACAGCTTCAGTGAAATCCGTTTGCAAATCGGAGTGATAGATTAGAATCTAGAGCCAACGGTAAGTTTTCTATGTTAAACCATTACACCATTGAAAAACTGGTTACGTTTGCAATTGAAAGAAAAATGACTATAGTTGAATAAGTAATGGCCCCTAAACTATGTTCTGGGATGAAAGTTACAGCTTCAGTGAAATCCGTTTGCAAATCGGAGTGATAGATTAGAATCTAGAGCCAACGGTAAGTTTTCTATGTTAAACCATTACACCATTGAAAAACTGGTTACGTTTGCAATTGAAAGAAAAATGACTATAGTTGAATAAGTAATGGCCCCTAAACTATGTTCTGGGATGAAAGTTACAGCTTCAGTGAAATCCGTTTGCAAATCGGAGTGATAGATTAGAATCTAGAGCCAACGGTAAGTTTTCTATGTTAAACCATTACACCATTGAAAAACTGGTTACGTTTGCAATTAAAAGAAAAATGACTATAGTTGAAGAAGTAATGGCCCCTAAACTATGTTCTGGGATGAAAGTTACAGCTTCAGTGAAATCCGTTTGCAAATCGGAGTGATAGATTAGAATCTAGAGCCAACGGTAAGTTTTCTATGTTAAACCATTACACCATTGAAAAACTGGTTACGTTTGCAATTGAAAGAAAAATGACTATAGTTGAAGAAGTAATGGCCTCTAAACTATGTTCTGGGATGAAAGTTACAGCTTCAGTGAAATCCGTTTGCAAATCGGAGTGATAGATTAGAATCCAGAGCCAACGGTAAGTTTTCTATGTTAAACCATTACACCATTGAAAAACTGGTTACGTTTGCAATTGAAAGAAAAATGACTATAGTTGAAGAAGTAATGGCCCCTAAACTATGTTCTGGGATGAAAGTTACAGCTTCAGTGAAATCCGTTTGCAAATCGGAGTGATAGATTAGAATCTAGAGCCAACGGTAAGTTTTCTATGTTAAACCAATACACCATTGAAAAACTGGTTACGTTTGCAATTGAAAGAAAAATGACTATAGTTGAAGAAGTAATGGCCTCTAAACTATGTTCTGGGATGAAAGTTACAGCTTCAGTGAAATCCGTTTGCAAATCGGAGTGATAGATTAGAATCTAGAGCCAACGGTAAGTTTTCTATGTTAAACCATTACACCATTGAAAAACTGGTTACGTTTGCAATTTAAAGAAAAATGACTATAGTTGAAGAAGTAATGGCCCCTAAACTATGTTCTGGGATGAAAGTTACAGCTTCAGTGAAATCTGTTTGCAAATCGGAGTGATAGATTAGAATCTAGAGCCAACGGTAAGTTTTCTATGTTAAACCAATACACCATTGAAAAACTGGTTACGTTTGCAATTGAAAAAAAAATGACTATAGTTGAAGAAGTAATGGCCCCTAAACTATGTTCTGGGATGAAAGTTACAGCTTCAGTGAAATCCGTTTGCAAAGCGGAGTGATAGATTAGAATCTAGAGCCAACGGTAAGTTTTCTATGTTAAACCGGTTTCAATAATTTTTATTAAAGAATTTCAAAAATATACATAAACAGTCACATTATGACATTAAATGATTGATAATGCAGTTGACAGCATAACATATAACATATAAGTTTACAGTTAAAGCTTACAGCTTACAGTACAAGTAGATAAAGGTATATATATAAAGTACAATGTACATTGTAGTAGGGTAAGTAATTATGTATCATACAGTCAACAGAGTATTTACAGTAGTATTGGTAAGATTGTTGTGTGTAATTCTTTGATTATTTCTGGTAGAGTTTGCTCGTGTATAGCACATTTCTGTTTTGCTGGATTGGGTTGTGTTCTGTGTCTTCCAGACTCAGGATTGGGTAGTTGAGTCCTCCAGGCTTGTACCTTGAACCTAATACTTATTAAATTAGATCTTGAGTTGAACCTGGCTGTCTGAAAAATGGGGGAATGGAACCACCCTACAGAGATTTCAGACAGTCCATTGTTCTGATTGGTGGGAAAGGATAGGTATGGCACAAGCTCTAAAATAATCGAATCCATGGTTAGAGTCCGGAGAGGTCGTAGACAGATTTCTATGTTGACCTTTGTATTGGTCGAGTGTGTTGTGGAGTATTGTGATATATTATGAATTACTTTATATTCTTATTGTTTATTATTAGTAGTAATTACTTTGTTGCATTGTATTCGTTTGGTTTGCTTTGTTTGTTTTTGGTAATATAAGATACTCTTCTATCTGGGATAGGGAGTAAATATCCCTATATTCCCAAAAGGAGGGCATCCACGTATATCAATCTAATCTACACCATTGAAAAACTGGTTACGTTTGCAATTGAAAAAAAAATGACTATAGTTGAAGAAGTAATGGCCCCTAAACTATGTTCTGGGATGAAAGTTACAGCTTCAGTGAAATCCGTTTGCAAAGCGGAGTGATAGATTAGAATCTATCACTCCGATTACTGGAGTAATTTAGCTAAAAGTAGCTAAATTCGCCAGTCTATAACAACAAACACAAATTAAACAAATAACCATATACTTGAACAGTAATATTCCCAGGAATCATATGTATGATGTGTTGAATTCTTAGATAGGTAAGGTAAGATAATATCCACAGGTTATCAGACATATGTCTCAAGATGTGCATTTAGTATAATTATAGTATTTATTTTTATTGATATCTTTGTTATATTTATATTCCTTAGTAAGAGGACTTCATGGATTCTCCAGAGAATATAGTATAGTTAGGGCATCTTAGAACTCGCTCAGGGTTGTCTTGGGATATATAATGGACCATAAACCTGCTCTCCCCAAAAACGACTGAACATTGCCATTCCTAATGGCCCATGACTTTTCAGCCAATAGGTTGGCTTCAACAATTTTTAATATTTCGTCAATCTGGGGTACATATGTAGATTTCCAGTTACTAGCAATTAAATGTCTAGTAGTGATAAAAATGTGGTTCATTATTAGTCGTTCTTTGGGGGGCAGGTCCATAGTTCCAAGGTGCAAGAGGGACAAAGAAGGGGGTATAGTTCCCAGTGATACTGGCAGTTTTTTGAGGCAAGATTCTATGTCTTTCCACATCTTTCGAAGTTTGGGACAGCTCCAGAATATATGTAGGAGAGAACCATTTTCATTACATCCTCTCCAGCAGAGGGGGAAGGCTTTATGATCGAACTTACTGATCTTTTCTGGTGACATATACCATTTCCATACAATTTTAAGGAAACTTTCTTGGTGGTTAGTGCAGTGTGAGGATTTCCTTAAGGATTTATAGGCTAGTTCCCAGGCTTCCTGACTAATTTCGGTTTGTAGAAGCTCTTGCCAAGCTTTAAGTTGCCAAGTAGGTGCTTTATCTTTAAGTTCTAATGTTGTTTTGTATATAGTGGATGTGCCTTTCAGGTTTGTTTTTTCAGGTAGAATTAGTTTTTTAATTTTTGGTGGGATAGTTATTGGAGTTAGAGGGTGTCTGGCTAGGAATCTATGTACTTTAAAATAAATTGGTTCATCGGTTTTGGGAATATTATATAATTCAATCAAGTTTTCAAATGATCTAATTTTAGAATCTACAAGCAAGTCCTTTATGTCTATAATGCCGCAGGAAGTCCAGTTTTCGATTGTTGAGCTTATATCTTTAATAACAGCATTGAGTGTTGCCAGAGGAGTAGGCATCTCGACAGCTAGAGTATCTTTTTTATAGATTTTCAGTAATATTTTCCAGATTCTAAGCATATTGGCTGAAACTGGGTTTTTTGTATTTTGTTGGACCTTCCAAACTAATCTAGACATAAGAAATAGCTTGTAGGATCCAGTAGCTAGTTGTTCCTCTTCGATGGTGTACCACTGTTTTGAAGAGTCCCCTGACCAAATTGTTCTAGATTGTTCTATTATGGTCGCTTGATAATATTTTTCAAGGTCTGGGGTACCAAAACCAAGATTGGAGATAGGGAGTGTTAATATTTTGTTTGAAAATCTTGAATGTTTGTTTAACAGGATGAATTTGTTGAGTAATTTTTGTAGGCTAATGAAAAATTGTTGGGGAATTCTAATGGGGAGGTTTCTAAATAAATAGAGGAGTTGTGGGAGTATCATCATCTTGAAGGCGTTAACTCTGCCTATCCAGGAGAATTCTAATTTATTGAGGTCTTCTAGCTGTGATTTTAGTTTGGATAACCAAGGTTGGTAGTTTTCTCTAAACAGTTGGGCTACTGTGGGGGTAATCTGGATACCCAGATATTTTACAGATTTGTCTGTCCAGGAGAATTGGCATCGCTTCTTTAGTTTGTCTTTAGTGGCTTTTGGTACATGACAGGGAAGGATAATTGTTTTTGTATGGTTCAGTTTGTAAAATGAAATTTTTGAGAAGTATTCTAATTCCTTATTTAAATTAGGGAGGGAAGTAAGGGGTTTCTGTAAGTAGAGAAGTATATCATCGGCGTATAGGCCTAGTTTAGTGTTAGATGATTTAAGGGGTATACCATGGATTGAGGGATTGTCTCTTATTTTCTGGGCTAAAGGTTCTAATGTTAAGATGAATATCAAGGGTGAAAGGGGACAACCTTGGCGGGTTCCGTTAGTGATATTGAAGGAAGAAGAAGTGGAGCCTGAGGAGGATACTCTTGCAGATGGTTGACCATATAATGCAGATATAGCTTTGTGTAGAAATTCTGACATACCAAATTTTGACAAAACTTTCGAGATGTATACCCAGTTGACTCTGTCGAACGCCTTCTCAGCGTCTAAAGAGACGAAGAGAGTAGGCGTTCGACAGAGTCTAAGTTCATGCAACAAAGCAAGTACCTTCCTAGTACCATCATTAGTCGATCTCCCCTTAACAAATCCCACTTGATCAGGGTGGATTAACTGTGGAATCAGGGGGGCAAGCCTATTCGCAATGACTCTAGCATAAATCTTGATGTCGGTGTTGAGGAGCGATATAGGTCTGTAGTTTCCAGGATCCGTAGGGTCTTTCCCCGCTTTGGGGATTGTAGTTATTATGGCTGAAAGGTTTTCCTTGGGGAAGGCACCAAGGGTTGCTACCTCATTGAACATTTCAGTAAGAGGTTTGACTAAAGTGTCACTAAATTTTTGGTAGTATGCATTAGTGAAGCCATCAACCCCTGGTGCCTTATCCTTTTTTAAAGTTTTAATAGCAAGTTGTACTTCCTGCTGGTGGAAAGGCACTCCTGTGTATTTTTTTTCAAATTCAGATAAGGCTGGTAGTTTGACTTTATCCAAGTATTTATCAATTTCCATTGGGGAGGGGACATGAGTGTTTGGGTCTGTTTGAAGGTTGTATAAGGTCTCATAGTATGAGGCGAGGGCTTCTACTATATCTTGTGGGTGATATACTAGATTCTTAGTTTGGGGGTGTTTTATTTTTATGATGCGTTGGTATATTCTACGGCCTTTAATCTTTCTTGCCATAGCTTTGCCCGCTTTATTCCTTTCATAGTAGGAGGTTTCTTTAAGCATTATTTGCCATTTGTCATAGTATGTGTATAAACAGTCCGCCAATTCATGACGAGTATGTTCTAAAATTGGAATTAGATCTGTTTTCTTTTTTGTAAAAATTTCGGCTTCTAAAGATTTGATTTTATTAAGTAGTTTATCTGTTTTTTCCCTGTATTTTTTCTTTTGTATGGCGCTATGTTTGATGAAAACTCCTCTTATGAAAGCTTTGTGAGCATTCCAAAGGATTGATCTAGAGATTTGTTGAGTGTCATTAAATTTGAAGTATTCTAGAAGTTTTGTTTTGATTTGGGGGAAAGAGTGTTCGGAGTTTAGTGTATAATTATTCATTCTCCAATTCTTGTGTGATTGGGTGGTATTTTGAAGTTGAATTTTCGTAAATATGGGAGAGTGGTCTGACCAGACTCTTGGGCCAATGTTAATGTTTAAAATTAGGGGTAAAGAGAACCTATCCACCAGACAGTAGTCAATTCTAGAGAAGGTTTTGTGTATTGGGGAGTAAAAGGTGTATGTTTTCTCTGTGGGATGGTGACATCTCCAAACATCATAAAGTTCGGCCTTAGTCAAAGTGGGTTGGATTGATGTGGGGGGTCTTTTACGGCTGGAAGTGCAGTCTGATTGTATATCTACCACTGCGTTGAGGTCTCCTGATATGAACAGGTGGCCTTTCTTAAGTTGGTTGATTTTTGCCAGTTTTTTGTTTAAGTAGTTTATCTGATGTGTATTAGGTGCATATATGTTGGCTATAGTTACATCTTGTGAATTGATTTTGCCGACTATAACTACCATTCTGCCGTCATTTGCGGTGAAAGTCTTTTCGACTTGTAGGCCTACTGAGTCTTTCACCGCGATGAGGACTCCACATTTTTTATTTTTAATGAGATTGGAATGATACATTTGGGTAAATTGGTGTAATTTCAATTTTTGTGCTCCTTGTTTATTTAAATGGGTTTCTTGTATGCATAGTATGTCAATATGTTCTTCCTTGATTAATTTTTGTAGCAGATATCTCTTTCTGTGAGAATTTAGGCCTCTTACATTCAGGGAGAGTAGATTGAGATCATGTGACATGAGTACGTAATTTTAGCTTTATAAAAGACATGATAAACCTGTGTGTAATATAATCACTTACTATTTAGAAGTTATGTGTAGATATATCCTTTTAAGAAGTTTTCCTGGGAAGGAAAGAGAATTCCAGACTGACATCTTAAAGTCATCTGACAAAAAACTAAAGTCCATACTTAGACCTGTGAATATAAAGAGTGAAGTCAACAAGAAAAAACGGATAACAATAACAATAACAGCAACATTAGTGACAGCAAGGTCATTTATAATGACTCTGTAATACAACGAAAGTTCAGAATTGGATCAAAGAAGTTAGTAGACAGTGTGGTCTTGATCTAAAAACCGTATACCTTAGGGAAAGGTACTACGTTCCCTAGGGAAAGGGTTTCTTGTGGGGAAAAGTTTGTGGCTGAATACCCATTCTTCTAAGAAACTGAGGTAGCCTCAGCAGAGTTGTCTTCTTCTGTTGGGTTTGGTGGTGGCTGAGTAGTATCCATCTCTTGTTGTGTCTCAATCCTATTAGGTTGTTTTGGAGAGACTAATTGCTTGGATAAGGTAACCTGATAGATTGGTTTATCCCTCCTGGGATCTCTTGGTATAAAGATAGGAATGTTCCATTTTTCCAAAAGGCAGTAAGCTTCCTTTGGGCTTTTAGCAGCATACGTCACACCGTTGTCTGAGATCAGAAGTTTCGGTGGGAATCCCCAGGAATAGTCTATCTTTCTGTGTCGTAGGGTGGTGGTAATCTCTGCGAATTGTCTTCTCGCATGGAGAGTTGCCTGGGAAAGGTCCTGGTAGAGAGCCAGGTCTTGGTATGGTCGGGGAAGTTTCTTCCCTCCCCTAGTCGCGGAGAGTAACATTTCCTTGGCATGGAAAAAGTGGATGCGTGTGATCACATCACGGGGTAGATGTTTGGGAAGATGAGAAGGTTTGGGGAGTCTGTGGGCTCTATCTATTGTGACTTCGCTTTCAGTTAAAGCTGGAAAAGTTGTTTTCAGAATGTCTTTCACAAAGTCTTTGAGGTCATTAGTGCCCACAGATTCTGGAACTCCACTTATCTTTATGTTGTTCCTCCTATTTCTATCTTCGTTATCTGATACTTTTTCCTTCATCCATTTGTTTTGTGTTATGAGATTCTTTTGCGAGTCAACTAACTCGTTATGAGCTATAGTCATTTCCTCTATGCGTTTTTCTAACTTGGAGATTCTGTTGTCAGTTACCTCTTCCAGTTGGGTGACATGATTAAAGAGTGCCTGCATGTCTCTTTTTGCATCTGCTCTGAAGGAGAGTAAAATGTCCTTGAGAAATTGCTGGGAGATAGGCTGGTCAGTAATTGGGAATGATTCGAGAGGATCTAGTGTGTCAGTAGCAGGAGCTAGGTGGAAGGAGGGTCTGGGTAGGAGTTGACTGTTTCTCCCTGTTTGATTGTACACTTGGGCATCTGTATGCGGATTTCCGTACGCCTGGGCTTCTGTATGCGGATTTCCGTACGTCTGGGCATCTGTATGCGGATTTCCATACGCCTGGGGATGCATTGGAGCATGCGGATTTTCGTACGCCTGGGAGCCGGGATGCGGATGTATGTACGCATGGGTTCCCATAGGGGTTGCATTGGGATGCGGATTTTTGTACGCATACGTTCCCGCTAGTAGCTTACCTGCTTCCTGGTTCTCTGATTCGGCCCGCTGCGCTGCTGTGGGTCCCGGCTTCAGTGGGCTCCGCTCGCGGCTCTTCTTAGACGGCTGTTGCCACTGATGTTCCTCCTCATCACTGTCCTCTTCATAAATCGCCTGATGGCCCCTAGGATATGGTGTAGATAGAGGGGCAAAGCGATTTCTTTGCTGTAGAGGGGGTGGAGTGTGCAGGGGAGAAGGAGTCCTGGCCTGCTGGGGATAGCGGTGGCCATCTTGCTTTTCTGCAGGGTAGTAATCTGTTAGTCTTCTCAGCGCTGGAGAGCTGTTTTTCTTCCCAGATTTCACCTTCTTCCACTGGTATTCCTCCTCAGTGAGTTCAGCCATCATTCTGTGATAAATTAGAGGCTTCTCAGATTGCATTAGCCGCTTACCAGGGTATTCTAGCAGAGAGCTCTGGTCTCAGGCAGCCATTCAGCTCTGCAGCTAGCCACGCCCCTCTTCTATGTTAAACCATTACACCATTGAAAAACTGGTTACGTTTGCAATTGAAAGAAAAATGACTATAGTTGAAGAAGTAATGGCCCCTAAACTATGTTCTGGGATGAAAGTTACAGCTTCAGTGAAATCCGTTTGCAAATCGGAGTGATAGATTAGAATCTAGAGCCAACGGTAAGTTTTCTATGTTAAACCATTACACCATTGAAAAACTGGTTACGTTTGCAATTAAAAGAAAAATGACTATAGTTGAAGAAGTAATGGCCCCTAAACTATGTTCTGGGATGAAAGTTACAGCATCAGTGAAATCCGTTTGCAAATCGGAGTGATAGATTAGAATCTAGAGCCAACGGTAAGTTTTCTATGTTAAACCATTACACCATTGAAAAACTGGTTACGTTTGCAATTGAAAGAAAAATGACTATACTTGAAGAAGTAATGGCCCCTAAACTATGTTCTGGGATGAAAGTTACAGCTTCAGTGAAATCCGTTTGCAAATCGGAGTGATAGATTAGAATCTAGAGCCAACGGTAAGATTTCTATGTTAAACCATTACACCATTGAAAAACTGGTTACGTTTGCAATTGAAAGAAAAATGACTATAGTTGAATAAGTAATGGCCCCTAAACTATGTTCTGGGATGAAAGTTACAGCTTCAGTGAAATCCGTTTGCAAATCGGAGTGATAGATTAGAATCTAGAGCCAACGGTAAGTTTTCTATGTTAAACCATTACACCATTGAAAAACTGGTTACGTTTGCAATTGAAAGAAAAATGACTATAGTTGAATAAGTAATGGCCCCTAAACTATGTTCTGGGATGAAAGTTACAGCTTCAGTGAAATCCGTTTGCAAATCGGAGTGATAGATTAGAATCTAGAGCCAACGGTAAGTTTTCTATGTTAAACCATTACACCATTGAAAAACTGGTTACGTTTGCAATTGAAAGAAAAATGACTATAGTTGAAGAAGTAATGGCCCCTAAACTATGTTCTGGGATGAAAGTTACAGCTTCAGTGAAATCCGTTTGCAAATCGGAGTGATAGATTAGAATCTAGAGCCAACGGTAAGTTTTCTATGTTAAACCATTACACCATTGAAAAACTGCTTACGTTTGCAATTGAAAGAAAAATGACTATAGTTGAAGAAGTAATGGCCCCTAAACTATGTTCTGGGATGAAAGTTACAGCTTCAGTGAAATCCGTTTGCAAATCGGAGTGATAGATTAGAATCTAGAGCCAACGGTAAGTTTTCTATGTTAAACCATTACACCATTGAAAAACTGGTTACGTTTGCAATTGAAAGAAAAATGACTATAGTTGAAGAAGTAATGGCCCCTAAACTATGTTCTGGGATGAAAGTTACAGCTTCAGTGAAATCCGTTTGCAAATCGGAGTGATAGATTAGAATCTAGAGCCGACGGTAAGTTTTCTATGTTAAACCATTACACCATTGAAAAACTGGTTACGTTTGCAATTGAAAGAAAAATGACTATAGTTGAAGAAGTAATGGCCCCTAAACTATGTTCTGGGATGAAAGTTACAGCTTCAGTGAAATCCGTTTGCAAATCGGAGTGATAGATTAGAATCTAGAGCCGACGGTAAGTTTTCTATGTTAAACCATTACACCATTGAAAAACTGGTTACGTTTGCAATTGAAAGAAAAATGACTATAGTTGAAGAAGTAATGGCCCCTAAACTATGTTCTGGGATGAAAGTTACAGCTTCAGTGAAATCCGTTTGCAAATCGGAGTGATAGATTAGAATCTAGAGCCAACGGTAAGTTTTCTATGTTAAACCATTACACCATTGAAAAACTGGTTACGTTTGCAATTGAAAGAAAAATGACTATAGTTGAAGAAGTAATGGCCCCTAAACTATGTTCTGGGATGAAAGTTACAGCTTCAGTGAAATCCGTTTGCAAATCGGAGTGATAGATTAGAATCTAGAGCCAACGGTAAGTTTTCTATGTTAAACCATTACACCATTGAAAAACTGGTTATGTTTGCAATTGAAAGAAAAATGACTATAGTTGAAGAAGTAATGGCCCCTGAACTATGTTCTGGGATGAAAGTTACAGCTTCAGTGAAATCCGTTTGCAAATCGGAGTGATAGATTAGAATCTAGAGCCAACGGTAAGTTTTCTATGTTAAACCATTACACCATTGAAAAACTGTTTACGTTTGCAATTGAAAGAAAAATGACTATAGTTGAAGAAGTAATGGCCCCTAAACTATGTTCTGGGATGAAAGTTACAGCTTCAGTGAAATCCGTTTGCAAATCGGAGTGATAGATTAGAATCTAGAGCCAACGGTAAGTTTTCTATGTTAAACCATTACACCATTGAAAAACTGGTTACGTTTGCAATTGAAAGAAAAATGACTATAGTTGAAGAAGTAATGGCCTCTAACTATGTTCTGGGATGAAAGTTACAGCTTCAGTGAAATCCGTTTGCAAATCGGAGTGATAGATTAGAATCTAGAGCCAACGGTAAGTTTTCTATGTTAAACCATTACACCATTGAAAAACTGGTTACGTTTGCAATTGAAAGAAAAATGACTATAGTTGAAGAAGTAATGGCCCCTAAACTATGTTCTGGGATGAAAGTTACAGCTTCAGTGAAATCCGTTTGCAAATCGGAGTGATAGATTAGAATCTAGAGCCAACGGTAAATTTTCTATGTTAAACCATTACACCATTGAAAAACTGGTTACGTTTGCAATTGAAAGAAAAATGACTATAGTTGAAGAAGTAATGGCCCCTAAACTATGTTCTGGGATGAAAGTTACAGCTTCAGTGAAATCCGTTTGCAAATCGGAGTGATAGATTAGAATCTAGAGCCAACGGTAAGTTTTCTATGTTAAACCATTACACCATTGAAAAACTGGTTACGTTTGCAATTGAAAGAAAAATGACTATAGTTGAAGAAGTAATGGCCCCTAAACTATGTTCTGGGATGAAAGTTACAGCTTCAGTGAAATCCGTTTGCAAATCGGAGTGATAGATTAGAATCTAGAGCCAAAGGTAAGTTTTCTATGTTAAACCATTACACCATTGAAAAACTGGTTATGTTTGCAATTGAAAGAAAAATGACTATAGTTGAAGAAGTAATGGCCCCTGAACTATGTTCTGGGATGAAAGTTACAGCTTCAGTGAAATCCGTTTGCAAATCGGAGTGATAGATTAGAATCTAGAGCCAACGGTAAGTTTTCTATGTTAAACCATTACACCATTGAAAAACTGTTTACGTTTGCAATTGAAAGAAAAATGACTATAGTTGAAGAAGTAATGGCCCCTAAACTATGTTCTGGGATGAAAGTTACAGCTTCAGTGAAATCCGTTTGCAAATCGGAGTGATAGATTAGAATCTAGAGCCAACGGTAAGTTTTCTATGTTAAACCATTACACCATTGAAAAACTGGTTACGTTTGCAATCGAAAGAAAAATGACTATAGTTGAAGAAGTAATGACCCCTAAACTATGTTCTGGGATGAAAGTTACAGCTTCAGTGAAATCCGTTTGCAAATCGGAGTGATAGATTAGAATCTAGAGCCAACTGTAAGTTTTCTATGTTAAACCATTACACCATTGAAAAACTGGTTACGTTTGCAATTGAAAGAAAAATGACTATAGTTGAAGAAGTAATGGCCCCTAAACTATGTTCTGGGATGAAAGATACAGCTTCAGTGAAATCCGTTTGCAAATCGGAGTGATAGATTAGAATCTAGAGCCAACGGTAAGTTTTCTATGTTAAACCATTACACCATTGAAAAACTGGTTACGTTTGCAATTGAAAGAAAAATGACTATAGTTGAAGAAGTAATGGCCTCTAACTATGTTCTGGGATGAAAGTTACAGCTTCAGTGAAATCCGTTTGCAAATCGGAGTGATAGATTAGAATCTAGAGCCAACGGTAAGTTTTCTATGTTAAACCATTACACCATTGAAAAACTGCTTACGTTTGCAATTGAAAGAAAAATGACTATAGTTGAAGAAGTAATGGCCCCTAAACTATGTTCTGGGATGAAAGTTACAGCTTCAGTGAAATCCGTTTGCAAATCGGAGTGATAGATTAGAATCTAGAGCCAACGGTAAATTTTCTATGTTAAACCATTACACCATTGAAAAACTGGTTACGTTTGCAATTGAAAGAAAAATGACTATAGTTGAAGAAGTAATGGCCCCTAAACTATGTTCTGGGATGAAAGTTACAGCTTCAGTGAAATCCGTTTGCAAATCGGAGTGATAGATTAGAATCTAGAGCCAACGGTAAGTTTTCTATGTTAAACCATTACACCATTGAAAAACTGGTTATGTTTGCAATTGAAAGAAAAATGACTATAGTTGAAGAAGTAATGGCCCCTGAACTATGTTCTGGGATGAAAGTTACAGCTTCAGTGAAATCCGTTTGCAAATCGGAGTGATAGATTAGAATCTAGAGCCAACGGTAAGTTTTCTATGTTAAACCATTACACCATTGAAAAACTGTTTACGTTTGCAATTGAAAGAAAAATGACTATAGTTGAAGAAGTAATGGCCCCTAAACTATGTTCTGGGATGAAAGTTACAGCTTCAGTGAAATCCGTTTGCAAATCGGAGTGATAGATTAGAATCTAGAGCCAACGGTAAGTTTTCTATGTTAAACCATTACACCATTGAAAAACTGGTTACGTTTGCAATCGAAAGAAAAATGACTATAGTTGAAGAAGTAATGACCCCTAAATTATGTTCTGGGATGAAAGTTACAGCTTCAGTGAAATCCGTTTGCAAATCGGAGTGATAGATTAGAATCTAGAGCCAACTGTAAGTTTTCTATGTTAAACCATTACACCATTGAAAAACTGGTTACGTTTGCAATTGAAAGAAAAATGACTATAGTTGAAGAAGTAATGGCCCCTAAACTATGTTCTGGGATGAAAGATACAGCTTCAGTGAAATCCGTTTGCAAATCGGAGTGATAGAATAGAATCTAGAGCCAACGGTAAGTTTTCTATGTTAAACCATTACACCATTGAAAAACTGGTTACGTTTGCAATTGAAAGAAAAATGACTATAGTTGAAGAAGTAATGGCCCCTAAACTATGTTCTGGGATAAAAGTTACAGCTTCAGTGAAATCCGTTTGCAAATCGTAGTGATCGATTTGAATATAGAGCCAACGGTAAGTTTTCTATGTTAAACCATTACACCATTGAAAAACTGCTTACATTTGCAATTGAAAGAAAAATGACTATAGTTGAAGAAGTAATGGCCCCTAAACTATGTTCTGGGATGAAAGTTACAGCTTCAGTGAAATCCGTTTGCAAATCGGAGTGATAGATTAGAATCTAGAGCCAACGGTAAGTTTTCTATGTTAAACCATTACACCATTGAAAAACTGCTTACGTTTGCAATTGAAAGAAAAATGACTATAGTTGAAGAAGTAATGGCCCCTAAACTATGTTCTGGGATGAAAGTTACAGCTTCAGTGAAATCCGTTTGCAAATCGGAGTGATAGATTAGAATCTAGAGCCAACGGTAAGTTTTCTATGTTAAACCATTACACCATTGAAAAACTGGTTACGTTTGCAAATGAAAGAAAAATGACCCCACTGCTCACAAAAAATTATAGACCAATTTCTCTTTTGGGGGTCGATTATAAGCTCTTCACGTCAATACTAGCGAGCAGATTGAACGGGATCTTGCCGGCATTGCTTCATCGGGACCAAGTAGGTTTCGTCCCAAAAAGGCAGGCCCCAGATAATGTTAGGAAAATCCTGAATCTTCAGCATTATTGCAAGCGAGCTGCCACATGTGTGGCCATTTTATCCCTTGATATGGAGAAGGCATTTGACCTCATTAAGTGGCCATACATGGAGGCAGTTCTACATAAATATGGATTCAAGGGAAATTTTGTCAATGCCATATCAGCACTATACTCAAATCCATCAGCTACTCTGAAGATGCCTGCATCCACGAGAAAGGCGTTCGCAATACAGAGAGGTACGAGGCAGGGATGCCCTCTGTCACCAGCAATTTTTGCTCTCATTATTGAGCCTCTGGCAGAGCGGATCCGCAATACACCGGAAATTACAGGTGTGAAAATTGCTAATAGGGAATATAAGCTTTCCCTCTTTGCGGACGATATTCTGCTAACCCTTACCTCTCCTCGTGCTTCTATACCTAAACTATTAGATGAAATCAAAAAATTCTCTCCTTTCTCTGGATTCAGGCTTAATTTGGAGAAATCGGAATTGATGGTCTCAGATATGCCTAAGGCTCAAGCCCGACAACTGGCAGAGACAAATGGCCTCCAACATCAAACCAAATTTATACAATACCTAGGGGTAAAACTTACGGTCGACCCATTAAAACTATACGAGTTTAATTATCCCCCCCTTTACAATAGGCTGGCTCGGGATTTGGAGAGCTGGAATGAGTTCCCTATTTCCATGCTGGGTAGAATATCTGCAGTACGAATGACCTTACTCCCACGGTTACTATATCTTTTTAGAACCCTACCGATACTTGTCAGAAAAGGCCCAATACAGCACCTACAATCCCTCATCCAGAAGTTCATTTGGAGAAAAAGAAAAGCCCGGATTAAATATTTAACATTAGCCAGATCTAGGGACCTGGGGGGTTTGAATGCTCCCATACTCTTTAACTACTATAAGGCGGCCCAGATTTCCCAACTAGCTGCATCGAATGCCACCTCCAATTTGGTCCCATTATGGGTAGAGCTGGAGTCGCTTTTGATGGCCCCCCTTTCACTAGAAGGAGCAATGTGGGCTAAACATATTCCTATAGCCAAGATTAGAAAACTCTCCCCGGTCTCGGCCCAATCCCTGAGCCTTTGGTCTAAAACAAGATTTATATATGCCTTTCAATCCCCTACGTCCTGTATGACAAGGATCTTTCGCAACCCCGACTTCCCAGAGGGACAGAGAATTACACAATTCAGATGGTGGATCCAAAAGGGATTAACCACCTTAGGTAGATTCCTATCTGCATTTAAACTCCAGAAACCCATCCACTTTACTAAAAAACACGATGTTCCCAGAGAAGAGTGGGGAAGAATGGACTTAATATTTAAATTCTTATCTTCATTAGACCCTAAAGACGATGTCCACACCTACTCCCCTTTCGAAGTTCGGTGTAAAAATAGCCCGATGGACGGGGGTTTTATCTCAGATCTCTATACTCTTCTTTCCCATCCTACTATTGATGGCAAAATTAAGGCCCAGCTAGATTGGGAAAGAGATTGTGCCCAGGAACTTTCTGATAGTAAGTGGGCTCATTGCTGCACCTCCTTGACCAGAGGGTCACTTTTCTTCTCCTCCATTGAGACGTCCCTAAAACTCCTGCATAGAACATATCAAACCCCCGCCAGACTCCATCTCTATAACCCTACGTATTCATCGGATTGCTTTAGGGGCTGTGCTCAGCGCGGTGACCTGTGGCATATCTGGTGGTCGTGCCCAAAGGCCCAGACCTTTTGGAAAGATGTTTGGAATAGAACCAAACTGATGCTCAGTTTACAAAGTGACATGGACCCCTCGGTCATTTTATTGGGCAACAGACCTCAATCGCTGAAATATGCCACCCACAAACTAATTCAATATGTCATGGCACAGGCACGGAGGCATTTGGCATCTCGATGGAGGAAGGACTCGCTTATAGTTGAGGAGGTATTTAGGGGCCTTAACTCCACCATGTCCTCAGAACATATTAGGGCTAAAGTGTTTGACAACTTGGAAAACTTCTTTAAGGTATGGGATCCATGGATCGAATGGCAGGGAAATGTGGGCCTATCCTATGTGTTGCACTCCTTCTAGGGACGAACCTCTGGGGTGGAGCGTGACTTCTGAATCCATAAGTATTGGTTTTTGTTATTGAGTGCCGCAGGGTACCACCTTCTTGATGTGTTTACACCTGTGGGCATGTAGGAGCCCTTGACTCGACAAAGTATTAATTTTCTTGTGATTCTGTTCTACCTTTCTTCGGCTACTGACCTTACCCTCCTTCCCTTCCTCCCCACTCCTCGTTTTCCCACTGGAATTCACTGTAGGCATGATGTGGTTTTTCCACCCATGGTGAATCCTTTCATCCCACTTACCCCCTCTACCCAAGCCTATCCCTTTCTCACCCCATTTCCCTCTTTCCCAGTGGGCCTCTCTTGGCCCACGTAGAAATGTATAAAACATTAAAGATATATATGGTCGCCCTTGACTGTTTGTATGCTCTTTATCTTTTCCTTTCTTAGTTAATGAAGGGTGACCATGTACTTTTTGTTATAAGTAATAGTTTTTCATTTGATAATCTCCACATGTGGAGAACATTTGTTTTTACTTCTATTGTTAATTGAATTTTTTCTCAATAAACACCCTTGGAACGAAAGAAAAATGACTATAGTTGAAGAAGTAATGGCCCCTAAACTATGTTCTGGGATGAAAGTTACAGCTTCAGTGAAATCCGTTTGCAAATCGTAGTGATAGATTAGAATCTAGAGCCAACGGTAAGTTTTCTATGTTAAACCATTACACCATTGAAAAACTGCTTACGTTTGCAATTGAAAGAAAAATGACTATAGTTGAAGAAGTAATGGCCCCTAAACTATGTTCTGGGATGAAAGTTACAGCTTCAGTGAAATCCGTTTGCAAATCGGAGTGATAGATTAGAATCTAGAGCCAACGGTAAGTTTTCTATGTTAAACCATTACACCATTGAAAAACTGCTTACGTTTGCAATTGAAAGAAAAATGACTATAGTTGAAGAAGTAATGGCCCCTAAACTATGTTCTGGGATGAAAGTTACAGCTTCAGTGCAATCCGTTTGCAAATCGGAGTGATGGATTAGAATCTAGAGCCAACAGTAAGTTTTCTATGTTAAACCATTACACCATTGAAAAACTGCTTACGTTTGCAATTGAAAGAAAAATGACTATAGTTGAAGAAGTAATGGCCCCTAAACTATGTTCTGGGATGAAAGTTACAGCTTCAGTGAAATCCGTTTGCAAATCGGAGTGATAGATTAGAATCTAGAGCCAACGGTAAGTTTTCTATGTTAAACCATTACACCATTGAAAAACTGGTTACGTTTGCAAATGAAAGAAAAATGACTATAGTTGAAGAAGTAATGGCCCCTAAACTATGTTCTGGGATGAAAGTTACAGCTTCAGTGAAATCCGTTTGCAAATCGGAGTGATAGATTAGAATATAGAGCCAACGGTAAGTTTTCTATGTTAAACCATTACACCATTGAAAAACTGGTTACGTTTGCAATTGAAAGAAAAATGACTATAGTTGAAGAAGTAATGGCCCCTAAACTATGTTCTGGGATGAAAGTTACAGCTTCAGTGAAATCCGTTTGCAAATCGGAGTGATAGATTAGAATCTAGAGCCAACGGTAAGTTTTCTATGTTAAACCATTACACCATTGAAAAACTGCTTACGTTTGCAATTGAAAGAAAAATGACTATAGTTGAAGAAGTAATGGCCCCTAAACTATGTTCTGGGATGAAAGTTACAGCTTCAGTGAAATCCGTTTGCAAATCGGAGTGATAGATTAGAATCTAGAGCCAACGGTAAGTTTTCTATGTTAAACCATTACACCATTGAAAAACTGGTTACGTTTGCAATCGAAAGAAAAATGACTATAGTTGAAGAAGTAATGGCCTCTAAACTATGTTCTGGGATGAAAGTTACAGCTTCAGTGAAATCCGTTTGCAAATCGGAGTGATAGATTAGAATATAGAGCCAACGGTAAGTTTTCTATGTTAAACCATTACACCATTGAAAAACTGGTTACGTTTGCAATTGAAAGAAAAATGACTATAGTTGAAGAAGTAATGGCCCCTAAACTATGTTCTGGGATGAAAGTTACAGCTTCAGATAAATCCGTTTGCAAATCGGAGTGATAGATTAGAATCTAGAGCCAACGGTAAGTTTTCTATGTTAAACCATTACACCATTGAAAAACTGGTTACGTTTGCAAATGAAAGAAAAATGACTATAGTTGAAGAAGTAATGGCCCCTAAACTATGTTCTGGGATGAAAGTTACAGCTTCAGTGAAATCCGTTTGCAAATCGTAGTGATAGATTAGAATATAGAGCCAACGGTAAGTTTTCTATGTTAAACCATTACACCATTGAAAAACTGCTTACGTTTGCAATTGAAAGAAAAATGACTATAGTTGAAGAAGTAATGGCCCCTAAACTATGTTCTGGGATTAAAGTTACAGCTTCAGTGAAATCCGTTTGCAAATCGGAGTGATAGATTAGAATCTAGAGCCAACGGTAAGTTTTCTATGTTAAACCATTACACCATTGAAAAACTGCTTACGTTTGCAATTGAAAGAAAAATGACTATAGTTGAAGAAGTAATGGCCCCTAAACTATGTTCTGGGATGAAAGTTACAGCTTCAGTGAAATCCGTTTGCAAATCGGAGTGATAGATTAGAATCTAGAGCCAACGTTAAGTTTTCTATGTTAAACCATTACACCATTGAAAAACTGCTTACGTTTGCAATTGAAAGAAAAATGACTATAGTTGAAGAAGTAATGGCCCCTAAACTATGTTCTGGGATGAAAGTTACAGCTTCAGTGAAATCCGTTTGCAAATCGGAGTGATAGATTAGAATCTAGAGCCAACGGTAAGTTTTCTATGTTAAACCATTACACCATTGAAAAACTGCTTACGTTTGCAATTGAAAGAAAAATGACTATAGTTGAAGAAGTAATGGCCCCTAAACTATGTTCTGGGATGAAAGTTACAGCTTCAGTGAAATCCGTTTGCAAATCGGAGTGATAGATTAGAATCTAGAGCCAACGGTAAGTTTTCTATGTTAAACCATTACACCATTGAAAAACTGGTTACGTTTGCAATTGAAAGAAAAATGACTATAGTTGAAGAAGTAATGGCCCCTAAACTATGTTCTGGGATTAAAGTTACAGCTTCAGTGAAATCCGTTTGCAAATCGGAGTGATAGACTAGAATCTAGAGCCAACGGTAAGTTTTCTATGTTAAACCATTACACCACTGAAAAACTGGTTACGTTTGCAATTGAAAGAAAAATGACTATAGTTGAAGAAGTAATGGCCCCTAAACCGTGTTCTGGAATGAAAGTTACAGCTTCAGTGAAATCCGTTTGCAAATCGGAGTGATAGATTAGAATCTAGAGCCAACGGTAAGTTTTCTATGTTAAACCATTACACCATTGAAAAACTGGTTACGTTTGCAATTGAAAGAGAAATGACTATAGTTGAAGAAGTAATGGCCCCTAAACTATGTTCTGGGATGAAAGTTACAGCTTCAGTGAAATCCGTTTGCAAATCGGAGTGATAGATTAGAATCTAGAGCCAACGGTAAGTTTTCTATGTTAAACCATTACACCATTGAAAAACTGGTTACGTTTGCAATTGAAAGAAAAATGACTATAGTTGAAGAAGTAATGGCCCCTAAACTATGTTCTGGGATGAAAGTTACAGCTTCAGTGAAATCCGTTTGCAAATCGGAGTGATAGATTAGAATCTAGAGCCAACGGTAAGTTTTCTATGTTAAACCATTACACCATTGAAAAACTGCTTACGTTTGCAATTGAAAGAAAAATGACTATAGTTGAAGAAGTAATGGCCCCTAAACTATGTTCTGGGATGAAAGTTACAGCTTCAGTGAAATCCGTTTGCAAATCGGAGTGATAGATTAGAATCTAGAGCCAACGGTAAGTTTTCTATGTTAAACCAATTCCAATATTTTTTATTGAAAATTTTTTTGAAAAAACATTTTACAGAAATAAAATAATGTGATTAGAGCAGTGTACAAGTTATAATAACAGTACAGTATGTTGATTAGGTAGGTCATAAAATACATAATCAAAAACATAGACAGATATTATAAAGAGATTACTTTCAGATATGCATAAAATCTGGAGGATTTTGTGTTTTATTGTCAATTTTTATTATGCATCAGTAGAGATGAAGTTGAAGTTGAGGAAAAATGGTTAATCTATACTTAATACTCAATCAAACCTGTAAGAGAAAGAAAAGCATGAAATATTGTGCACTACTCTATAAGGGAGTCAAAGTCAAGAATGATACTTGACGCAATTTAGCTGTGTTTACCTTTGTTGTTAAAGTAAGGGTTAGGGATATACCCATATTGTTTTGTATATACCATCAATAATGATAAGGGGAATAAGTTGCTGATCCCAACAAGTATTGTTATGTAGTTTTAAAGAAAACTAATATATTAGTCCTGTTGTTATTATCCCATATAGGAAGTGGTTAGTGAAAATCTCTCTACCTGGAGAATGGGGGAATTCCACCACCCTACAGAGACTCCAGGGAGTGATTATGCCATTTAGTGCATATCCTGGGTCTTCCAAATATGGATTACAGATGTGGATGTTGTTTTGGTTGGCTCTAAAGTTGATAAATATTGGGAGGAGGCTGCAAGCAGTTTAATGGTTGATTTTAAAGTTTGTTGTTGTTATTGTTAATGTTGTGAATCTGTATTGATTTTTAATTGGTGTTTGGCGTATAAATAGAGGTGTTTAGACCATAGGTCAACTATGCTAGATAGCTATAGCAATCAACAATCTACTCTACATTGAACATTGAACAGGGGGTGCAGGGTTGTCCTGAAGTTAGTGTGTGGGTAAGTAGGATCAGGTTACACATCCTCAGATATTCTGTTGAGGATTTACAGATAAAAATAACATATAACATGTACATATACATTTTCCAGGATCTGTCTCGTGAGAACCAACAAGCAACCATCAGTCATGCCTTCAATCATTCACTCAGTCTGTGAGAGGGAGATATACTCAAAATTTCAAAAGTTTGGAGTTTTTATATACTGTGGGCCAAAGATTGGCCTTACTCAGAAAGGAGTTTATGGTGCCACTTCTGATTGCCCAAGCTTTCTCCGCAAGGAGGTTGGACTCAACAATCCTTAGAATTTCCCCCAAGGTGGGGATAGTATCAGATTTCCAGTTAAGGGCGATTTGGTTCCTAGTAACAATGAAGACATGGTTATAACTCAACCTTTCTTGTGGTGGGAGATCCCTAGTACCCAGGTGTAAGAGGGCCATGCCAGAGGGGATGGCTTGCAGAGACATGGGTAACTTCTTTAAAAAACCTTCTATGTTGTTCCTAAGAATGGCTAATTTGGGGCAGTCCCAAAGAAGGTGGCCGATGGAGCCCTTCAAGTTGCACCCCCTCCAACATAGGGGGGAAGATTTTGTGTCAAATTTGGCTATTTTCTCTGGGGTCATGTACCATTGCCATACTGTTTTAATTAATCCTTCATAATGGTTCACACAGTGTGAGGATTGTTTCACAGACTTTGCAGTGAGCTCCCATTCTTCCACATTAATTTCTACTCCCAAGTAATCCTGCCAGCTTTTAAATTCCCACTTTGGGAATTTTTCTTTCAAGTATAATAGGGTTCTATAGAGGAGCGATGTACCCTTAGTATGAATGCCCTCTGGTTGAATAAGTTTCTTAATTTGGGGAAGTATAATGATTGGTGAGAAATGGTGTTTTTTGATGAATCTGCTAATTCTAGAATATAGGGGTAAGTCTGTAGTGGGGATATTGTAATTTGTCCTCAGCTGGTCAAATGGCTTAATTGCATCATTGTCTAATAAGTCTGTAATGTTTTTTATTCCTGCATCTATCCAGTTTTGTATATCTATGTCTCTAATAACCATGTTAAGAGCTGTTAAAGGAGTATCTACTTCTATTGCTAGGGGGTCATCTTTACAAAGTTTCAATATTTCCTTCCATAGTCTAATAGTGTTGGCTGTAATAGGATTGTAATTAGTGTGTCTAACCTGCCACATCAGTCTAGATTCTAGAAAAAATCTATATGAGTTGTATGGAAGCTGTTCTTCTTCTATGGAGAACCATTGTTTGGTAAGATCTTCCAACCAAATTGATCTAGACTGGTCTAGCAGGGTCGACTTGTAATATAATTCTAGATTGGGGACTCCTAGCCCAAGATTTGAGGTATGGGATGTTAATACTTTATTAGAAAATCTAGATTTTTTGTTTAGTAGTATAAATTTGTTAAGAAGTTTTTGTAAGGAGTTAAAAAAGGTTTGAGGGACTTTGATAGGTAGGTTCCTGAACAGGTAGAGAAGTTGGGGAAGTACTATCATTTTAAAGGCCGCTGCTCTACCCATCCAGGAATACTCTATTTTAGCTAAAGCTTCTAATTTGTCTTTAAACTTTTTCAACCAGGGGTTGTAGTTCTCTTTATAAAGCTGGGATATTTGTGGGGTCAGATATATACCCAGATATTTTATGGCAGTATCATTCCATGTAAAGCTACAGGATTTCTTGAGAGTTTCTCTGATTTTTTGAGGAATAAAACATGGGAGGATTACAGTTTTCTTTTGGTTGAGTTTATAATATGAGATATGGGAGAAGTTGTTAATTTCTTTGTTGGCAGCTGGCAATGATGTTAAGGGTTTCTGAAGGAATAAAATTATGTCGTCGGCATATAGGCTAAGTTTGCTAGTTGATTGATTTAGTTTTATACCATGTATTTGGGAGTTGTCTCTAATACTTTGGGCTAAGGGTTCTAATGAAAGGTTAAAAATTAAAGGGGAGAGGGGGCATCCTTGACGGGTTCCATTTTTAATGTCAAAAGCTTGGGACAAAGAGCCAGAAGATAATACTTTCGCCGAAGGTTGGGTATACAGAGCAAGGATTGCTTTGTGTAGAAAGCTAGGGATTCCAAATTTAGATAGCACTCTTGATAAGTACAACCAGTTGACTCTGTCGAACGCCTTCTCCGCATCAAGTGATACCAGGAGGGTAGGCGTCCGACAGAGTCCCACTTTATGAATCAAGGCAAGGGCTTTTCGAGTACCATCACATGTCGATCTATGTCTGGTGAATCCTACTTGATCAGGGTGTAACATCTGTGTCATCAAAGGGGCAATTCTGTTCGCTATTACTTTAGAATAAATTTTGATGTCAGTGTTCAAAAGGGATATGGGTCGGTAACTGCTTGGGTCAGATGGATCTTTATCCTCTTTAGGGATGGTGGTGATTAAGGCCGATAATGACTCCTTGGGGAAGATACCTGATAGTGCTACCTCATTATACATGTCTGTAAGGGGTTTAACTAATGTGGAGATAAATTTCTTAAAATAACTATTAATAAAGCCATCTGGCCCTGGGGCCTTGTCATTTTTAAGGGAATTTATAGCCCGGGTGACTTCTTGCTGATTAAAGGGGATTTGTAAAGTTTTCTGTTCGAATTCAGATAGAGTAGGGAGGTTAATCTTGTCTAGGTATTTGTCAATTTCCTGTATGTTTGGGGTGTGGGTATTTGGGTCTGACTCTAGGTTGTAAAGGGACTCATAGTATGAGGCCAGGGCATCAATTATTTCTTGGGGGTGGTGAACTACTTTTTTTGAGTTAGGGTGTTTAATCTTTACTATTCTGTGGAGCACTCTTTTTCCTTTAATCTTTCTGGCCATTATTTTCCCAGCTCTATTATTTTCATAGTACCAGTTTTCTTTAAGGATGGTTTGCCACTTGTCATATTCATAATAAAGTGTGTCTGCCAACTCTTGTCTTGTTTCCTCTAGGGACTTTATCAGATCTCTTTTTTTGTTATTGAATATTTCCTTTTCCAAGGATTAAATTTTTTGTAACAACCTGTTTGTGTTTTCATTTCTTTTTTTCTTTTGTATAGCACTTAGTTTCAAAAATACTCCTCTAATGAAGGCCTTGTGTGCATTCCATAGTACTGTTTTGGAAACATCTTTGGTGTCATTTATTTCAAAGTATTCTGAGAGTTCTTTTTTGATGATGGGTAAAGAATGTTCGGAATTCAAAATGAATTTATTCAATTTCCATAGATGGGGGCGTGCAGGGGAGTTTGTTAGACTAAATTTGATGAGTAGAGGGGAGTGATCTGACCAAATTCTGGGTATAATTTCGACTCCTGTGAGTAGTGGTAGGGTAAACCTGTCAACTAGGCAGTAATCAATACGTGTAAAGGATTTTTGTACAGGGGAATAATAAGTATATTCTTTAGAGTTAGGATGGAAGCATCTCCATGAATCATAAAGTTCATGGTTCAATAATGCTGGTTGGAGTATGGAGTGGGTTCTTCTGGTATTAGAGGTACAGTCCATTTGTATGTCAGCTATGGCGTTAAAGTCGCCCGAGATAAACAGGTGTCCTTTTTGTAGTGTTGATAATTTCTTTAATTTTTTGTTGATAAATTTAAGTTGGTGTGAGTTTGGGGAATATAAATTTGCAAAAGTGTACTCTTGGGAGTTGATGGTACCTTTAACAATTACAAATCTGCCATCATCACTAGCGAAAGTTTCCTCCACCACTAAGCCCAGCGAGTCTTTAACCGCTATGCAGACCCCTGCTTTTTTCTTTTTACTTTTTAATGTTGAGTGGAATATTTGAGAAAATTGATGGATTTTAAATCTGCTTGCAGAAATTTTGGTCAGATGCGATTCCTGAATGCACACAATGTCTGCACTTTGTTCCTTTATCAGTTTTTGTAAGAGGAAGCGTTTTCTATATGAATTGAGTCCTCTCACATTAACTGATAGAATATTACAATTTAAAACCATGGTTACTGTAGCAAATGCATTCATACAAAACATACCAATCAGTCGGTCCTTCATGAGACAGTCCTGGAACATCCATTAACCCTCTGCATATCATATTGATGAGCAAACCTGTATAGTTTGAGGACAACAACCTGCAAAACATACGAACCTGAAGAAAAAACAGAAAAAAAAAAGAATACAGAAACTTAGGCCGCACCCTGGTAGGCATCCGGTTCTACCTTCCAGGTAGCTGCCTGTCTGGAGAATGAGGGCTTACTGAGAAGCCTCCCGGCTGAGACTCCAGACAAGAGTCTTAAGAAACTGGTAATTAAACAACTAGAACAGTAATAACAAGATTAACAGTTAGGATCTGGTTTGATCCAGAAAAGGAAGCTTGATTGGTGGTATGAACACAAGTGGTTCAAATCAAGTCTATTCCTAAAGGGGAAAAAACAAGTTTGTTTATGCCCTGAGGAATAGAGCCTTTGGGGGGAAAAAAAAGTTTGTGGATGAATACCGTGTGCTCAAGAAGCTGAAGAAGCCCCTGCTGGATCTTCTTTCTCCGCTTGGTCAGGAGGAGGGGTAGTGTCCATTTGGTTCGGAGGAGCACCTCTGAGGTTTTGCCTCGGGGAAGCCAGCTGTTTGGATAAAGATACCTGGTAAGTAGGCTTTTCTGTATGAAATGGTCTGTCCTTCCTGGGGTCTCTTGGGACAAAGATTGGGATATCCCATTTAGCCAATAGGCCGTAAGCTTCTTTCGGGTTCCTGGCAACATGAGTCACTCCATTGTCCGAAATCAAAAGTTTTGGAGGGAAACCCCAGGAGTAGGCAATTTTCCTATGGCGCAGGGTGGTAGTAACTTCTGAGAACTGCCTCCTTGCATGGAGTGTCGCTTGCGAGAGGTCCTGGTACAGGATGAGGTCCTGATATGGATTGGGTAGTTTTTTGCCACCTCTAGTTGCTGCAAGTAGTCTTTCCTTCGCGTGAAAGAAGTGTACCCTCGTTATAACATCCCGTGGAAGGTGCTTGGGTATGTGGGAGGGCTTTGGCAGACGATGGGCCCTGTCAATCACTAGTTCTTGGTCCGGGAGATCAGGAGCTGTGGTCTTCAAAATATCTTTTACATAGTCCTTTAGGTCATCGGAGTTAACAGATTCTGGTACGCCTCTTATTTTAATATTATTCCGGCGGTTTCTATCCTCATTGTCGGATATTTTCTCCTTCATAAAGATGTTTTCTTTCCTTAACTCCTTATGTGCTCCAACAAGGTGATTGTGGGCAATGGTCATCTCCTCTATTCTCCTTTCAAGCTTGAAGATTCTGGAGTCAGTTTCCCCTGCAATTTGCGAGACGTGACCTGCTAAGGTTTGAAGGTCTGCTCTGACTTCTCCAATGTCATTTTGGATGACTGCTCTGAAGGAGAGCATGAAGTCCTTTAGAAACTGCTGTGAAGTGGGTTGGTCAGTTACTGGAAAGGATTCCAGAGGATCCAGAGCTTGTGGTTGTCTATGTGTCCTATTTTCCCTTTGAAGCCGTTGGGGAAGTGAATTTATGTTTTCCTGAGTTGATGCGACCATCTGTCCGCTTGGTGAGGAGTATTGCGTATTTTTTGTATGGGTGGACGCGTCCGCATGTACGCCTGGAGTGGTGGGATGCGTATTTTGCGGGTCGTCGGACGCGTAGAAATGTACGCATGCGTCAGGGGAATGTACGCGTAGCGGTACCTGGGCGTCCTGGAAGTCCGCATCGGGCTGACCTTGTACTGTGGGTCCCGGCTTCAGGGGGCTCTGCTCGCGGCTCTTCTTGGCCTGCCGCTGTTGCTGGAAATTCTCCTCATCTGAGTCCTCCTCATACAGCGCTTCATGGCCTCTTGGGTAGGGGGTCTGGAGAGGTGCAAACCTGTTTTTCAGCGGGATGGAAGGTGGAGTGTTGTAGGCAGATCTGTCCAGGGCCTCCCTGCTGTGATAGCGGTGGCCATCTTGGTTTTCTTCAGCATAGTAGGGAGACAGCTTTCTCAGGGCTGGAGAGCTGTAAATCCTTCCTGATTTTGTTCTTCTGTACTCCCAGTCATCCTCAGAACGTCCTGCCATCTTTCTGTGTGGTTTTTGGGGCTTTTCAGAGTGCTTTTAGTAGCTGTTTCTGGTATTCAGGCAGAGAGCTCTGGATTCACACAGCCATGCAGCTCAGCAGCCAGCCACGCCCCCCTTTCCTTTCTATGTTAAACCATTACACCATTGAAAAACTGTTTACGTTTGCAATCGAAAGAAAAATGACTATAGTTGAAGAAGTAATGGCCCCTAAACTATGTTCTGGGATGAAAGTTACAGCTTCAGTGAAATCCGTTTGCAAATCGGAGTGATAGATTAGAATCTAGAGCCAACGGTAAGTTTTCTATGTTAAACCATTACACCATTGAAAAACTGGTTACGTTTGCAATTGAAAGAAAAATGACTATAGTTGAAGAAGTAATGGCCCCTAAACTATGTTCTGGGATGAAAGTTACAGCTTCAGTGAAATCCGTTTGCAAATCGGAGTGATAGATTAGAATCTAGAGCCAACGGTAAGTTTTCTATGTTAAACCATTACACCATTGAAAAACTGGTTACGTTTGCAATCGAAAGAAAAATGACTATAGTTGAAGAAGTAATGGCCCCTAAACTATGTTCTGGGATGAAAGTTACAGCTTCAGTGAAATCCGTTTGCAAATCGGAGTGATAGATTAGAATCTAGAGCCAACGGTAAGTTTTCTATGTTAAACCATTACACCATTGAAAAACTGGTTACGTTTGCAATTGAAAGAAAAATGACTATAGTTGAAGAAGTAATGGCCCCTAAACTATGTTCTGGGATGAAAGATACAGCTTCAGTGAAATCCGTTTGCAAATCGGAGTGATAGAATAGAATCTAGAGCCAACGGTAAGTTTTCTATGTTAAACCATTACACCATTGAAAAACTGGTTGCGTTTGCAATTGAAAGAAAAATGACTATAGTTGAAGAAGTAATGGCCCCTAAACTATGTTCTGGGATGAAAGTTACAGCTTCAGTGAAATCCGTTTGCAAATCGGAGTGATAGATTAGAATCTAGAGCCAACGGTAAGTTTTCTATGTTAAACCATTACACCATTGAAAAACTGGTTATGTTTGCAATCGAAAGAAAAATGACTATAGTTGAAGAAGTAATGGCCCCTAAACTATGTTCTGGGATGAAAGTTACAGCTTCAGTGAAATCCGTTTGCAAATCGGAGTGATAGATTAGAATCTAGAGCCAACGGTAAGTTTTCTATGTTAAACCATTACACCATTGAAAAACTGGTTACGTTTGCAATCGAAAGAAAAATGACTATAGTTGAAGAAGTAATGGCCTCTAAACTATGTTCTGGGATGAAAGTTACAGCTTCAGTGAAATCCGTTTGCAAATCGGAGTGATAGATTAGAATCTAGAGCCAACGGTAAGTTTTCTATGTTAAACCATTACACCATTGAAAAACTGGTTACGTTTGCAATTGAAAGAAAAATGACTATAGTTGAAGAAGTAATGGCCCCTAAACTATGTTCTGGGATGAAAGTTACAGCTTCAGTGAAATCCGTTTGCAAATCGGAGTGATAGATTAGAATCTAGAGCCAACGGTAAGTTTTCTATGTTAAACCATTACACCATTGAAAAACTGGTTACGTTTGCAATCGAAAGAAAAATGACTATAGTTGAAGAAGTAATGGCCCCTAAACTATGTTCTGGGATGAAAGTTACAGCTTCAGTGAAATCCGTTTGCAAATCGGAGTGATAGATTAGAATATAGAGCCAACGGTAAGTTTTCTATGTTAAACCATTACACCATTGAAAAACTGGTTACGTTTGCAATTGAAAGAAAAATGACTATAGTTGAAGAAGTAATGGCCCCTAAACTATGTTCTGGGATGAAAGTTACAGCTTCAGATAAATCCGTTTGAAATCGGAGTGATAGATTAGAATCTAGAGCCAACGGTAAATTTTCTATGTTAAACCATTACACCATTGAAAAACTGGTTACGTTTGCAATTGAAAGAAAAATGACTATAGTTGAAGAAGTAATGGCACCTAAACTATGTTCTGGGATGAAAGTTACAGCTTCAGTGAAATCCGTTTGCAAATCGGAGTGATAGATTAGAATCTAGAGCCAACGGTAAGTTTTCTATGTTAAACCATTACACCATTGAAAAACTGGTTACGTTTGCAAATGAAAGAAAAATGACTATAGTTGAAGAAGTAATGGCCCCTAAACTATGTTCTGGGATGAAAGTTACAGCTTCAGTGAAATCCGTTTGCAAATCGTAGTGATAGATTAGAATATAGAGCCAACGGTAAGTTTTCTATGTTAAACCATTACACCATTGAAAAACTGGTTACGTTTGCAATTGAAAGAAAAATGACTATAGTTGAAGAAGTAATGGCCCCTAAACTATGTTCTGGGATGAAAGTTACAGCTTCAGTGAAATCCGTTTGCAAATCGGAGTGATAGATTAGAATCTAGAGCCAGCGGTAAGTTTTCTATGTTAAACCATTACACCATTGAAAAACTGCTTACGTTTGCAATTGAAAGAAAAATGACTATAGTTGAAGAAGTAATGGCCCCTAAACTATGTTCTGGGATGAAAGTTACAGCTTCAGTGAAATCCGTTTGCAAATCGGAGTGATAGATTAGAATCTAGAGCCAACGGTAAGTTTTCTATGTTAAACCATTACACCATTGAAAAACTGGTTACGTTTGCAATTGAAAGAAAAATGACTATAGTTGAAGAAGTAATGGCCCCTAAACTATGTTCTGGGATGAAAGTTACAGCTTCAGTGAAATCCGTTTGCAAATGGGAGTGATAGATTAGAATCTAGAGCCAACGGTAAGTTTTCTATGTTAAACCATTACACCATTGAAAAACTGGTTACGTTTGCAATTGAAAGAAAAATGACGGGGGGCGCATGTGCGGCGCTGACTGAGGAGGATGTGTCCTTAGTGAGCTCCGCTTCACCATCCGGATTGCCGCTGATTTACCCCACGGATCTGCTCACAAATAGCACCAAACGAAAGAGTGGGATCCCCGCTATGCACAGGACCTCTCCACAATACCCTCTGCGCAACAGATCAGAACCTAGACCCCTGCTTTCGCCGCTGCGCTTCAACAGGAGGTTCTCCAAGATGGCCGCCCGGGCCCAGCCAGACCATGAAGCCACAGCCCTGAGTGACTCCTCTTCCCCACAACAGGCGTCACCTGCCCCTCAGGATTGCTCATCACCTCCGCCTTCTCAGCACCTATCATTCCAACCAGGTATGTCTGCGGATGATTTGATGATAGCAATGCGGAAAATCTTTAGAGAAGAACTGCGGGAGGCGGTAGATGCTCTTTCCGGCCAGATTACGGAAATAGGACAGAGAGTGGATACTTTAGAAAATCAAGCTGACGATGCAATAAAGGCCATTAATGAGGACAGGGTACACATTGTGGACCATGACTCCAGGCTAGATATAGCGGAGGCGAAGCTAGAGGATCTCGAGAACCGGAGCAGGCGTTCAAATGTCCGCATACGCGGACTTCCGGAATCAGTTACGGATCTAGACACGGTAGCTGCTAATCTATTTCAGGCCCTTCTACCCAACATGGATGCACCCCTCTTGCGAGTAGTTCGCATACATAGGGTACGGGCAAAGCCTCGGAATCCGGAACTGCCTCGAGATATCCTAGCAAAAATGGCATCGGAGGACATACGAGATAAACTATTATTTGCAGCACGAGATAAGGATGCACTACCCGGAGTTCCGCCTACTGTCCAAATTTTTGCGGATTTGTCACCTGCTACCATCCTGAGGAGACGTGAGATGCGGCCTTATACTCTGGCCCTCCAAAATAAAGGTGTAAGATATAGATGGGGCTTCCCCTTTATGTTGTCCTTTACACTTAATGGCACCCTATATAACTGTCGGCGACCTGAAGAAGCGGCCAAAGCCCTCACGGAGGCCAATATCGCATTTATTCTCCCAACTCCCAGTAAGGAGGCTCCTAAACAGCAGCGGGCAGATCGACTGAGGCCAACTTGGAACACAGCAAGAGGTTCAACATTTCGACCAAGGGCACTAAATATGGATGCCCCTTGAACATTTTGACACACCATTACCTGGAAATAATGCCTGTCAAGCTCCTCCCCTACGGGGCCCCCTTTATGATGAGGGGCACGGGGGGAGTTTTTGTTCATCATGTACTATATTTTTTCCTGTTCATCTGATCCTACAGGTTGAAACTTCGCAACCTTATTCTGTTACTGAAACAATCTCTAGAAAACTGAGCCCCTTTATGATGTTGGGCCCAACTGACTAGATCCCTTTATGATGATGGGTCTAAGAGATTTGGCCCCTTTTTGATGTTGGCCCTAAGCAACTAGACCCCTTTATGATGAAGGTCCTGAGAAACTGAGCCCCTTTGTGATGTTGGGCCAAAGTGATTGGTCCCCTCAACGAGGATGGGCCAAAGAAACTGAATCCCTTTTGATGTTGGGCCGAAAAGACTGACCCATTTAGTTGACAATTGAACAGTTCATAAAAAATTCAATTGAAAAAAAATCAACAGTAAGGCTTGGAACTATTTCACAAGTGTTGATATGCTCAACTGAATACGAACAATAAGGTGACCTAGCCTTCATAGGCTAACCTGGTATAGTTGACACTCATAGCATACCACTTAAGCATGTTAATCTGTTCGCAGAAATGAAAATGTTAGTTGTTAAATTCGATATGTTAAGTTTAATCATTGCAGATCCTGCATATTGTTATTGTTTTTGCAATATAATTAAGACAATCGTAAAACAATTTACATATCCCGTATTATATATAATATAAATAACTGTTAGCATTTAATAGTGGGGTAATACGTGAATTACCTTACACTATACAAAGGCTAATCGGGATTGGTGGGTTATTGTTGTCCCCCCATCCATGATGGTGTCTGGAGCTGGCTTGGCGCATATAGCGCTGACCCTGCTTCACATACTGTCAAAGCACATTTGTGCATGTTCTTCCCTCCCCCAAGTAACAATAAGTATCTGGTTTTCCTTTACATTCCCCCTAAGAGTTGAGTACTACTATATTTACTTTCCACCATGGTGGGTAGCCCATACGGCTGAGCCACTTAAACCATCTGTTCCTATCCTGGTCTCTCATTCAAAAGCCTATCTTGACCCACCATGACTACCAAACAGTGTAATATTATTTCCCAAAATGTAAGAGGCCTGAATTCCCCACAAAAAAGGAAAAAAATCCTATTAGAACTGGTTAAAGCTGCACCCGAAGTAATCTGTCTCCAGGAGACTCATTTTTCCACAAAGTCATTTCCAAAATTCTTTCACCACCGCTACAGGAGAGCATATTTCTCAAACTACCATAAGAAACAGAGGGGGGTAGTAACCTTGCTGGCAAACTCTTTTGATTTTGACCTTAAAACAGACATAGCTGACAAAGAGGGCACATACAACATTCTTTTGGGCACACACCAGAATAAGTTATTATGTATTATAAACATGTATGCGCCTCCAGACTTAAACTTCAAGATTATATCTGAAATTTCAGATATCCTTCTAACCCTTAAATATGATGCAATACTTTGGGCCGGTGACTTTAACTTGGCCCCCAATGATTCCTTAGACAGGACCAACCCCTCGAGGCCGTCAGTGACTCAGTTCTTTAACGATCTATTCAAACGTCACTCTCTCATAGATTCTTGGCGCGAATATAATGGAAATAAAAGAGGTTATACTCATATGTCCATCCCGCATAACTCATACTCCAGGATTGACCTGGTATTAATTTCCTCCTCCTGTGCTTCATCCCTAATTTACGCGAAACATCTACTCTCTTCTTGCTCAGACCATGACCCTGTATTAATAGCCATGACTACTTTAATTCCCAAGACTCAAAAAGCCCCCTGGAGGCTCAACGAGTCTTTACTTCATAATCCTGAGATTGAGGCCCAGATAGAGTCTTCTATGTCAGAGTATTTTGACATAAATGCCAAGGAAGACATTTCTCCTGCCACAATATGGCTTGCCCATAAGGCAGTCATTAGAGGCACCTTCATCCAACTAGCCTCCAAATTTAAGAAGGAGCGTAGAGAAATAATATCTAACCTCCAATTTAAAATTACAAAGCTTCATTTGGCGAATCAACAGCACCCCTCTCGCTTCTGTCTGAAACAGATTAAGGATCTTCAATTGCAAATTGACACAATCCTTGAGTCTGACACTGAGAAGGCCCTGCGCTGGTCGGCAGCTTCTTCATATGATCAGCTCAATAAGCCTAAGAGGTGGCTGGCGGCCAAGCTGAGGGCCCAACAAACTGTCAACCATGTTCTTAAAATCAGAGACAAAGATGGGAAAGTCACGGCTAATCCTGACAAAATACATGATGCTTTCTCTGAGTATTATAAATTATTGTACAGTGACGACAATCCTGATCTCGCCTCCCAACAGAGGCAGACCTTTTTGGACCAAACCATTAAAAAAACCCTGTCAGAGGATACTATAAAAACCCTCAACTCTGATATTTCACTAGAAGAACTTCACCTTGCTATTAAAAAGACCAAAAGATCTAAGGCGCCTGGACCAGATGGGCTTACGGCTCTATACTATAAAAAATATGAAAGTAATTTGGCCCCCCACATGCTAAAATTTTATAACCACATAATGAAAGGCAACGCCCCCCCAACTGAATTCCTTACCTCATCAATTGTGGTCATACCCAAGCCACAGAGAGACCCACTACTTATTAAAAATTACCGTCCTATAACTCTCCTAGGAGTCGACTACAAGATCTTTACTTCGATCCTAGTAGAGAGATTAAATCGGATTCTGCCTGCCCTGATACATCGTGATCAGGTTGGATTCATTCCTAAAAGACAGGCACCAGATAACATCAGGAAAATACTGAATCTTCAGCACCATTGCAAGAGGACTGCCACATGTATGGCCATCCTTGCCCTTGATATGGAAAAGGCATTTGACCTTATAAAATGGCCATACATGGAGGCAGTCCTGCGGAAATACGGCTTTGAAGGCAACTATCTCAAGGCCATAAACGCCTTATACTCTAGTCCATACGCCTCAGTAAAAATACCAGCTGTACACAGAAAATCCTTTCCAATACAGCGTGGCACAAGACAGGGATGCCCATTGTCACCTGCCATTTTTGCACTTGTTATGGAACCTCTTGCCGAGATGATCCGCAGATCTCCTGATGTCAAGGGTGTCGGGGTCGGCTCGAAAGAGTATAAATTATCCCTATTTGCCGACGATATTCTGCTAACTCTCACCTCCCCTGAAAAATCAATCCCAAACCTTTTAGATATAATTCAACAATTCTCCCCATTCTCGGGTTTTAAATTGAACTTAGAAAAATCAGAGTTGATGGTTATGAACACATCAAAATCCCAGGCGCTCCGCTTGGCTACTTCCTCTGGGTTGCAATATCAGTCACAATATATAAACTACTTGGGGATTAAGCTCACGCTGGACCCAGATAAACTATATAACTCTAACTATACCCCTATGTATCTTAAACTCTCTCAAGATATTGAATCATGGAGCAAATATCCTATATCGATGTTAGGAAGAGTCTCCGCCATTCGCATGACCTTATTACCTAGACTCCTGTATCTGTTCAGATCCCTACCAATTCCTATCACAAGAGGCCCCATAAAACATCTCCAAACGCTAACCCAACGATTCATATGGAGAAATAGGAAAGCCCGCATTAAATATATTACACTGGCCAGGTCCAGGGACTTGGGAGGTCTAAATGCCCCCCTATACTACAATTATTATAAAGCTGCCCAGATCACACAATTGGCTGTTTCCAATGCGGGCCCACTGGAATCTCCTCTATGGGTCGACATCGAATCCTCTCTTATGTTCCCTCTATCTCTTTCGGGAGTCATGTGGGCGCGCACAATCCCATTAAAGATCATTAAACAAAGATCCCCAATATCAGCACATTCCTTGAGCATATGGTCCAAAAATAGATTTCTATATACTCTACAATCTCCTACTTCATGCATGACCCGAATTTTTAGAAACCCAGATTTTCCACTGGGTTGGAATACAAGCATATATAAATGGTGGATCCAGAAAGGGCTAGTTACAGTGGGAAAATGTTTAACTGCATTTAAAATATCTAAGCCCACACAATTAATTAAAACACATAATGTACCTCGCTCAGAATGGATTCATTTAGATAACATCTTTAAATTTTTACAGAGCATAGACCCAAAAAATGAGATACTCACCTATTCTCAATTTGAGGTCAGATGCAAAAATCAAGCCTTAGATAGAGGAGGTATCTCTCACCTATACGGTATACTATCCCACCCCACAATAGATGGTAAATTAAAATGTCAACTTGACTGGGAAAAAGACTGAAACATTGAATTAACAGATAAAAAATGGACCCATTGCTGTTCTACGCTGACCAGAGGTTCACTTTTTTATTCGTCCATAGAGACCTCCATAAGATTACTCCATAGAGTATACTTAACACCATGGAAGCTACATATCTTTAATCCTGCCAATTCTTCTTTATGCTTTCGTAACTGTTCCCAAGTCGGAGATATGTGGCATATCTGGTGGGCGTGCCCTAAAGCTCAGCAATTTTGGAGAGGAGTGTGGACCAAAATACAATTAATATTGAATTTACAGATGGATTTAGATCCTACAGTTTTATTGTTGGGCAATAGACCTAGCTCCCTCAAATTCGCCACACATAAACTGGTTCAATATATTGCATCTCAGGCAAAAAGACACCTGGCAGCCCAATGGAGAAGTGAGGTTCTCTATGTTGATACAGTTTTCACAGAACTTAATAAAACTATGGTACCTGAACAGATCAGAGCTAAAATATTTGATACACTAGAGGTCTTTTTCAAGGTATGGGATCCCTGGATCCAGTGGCAGTCTAACTTAGGATTGTCGCATGTATTGCACTCATTTTAGCCAAGAATAAGCGATGTCATGGCCCCTGGCGAGATGATGATGGGATAGGAGTTATATAGCTTGGGTGGTTTGGCTCTGCTGTGGTCGGAGCTGCCTGTCGTGGAATGGTTTCCAAATATATCAACAACTGGTTGTAACTCAACTCAACTCAACTCCCCTTCCCCCCCCCCCAACCATCTTTTCCACCTCTCCTACTCCTTCCCACTGGTAATCACCATTGGAATGATGTGGCAATCCCACCCATGGTGACTCCTTTTATCCACCCTCCCCCCCACCCAGATCTTTCCTTCCCTTTACCCCTTTACTCCCCACTCTTTCCAGTCAATAAGTGTTCACTCCAGTTAAAACACTATCAATGTTCGGACAATCACCATAGCAAATATAAGCCAAATATAGGCATTGTGGTTGTAATTATGTGTCTATGTCCTTCTTGAAATGTTAAACTGTTATGCGCTATTCCCCACATGTGGGGAACATGTGCGCGATCTCTGTATATTATGTGTTTTACCTTTTAATAAACACCCTTGGAACGAAAGAAAAATGACTATAGTTGAAGAAGTAATGGCCCCTAAACTATGTTCTGGGATGAAAGTTACAGCTTCAGTGAAATCCGTTTGCAAATCGGAGTGATAGATTAGAATCTAGAGCCAACGGTAAGTTTTCTATGTTAAACCATTACACCATTGAAAAACTGGTTACGTTTGCAATTGAAAGAAAAATGACTGACTGGGGCGCTGTTGAGCAGTGCCACAGACCAGATGCAGGATCTGTGAGCTCTGCATTGCAAGCATAAGAACTGCCGCTAGAACGCTCCGATCAAGGCACCTAATAGCTCATCTGAAAGCTGATGATCCAGGCAATGCAGCGATCTCCTCGTGTGTACCCCATTAGAAGCAGAACGAACTTTTTACCTCCTCTTTCTCCTCTGAGATTCACCAGACGATTTTCCAAGATGGCCGCCGCTCCAGCTCCAGCAAAAGGCCTCAGCCCAACAACTAGCGCTTCCAGGACATCCACACAGAGAGCGCCTCCTTCCCCAGTGCTCACCGCCTCCTGTCCACCTGGCCAAGGTACGTCTAACCCCCAAAAGCCGGCTCCTTCCCCTGGCGGAGATACCGCTGTTCTCTCCATGGAGACCGCTGACGTCATCACTGAGGGACGCGTACAAACGGCCGCATGGAACCATAGCCCGAACCATAGCCCACGCGTACAAATGGACGCTTCCCAGGCAAACTTCAATAGCCCATGCGTACTTTCAGACGCATTGACCAGCACTACATCCAACGACCCATGCGTACTTTTAGACGCCTTAAACAGCACTTCACCCATAGACCCATGCGTATCTTTGAACGCAATAGCAGCAATACCAACCTATGGCACAGGCGTACTTTCTGACGCATCAGCACCTAAAGTTCCCAACACACCTCGAACGACCCCAGCTGACATCTCTGGAGTACAAATCGGGGGCATGACGGCGGAACAGATGCTTAATACAATCACCAATATATTCAGAGCAGAACTGAAAGCAGAATTGAAATTGGCGGTCACAGAATTAACAGAACATATCGACGAAATAGGAGAAAGAGTATCAGCCCTAGAAACCCAAGCTGAAGACCTAGTCATAGTCTCCAATGCTAACACAGCGATCATTGAAAAACATGATGAGAGACTGGATTTCGTTGAGGACAAACTAGAAGATCTTGAAAATAGGAGCAGAAGAGGTAATGTCAGGATTCGAGGACTGCCAGAGTCGGTAGAGGACCTCCCAGCCATGGCAGCCAACTTGTTCCATGCCCTACTTCCGCAAGTTGAACTCTCTAGACTCCAACCAGTTCGTATTCACAGGGCCTTGGTACGCCCCAGAAACTCTACTCTCCCAAGAGACATAATTGCAAAGCTCCCAAGCGAAGACATAAGGGACAAGATACTTTTAGCCGCTAGAGACCTGCGGGGCCTTCCAGACCTACCCCAGTCTGTACAGCTTTTTGCGGACCTTGCACCAATCACTATTCAAAAGAGGAGGAATATGAAACCATATACCACAGCCCTACAGCAAGCCTCTATACGATACAAATGGGGCTTTCCTTTTGCCCTTATCTTCCGCAAGAACAATAAACAATTTGTATGCAAGACCCCCGACGGGGCTGCTGAGGCCCTTACAGAAGCTGGAATTTCGTTTACAATTCCGGACTTAAAAACACAACAGGATCCCCAATCTCCAAAACCTAAGAGAGAACTACGACAGAACAGGGCATGGGCCTCCTCCAGGAACCTTGCACAGAACAGGGACTCCCCCGAAAGAGTACGAGCACAAGACTGAATATCGTGAGGACTCTCCGTTACAACTCACACACACACGAAGGACTAAAGATTTCTTCTTCTTCTTCCACAACCATACTGGATCGTCAAGCTTATCAGCTCACTAAATCTGACGACCACTGGTAACAAAGTTGATGTTTTATGTTTCACTGACATTTTCCTTTGTTTTCTTTTCCGCATTTATGGACTAATATATGTCAGGTTTTAATGCATGTCAGGTTTTCTTGTTCTATAAAGTTATAGATACTAAGTACATTTAGATGTTGCCATACATAAAGTTCTAAAGACAACGTTTATAGGCCTTGATAATGCACTATTCATAGTAATTCTATTAAGCTAATAGGCGGCAGTCAGCTTGCATTACATGTTGCTTCCCCAATGAGCAAAGTCTGGTGGCTAGTCGCATATTTATTGACTGCCACCCACTTGCTTGACACAGTGACACCTCCTATGTTCACTGGGTCACATTGCAAACACTCAGCGAGTATCAGCCCCTTTTACTACAATATTAAACTACCTATTATTTACCAATTCAAGATGTCCAACCCCTCCCTCTATAGTTATTATAATCCCAGACAACTAGAAATTCACTCCTATTAATGTTCTGACGCACAACGCCAGAGGTCTTAACTCACCCGCCAAAAGAAGTAAAGCCTTCAAAGCATATACCAAACACTCCCCTGACATCATATGTATACAAGAATCCCATTCCTCTCCTAAGAATCCCCCCAAACACTTTCATAAGAGGTACACTAGGTCTTTCTTGTCCTCCTACAAAAAACGGAGTAGAGGGGTCATCACACTACTCTCCGACAGTTTCCCACTAGACATAACGACCCATTTAGAAGATGACACTGGAACGTACATTATTCTTGTTGGTACTCATGAAAACAAACAACTGTGTATCGTTAATGTATATGCTCCCCCAGAAAATCCGCATTCTGTCCTCTCCAGGATATCTGAAACCCTCCTCACCCTCCAATTTGATAGCCTAATCTGGGCGGGGGATTTTAACCTAGCCCCTAATGATAAAATTGATAGGACGCACCCATCAAAGTCGTCAACAGCCAAAAAGACCCAAGCACTATTCCAAGACATATTTAAGATTCATTCTCTCATAGACTCCTGGAGAGAACACAATCAGAATAAGAGAGGATACTCCTATTTCTCTGCCCCCCATAACACTTACTCCCGGATAGACCTAATACTTATTCCCTCCCTCTGTGCCCCGTCCCTGGCATACTCTAGACTTATATTATGCCCATGGTCAGACCATGAAATATTACTAACTGTTATGGATTCTCCATTTCCTAAACCACTCAGGACTCAATGGAGACTCAACGAATCACTACTAATTAACCCCACAATCTGTTCAACAGTTGAAAATACGTTAAACAATTATTTTCAGGAGAATGCCACGGAGGGTATGGGGGAGGGAACCATCTGGATGGCACATAAACCAGTAGTGAGAGGAGAACTGATGAGACTCTCAGCCAAAGCCAGAAGAGAAAAAGGCGCACGGATATCTGAGATAGAACGTAAAATCAATGCTCTACATATTTTAAACCAAAATAATCCCACAAGATACCTCCAAAAACAAATATATGACTTTCAAACACACCTAGACACTATATTGGGCCAAGACATAGAAAAGGCCATGAGGTGGACGGGCGCCCTGGCATACGAACAGCTTAACAAGCCAAACCGTTGGCTGGCTAGGAGATTAAGAGACAAACAAGTGTCCAATAAAATCATTAAAATCAGAGACAAAACGGGTAAGACGACCTCGAACCCAGACAAGATTTATGAAACGTTCTTAGACTTCTATAAAAACCTGTACAAGGACGATAACCCAGACATTGCTTCTGAGCAAAAAGAGGAGTTCCTAACAGAAAACATAGGGATTAAATTAACCCATGATACAGCCAAGTCCCTCAACAATCCAATAAGTGGGGAAGAATTGCACGAGGCCATAAAAAGACTAAAGAGGGCCAAGGCCCCAGGCCCAGACGGATTCCCGTCCTTATACTATAAAAAATTTGAGGACATATTGACCCCCCATCTTTTAAAATTCTTTAATTCCCTGCTAAAAGGTAAGACCCCCCCACAAGAATTCTTGGCCTCGGCAATCTGCATTATTCATAAACCACCTAGAGACCCCCTATCCCCGAAAAATTATAGACCAATTTCCCTTTTAGGCATAGACTATAAACTATTTACCTCTATATTGGCTGTCAGGCTAAACTCAGTCCTGCCCGCACTGATACATAAGGACCAGGTTGGATTCATCCCCCAAAGACAGGCCCCAGACAACATAAGAAAAGTCCTGGATATACAATACCACTGCCTACACTCATCCCAAAGTCTAACACTACTATCATTGGATATGGAAAAAGCATTCGATAAGATTAAATGGCCATATATGATATCAGTCCTCCAAAGATTTGGATTCTTTGGTGAATACATCAATGCAATAAAAATCCTATATTCTTCCCCTTACGCATACTTAAAATTACCATCCCAATCCCAAACAAGATTCCCCATCCGTAGGGGTACGAGACAAGGATGCCCTCTATCCCCGGGTATATTTGCGCTGGCCATAGAGCCCCTAGCAAACAAAATAAGGACATCACCTGATATTCTCGGTATACAAATAGGTAAACGACAGTGCAAACTAAACCTGTTTGCCGACGATATCCTACTGACCCTCTCGTCCCCACATACCTCCATCCCGAACCTGTTTAATGCTATCCAGGACTTTTCTGTCTTCTCGGGGTTCCAGCTCAATAAAGATAAATCAGAAATTATGATATCCCGCATGTCACATAGGACAGCTCAGAATCTAGCAGACTCCCTGGGTTTACAACACCAAGGCAAATACATAAAGTACCTTGGGATAAATCTAGCTCTAAATCCTAACCATTTATACGATGTAAATTACCCTGCACTATATAGAAAGCTCTCGTCTGATCTGGATTCTTGGTCGAAACTGCCCCTATCTTTAATTGGAAAAGTCCACTCAGTAAAAATGACCCTCTTTCCGAGCCTCTCTCTCTCCTATACCTCTTTAGAGTCCTCCCTATTACAATAAGACCCTCTCACTTATTAGACCTACAAAAGAAGATACACAAATTTATATGGTCCAATAAGAAAGCCAGGATTAAATACTCTACATTAACAAGAACAAAAGATAGAGGAGGTTTAAAACTTCCCATGCTCATGACATACTTTAAAGCCGCTAGACTCTCACAACTAGTCTTAGTAAACGCAGGTAATATGGCACCTCTCTGGGTGGACATTGAATCCCGCCTTATACACCCACTCACTACACAAGGCGTAATGTGGGCCAAAAAAATTCCACTGAAAAAAATACAAGCGCTATCTCCAGTCTTTGGTACAGCCATTAAATTATGGTTAAATCTCAGATTCGTTTATAAGCTCCAGTCACCGACTACGCTCATGTCCACAATTTTGGGGAACCCTGATTTCCCTCCAGGCTGGAACGCCTCACTCTTCTCTTGGTGGTCATCAAAGGGTCTCATTAGATTAGGTAAATTTACCTCAGCTTTTCGTTTAACATCACTTAGACAATTCTTGAATGAGAAAGAAGTGCCACGTCAAGAACTCCCTAGGGCATGTCAAATATTTGATTATATCGATAAACTTCAACCAATTAAAGAAATATGCTTATACACACTATTTGAAACTAGATGTAGAAATGGACCTTTGAATAAAGGTCTCATTTCAGACTTCTACTATATGCTTTTTAAAGACGACCCAGAGGAGAAATATAAGTACCAGCTAGACTGGGAGCGAGAAACCGGCAAAGAAATGTCGGCAAGCAAATGGGGCCATTGTTGCACCACCATGTTAAAAAATAGCTTATTCTACTCCTCTATGGAAACGTCACTCAAATTACTACATCGCACATATTTTACCCCAGCAAGGATGCATGCTTTTTGCCCAGATCAAACTGAGATATGCCCTAGGGGATGTGGACAGAAAGGTACCATGTGGCACATGTGGTGGCAATGCCCTGTGGCGAGAGCTTTCTGGAAAACTATATGGAGACGTACTTCCCTTATACTTAAAACTAACATTCCCTTTGATCCCACGGTAGCCCTCTTAGGAAACAAACCACACAAAATGTCTCAGATAACCAACAAACTTTTGCACCATATTATGGCCCTGGCAAGAAGGCAGATAGCTTACAACTGGAAGTCCCCAAGGCTTAACCCTCAATTAGTATTCTCAAAACTTAACGAAGCCATGCTTTCAGAGCACATCTTAGCAAAAGTACGTGATAGACTAGACTCTTTTCTCGATATCTGGACTCCATGGATCGAGTACCAGGACAACGAAGGACTACCCTACATCCTTCACAAGTTCTGATTATATAGAACCTCTTATGGCGTTAATGCGTCAAACTAAAAAACTAAGAATAAAAGTTATGTTGGGATTTGGGGAAAATGGACATCTCTGTTATAATTTTTCATATATTCTTTAGCTAATAATTACTAGGGGCTCTCTCTCCCTTCTGGGAGACTTCCCTTTCCCACCCTTACCCCTACACCTTCCCTCCCCCCCCCTCTCCCCCTCCCTTCCCTCTTTCCCTATGTCTGTCCCATTGGCATGCTGTGGTACCCCCACTCATGGGATAGACTAACTCCCCCCCCCCCTTTCTCTCACTGCCCCTCCCCCTTCCTTAATAAAACATTAGAAAAATTTGGATGTTTTTATATGTTTGAATATAATGATATTACCTTTAGATAAGTAAGATTGTAAGTTCTGAATTTTCTTTTGTATCATACACCAACCATGGTTGGAATGACTTTACTATTGTTGTTTCAAGTTTTGACATTCCCCCAAGGGGGACTTGATATGTGATCTGTTTAAGATGTCATTGTGAACTTATTTCTTACATAATAAACACCCTTGAAACGAAAGAAAAATGACTATAGTTGAAGAAGTAATGGCCCCTAAACTATGTTCTGGGATGAAAGTTACAGCTTCAGTGAAATCCGTTTGCAAATCGGAGTGATAGATTAGAATCTAGAGCCAACGGTAAGTTTTCTATGTTAAACCATTACACCATTGAAAAACTGGTTACGTTTGCAATTGAAAGAAAAATGACTATAGTTGAAGAAGTAATGGCCCCTAAACTATGTTCTGGGATGAAAGTTACAGCTTTAGTGAAATCCGTTTGCAAATCGGAGTGATAGATTAGAATCTAGAGCCAACGGTAAGTTTTCTATGTTAAACCATTACACCATTGAAAAACTGGTTACGTTTGCAATTGAAAGAAAAATGACTATAGTTGAAGAAGTAATGGCCCCTAAACTATGTTCTGGGATGAAAGTTACAGCTTCAGTGAAATCCGTTTGCAAATCGGAGTGATAGATTAGAATCTAGAGCCAACGGTAAGTTTTCTATGTTAAACCATTACACCATTGAAAAACTGGTTACGTTTGCAATTGAAAGAAAAATGACTATAGTTGAAGAAGTAATGGCCCCTAAACTATGTTCTGGGATGAAAGTTACAGCTTCAGTGAAATCCGTTTGCAAATCGGAGTGATAGATTAGAATCTAGAGCCAACGGTAAGTTTTCTATGTTAAACCATTACACCATTGAAAAACTGGTTACGTTTGCAATTGAAAGAAAAATGACTATAGTTGAAGAAGTAATGGCCCCTAAACTATGTTCTGGGATGAAAGTTACAGCTTCAGTGAAATCCGTTTGCAAATCGGAGTGATAGATTAGAATCTAGAGCCAACGGTAAGTTTTCTATGTTAAACCATTACACCATTGAAAAACTGGTTACGTTTGCAATTGAAAGAAAAATGACTATAGTTGAAGAAGTAATGGCCCCTAAACTATGTTCTGGGATGAAAGTTACAGCTTCAGTGAAATCCGTTTGCAAATCGGAGTGATAGATTAGAATCTAGAGCCAACGGTAAGTTTTCTATGTTAAACCATTACACCATTGAAAAACTGCTTACGTTTGCAATTGAAAGAAAAATGACTATAGTTGAAGAAGTAATGGCCCCTAAACTATGTTCTGGGATGAAAGTTACAGCTTCAGTGAAATCCGTTTGCAAATCGGAGTGATAGATTAGAAACTAGAGCCAACGGTAAGTTTTCTATGTTAAACCATTACACCATTGAAAAACTGGTTACGTTTGCAATTGAAAGAAAAATGACTATAGTTGAAGAAGTAATGGCCCCTAAACTATGTTCTGGGATGAAAGTTACAGCTTCAGTGAAATCCGTTTGCAAATCGGAGTGATAGATTAGAATCTAGAGCCAACGGTAAGTTTTCTATGTTAAACCATTACACCATTGAAAAACTGGTTACGTTTGCAATTGAAAGAAAAATGACTGGGGGGCGCTAGAGAGGCGCCAGAGAGAGCAGAAGCTGGATCTCTGAGCTCCTCGCTGTGAGTTATATATCTGCCGTTTTTAGCTTGCTATTTGGGGCATGAGACACACCATCTGAAGCCTAAGGATCCGAGCAATGCAGAGGCTGTCCAATTCTTATCCCATAAGAAGCCGATCCAGCCGTATCCCACTCGTTTCTCCGCTACGTTTCAAGAGGAGATTTACTACAAAGATGGCCGCCGTCCAGACGCCATGTGCTGGAGCTTCTTCTTCAGGCCCATCAGAGTATTCCGAATTGCATACGGAAGACCCTCAGCACAGGTCGCCTCCATCGCCGGTAATGGCATCAGTAATACAGCCGGATGCGCCTTTAGGAGGTATGTCATTCGCGGCCAATATGGCCTCTCCACTCGGCACATCCCCGGCCTCCCCTACAGATACTGCCCAGAGCCCTGCCATCCAAATAGGCGGCATGTCCGCCGAAGCACTCCTAGCCACCATTACGAACATTTTCCGTACGGAATTGAAGGCAGAACTAAAGCGGGCAGTTACGGAATTGTCAACCCAGATCAATGACATAGGGGAGCGGGTGCACACTTTAGAAAATCAAACAGATGACCTAATAATGGTGTCAAATGCGAACACTGCAAACATAGATACGCATGAGGACAGGCTAAACTTTATGGAAACAAAACTAGAAGATCTAGAGAATAGAAGTCGGAGGGCCAACATCCGTATTAGAGGGGTTCCGGAAACGGTAGAAGATGTGGAAGCAATGGCTACGAATCTCTTCCAGGCCATATTACCCCAGGTAGACCCCGCACAACTAAGGGTGATTAGAGCGCATCGGGCACTGGTCAGACCAAGAAATCCAGCACTACCTAGGGACATAATAGCTAAAATATGCACGGAAGATGCGAGGGACAATATCTTAAAAGCAGCAAGAGGCATGCAATCTCTCCCTGATCTCCCAAAATCCGTACAGTTATATGCGGATTTAGCACCTATTACAATACAAAAGCGAAGAGAGATGAAGCCATACACTGCAGCCCTCCAGAGAGATGCTATTAGATACAAATGGGGATTTCCCTTTGCACTCATCTTCAAAATTGGAAACAAGCAGCACATATGCAGAAGTCCAGATGATGCAGCTGGGGTGCTAACAAAAGCAAACATCCCATTTACAGTTCCAGACCCCCAACAATCCACACAAGATCAACAACTCCCATTACCTAGACGGGAACCAAGGAGAGACAGACAATGGACCACCGTAAGATCATCTAATTCTAGACGTACACAGGTGGATCAAGATTCTTCTGCGGATTAACTATTCTCAGTCCACTTTATGATGTTGGATATGAGTATATAGTATCTTGGTATAAGCAATATGCTTTTCAAAGAACCCCGAGATGCCAAATCTATCCAGTCAAAGGCCCTCTTGTTGAGTAGTTCAGGTGTTCCCACTTTATGATGTTGGGTTTCACCGAAGTTTTCTCCTCTTTACTTCCCTAGAAAAACCCACTTTATGATGTTGGGATGAGAACAGATATGCCCTGTTCTTAAATGACTTCTATTGATATGCACTAAATGTTTGCTTGTTGGGTTATATCCGTTATATAGTGGTGATTGGTTCATTTCATCTCACTCCTTTCATTATGGTATTTAGGACTGTAAATTTCTTATTTCTAAATGATATCAATCATATTTGTTTGTGGGGTAAAGTTAAGGTGACCTCTGGTCGTCTAGGTTGTTTCGGGTCATTGACCAATCCTATTGTTTTTTTTTTTAAGGTTTTTATCTAGTTCATATCTTATGCAATGATGTAGCCAATCTAAGACTACTATCTAAATAACATTGTTATTTCTCATGTTCCAAATGTATATATTTGGCATATAAGGCAGGTAGACTCACTGTGCTTGCTGCCCCCCCTATGAAGGACACTAGGTGGTCGGTACTCTTATTGTTATTGACCGCCATCTATGGTCTTTCTACTCTGGTACTTCAGGTGCCGGTTAGAGCCTTTAAAGGCTACATTGAGATTATCTCCTCAGCTTGGGTTGAAATTGAATATTATGCTTTGAGAAACTTATTACAGTTCATTTTTTCTTCTTGGCTCCAGGTCCCTCAGCTTAAATTATATAGTGAAAAGAAAACCATAGTTCAAACCTATTAACATTCTGTCTCACAATGTCAGGGGTTTTAATTCACCTAACAAAAGGAGTAAGGCCTTCCAGACATACACCAAACACTCTCCTGATGTCCTGTTCTTACAGGAGACTCATTTCTCACCCACAAATCCACCCAAATATTTTCATAGACGTTTTAACAGAGTCTATACTGCTTCTTATAAGAAAAGGAGCAGAGGAGTTATGACACTCTTTTCAGACAATTTCCCGATAGAAATATCCTCTCATATAGCAGATGAAAATGGTACATATCTCATCATTCTAGGCACATACGAATCTAAGGTGTTATGCCTGGTGAATATGTATGCTCCCCCAAACCAAACTTATGATACTATATCAAAGATATCGGATCTCCTTCTTACTTTGAAATTCGATAGCCTGATATGGGCAGGCGATTTTAACACCACACCCAATGATTATATTGATAGATCAACTTCTCCACGTCCTTCAGTGGCGAAGAAAAATCGGGAATTCTTTCAAGACTTGTTTCGGCAACATTCTTTGGTGGATTCGTGGAGAGAACATAATGGTCCGAAAAGGGGGTATTCATGTTACTCAGCTCCACACAATTCATATTCTCGAGTAGATATGATCTTGATAACATCCTTATGCTCATCGGATTTAGCATATTCTAGACATATCTTATGCTCCTGGTCGGATCATGACATGGTCCTTACTGCATTGGCCTCTCCAGTTCCAAAAACATTGAGAGCTCCTTGGAGGCTTAATGAATCCCTTCTGGTAAATCCTACTATATGCTCTGAAATCACGGAATGTATCAATAATTATTTTAAGGAGAATGATACGGAGGATGTATCTGAGGCCACCTGTTGGATGGCCCATAAGGCAGTAATTAGAGGGGAACTCATGAAGAGATCTGCAAAAGCAAAGCGAGAGAGAGGTATTATTACCTCAAATCTAGAACAAAAAATAAATACTCTACATTGGGTAAATCAAAACCACCCTTCTAGATTTCTCCAGAAACAAATTTTTGATTTACAGACACAATTAGATACCATTTTGGGGGCCGAGGTCGAGAAGGCCATGAGGTGGACTGGAGCAATGTCATACGAGCAATACAATAAACCAGAATCAGAATCAGAATCAGAATCATTTTATTTCGCCAAGCATGACTGGGTCATGCCCGGAATTGGGTTTGGCACAATGGAGCGGTACATAGAAGGAAAGGCAGGAAAAAACGTTAGAATGACAGTAATACATCATCCTCAAATATAGACATACACAATATACAATCAGCATTAGATATAGATATACATATAGCTCAGTATCCCTCTTTCAAAAAGTACACTGCTGAAGTTCACTCCTCTAATGCAGGTGGTAGGGCGCTCCTATGCAGGTGGTAGGGCGCTGATAGAGGGTGGTAGAATTTTAAGGGAGTTCAAGAGGCTAACGGCCATCGGGAAGAAAGAGTTCTTGTGTCTGGTGGTCTTGGTGGGGATGGCCCGGAGTCTCCGACCCAGTGGAAGAGGGGAGAAAAAACAGTGCCCTGGGTGAGAGAAGTCACTTGCAATCCTCAGTGCCCTGGCTCGCAGTCTTGTGTTATACAGGTGGTCAAGTGGGGGCAGAGGTCTCCCAATGGTCCTCTCCGCCGACCTAATGATCCTCTGTAATTTGTGCCTGTCACTGACGGTGGCTCCCGCATACCAGACCAAGATGGCGGAGCAGAGGATATATTCAATGGTGGCAGTGTAAAAGCATGTTAGGATCTCCTGCGCCATGCCGAACTTCCGCAGTTGGCGGAGGAAGAAGAGTCTCTGCTGGGCTTTCCGTTGGGTTGACGTGATGTTGACTCTCCAACTGAGATCACTGGAGATGGTGGTGCCCAGCAGGCGAGCGCAGGGCACTCTGGCCACCTCGGTGCCATCGATGTAGATGGGAGGTGGGGAAGGAGCCGACTTCCTAAAGTCAATTATAAGTTCGACGGTTTTGGCCGTGTTGAGCACTAGGCTGTTCTCCTTGCACCAGTGGCATAGCCTTTCCACCTGCTTCTGGTAATCCTGGATGTTGTCTTTGGTGACGAGGCCGACGATGGTGGTGTCGTCCGCAAATTTTATGACTTTGACAGAGTCTACCGTGGATCTGCAATCGTTTGTGTAAAGGGAGAAGAGCAGCGGGGACAGGACGCAGCCCTGGGGTGCCCCTGTGTTGGTTGTCACTTCTCGCGAGTAGATGTCTCCCAGCCTGACAACTTGGGATCTGTTGGAGAGAAAGTCAACGATCCATAGACGTAGGGTGGGGTGGACCCCAAGCGTGGACAGAACATTCTGGAGGGTGCGTGGGCATATAGTGTTAAATGCCGAGCTGAAGTCTAATAGCAGTACTCTGGCATACGCATCCTTCCTGTCTAGATGGTTGTGGATGTATTCCAGACAGATGTTTAGAGCGTCATCAGTGGACCTGTTTGCCCTGTAGGCAAACTGGAGTGGGTCAAGTAGGGGCAGGGTGGATAGCTTGAGGGTGGATAAGACCACTCTCTCTAGGGACTTCATGATGACGGACGTCAGGGCCACAGGCCTGTAGTTGTTGAGGTCGGAGATGCCTTGTTTCTTGGGAACAGGAATGATGGTGGAACTCTTGAAGCACGCAGGGACTCTGCCCTCTGTCAGTGCCCTGCTGAAACCAAATAAATGGCTGGCCAAAAGACTACGATCCAAACAGGTTTCCAACAAAATACTTAAAATTAGAGATAAAAATGGATCTGTAACATCAAATCCGGATAAAATTTATGAGACTTTTTTTGAATATTATCAAAAGCTGTATGCTGATGACTTCCCTGCAGAAAATTCAGCTGATAGGGATACCTTTCTAAGAGATAATATTAAGGTCTCCTTGTCTAAGGATACAGCCAACCAATTAAGCTCCCCAATCACAGATGAGGAATTACATGAGGCCATCAAACGTCTTAAAAGGTCGAAGGCCCCAGGTCCGGATGGGCTGCCCTCTTTGTATTATAAAAAGTTTGAATATGACCTAAATACTCATCTACTAAAATTTTATAATTCTTTAATGTTAGGAAAATCCCCCCCGCAAGAATTTCTCACGTCTGCTATATGTATACTACACAAGCCCCCACGGGACCCGTTATTAACCAAAAATTATAGGCCCATTTCGCTTTTAGGAGTGGATTATAAAATTTTTACATCCATATTAGCCCATAGACTAAATACAGTCCTTCCAGCTTTAATCCATAAAGATCAGGTGGGATTTATCCCCCATAGACAGGCACCGGACAATATAAGAAAGGTGCTAGATATCCAACATCATTGCATGAAATCTGCCCAGACACTCGCCATTCTGTCATTGGACATGGAGAAAGCCTTTGACCGTATTAAATGGCCTTACATGACAAAGGTATTAGAAAATTATGGATTCACAGGAGGCTTCCTCAGAGCTATTTCAACCTTATACTCCTACCCATCAGCTTACCTAAAACTACCCTCTTATACACAAAATAGATTCCCCATTCAGAGAGGCACTAGGCAAGGCTGCCCCCTTTCACCAGGCATTTTCGCCCTGATGATAGAACCATTGGCATATAAAATTAGGAATACCCCAGAAATTCTTGGAATTCAAATCGGTCCTAAACAATATAAAGTGAATCTATTCGCGGATGATATCCTTTTGACCCTTTCCTCACCTCACACCTCTATCCCCAATCTGCTTAATATAATCCAACATTTCTCTACCTTCTCAGGATTCAAAATTAATATAGATAAATCAGAATTAATGATCTCACATATGCCCAATAGAAATGCCCAACACCTGGCAGAGACCTTGGGCTTACAACTACAACTAAAGTACATCAAGTATCTTGGAATTAATCTGCCCAAAAATCCCAATAGCCTGTATGATGTAAATTACCCCTCAATGTATAGGAAATTAATAAATGATTTGGAGACATGGTCCAAGCTACCACTATCACTATTAGGTAAAATGCACTCTATTAAAATGACCTTATTCCCTAGATTGCTATATTTATTTAGAGTCCTTCCTGTCCCTATAAATAATTATCATTTATCCAACTTACAAGCCAAAATTCACAAGTTTATATGGTCAAACAAAAGAGCTAGAATAAGCTATTCCACCCTGGCAAGAACGAGAGATAGAGGAGGGCTTAATCTCCCTATCCTGCTCCAATACTATAGGGCAGCTAGAATTTCCCAGTTGGCCACGGTTAATTCGGGGGATAGGACTCCACTATGGGCAGATATTGAATCCAGACTGATATCCCCTATGACAGTACAGGGGGTCATGTGGGCCAACAGGGTCCCACTTCAAAAGATTCAGGCCATGGCTCCGGTCCTTGCCTTTGCTCTGAGACTCTGGCGGAAGTGTAGATTCCTTCATAAGCTGCAATCTAAGCTTAGCTATATGTCCCAGATTTTTGGAAATCCTGATTTTCCTGCGGGCCTTTCCCCTAATCTCTTTTCCTGGTGGAAATTTAGAGGATTTGTAAGGCTAGCTAATTTTACATCTAGGTTTAAACTCATGACATTAAGAGACTTCTGTATAGAGAGAGATGTTCCTCCACAAGAATATGGTAGAGCCACTCAAATATTCAACTATCTCCACAAACTGAACATAAGCAATGACTTTATTGTATATACCACATTTGAAACTACATGCAAGAATGGCCCACTTGATAAAGGTTTGATTTCCAGTGTCTATTTCTTATTGACGAGAGATGAAAATTGCAATAAACTAAAATTTCAGCTAACATGGGAAAATGACTCTGGCAAAATTCTATCAGAACCGAGATGGGGTCATTGCTGTACTACACTTTTGAAAAACAGCCTCTTTTATTCGTCAATAGAGACTTCGCTCAAGCTGCTGCACAGAGCTTATTTTACCCCTGATAGACTACATGCTTTCTCCCCAAATGAATCAGACAGATGTTTTAGAGGTTGTGGACATAAAGGCAACCTATGGCACGTTTGGTGGTCTTGTTATCATGTTCAGAAATTCTGGAAGGATATTTGGAGACGCATTTCTCTAATGCTACAAACTCAAATGTCATGTGACCCTACAGTGGCCCTTTTGGGTAATAGGCCACATAATATTACCTCGCCTGCCAATAAGTTGATTCACCATGTCATGGCCTTGGCTAGAAGACACATTGCTCATAATTGGAAATCCTCACATTTGGCCTCATATGAGGTCTTCAAATCTCTTAATTCGGTTATGTTATCAGAGCATATTCTGGCCAAGGTCCATGATAGACTGAATGCATTTATGGAAATATGGTCTCCATGGATTGACCTCCAGGACAATTTGGGATTGAGATACACATTACATACCTTTTAAAGATTCCCTGACATTGTGATAAATGATAAACATGGTCTCAATTGAGAATTATGAGGTGACCGAGGAGCCAAGTAAGATATCTGAGTTATAGAGATTAACTGATTGTTTATGGGTATATTTTCAACCCTTTAACCCTTTCCCTCCCCCTCCTCTTTCCCCACTCTCCCAGATTTTACCCCTGGAGAATCCCACAGGTATGATGTGGTAGTCCCACCCTGGGGATTCCCATGTATCCACTTCCCTTTCCCTGAGAACCTCTTCCTTCCTTTGCCCCTACCCCTGCCCGGGAACTTAGTTCCCTTCCCCCTTAATATTTAAAATGTTGGTGTTATTTGTTCTGGTTCGTTTAAATTCAAATTGTACAACAGCTAAACTAGATCCTCATATTAGTTAATATGTCTGCTGTATTGATGATTCCCTTACGAGGGATTTTATTTGTACTGTTGTATGATGTTATCTTGCATTCTTTCATCTAATAAACACCCTTGAAACGAAAGAAAAATGACTATAGTTGAAGAAGTAATGGCCCCTAAACTATGTTCTGGGATGCAAGTTACAGCTTCAGTGAAATCCGTTTGCAAATCAGAGTGATAGATTAGAATCTAGAGCCAACGGTAAGTTTTCTATGTTAAACCATTACACCATTGAAAAACTGGTTACGTTTGCAATTGAAAGAAAAATGACTATTGTTGACGAAGTAATGGCCCCTAAACTATGTTCTGGGATGAAAGTTACAGCTTCAGTGAAATCCGTTTGCAAATCGGAGTGATAGATTAGAATCTAGAGCCAACGGTAAGTTTTCTATGTTAAACCATTACACCATTGAAAAACTGGTTACGTTTGCAATTGAAAGAAAAATGACTATAGTTGAAGAAGTAATGGCCCCTAAACTATGTTCTGGGATGAAAGTTACAGCTTCAGTGAAATCCGTTTGCAAATCGGAGTGATAGATTAGAATCTAGAGCCAACGGTAAATTTTCTATGTTAAACCATTACACCATTGAAAAACTGGTTACGTTTGCAATTGAAAGAAAAATGACTATAGTTGAAGAAGTAATGGCCCCTAAACTATGTTCTGGGATGAAAGTTACAGCTTCAGTGAAATCCGTTTGCAAATCGGAGTGATAGATTATAATCTAGAGCCAACTGTAAGTTTTCTATGTTAAACCATTACACCATTGAAAAACTGCTTACGTTTGCAATTGAAAGAAAAATGACTATAGTTGAAGAAGTAATGGCCCCTAAACTATGTTCTGGGATGAAAGTTACAGCTTCAGTGAAATCCGTTTGCAAATCGGAGTGATAGATTAGAATCTAGAGCCAACGGTAAGTTTTCTATGTTAAACCATTACACCACTGAAAAACTGGTTACGTTTGCAATTGAAAGAAAAATGACTATAGTTGAAGAAGTAATGGCCCCTAAACTATGTTCTGGGATGAAAGTTACAGCTTCAGTGAAATCCGTTTGCAAATCGGAGTGATAGATTAGAATCTAGAGCCAACGGTAAGTTTTCTATGTTAAACCATTACACCATTAAAAAACTGGTTACGTTTGCAATTGAAAGAAAAATGACTATAGTTGAAGAAGTAATGGCCCCTAAACTATGTTCTGGGATGAAAGTTACAGCTTCAGTGAAATCCGTTTGCAAATCGGAGTGATAGATTAGAATCTAGAGCCAACGGTAAGTTTTCTATGTTAAACCATTACACCATTGAAAAACTGGTTACGTTTGCAATTGAAAGAAAAATGACTATAGTTGAAGAAGTAATGGCCCCTAAACTATGTTCTGGGATGAAAGTTACAGCTTCAGTGAAATCCGTTTGCAAATCGGAGTGATAGATTAGAATCTAGAGCCAACGGTAAGTTTTCTATGTTAAACCATTACACCATTGAAAAACTGCTTACGTTTGCAATTGAAAGAAAAATGACTATAGTTGAAGAAGTAATGGCCCCTAAACTATGTTCTAGGATGAAAGTTACAGCTTCAGTGAAATCCGTTTGCAAATCGGAGTGATAGATTAGAATCTAGAGCCAACGGTAAGTTTTCTATGTTAAACCATTACACCATTGAAAAACTGCTTACGTTTGCAATTGAAAGAAAAATGACTATAGTTGAAGAAGTAATGGCCCCTAAACTATGTTCTGGGATGAAAGTTACAGCTTCAGTGAAATCCGTTTGCAAATCGGAGTGATAGATTAGAATCTAGAGCCAACGGTAAGTTTTCTATGTTAAACCATTACACCATTGAAAAACTGCTTACGTTTGCAATTGAAAGAAAAATGACTATAGTTGAAGAAGTAATGGCCCCTAAACTATGTTCTGGGATGAAAGTTACAGCTTCAGTGAAATCCGTTTGCAAATCGGAGTGATAGATTAGAATCTAGAGCCAACGGTAAGTTTTCTATGTTAAACCATTACACCACTGAAAAACTGGTTACGTTTGCAATTGAAAGAAAAATGACTATAGTTGAAGAAGTAATGGCCCCTAAACTATGTTCTGGGATGAAAGTTACAGCTTCAGTGAAATCCGTTTGCAAATCGGAGTGATAGATTAGAATCTAGAGCCAACGGTAAGTTTTCTATGTTAAACCATTACACCATTAAAAAACTGGTTACGTTTGCAATTGAAAGAAAAATGACTATAGTTGAAGAAGTAATGGCCCCTAAACTATGTTCTGGGATGAAAGTTACAGCTTCAGTGAAATCCGTTTGCAAATCGGAGTGATAGATTAGAATCTAGAGCCAACGGTAAGTTTTCTATGTTAAACCATTACACCATTGAAAAACTGGTTACGTTTGCAATTGAAAGAAAAATGACTATAGTTGAAGAAGTAATGGCCCCTAAACTATGTTCTGGGATGAAAGTTACAGCTTCAGTGAAATCCGTTTGCAAATCGGAGTGATAGATTAGAATCTAGAGCCAACGGTAAGTTTTCTATGTTAAACCATTACACCATTGAAAAACTGCTGACGTTTGCAATTGAAAGAAAAATGACTATAGTTGAAGAAGTAATGGCCCCTAAACTATGTTCTAGGATGAAAGTTACAGCTTCAGTGAAATCCGTTTGCAAATCGGAGTGATAGATTAGAATCTAGAGCCAACGGTAAGTTTTCTATGTTAAACCATTACACCATTGAAAAACTGCTTACGTTTGCAATTGAAAGAAAAATGACTATAGTTGAAGAAGTAATGGCCCCTAAACTATGTTCTGGGATGAAAGTTACAGCTTCAGTGAAATCTGTTTGCAAATCGGAGTGATAGATTAGAATCTAGAGCCAACGGTAAGTTTTCTATGTTAAACCATTACACCATTGAAAAACTGCTTACGTTTGCAATTGAAAGAAAAATGACTATAGTTGAAGAAGTAATGGCCCCTAAACTATGTTCTGGGATGAAAGTTACAGCTTCAGTGAAATCCGTTTGCAAATCGGAGTGATAGATTAGAATCTAGAGCCAACGGTAAGTTTTCTATGTTAAACCATTACACCATTGAAAAACTGGTTACGTTTGCAATTGAAAGAAAAATGACTATAGTTGAAGAAGTAATGGCCCCTAAACTATGTTCTGGGATGAAAAAATCGGAGTGATAGAATAGAATCTAGAGCCAACGGTAAGTTTTCTATGTTAAACCATTACACCATTGAAAAACTGCTTACGTTTGCAATTGAAAGAAAAATGACTATAGTTGAAGAAGTAATGGCCCCTAAACTATGTTCTGGGATGAAAGTTACAGCTTCAGTGAAATCCGTTTGCAAATCGGAGTGATAGATTAGAATCTAGAGCCAACGGTAAGTTTTCTATGTTAAACCATTACACCATTGAAAAACTGCTTACGTTTGCAATTGAAAGAAAAATGACTATAGTTGAAGAAGTAATGGCCCCTAAACTATGTTCTGGGATGAAAGTTACAGCTTCAGTGAAATCCGTTTGCAAATCGGAGTGATAGATTAGAATCTAGAGCCAACGGTAAGTTTTCTATGTTAAACCATTACACCATTGAAAAACTGGTTACGTTTGCAATTGAAAGAAAAATGACTATAGTTGAAGAAGTAATGGCCCCTAAACTATGTTCTGGGATGAAAGTTACAGCTTCAGTGAAATCCGTTTGCAAATCGGAGTGATAGATTAGAATCTAGAGCCAACGGTAAGTTTTCTATGTTAAACCATTACACCATTGAAAAACTGCTTACGTTTGCAATTGAAAGAAAAATGACTATAGTTGAAGAAGTAATGGCCCCTAAACTATGTTCTGGGATGAAAGTTACAGCTTCAGTGAAATCCGTTTGCAAATCGGAGTGATAGATTAGAATCTAGAGCCAACGGTAAGTTTTCTATGTTAAACCATTACACCACTGAAAAACTGGTTACGTTTGCAATTGAAAGAAAAATGACTATAGTTGAAGAAGTAATGGCCCCTAAACTATGTTCTGGGATGAAAGTTACAGCTTCAGTGAAATCCGTTTGCAAATCGGAGTGATAGATTAGAATCTAGAGCCAACGGTAAGTTTTCTTTGTTAAACCATTACACCACTGAAAAACTGGTTACGTTTGCAATTGAAAGAAAAATGACTATAGTTGAAGAAGTAATGGCCCCTAAACTATGTTCTGGGATGAAAGTTACAGCTTCAGTGAAATCCGTTTGCAAATCGGAGTGATAGATTAGAATCTAGAGCCAACGGTAAGTTTTCTATGTTAAACCATTACACCATTGAAAAACTGCTTACGTTTGCAATTGAAAGAAAAATGACTATGGTTGAAGAAGTAATGGCCCATAAACTATGTTCTGGGATGAAAGTTACAGCTTCAGTGAAATCCGTTTGCAAATCGGAGTGATAGATTAGAATCTAGAGCCAACGGTAAATTTTCTATGTTAAACCATTACACCATTGAAAAACTGCTTACGTTTGCAATTGAAAGAAAAATGACTATAGTTGAAGAAGTAATGGCCCCTAAACTATGTTCTGGGATGAAAGTTACAGCTTCAGTGAAATCCGTTTGCAAATCGGAGTGATAGATTAGAATCTAGAGCCAACGGTAAGTTTTCTATGTTAAACCATTACACCATTGAAAAACTGCTTACGTTTGCAATTGAAAGAAAAATGACTATAGTTGAAGAAGTAATGGCCCCTAAACTATGTTCTGGGATGAAAGTTACAGCTTCAGTGAAATCCGTTTGCAAATCGGAGTGATAGATTAGAATCTAGAGCCAACGGTAAGTTTTCTATGTTAAACCATTACACCATTGAAAAACTGCTTACGTTTGCGATTGAAAGAAAAATGACTATAGTTGAAGAAGTAATGGCCCCTAAACTATGTTCTGGGATGAAAGTTACAGCTTCAGTGAAATCCGTTTGCAAATCGGAGTGATAGATTAGAATCTAGAGCCAACGGTAAGTTTTCTATGTTAAACCATTACACCATTGAAAAACTGCTTACGTTTGCGATTGAAAGAAAAATGACTATAGTTGAAGAAGTAATGGCCCCTAAACTATGTTCTGGGATGAAAGTTACAGCTTCAGTGAAATCCGTTTGCAAATCGGAGTGATAGATTAGAATCTAGAGCCAACGGTAAGTTTTCTATGTTAAACCATTACACCATTGAAAAACTGGTTACGTTTGCAATTGAAAGAAAAATGACTATAGTTGAAGAAGTAATGGCCCCTAAACTATGTTCTGGGATGAAAGTTACAGCTTCAGTAAAATCCGTTTGCAAATCGGAGTGATAGATTAGAATCTAGAGCCAACGGTAAGTTTTCTATGTTAAACCATTACACCATTGAAAAACTGCTTACGTTTGCAATTGAAAGAAAAATTTACTATAGTTGAAGAAGTAATGGCCCCTAAACTATGTTCTGGGATGAAAGTTACAGCTTCAGTGAAATCCGTTTGCAAATCGGAGTGATAGATTAGAATCTAGAGCCAACGGTAAGTTTTCTATGTTAAACCATTACACCATTGAAAAACTGGTTACGTTTGCAATTGAAAGAAAAATGACTATAGTTGAAGAAGTAATGGCCCCTAAACTATGTTCTGGGATGAAAGTTACAGCTTCAGTGAAATCCGTTTGCAAATCGGAGTGATAGATTAGAATCTAGAGCCAACGGTAAGTTTTCTATGTTAAACCATTACACCATTGAAAAACTGGTTACGTTTGCAATTGAAAGAAAAATGACTATAGTTGAAGAAGTAATGGCCCCTAAACTATGTTCTGGGATGAAAGTTACAGCTTCAGTGAAATCCGTTTGCAAATCGGAGTGATAGATTAGAATCTAGAGCCAACGGTAAGTTTTCTATGTTAAACCATTACACCATTGAAAAACTGGTTACGTTTGCAATTGAAAGAAAAATGACTATAGTTGAAGAAGTAATGGCCCCTAAACTATGTTCTGGGATGAAAGTTACAGCTTCAGTGAAATCCGTTTGCAAATCGGAGTGATAGATTAGAATCTAGAGCCAACGGTAAGTTTTCTATGTTAAACCTTTACACCATTGAAAAACTGGTTACGTTTGCAATTGAAAGAAAAATGACTATAGTTGAAGAAGTAATGGCCCCTAAACTATGTTCTGGGATGAAAGTTACAGCTTCAGTGAAATCCGTTTGCAAATCGGAGTGATAGATTAGAATCTAGAGCCAACGGTAAGTTTTCTATGTTAAACCATTACACCATTGAAAAACTGGTTACGTTTGCAATTGAAAGAAAAATGACTATAGTTGAAGAAGTAATGGCCCCTAAACTATGTTCTGGGATGAAAGTTACAGCTTCAGTGAAATCCGTTTGCAAATCGGAGTGATAGATTAGAATCTAGAGCCAACGGTAAGTTTTCTATGTTAAACCATTACACCATTGAAAAACTGGTTACGTTTGCAATTGAAAGAAAATTGACTGGGGGGCGCTAGAGAGGCGCCAGAGAGAGCAGAAGCTGGATCTCTGAGCTCCTCGCTGTGAGTTATATATCTGCCGTTTTTAGCTTGCTATTTGGGGCATGAGACACACCATCTGAAGCCTAAGGATCCGAGCAATGCAGAGGCTGTCCAATTCTTATCCCATAAGAAGCCGATCCAGCCGTATCCCACTCGTTTCTCCGCTACGTTTCAAGAGGAGATTTACTACAAAGATGGCCGCCGTCCAGACGCCATGTGCTGGAGCTTCTTCTTCAGGCCCATCAGAGGATTCCGAATTGCATACGGAAGACCCTCAGCACAGGTCGCCTCCATCGCCGGTAATGGCATCAGTAATACAGCCGGATGCGCCTCCTAGCCACCATTACGAACATTTTCCGTACGGAATTGAAGGCAGAACTAAAGCGGGCAGTTACGGAATTGTCAACCCAGATCAATGACATAGGGGAGCGGGTGCACACTTTAGAAAATCAAACAGATGACCTAATAATGGTGTCAAATGCGAACACTGCAAACATAGATACGCATGAGGACAGGCTAAACTTTATGGAAACAAAACTAGAAGATCTAGAGAATAGAAGTCGGAGGGCCAACATCCGTATTAGAGGGGTTCCGGAAACGGTAGAAGATGTGGAAGCAATGGCTACGAATCTCTTCCAGGCCATATTACCCCAGGTAGACCCCGCACAACTAAGGGTGATTAGAGCGCATCGGGCACTGGTCAGACCAAGAAATCCAGCACTACCTAGGGACATAATAGCTAAAATATGCACGGAAGATGCGAGGGACAATATCTTAAAAGCAGCAAGAGACATGCAATCTCTCCCTGATCTCCCAAAATCCGTACAGTTATATGCGGATTTAGCACCTATTACAATACAAAAGCGAAGAGAGATGAAGCCATACACTGCAGCCCTCCAGAGAGATGCTATTAGATACAAATGGGGATTTCCCTTTGCACTCATCTTCAAAATTGGAAACAAGCAGCACATATGCAGAAGTCCAGATGATGCAGCTGGGGTGCTAACAGAAGCAAACATCCCATTTACAGTTCCAGACCCCCAACAATCCACACAAGATCAACAACTCCCATTACCTAGACGGGAACCAAGGAGAGACAGACAATGGACCACCGTAAGATCATCTAATTCTAGACGTACACAGGTGGATCAAGATTCTTCTGCGGATTAACTATTCTCAGTCCACTTTATGATGTTGGATATGAGTATATAGTATCTTGGTATAAGCAATATGCTTTTCAAAGAACCCCGAGATGCCAAATCTATCCAGTCAAAGGCCCTCTTGTTGAGTAGTTCAGGTGTTCCCACTTTATGATGTTGGGTTTCACCGAAGCTTTCTCCTCTTTACTTCCCTAGAAAAACCCACTTTATGATGTTGGGATGAGAACAGATATGCCCTGTTCTTAAATGACTTCTATTGATATGCACTAAATGTTTGCTTGTTGGGTTATATCCGTTATATAGTGGTGATTGGTTCATTTCATCTCACTCCTTTCATTATGGTATTTAGGACTGTAAATTTCTTATTTCTAAATGATATCAATCATATTTGTTTGTGGGGTAAAGTTAAGGTGACCTCTGGTCGTCTAGGTTGTTTCGGGTCATTGACCAATCCTATTGTTTTTTTTTTTAAGGTTTTTATCTAGTTCATATCTTATGCAATGATGTAGCCAATCTAAGACTACTATCTAAATAACATTGTTATTTCTCATGTTCCAAATGTATATATTTGGCATATAAGGCAGGTAGACTCACTGTGCTTGCTGCCCCCCCTATGAAGGACACTAGGTGGTCGGTACTCTTATTGTTATTGACCGCCATCTATGGTCTTTCTATTCTGGTACTTCAGGTGCCGGTTAGAGCCTTTAAAGGCTAAATTGAGATTATCTCCTCAGCTTGGGTTGAAATTGAATATTATGCTTTGAGAAACTTATTACAGTTCATTTTTTCTTCTTGGCTCCAGGTCCCTCAGCTTAAATTATATAGTGAAAAGAAAACCATAGTTCAAACCTATTAACATTCTGTCTCACAATGTCAGGGGTTTTAATTCACCTAACAAAAGGAGTAAGGCCTTCCAGACATACACCAAACACTCTCCTGATGTCCTGTTCTTACAGGAGACTCATTTCTCACCCACAAATCCACCCAAATATTTTCATAGACGTTTTAACAGAGTCTATACTGCTTCTTATAAGAAAAGGAGCAGAGGAGTTATGACACTCTTTTCAGACAATTTCCCGATAGAAATATCCTCTCATATAGCAGATGAAAATGGTACATATCTCATCATTCTAGGCACATACGAATCTAAGGTGTTATGCCTGGTGAATATGTATGCTCCCCCAAACCAAACTTATGATACTATATCAAAGATATCGGATCTCCTTCTTACTTTGAAATTCGATAGCCTGATATGGGCAGGCGATTTTAACACCACACCCAATGATTATATTGATAGATCAACTTCTCCACGTCCTTCAGTGGCGAAGAAAAATCGGGAATTCTTTCAAGACTTGTTTCGGCAACATTCTTTGGTGGATTCGTGGAGAGAACATAATGGTCCGAAAAGGGGGTATTCATGTTACTCAGCTCCACACAATTCATATTCTCGAGTAGATATGATCTTGATAACATCCTTATGCTCATCGGATTTAGCATATTTTAGACATATCTTATGCTCCTGGTCGGATCATGACATGGTCCTTACTGCATTGGCCTCTCCAGTTCCAAAAACATTGAGAGCTCCTTGGAGGCTTAATGAATCCCTTCTGGTAAATCCTACTATATGCTCTGAAATCACGGAATGTATCAATAATTATTTTAAGGAGAATGATACGGAGGATGTATCTGAGGCCACCTGTTGGATGGCCCATAAGGCAGTAATTAGAGGGGAACTCATGAAGAGATCTGCAAAAGCAAAGCGAGAGAGAGGTATTATTACCTCAAATCTAGAACAAAAAATAAATACTCTACATTGGGTAAATCAAAACCACCCTTCTAGATTTCTCCAGAAACAAATTTTTGATTTACAGACACAATTAGATACCATTTTGGGGGCCGAGGTCGAGAAGGCCATGAGGTGGACTGGAGCAATGTCATACGAGCAATACAATAAACCAAATAAATGGCTGGCCAAAAGACTACGATCCAAACAGGTTTCCAACAAAATACTTAAAATTAGAGATAAAAATGGATCTGTAACATCAAATCCGGATAAAATTTATGAGACTTTTTTTGAATATTATCAAAAGCTGTATGCTGATGACTTCCCTGCAGAAAATTCAGCTGATAGGGATACCTTTCTAAGAGATAATATTAAGGTCTCCTTGTCTAAGGATACAGCCAACCAATTAAGCTCCCCAATCACAGATGAGGAATTACATGAGGCCATCAAACGTCTTAAAAGGTAGAAGGCCCCAGGTCCGGATGGGCTGCCCTCTTTGTATTATAAAAAGTTTGAATATGACCTAAATACTCATCTACTAAAATTTTATAATTCTTTAATGTTAGGAAAATCCCCCCCGCAAGAATTTCTCACGTCTGCTATATGTATACTACACAAGCCCCCACGGGACCCGTTATTAACCAAAAATTATAGGCCCATTTCGCTTTTAGGAGTGGATTATAAAATTTTTACATCCATATTAGCCCATAGACTAAATACAGTCCTTCCAGCTTTAATCCATAAAGATCAGGTGGGATTTATCCTCCATAGACAGGCACCGGACAATATAAGAAAGGTGCTAGATATCCAACATCATTGCATGAAATCTGCCCAGACACTCGCCATTCTGTCATTGGACATGGAGAAAGCCTTTGACCGTATTAAATGGCCTTACATGACAAAGGTATTAGAAAATTATGGATTCACAGGAGGCTTCCTCAGAGCTATTTCAACCTTATACTCCTACCCATCAGCTTACCTAAAACTACCCTCTTATACACAAAATAGATTCCCCATTCAGAGAGGCACTAGGCAAGGCTGCCCCCTTTCACCAGGCATTTTCGCCCTGATGATAGAACCATTGGCATATAAAATTAGGAATACCCCAGAAATTCTTGGAATTCAAATCGGTCCTAAACAATATAAAGTGAATCTATTCGCGGATGATATCCTTTTGACCCTTTCCTCACCTCACACCTCTATCCCCAATCTGCTTAATATAATCCAACATTTCTCTACCTTCTCAGGATTCAAAATTAATATAGATAAATCAGAATTAATGATCTCACATATGCCCAATAGAAATGCCCAACACCTGGCAGAGACCTTGGGCTTACAACTACAACTAAAGTACATCAAGTATCTTGGAATTAATCTGCCCAAAAATCCCAATAGCCTGTATGATGTAAATTACCCCTCAATGTATAGGAAATTAATAAATGATTTGGAGACATGGTCCAAGCTACCACTATCACTATTAGGTAAAATGCACTCTATTAAAATGACCTTATTCCCTAGATTGCTATATTTATTTAGAGTCCTTCCTGTCCCTATAAATAATTATCATTTATCCAACTTACAAGCCAAAATTCACAAGTTTATATGGTCAAACAAAAGAGCTAGAATAAGCTATTCCACCCTGGCAAGAACGAGAGATAGAGGAGGGCTTAATCTCCCTATCCTGCTCCAATACTATAGGGCAGCTAGAATTTCCCAGTTGGCCACGGTTAATTCGGGGGATAGGACTCCACTATGGGCAGATATTGAATCCAGACTGATATCCCCTATGACAGTACAGGGGGTCATGTGGGCCAACAGGGTCCCACTTCAAAAGATTCAGGCCATGGCTCCGGTCCTTGCCTTTGCTCTGAGACTCTGGCGGAAGTGTAGATTCCTTCATAAGCTGCAATCTAAGCTTAGCTATATGTCCCAGATTTTTGGAAATCCTGATTTTCCTGCGGGCCTTTCCCCTAATCTCTTTTCCTGGTGGAAATTTAGAGGATTTGTAAGGCTAGCTAATTTTACATCTAGGTTTAAACTCATGACATTAAGAGACTTCTGTATAGAGAGAAATGTTCCTCCACAAGAATATGGTAGAGCCACTCAAATATTCAACTATCTCCACAAACTGAACATAAGCAATGACTTTATTGTATATACCACATTTGAAACTACATGCAAGAATGGCCCACTTGATAAAGGTTTGATTTCCAGTGTCTATTTCTTATTGACGAGAGATGAAAATTGCAATAAACTAAAATTTCAGCTAACATGGGAAAATGACTCTGGCAAAATTCTATCAGAACCGAGATGGGGTCATTGCTGTACTACACTTTTGAAAAACAGCCTCTTTTATTCGTCAATAGAGACTTCGCTCAAGCTGCTGCACAGAGCTTATTTTACCCCTGATAGACTACATGCTTTCTCCCCAAATGAATCAGACAGATGTTTTAGAGGTTGTGGACATAAAGGCAACCTATGGCATGTTTGGTGGTCTTGTTATCATGTTCAGAAATTCTGGAAGGATATTTGGAGACGCATTTCTCTAATGCTACAAACTTAAATGTCATGTGACCCTACAGTGGCCCTTTTGGGTAATAGGCCACATAATATTACCTCGCCTGCCAATAAGTTGATTCACCATGTCATGGCCTTGGCTAGAAGACACATTGCTCATAATTGGAAATCCTCACATTTGGCCTCATATGAGGTCTTCAAATCTCTTAATTCGGTTATGTTATCAGAGCATATTCTGGCCAAGGTCCATGATAGACTGAATGCATTTATGGAAATATGGTCTCCATGGATTGACCTCCAGGACAATTTGGGATTGAGATACACATTACATACCTTTTAAAGATTCCCTGACATTGTGATAAATGATAAACATGGTCTCAATTGAGAATTATGAGGTGACCGAGGAGCCAAGTAAGATATCTGAGTTATAGAGATTAACTGATTGCTTATGGGTATATTTTCAACCCTTTAACCCTTTCCCTCCCCCTCCTCTTTCCCCACTCTCCCAGATTTTACCCCTGGAGAATCCCACAGGTATGATGTGGTAGTCCCACCCTGGGGATTCCCATGTATCCACTTCCCTTTCCCTGAGAACCTCTTCCTTCCTTTGCCCCTACCCCTGCCCGGGAACTTAGTTCCCTTCCCCCTTAATATTTAAAATGTTGGTGTTATTTGTTCTGGTTCGTTTAAATTCAAATTGTACAACAGCTAAACTAGATCCTCATATTAGTTAATATGTCTGCTGTATTGATGATTCCCTTACGAGGGATTTTATTTGTACTGTTGTATGATGTTATCTTGCATTCTTTCATCTAATAAACACCCTTGAAACGAAAGAAAAATGACTATAGTTGAAGAAGTAATGGCCCCTAAACTATGTTCTGGGATGAAAGTTACAGCTTCAGTGAAATCCGTTTGCAAATCGGAGTGATAGATTAGAATCTAGAGCCAACGGTAAGTTTTCTATGTTAAACCATTACACCATTGAAAAACTGCTTACGTTTGCAATTGAAAGAAAAATGACTATAGTTGAAGAAGTAATGGCCCCTAAACTATGTTCTGGGATGAAAGTTACAGCTTCAGTGAAATCCGTTTGCAAATCGGAGTGATAGATTAGAATCTAGAGCCAACGGTAAGTTTTCTATGTTAAACCATTACACCATTGAAAAACTGGTTACGTTTGCAATTGAAAGAAAAATGACTATTGTTGAAGAAGTAATGGCCCCTAAACTATGTTCTGGGATGAAAGTTACAGCTTCAGTGAAATCCGTTTGCAAATCGGAGTGATAGATTAGAATCTAGAGCCAACGGTAAGTTTTCTATGTTAAACCATTACACCATTGAAAAACTGGTTACGTTTGCAATTGAAAGAAAAATGACTATAGTTGAAGAAGTAATGGCCCCTAAACTATGTTCTGGGATGAAAGTTACAGCTTCAGTGAAATCCGTTTGCAAATCGGAGTGATAGATTAGAATCTAGAGCCAACGGTAAGTTTTCTATGTTAAACCATTACACCATTGAAAAACTGCTTACGTTTGCAATTGAAAGAAAAATGACTATTATTGAAGAAGTAATGGCCCCTAAACTATGTTCTGGGATGAAAGTTACAGCTTCAGTGAAATCCGTTTGCAAATCGGAGTGATAGATTAGAATCTAGAGCCAACGGTAAGTTTTCTATGTTAAACCATTACACCATTGAAAAACTGGTTACGTTTGCAATTGAAAGAAAAATGACTATAGTTGAAGAAGTAATGGCCCCTAAACTATGTTCTGGGATGAAAGTTACAGCTTCAGTGAAATCCGTTTGCAAATCGGAGTGATAGATTAGAATCTAGAGCCAACGGTAAGTTTTCTATGTTAAACCATTACACCATTGAAAAACTGCTTATGTTTGCAATTGAAAGAAAAATGACTATAGATGAAGAAGTAATGGCCCCTAAACTATGTTCTGGGATGAAAGTTACAGCTTCAGTGAAATCCGTTTGCAAATCGGAGTGATAGATTAGAATCTAGAGCCAACGGTAAATTTTCTATGTTAAACCATTACACCATTGAAAAACTGCTTACGTTTGCAATTGAAAGAAAAATGACTATAGTTGAAGAAGTAATGGCCCCTAAACTATGTTCTAGGATGAAAGTTACAGCTTCAGTGAAATCCGTTTGCAAATCGGAGTGATAGATTAGAATCTAGAGCCAACGGTAAGTTTTCTATGTTAAACCATTACACCATTGAAAAACTGCTTACGTTTGCAATTGAAAGAAAAATGACTATAGTTGAAGAAGTAATGACCCCTAAACTATGTTCTGGGATGAAAGTTACAGCTTCAGTGAAATCCGTTTGCAAATCGGAGTGATAGATTAGAATCTAGAGCCAACGGTAAGTTTTCTATGTTAAACCATTACACCATTGAAAAACTGCTTACGTTTGCAATTGAAAGAAAAATGACTATAGTTGAAGAAGTAATGGCCCCTAAACTATGTTCTGGGATGAAAGTTACAGCTTCAGTGAAATCCGTTTGCAAATCGGAGTGATAGATTAGAATCTAGAGCCAACGGTAAGTTTTCTATGTTAAACCATTACACCATTGAAAAACTGGTTACGTTTGCAATTGAAAGAAAAATGACTATAGTTGAAGAAGTAATGGCCCCTAAACTATGTTCTGGGATGAAAGTTACAGCTTCAGTGAAATCCGTTTGCAAATCGGAGTGATAGATTAGAATCTAGAGCCAACGGTAAATTTTCTATGTTAAACCATTACACCATTGAAAAACTGCTTACGTTTGCAATTGAAAGAAAAATGACTATAGTTGAAGAAGTAATGGCCCCTAAACTATGTTCTGGGATGAAAGTTACAGCTTCAGTGAAATCCGTTTGCAAATCGGAGTGATAGATTAGAATCTAGAGCCAACGTTAAGTTTTCTATGTTAAACCATTACACCATTGAAAAACTGCTTACGTTTGCAATTGAAAGAAAAATGACTATAGTTGAAGAAGTAATGGCCCCTAAACTATGTTCTGGGATGAAAGTTACAGCTTCAGTGAAATCCGTTTGCAAATCGGAGTGATAGATTAGAATCTAGAGCCAACGGTAAGTTTTCTATGTTAAACCATTACACCATTGAAAAACTGCTTACGTTTGCAATTGAAAGAAAAATGACTATAGTTGAAGAAGTAATGGCCCCTAAACTATGTTCTGGGATGAAAGTTACAGCTTCAGTGAAATCCGTTTGCAAATCGGAGTGATAGATTAGAATCTAGAGCCAACGGTAAGTTTTCTATGTTAAACCATTACACCATTGAAAAACTGGTTACGTTTGCAATTGAAAGAAAAATGACTATAGTTGAAGAAGTAATGGCCCCTAAACTATGTTCTGGGATGAAAGTTACAGCTTCAGTGAAATCCGTTTGCAAATCGGAGTGATAGATTAGAATCTAGAGCCAACGGTAAGTTTTCTATGTTAAACCATTACACCATTGAAAAACTGGTTACGTTTGCAATTGAAAGAAAAATGACTATAGTTGAAGAAGTAATGGCCCCTAAACTATGTTCTGGGATGAAAGTTACAGCTTCAGTGAAATCCGTTTGCAAATCGGAGTGATAGATTAGAATCTAGAGCCAACGGTAAGTTTTCTATGTTAAACCATTACACCATTGAAAAACTGCTTACGTTTGCAATTGAAAGAAAAATGACTATAGTTGAAGAAGTAATGGCCCCTAAACTATGTTCTGGGATGAAAGTTACAGCTTCAGTGAAATCCGTTTGCAAATCGGAGTGATAGATTAGAATCTAGAGCCAACGGTAAGTTTTCTATGTTAAACCATTACACCATTGAAAAACTGGTTACGTTTGCAATTGAAAGAAAAATGACTATAGTTGAAGAAGTAATGGCCCCTAAACTATGTTCTGGGATGAAAGTTACAGCTTCAGTGAAATCCGTTTGCAAATCGGAGTGATAGATTAGAATCTAGAGCCAACGGTAAGTTTTCTATGTTAAACCATTACACCATTGAAAAACTGGTTACGTTTGCAATTGAAAGAAAAATGACTATAGTTGAAGAAGTAATGGCCCCTAAACTATGTTCTGGGATGAAAGTTACAGCTTCAGTGAAATCCGTTTGCAAATCGGAGTGATAGATTAGAATCTAGAGCCAACGGTAAGTTTTCTATGTTAAACCATTACACCATTGAAAAACTGGTTATGTTTGCAATTGAAAGAAAAATGACTATAGTTGAAGAAGTAATGGCCCCTAAACTATGTTCTGGGATGAAAGTTACAGCTTCAGTGAAATCCGTTTGCAAATCGGAGTGATAGATTAGAATCTAGAGCCAACGGTAAGTTTTCTATGTTAAACCATTACACCATTGAAAAACTGGTTACGTTTGCAATTGAAAGAAAAATGACTATAGTTGAAGAAGTAATGGCCCCTAAACTATGTTCTGGGATGAAAGTTACAGCTTCAGTCAGTGATGCTCAAATACCCCTTTTTAAAATTCGAGTTTGGTCGAATTCGAATAGTAAATTATTCGAGGTCAGTCGAATATTCGAGTCGAATAATTTTTACTATTCGATTCGACCTCGGACTTCGAGCTTACTATTCGAGTCGGTATTCGAGCTAACTATTCGAGCTGACTATTCGAATTGGCCTTAAATAGTGTTAGGCTGAGTGGCTGAGATGGAGAAAGTCCAGAGACCAGTTGACCCTTCCACTAGGGATGAGGTGTTGCCCAGATGTGGAATCTAAGTGACCACGGGTCTTCGCCAGTAACGACCCGAGGGGGTCGCCCTGGATTTCGCAGCCTAGTGCCCACCAGGTCGCAAACTGGGATAGCCTCACTAGTGGTTGAGAGAACTGATACCACACTGTGGAGATGATGAGGTAGTCCGGTAAACAGAGTAATCAGGCCGAGGTCGAGGCAGGCAGCAGACAGAGTAATCCGGGGTACAGGCCGAGGTCGAGGCAGGCAGCAGACAGAGTAACCCGGGGTACAGGCCGAGGTCGAGGCAGGCAGCAGACAGAGTAATCCGGGGTACAGGCCGAGGTCGAGGCAGGCAGCAGACAGAGTAATCCGGGGTACAGGCCGAGGTCGAGGCAGGCAGCAGACAGAGTAATCCGGGACAAGCAGGGTCAAGCCAAGGGAGTGGAGATCAAGAGGAGTCAAACAAGCCGGGTCGTCAACAGGAAACAGGATCAAGAGCAAGTACTTCCAGAGAAGGCGTTCACACTAGCTGTAAGAACAAACAGCACTGGACGTTGGCTGGGGGAGGTCTTTTATACCCGAAATTGGCGCCAGAATTTCTGCGCCTGCGCATACGCGTTCGGATGCGTCCATTTTGACGCATGCGCGCTCGCGCTCCCATGCGTCATTTCCGGCGCACGCGTGTGACCTTACGCGCGGTCTGCATCGCGTCCCGCGCATGCGTGCGCGACACACAACGCAACCGCGCACGACCTCACGCACACCCCCAGCCATAGGCAACAACCCATAGCCGGAAGTGCGCGCGCGTGCGGGTACCGAAGGACACCGGGACAACAGAGCAACGTGAGTATTACATTGCCCCCCCCTTAGAGGCAGTCTCCGAATGCCTACAGGAGACGGTTTTTCAGGATGAGCCTTGTGGAACGCCTTCACTAATCTTGGTGCATTGATGTTACAAGCTGGTTCCCAAGAATTTTCTTCTAGCCCAAAGCCAAGCCATTTAATCAAGTATTGTATACATCTTCCTTTTTTCCTAGAGTCAAGGATCTTTTCTACCTCAAATTCCTCTCTCCCATCCACAAGGATTGGTTCAGGAAAATTGACACTCCTACCAGGAACAGAATCTGAGACCACCTTCTTGAGGCATGACACATGGAATACTGGATGTACTCGTAACGTATCAGGTAACGAAAGTTTAAATGCCACCTCATTGATCTTCCTCAAGATAGAGAAAGGACCGATATACTTAGGACCCAGTTTTCTGGAGGGGCAGCGGAGTTTCAGATTGGTTGTGGATAACCATACTTGGTCCCCAGGCTCCAGTCTTGGACATTCCTTCCTTTTTTTATCGGCAAAGTGTTTAGCCCTTTCCTGCGCCTGTTGAAGGTTCTTCTGAAGTGCTTTAAAGTTTTCAGAGAGCCAAACTATTCTTTCTTGAACCTTAGGTACCGTTGACTCCGTAGTAACTAGAGGAAAAACTGTTGGATGAAAACCAAAATTTGCCAGGAAAGGTGATTGCTTAGTGGCTGAGTGTTGAGCGTTGTTATAGGCAAATTCAGCTAAAGGTAATAGTGAGGACCAATCGTCTTGTGTAGATGAAGTAAAACAGCGAAGGTACTGCTCGAGTGTCTGATTTGTCCTCTCGGTCTGTCCATTTGATTGCGGGTGATAACCAGAAGACATGGAGGACTGGATTCCCAACTGCCTGCATAATTCCTGCCAAAACTTGGAGGTGAACTGTACCCCTCTATCAGACACCACGTCGGAGGGCAGGCCATGTAATCTTACAATCTCTCTGATAAAGACTTCAGCTGTAGTGACTGCGGAAGGAACTTTTTTGAGTGCGATGAAATGAGACATCTTTGTCAGGCGATCCACCACCACAAGGATGACAGTATTGCCAGCAGAAGGGGGTAACTCCACAATAAAGTCCATTGCAATCATCTCCCAGGGACGGTTTGGAATAGGCAATGGAGAAAGTAACCCCCAAGGTTTAGATCGCAGGGCCTTTGATCTAGCACAAGTAGGACATGCAGATACATAGTTAAAGCAATCAGCTTTGATTTCTGGCCACCAAAAGCTCCTCCGCAGCATTTCCAGAGTTTTAGCGCACCCAAAGTGTCCGGCCAGCTTGTGATCATGGAACATTTGTAAAACTTCCAGTCTCAGATCTTGTGGGACGAAAATCCTGTCTTCATGCACAAATATTCCTTCTTGATAGTGACACTCTTGAGTCTGATCAGATTGGAGAGAACTTGAAGCCTGTTTGATCCGGGAAAGGAGGTCTGACTGGATAAGCAAGAAATTCTTATGTGCCAGGATAGTATTGGGAATTGGCACTGTTTCTTCTTCAAAGAACATGCGAGATAAGGCGTCGGCCTTGCTATTCTTAGAACCAGGGCGATAAGTAATATGAAACTCGAACCGGGAGAAGAACAGTGCCCACCGGGCTTGTCGAGGGCGGAGTCTCTTGGCAGTACGTAGGTATTCTAAGTTTTTATGATCTGTGTAGACCAAGATCGGATGCAAGGCTCCTTCCAGAAGATACCTCCACTCTTCCAGGGCCAGCTTAATTGCTAGAAGTTCTTTGTCCCCTATATCATAATTCTTCTCAGCTGGACTTAACTTCCTGGAAAAGAACGCAATCGGGTGAAGCAAGGCTTTGGGGCCAAACCGCTGAGAAAGTACTGCTCCAGCAGCGGTTTCAGACGCGTCCACTTCTAGGATATAGGGTTGGGTATGATCGGCATGTTTCAAGACAGGAGCGGAGATAAAGAGTCTCTTGAGTCTTTCAAAAGCAATTTGAGCTTCCTGTGTCCAGGAAAAGGTACAATGAGCTTTAGTTAGCCGGGTGATGGGTCCCACAATGGCAGAGAAGTTCTTGATGAATCTGCGATAAAAATTAGCGAATCCGATGAATCGCTGAACCCCTTTCTTATCTGAGGGGGCTGGCCATTCCAAGATGGCAGACACTTTCTGAGGATCCATAGAGACTCCTTCCGAAGAGATGAAGAGACCTAGAAATTGAATATTTGCCTTTTCAAACTCACATTTCTCAGCTTTGGCAAAGAGTCCATGCACCCGTAGTCTGTTGAGGACCTTTCGGACATGCTTCCTATGTTCTTCAAGACAGGAGGAGAAGATCAAGATGTCGTCCAAGTACACAATCATGAAAGAATCAATGAAATCTCTGAAAATGTCGTTGACCAGATGTTGAAAGGTGGCAGGGGCATTGCACAGCCCAAATGGCATGACGGTATATTCAAAATGGCCGAATCTGGAGCGAAAGGCCGTCTTCCATTCATCTCCCTCCCGTATTCTTACTAAATTATAGGCACCACGGAGATCCAGTTTAGTAAACACCTTGGCTGAACGGAACTGTTGGAACAGATCAGGGATAAGCGGCAGAGGATAACGGTTCTTGATTGTGATTTTATTAAGGTCTCTATAATCTATGCAGGGACGGAGAGATCCATCCTTTTTCTCCACAAAGAAGATGCCTGCGCCTGCGGGAGAAGTTGACGGACGGATAAAGCCCTTCTGTAGATTATCGTTGATATAGTTCTTGAGTACCTCAGTTTCAGGATCAGACAAAGGGTAGATACGACCAAATGGAATCTCAGCTCCAGGAAGAAGTTCAATAGGGCAATCATAGATGCGGTGTGGCGGAAGCGAGTCTGCCGCCTTTTCATCAAACACATCCAGGAAGTCTAGATATACAGTAGGAATCAGGTCTTTTTTGATGTGTTTAAGGGATAAGAGATGACCAATGTTAGGTAAACAGAAGCGTTGACAGTATTTGGAGGTAAACTGCACCACACCTGAAGTCCAGTCTATCTCGGGGTTGTGAGCCCGCAACCAGGGTATGCCAAGGATGATGGGGAATAATGGAGATGGAAGTAAATCAAAGGTCAAGTACTCTTGATGTTCGGAAGAAGTTGAGATCAGCAGAGGTAAGGTTTCTTGTGTGATAGGTCCGGAGCAGATGGAGGACCCGTCAGCAAGTTGTATAGGAAGGGCCTGACTCTTGTTCCGGATGGGGAGATTAAGTAGGTGGGCTAACTCAGAGTCAATAAAGCAAGAACAGGCCCCGGAGTCCAGGATGGCTTTAATTCTTGTCACTCCTCTTGGGCCCTGTAAAGATAAAAACAAGGGGACATGAGAGGAAATCCCAACGGCTTTCTTAGAGAAGGATCTAGTAGATTCAGATTCCTTACTTGATGGCCTCACCGGGCAGGCGTTGAGGAAGTGACCTGAAGCTCCACAATATAAGCACAGATTGGAGATACGGCGGCGCTGCCGTTCTTCAGATGACAGTGAAGGTCTGGCTAACCCGATTTGCATCGGCTCTGGTTCCTCAGGATCTGGGGACTCAGAGGACACATTATGAGTTGGAGGGAGAGACGGTACGCCAGAGGATGTACCCCAGGAAGGACGGACGATTCCCATCTTCTCTTGTCGTCTTTCTCTGAAACGTCTGTCAATGGGTATGACCAGTTTAATTAAGTCTTTAAGCGTAGCCGGCATTCCTACTCGAGCCACTTCGTCCTTCAATTGACTACTGAGTCCTAGTCTGAATTGACTCTTAAGAGCAGCGTCATCCCACTGCGTATCCCCACACCATCGCCGAAAGTCAGTGACGTATTCTTCCACCGGCCTTCTACCTTGCTGAAGAGCGCGCAAGGCAGCCTCAGCAGATTCTGCCCGACCAGGGTCGTCATACAATTCGGCCAAAGCCGTAAAGAAACTGGTAACAGTGTTAACGGCAGGATCCTGATTTTCCCGTAACTGCAAGGCCCAGGCCAGAGGTTCCCCCTGGAGCAGGGATATGATGGTGCCAACCTTAATCGTCTCAGAAGAATAGGTGCGGGGTTGAAGAGAGAAAAAGAGGAGGCAGGCACCTTTAAACACTCTAAATTGTTGGCGGTCTCCTGAGAATCTTGCTGGCAAAGGGATCTTAGGTTCCCGTTCCGGAACAGGCAGGGTTACAACCGGTGCAGGTGCAGGAGTTGCGGCTAAGTCCCTCACCTGGGTCTGGAGCTGAAAACAGTCCTGCTGAATCCCTTGAACTGAAATGCTTAGTTCAGCAATTTGCCGACAGAGTTGGTCCATCGTGGAGTCATCTCCAGTGGTATTCATTGTTTGGGCTGTTTGTATCTGTTAGGCTGAGTGGCTGAGATGGAGAAAGTCCAGAGACCAGTTGACCCTTCCACTAGGGATGAGGTGTTGCCCAGATGCGGAATCTAAGTGACCACGGGTCTTCGCCAGTAACGACCCGAGGGGGTCGCCCTGGATTTCGCAGCCTAGTGCCCACCAGGTCGCAAACTGGGATAGCCTCACTAGTGGTTGAGAGAACTGATACCACACTGTGGAGATGATGAGGTAGTCCGGTAAACAGAGTAATCAGGCCGAGGTCGAGGCAGGCAGCAGACAGAGTAATCCGGGGTACAGGCCGAGGTCGAGGCAGGCAGCAGACAGAGTAACCCGGGGTACAGGCCGAGGTCGAGGCAGGCAGCAGACAGAGTAATCCGGGGTACAGGCCGAGGTCGAGGCAGGCAGCAGACAGAGTAATCCGGGGTACAGGCCGAGGTCGAGGCAGGCAGCAGACAGAGTAATCCGGGACAAGCAGGGTCAAGCCAAGGGAGTGGAGATCAAGAGGAGTCAAACAAGCCGGGTCGTCAACAGGAAACAGGATCAAGAGCAAGTACTTCCAGAGAAGGCGTTCACACTAGCTGTAAGAACAAACAGCACTGGACGTTGGCTGGGGGAGGTCTTTTATACCCGAAATTGGCGCCAGAATTTCTGCGCCTGCGCATACGCGTTCGGATGCGTCCATTTTGACGCATGCGCGCTCGCGCTCCCATGCGTCATTTCCGGCGCACGCGTGTGACCTTACGCGCGGTCTGCATCGCGTCCCGCGCATGCGTGCGCGACACACAACGCAACCGCGCACGACCTCACGCACACCCCCAGCCATAGGCAACAACCCATAGCCGGAAGTGCGCGCGCGTGCGGGTACCGAAGGACACCGGGACAACAGAGCAACGTGAGTATTACAAATAGCCTTCCAACACTTGTTTTGAGGGTGAATGATGCAAGAAACCTCTTTTTTTCCAAGTAACAACAGCAAGTGATTATGTGGGGATGTTCCTTTAAAAAAAAATGTGGAAAGAGAAGTTGTGTCCTTAATTTTGTTCAGTAGTGTTACTGTATATACTTGTTCTTCTTCTTCTTTATCTTTCTTCTTCTTCTTCTCGATCTTCTTCTTCTATATCTTCTTCTTCTTCTTCTATATCTTCTTCTTCTTCTTCTATATTGTCTTCTTCTTCTTCTTCTTCTTCTTCTTCTTCTTCTTCTTCTTCTTCTTCTTCTTCTTCTTCTTCTTCTTCTTCTTCTTCTTCTTCTTCTTCTTCTTCTTCTTCTTCTTCATCATCATCATCATCATCTTCTTCTTCTTCTTCTTCTTCTTCTTCTTCATCTTCTTCATCTTCTTCATCATCTTCTTCATCTTCTTCTTCTTCTTCTTCATCTTCTTCTTCTTCTTCATCTTCTTCTTCTTCATCTTCTTCATCTTCTTCTTCTTTTTCATCTTCTTTTTCTTCATCTTCTTCTTCATCTTCTTCTTCTTCTTCATCTTCATCTTCTCCTTCCTTTTCAATATCGTCTTCTTCTTCTTCACGTATTTCTCTTTTCAATTTTTTTTTTAAAGAAATGCAGCTATTTTTGAGCGTAACAAATAGCTGGTGGGCGCACGCATGTTGGAAGCGCCATTGTATGTGCTCCCTGGCAGTGGAAACACAAAGACAGCAGGAGGTAAATTCAGCAGCAGGAGGAGGAGGATGAGTGTGTGGCAGCAGGCAGTCAATGAGGCAGGCAGCTCGCCGTGACATAATAGCCCTGGTACCTAGCGGTGATACCAGGGCTGTAAATAAACACAACAGGAGGTCCCAGACAGCGGTCGTGCAGCCCACATTGTGTCCAATACACAACTGGGACAACACAGTTTTCAACCCAGGCACCTCAGAAAAATTAAACCTTTTTTTTTTTTTTAATGGTTTGTTTGGTTTTGGTTTTGCAACCAATATAGCTATTGTTTGACGTAATAGCTGGTGGCAGAGTGGCAGCAGAAGGTAAATCATCTGTGTACCCTGGCAGTGGGAAACACAGACAGACAGCAGCAGCAGGAGGAGGAATGGAGGAGTAGGCGAGCAGCTATTGTTTGACGTAATAGCTGGTGGCAGAGTGGCAGCAGAAGGTAAATCATCTGTGTACCCTGGCAGTGGGAAACACAGACAGACAGCAGCAGCAGGAGGAGGAATGGAGGAGTAGGAGAGCAGCTATTGTTTGACGTAATAGCTGGTGGCAGAGTGGCAGCAGAAGGTAAATCATCTGTGTACCCTGGCAGTGGGAAACACAGACAGACAGCAGCAGCAGGAGGAGGAATGGAGGAGTAGGCGAGCAGCTATTGTTTGACGTAATAGCTGGTGGCAGAGTGGCAGCAGAAGGTAAATCATCTGTGTACCCTGGCAGTGGGAAACACAGACAGACAGCAGCAGCAGCAGCAGGAGGAGGTATGGAGGAGCAGTGTGAGTGTGGCAGCAGGTAGGCAGCGTGACATAATAGCCCTGGTACCTAGCGGTGATACCAGGGCTGTAAATAAACACAACAGGAGGTCCCAGACAGCGGTCGTGCAGCCCACATTGTGTCCAATACACAACTGGGACAACACAGTTTTCAACCCGGGCACCTCAGAAAAATTAAACCTTTTTTTTTTTTTTAATGGTTTGTTTGGTTTTTGGTTTTGCAACCAATATAGCTATTGTTTGACGTAATAGCTGGTGGCAGAGTGGCAGCAGAAGGTAAATCATCTGTGTACCCTGGCAGTGGGAAACACAGACAGACAGCAGCAGCAGGAGGAGGAATGGAGGAGTAGGCGAGCAGCTATTGTTTGACGTAATAGCTGGTGGCAGAGTGGCAGCAGAAGGTAAATCATCTGTGTACCCTGGCAGTGGGAAACACAGACAGACAGCAGCAGCAGCAGCAGGAGGAGGTATGGAGGAGCAGTGTGAGTGTGGCAGCAGGTAGGCAGCGTGACATAATAGCCCTGGTACCTAGCGGTGATACCAGGGCTGTAAATAAACACAACAGGAGGTCCCAGACAGTGGTCGTGCAGCCCACATTGTGTCCAATACACAACTGGGACAACACAGTTTTCAACCCGGGCACCTCAGAAAAATTAAACCTTTTTTTTTTTTTAATGGTTTGTTTGGTTTTTGGTTTTGCAACCAATATAGCTATTGTTTGACGTAATAGCTGGTGGCAGAGTGGCAGCAGAAGGTAAATCATCTGTGTACCCTGGCAGTGGGAAACACAGACAGACAGCAGCAGCAGGAGGAGGAATGGAGGAGTAGGCGAGCAGCTATTGTTTGACGTAATAGCTGGTGGCAGAGTGGCAGCAGAAGGTAAATCATCTGTGTACCCTGGCAGTGGGAAACACAGACAGACAGCAGCAGCAGCAGCAGGAGGAGGTATGGAGGAGCAGTGTGAGTGTGGCAGCAGGTAGGCAGCGTGACATAATAGCCCTGGTACCTAGCGGTGATACCAGGGCTGTAAATAAACACAACAGGAGGTCCCAGACAGCGGTCGTGCAGCCCACATTGTGTCCAATACACAACTGGGACAACACAGTTTTCAACCCGGGCACCTCAGAAAAATTAAACCTTTTTTTTTTTTTTAATGGTTTGTTTGGTTTTTGGTTTTGCAACCAATATAGCTATTGTTTGACGTAATAGCTGGTGGCAGAGTGGCAGCAGAAGAAGGTAATTCTGTGTACGCTGGCAGTGGGAAACACAGACAGACAGCAGAAGGGCAGTACACAGCAGCCCACTGTAGGTGTAAAATGTGTGGCTGCAGGCGACGTAATAGTCAAAGTGAACCAGGCTGGCTTAGTGAGCAGGAGCCAGGAGGTGGTAAAGGGTGGTAAGGCACATTAACGATGGTTCCGGCAGCCAGTTCATGTCCCCCTCTCGCCAACAACAGGGGCCAGGAACTCGCCTTCCACCCACGCCTGGTTCATCTTGAGAAACGTCAGTCTGTCCACAGACTTGTGAGACAGACGTGAGCGTTTCTCGGTGACCACGCCACCAGCTGCACTGAAGCAGCGCTCGGACAGCACGCTGGAAGGGGGGCAGGACAGCACTTCCAGGGCGTACTGCGCCAGCTCGCTCCAGATCTCCATGCGCTTGACCCAATACTCCATGGGATCAACAGGGGCATCGCTGTCAAGCCCGCTGTACGACCCCATGTAGTCAGCCACCATGCGGGTCAGGCGCTGGCTGTGACCGGAGGAGGATGCTGCTGCATGCATCTCCTCTCTAGTCACTGCTGCCGGAGCCTCTACAGTCCTGTAGAGCTCGTGGCTGAGAGACAGCAGGTCTGTGGGGCGCTTGCTGCTGCTGGATGCAGGCACCTGCTGCTGCCTCTGTGCTGGCTGCTGGACAGTGGGGGTGGAAGGCTGGGGGAAGGCTTCCTCCAAGCGCTCAACAAGGGCCTGCTGCAAGCTCCTTATTTGTTGCGCTGGGTCTCCTCCTGCAGGCGGCAGGAACTGGCTCAACTTCCCCTTGAGGCGTGGGTCCAACATCATGCTGATCCAGATGTCCTCCCTCTGCTTCATCTGGATCACCCTGGGGTCCCTGCGCAGGCACGTCAGCATGTGCGCTGCCATTGGGAAGAGGCGGGCCACGTCTGCTGGCACATCGACGTCAGTGCTGTCCTCATCCTCCTCCTCTGCCGCCTCATCCTCTCTCCACCCCCGCACCAACTCAGCTGCGCTGTGCTGATCCCCCTCATCAGCAGCCAGGTCAGGGACCTCCACCAAGTCCTCCTCCTCCTCCCCCTCAGAGGTGGACTGCGCAGCTGGTTGCCGCTCCTGCTGGTCCAAGGCTGCCGCTCCCTGTTCCAGCAAAGCATCGAGGGCCCTGTTCAGCAGAGAAACCAGGGGCACCCACTCGCAGACCATAGCATGGTCCCTGCTCACCATGTTTGTGGCCTGCAGGAAGGGAGCCAGCACTAAGCACACCTGCTGCATGTGCCTCCAGTCATCATCGGGGACGATGGACGGGAAGTTGCTGGTCTTGTCCCTTCTCAGAGCTGCGGAAACAGTGGCCAGGGCAAGGTACTGTTTGACAGCGCGCCTCTGTTCAACCAGACGCTCCAACATCGCCAGGGTGGAGTTCCAGCGAGTCGGAACGTCAAGGATCAGCCGATGGCGTGGCAGATCCAGCTCCTTTTGCACGTCTTCCAGGCTCGCACAGGCTGCAGCCGAGCGCCGGAAGTGACGCACAACATTCCTTGCCGTTTCCAGCAGTTCGCCCATCCCCTGGTAGGTGCGCAGGAACTTCTGCACCACCAGGTTCAGCACGTGGGCAAGACAGGGGATGTGGGTCAGGTTTCCCCTGTCTATTGCGGCAACCAGATTGGCCCCATTGTCGGCCACCACCTCTCCGACTCTGAGGCCTCTGGGGGTCAGCCAAATCCTCTCCTGCTCCTGGAGTTTGGCCAACACATGGGTTGCCGTCAGCTTGGTCTTCCCAAGGCTGACCAAGTGCAGCAGCGCTTGGCAGTGGCGGGCCTTCACGCTGCTGCTGAGGCGGGGGGTTTGGCCAGGTGTGCCGGAGGATGGCAGAGGATCGGAGGAACCTGCTGCAGTTCCCCTGAGCCTGCGGGGTGGCACCACCCACTGTGTTGCTGCTGCTGCTGTGCCCGCTGCTGCTCTCCCATCCTCACCCCCTTCCACCAAGCTGACCCAGTGGACAGTGAAGGACAGGTAGCGGCCTGTCCCGAAGCGGCTGCTCCAGGAGTCCATGGTGACGTGGACCCTTTCACCAACCGCGTGCTCCAGCCCTCGCTCCACATTGGCCATCACAAAGCGGTGCAGTGCAGGAATGGCCTTGCGGGAGAAAAAGTGTCTGCTGGGGAGCTGCCAGTCTGGGGCTGCGCAAGCAAGCAGCGCACGAATGTCGCTCCCCTCCTGCACGAGCGTGTACGGCAGGAGTTGGGAGCACATGGCCCGTGCCAGCAAGCCGTTCAGCTGCCGCACGCGACGGCTGCTGGGAGGCAGAGCCCTAACCACCCCCTGGAAGGACTCGCTCAAAAGGCTCTGGCGTGGCCTTTTGCTGACACGGGAATCAGCAGACACAGCAGAGGAGGCCACTGAGGACTGGCTGCCAGAACAGGCCTCAGTGTCGGCGGCAGGAGTTGCAGAGGGGGGAGGAGCAGTGCGTTTCCGCACTCCTGCTGGTGCTGCTGGAGGAGCAGGAGGGCGGGTGGCTGCTGTTGCTGCTGCTGCTGCTGAAGGCTGTGCAGTGATGGGTGTGGTGCCACTGCCAGCACCAGATGCCTTCAGCCTCTGGAACTCCTCATGCTGGTGGAAATGTTTAGCCGCAAGGTGGTTGATGAGCGAGCTGGTGCTGAACTTTAAGGGGTCTGCACCTCTGCTCAACTTACGCTGACAGTGGTTGCAAGTGGCGTACTTGCTGTACACAGTGGGCATGGTGAAAAAGCGCCAGATTGGTGACAGAAACATCCCCCTACGGCATGGAAGCGCTGCTGCCTGTCTCCCTGTGGTGGTTGGGGGGGGGGCTTGGGTGCGGCTGGTGGTGGTACTGGCTGATGCTGCTGCTGCTGCTGCTGAGCCTGAGACACCAGCAGGGTGTGGGACGCTGCCAATGCTTGCAATGATGCGCCTCCTTGCAAGGCCCACAAGCGCATCCTCCTCCTCCTCCTCAGAGCTGCTGAGGACGACATCCCCTGGAGGTGGTGGCACCCAGTCTCTGTCTGTCACCGGGTCATCATCATCATGCCCCTCCTGAAACATGTCCTGCTGGGATGATGACCCCCCAAACTCCTCTCCTGATGCATGGATGGGACGCTTGACTGTCGCCACAGTCTTGCTGTCCAATCCCTCCTCCCCCAAAGTGCCCATCAGCATCTCCTCCTCAAAATCGCCAACAACAGCAGACAATACCCTGATGGTGCCTGGGGTAAAAAGACTGCTGAGTGACAGGTCGGCGACTGATGGTGAACTGGCCTCCTCCCCAGGCCCTGCTGGGCGGCTGCTGCGAACAGGGGTGGTGGTGGTGGTGGTGGTGGTGGTGGTGAGGGTGGAGGCCTCGGATGCAGAGCTGATGGCGGGCTGCTCATCCTCCGTCATGAGTTGCACCACAGTGTCTGCATCCTTTTCCTCAATGGGACGTTTCCGACCCGGCTGGAGGAAAATGGGAGCAGGTGCTACACGCTGCTGCTGCTGTGTCTCTGCAGCGTGAGTTGCAGATACTCCTGCTGGGCGGCGCCCAAGGCGTCCACGGCCAGTGGCTATGGGAGGAATGTTAGCCACTGACGCTGCTGCTGCGGAACTGTGCATGGTGGCGCGCCCGCGGCCGCGGCTTGCCACAATGCTGCTCCCTCTCCTCCTGATTCCCTTGCTGCCCTTCCCCTTGCCCAAACCGCGCTGGCTGCCACTTCCAGACATCTTCAATGTTTTGGGCGTATAGACAAAAGTTTTTTAAAAGGGCGGGTGAAAAGTGGGGTACTTTAATGGAGTGGGTTGGTTGGTGAGGTGACTGAGTGAGTGTCCCCTAGTACAGTAAGTAAGTAGTAACAGTCAGGAAGTACAACTAGCAGTTACAATAATCAGTAGTAATCACAAGTAAATTTAGTGTGTGTACACTCAGACAGTGAGTGCACGCACGCAGGAGCTAGTAGCCTATGAACACAGTGACTGAGTGTCCTAGACTCCTAGTACAGTAAGAGTAAGTAGTAACAGTAAGTAGAACTAACTAATTACAATAATCAATCAGCGATCAGAAGGAAATGGAGTGTGGGTGTGTGTACACTCAGACAGTGAGTGCACGCACGCAGGAGCTAGTAGCCTATGAACACAGTGACTGAGTGTCCTAGACTCCTAGTACAGTAAGAGTAAGTAGTAACAGTAAGTAGAACTAACTAATTACAATAATCAATCAGCGATCAGAAGGAAATGGAGTGTGGGTGTGTGTACACTCAGACAGTGAGTGCACGCACGCAGGAGCTAGTAGCCTATGAACACAGTGACTGAGTGTCCTAGACTCCTAGTACAGTAAGAGTAAGTAGTAACAGTAAGTACAACTAACTAATTACGATAATCAATCAGCGATCAGAAGGAAATAGAGTGTGGGTGGTGTGTGTACACTCAGACAGTGAGTGACCGCACGCAGGAGCTAGTAGCCTATGGACAGTGACTGAGTGTCCTAGACTCCTAGTACAGTAAGAGTAAGTAGTAACAGTAAGTAGAACTAACTAATTACGATAATCAATCAGCGATCAGAAGGAAATGGAGTGTGGGTGTGTGTACACTCAGACAGTGAGTGCACGCACGCAGGAGCTAGTAGCCTATGGACAGTGACTGAGTGTCCTAGACTCCTAGTACAGTAAGAGTAAGTAGTAACAGTAAGTAGAACTAACTAATTACAATAATCAATCAGCGATCAGAAGGAAATGGAGTGTGGGTGGTGTGTGTACACTCAGACAGTGAGTGACCGCACGCAGGAGCTAGTAGCCCATGGACAGTGACTGAGTGTCCTAGACTCCTAGTACAGTAAGAGTAAGTAGTAACAGTAAGTAGAACTAACTAATTACGATAATCAATCAGCGATCAGAAGGAAATGGAGTGTGGGTGTGTGTACACTCAGACAGTGAGTGCACGCACGCAGGAGCTAGTAGCCTATGGACAGTGACTGAGTGTCCTAGACTCCTAGTACAGTAAGAGTAAGTAGTAACAGTAAGTAGAACTAACTAATTACAATAATCAATCAGCGATCAGAAGGAAATGGAGTGTGGGTGGTGTGTGTACACTCAGACAGTGAGTGACCGCACGCAGGAGCTAGTAGCCTATGAACACAGTGACTGAGTGTCCTAGACTCCTAGTACAGTAAGAGTAAGTAGTAACAGTAAGTAGAACTAACTAATTACAATAATCAATCAGCGATCAGAAGGAAATGGAGTGTGGGTGTGTGTACACTCAGACAGTGAGTGCACGCACGCAGGAGCTAGTAGCCTATGGACAGTGACTGAGTGTCCTAGACTCCTAGTACAGTAAGAGTAAGTAGTAACAGTAAGTAGAACTAACTAATTACAATAATCAATCAGCGATCAGAAGGAAATGGAGTGTGGGTGGTGTGTGTACACTCAGACAGTGAGTGACCGCACGCAGGAGCTAGTAGCCTATGAACACAGTGACTGAGTGTCCTAGACTCCTAGTACAGTAAGAGTAAGTAGTAACAGTAAGTAGAACTAACTAATTACAATAATCAATCAGCGATCAGAAGGAAATGGAGTGTGGGTGTGTGTACACTCAGACAGTGAGTGCACGCACGCAGGAGCTAGTAGCCTATGAACACAGTGACTGAGTGTCCTAGACTCCTAGTACAGTAAGAGTAAGTAGTAACAGTAAGTAGAACTAACTAATTACAATAATCAATCAGCGATCAGAAGGAAATGGAGTGTGGGTGGTGTGTGTACACTCAGACAGTGAGTGACCGCACGCAGGAGCTAGTAGCCTATGAACACAGTGACTGAGTGTCCTAGACTCCTAGTACAGTAAGAGTAAGTAGTAACAGTAAGTAGAACTATCTAATTACAATAATCAATCAGCGATCAGAAGGAAATGGAGTGTGGGTGTGTGTACACTCAGACAGTGAGTGCACGCACGCAGGAGCTAGTAGCCTATGAACACAGTGACTGAGTGTCCTAGACTCCTAGTACAGTAAGAGTAAGTAGTAACAGTAAGTAGAACTAACTAATTACAATAATCAATCAGCGATCAGAAGGAAATGGAGTGTGGGTGTGTGTACACTCAGACAGTGAGTGCACGCACGCAGGAGCTAGTAGCCTATGAACACAGTGACTGAGTGTCCTAGACTCCTAGTACAGTAAGAGTAAGTAGTAACAGTAAGTACAACTAACTAATTACGATAATCAATCAGCGATCAGAAGGAAATAGAGTGTGGGTGGTGTGTGTACACTCAGACAGTGAGTGACCGCACGCAGGAGCTAGTAGCCTATGGACAGTGACTGAGTGTCCTAGACTCCTAGTACAGTAAGAGTAAGTAGTAACAGTAAGTAGAACTAACTAATTACAATAATCAATCAGCGATCAGAAGGAAATGGAGTGTGGGTGTGTGTACACTCAGACAGTGAGTGCACGCACGCAGGAGCTAGTAGCCTATGAACACAGTGACTGAGTGTCCTAGACTCCTAGTACAGTAAGAGTAAGTAGTAACAGTAAGTAGAACTAACTAATTACAATAATCAATCAGCGATCAGAAGGAAATGGAGTGTGGGTGGTGTGTGTACACTCAGACAGTGAGTGACCGCACGCAGGAGCTAGTAGCCTATGAACACAGTGACTGAGTGTCCTAGACTCCTAGTACAGTAAGAGTAAGTAGTAACAGTAAGTAGAACTAACTAATTACAATAATCAATCAGCGATCAGAAGGAAATGGAGTGTGGGTGGTGTGTGTACACTCAGACAGTGAGTGACCGCACGCAGGAGCTAGTAGCCTATGAACACAGTGACTGAGTGTCCTAGACTCCTAGTACAGTAAGAGTAAGTAGTAACAGTAAGTAGAACTAACTAATTACAATAATCAATCAGCGATCAGAAGGAAATGGAGTGTGGGTGTGTGTACACACAGACAGTGAGTGCATGCACGCAGGAGCTAGTAGCCTATGAACACAGTGACTGAGTGTCCTAGACTCCTAGTACAGTAAGAGTAAGTAGTAACAGTAAGTAGAACTAACTAATTACAATAATCAATCAGCGATCAGAAGGAAATGGAGTGTGGGTGGTGTGTGTACACTCAGACAGTGAGTGACCGCACGCAGGAGCTAGTAGCCTATGAACACAGTGACTGAGTGTCCTAGACTCCTAGTACAGTAAGAGTAAGTAGTAACAGTAAGTAGAACTAACTAATTACAATAATCAATCAGCGATCAGAAGGAAATGGAGTGTGGGTGTGTGTACACTCAGACAGTGAGTGCACGCACGCAGGAGCTAGTAGCCTATGAACACAGTGACTAAGTGTCCTAGACTCCTAGTACAGTAAGAGTAAGTAGTAACAGTAAGTAGAACTAACTAATTACAATAATCAATCAGCGATCAGAAGGAAATGGAGTGTGGGTGTGTGTACACTCAGACAGTGAGTGCACGCACGCAGGAGCTAGTAGCCTATGAACACAGTGACTGAGTGTCCTAGACTCCTAGTACAGTAAGAGTAAGTAGTAACAGTAAGTACAACTAACTAATTACGATAATCAATCAGCGATCAGAAGGAAATAGAGTGTGGGTGGTGTGTGTACACTCAGACAGTGAGTGACCGCACGCAGGAGCTAGTAGCCTATGGACAGTGACTGAGTGTCCTAGACTCCTAGTACAGTAAGAGTAAGTAGTAACAGTAAGTAGAACTAACTAATTACAATAATCAATCAGCGATCAGAAGGAAATGGAGTGTGGGTGTGTGTACACTCAGACAGTGAGTGCACGCACGCAGGAGCTAGTAGCCTATGAACACAGTGACTGAGTGTCCTAGACTCCTAGTACAGTAAGAGTAAGTAGTAACAGTAAGTAGAACTAACTAATTACAATAATCAATCAGCGATCAGAAGGAAATGGAGTGTGGGTGGTGTGTGTACACTCAGACAGTGAGTGACCGCACGCAGGAGCTAGTAGCCTATGAACACAGTGACTGAGTGTCCTAGACTCCTAGTACAGTAAGAGTAAGTAGTAACAGTAAGTAGAACTAACTAATTACAATAATCAATCAGCGATCAGAAGGAAATGGAGTGTGGGTGTGTGTACACTCAGACTGTGAGTGACCGCACGCAGGAGCTAGTAGCCTATGAACACAGTGACTGAGTGTCCTAGACTCCTAGTACAGTAAGAGTAAGTAGTAACAGTAAGTAGAACTAACTAATTACAATAATCAATCAGCGATCAGAAGGAAATGGAGTGTGGGTGTGTGTACACTCAGACAGTGAGTGCACGCACGCAGGAGCTAGTAGCCTATGAACACAGTGACTGAGTGTCCTAGACTCCTAGTACAGTAAGAGTAAGTAGTAACAGTAAGTACAACTAACTAATTACGATAATCAATCAGCGATCAGAAGGAAATAGAGTGTGGGTGGTGTGTGTACACTCAGACAGTGAGTGACCGCACGCAGGAGCTAGTAGCCTATGGACAGTGACTGAGTGTCCTAGACTCCTAGTACAGTAAGAGTAAGTAGTAACAGTAAGTAGAACTAACTAATTACAATAATCAATCAGCGATCAGAAGGAAATGGAGTGTGGGTGTGTGTACACTCAGACAGTGAGTGCACGCACGCAGGAGCTAGTAGCCTATGAACACAGTGACTGAGTGTCCTAGACTCCTAGTACAGTAAGAGTAAGTAGTAACAGTAAGTAGAACTAACTAATTACAATAATCAATCAGCGATCAGAAGGAAATGGAGTGTGGGTGGTGTGTGTACACTCAGACAGTGAGTGACCGCACGCAGGAGCTAGTAGCCTATGGACAGTGACTGAGTGTCCTAGACTCCTAGTACAGTAAGAGTAAGTAGTAACAGTAAGTAGAACTAACTAATTACAATAATCAATCAGCGATCAGAAGGAAATGGAGTGTGGGTGGTGTGTGTACACTCAGACAGTGAGTGACCGCACGCAGGAGCTAGTAGCCTATGGACAGTGACTGAGTGTCCTAGACTCCTAGTACAGTAAGAGTAAGTAGTAACAGTAAGTAGAACTAACTAATTACAATAATCAATCAGCGATCAGAAGGAAATGGGGTGTGGGTGTGTGTACACTCAGACAGTGAGTGCACGCACGCAGGAGCTAGTAGCCTATGGACAGTGACTGAGTGTCCTAGACTCCTAGTACAGTAAGAGTAAGTAGTAACAGTAAGTAGAACTAACTAATTACGATAATCAATCAGCGATCAGAAGGAAATAGAGTGTGTGTTGTGTGTGTACACTCAGACAGTGAGTGCAGTGCGCACACGCAGGAGCTAGTAGCCTATATGAACAGTGACAGTGAGTGTCCCTACGGGTACAGTAAGAGTAAGTAGTAAGTAAGTACAACTAACTAACAATAATCTATCAGTAATCAGAAGGAAATAGAGTGTGTGTACACACAGACAGTGAGTGAGTGCACACACGCAGGAGCTAGCTAGTAGCCTATAAACAGTGACAGTCAGTGAGTGTCCTACTCCTAGTACAGTATAACTACAATACTATTAGTAAAGGACAGCAGAAATACTGGTATAGATGAGAGAAATAAACAGAGGACAGCTGCCCACAGAGGCAAGGCCCCCCTGAGGCCTAAACCTGTAAGCTTGCAGCAGCTGCCTGTCTCTAATGTAACACACAAGCTACTAACTAAAATACAATGTCTATCTAACTAACAACAATATAGGTGTATATGGCAGGTGTAGGTGAGCAAAAACGCTAGGTAAATGATCACAATAGAGCACTTGCTAAGCCAAAGCACAAAGGAGCAACTCTCTCTCTGTACAAGTCTCAGGCAAGCATGGAGAAACGGAACATGGCGGCCGCTATTTATAGGGTAGGGGCTGGCCAGGGTCCCCCTCTGTGATTGGCTGCCGTCAGAGGGCCTGGGAGCCCTCTGATTGGCTCTAAGGACATCAATCTGGGCTATGACGCTATTCGAGCTCGGTACCGAGCTCGAATAGCGCCGGGTTGCTCGAATAGCTCGAATAGTGAATGGGCTATTCGAGTGTACTCGGATAGCCCATTCGAATAGCTACAGCTATTCGGAGCTCGAATACCGAGCTCGAATAGCTGAAAAAGAGCTCGAATATTCGAGCTACTCGAATATTCGAGCTCTGCTGAGCACCACTAGCTTCAGTGAAATCCGTTTGCAAATCGGAGTGATAGATTAGAATCTAGAGCCAACGGTAAGTTTTCTATGTTAAACCATTACACCATTGAAAAACTGCTTACGTTTGCAATTGAAAGAAAAATGACTATAGTTGAAGAAGTAATGGCCCCTAAACTATGTTCTGGGATGAAAGTTACAGCTTCAGTGAAATCCGTTTGCAAATCGGAGTGATAGATTAGAATCTAGAGCCAACGGTAAGTTTTCTATGTTAAACCATTACACCATTGAAAAACTGGTTACGTTTGCAATTGAAAGAAAAATGACTGGGGGGCGCTAGAGAGGCGCCAGAGAGAGCAGAAGCTGGATCTCTGAGCTCCTCGCTGTGAGTTATATATCTGCCGTTTTTAGCTTGCTATTTGGGGCATGAGACACACCATCTGAAGCCTAAGGATCCGAGCAATGCAGAGGCTGTCCAATTCTTATCCCATAAGAAGCCGATCCAGCCATATCCCACTCGTTTCTCCGCTACGTTTCAAGAGGAGATTTACTACAAAGATGGCCGCCGTCCAGACGCCATGTGCTGGAGCTTCTTCTTCAGGCCCATCAGAGGATTCCGAATTGCATACGGAAGACCCTCAGCACAGGTCGCCTCCATCGCCGGTAATGGCATCAGTAATACAGCCGGATGCGCCTTTAGGAGGTATGTCATTCGCGGCCGATATGGCCTCTCCACTCGGCACATCCCCGGCCTCCCCTACAGATACTGCCCAGAGCCCTGCCATCCAAATAGGCGGCATGTCCGCCGAAGCACTCCTAGCCACCATTACGAACATTTTCCGTACGGAATTGTAGGCAGAACTAAAGCGGGCAGTTACGGAATTGTCAACCCAGATCAATGACATAGGGGAGCGGGTGCACACTTTAGAAAATCAAACAGATGACCTAATAATGGTGTCAAATGCGAACACTGCAAACATAGATACGCATGAGGACAGGCTAAACTTTATGGAAACAAAACTAGAAGATCTAGAGAATAGAAGTCGGAGGGCCAACATCCGTATTAGAGGGGTTCCGGAAACGGTAGAAGATGTGGAAGCAATGGCTACGAATCTCTTCCAGGCCATATTACCCCAGGTAGACCCCGCACAACTAAGGGTGATTAGAGCGCATCGGGCACTGGTCAGACCAAGAAATCCAGCACTACCTAGGGACATAATAGCTAAAATATGCACGGAAGATGCGAGGGACAATATCTTAAAAGCAGCAAGAGGCATGCAATCTCTCCCTGATCTCCCAAAATCCGTACAGTTATATGCGGATTTAGCACCTATTACAATACAAAAGCGAAGAGAGATGAAGCCATACACTGCAGCCCTCCAGAGAGATGCTATTAGATACAAATGGGGATTTCCCTTTGCACTCATCTTCAAAATTGGAAACAAGCAGCACATATGCAGAAGTCCAGATGATGCAGCTGGGGTGCTAACAGAAGCAAACATCCCATTTACAGTTCCAGACCCCCAACAATCCACACAAGATCAACAACTCCCATTACCTAGACGGGAACCAAGGAGAGACAGACAATGGACCACCGTAAGATCATCTAATTCTAGACGTACACAGGTGGATCAAGATTCTTCTGCGGATTAACTATTCTCAGTCCACTTTATGATGTTGGATATGAGTATATAGTATCTTGGTATAAGCAATATGCTTTTCAAAGAACCCCGAGATGCCAAATCTATCCAGTCAAAGGCCCTCTTGTTAAGTAGTTCAGGTGTTCCCACTTTATGATGTTGGGTTTCACCGAAGTTTTCTCCTCTTTACTTCCCTAGAAAAACCCACTTTATGATGTTGGGATGAGAACAGATATGCCCTGTTCTTAAATGACTTCTATTGATATGCACTAAATGTTTGCTTGTTGGGTTATATCCGTTATATAGTGGTGATTGGTTCATTTCATCTCACTCCTTTCATTATGGTATTTAGGACTGTAAATTTCTTATTTCTAAATGATATCAATCATATTTGTTTGTGGGGTAAAGTTAAGGTGACCTCTGGTCGTCTAGGTTGTTTCGGGTCATTGACCAATCCTATTGTTTTTTTTTTAAGGTTTTTATCTAGTTCATATCTTATGCAATGATGTAGCCAATCTAAGACTACTATCTAAATAACATTGTTATTTCTCATGTTCCAAATGTATATATTTGGCATATAAGGCAGGTAGACTCACTGTGCTTGCTGCCCCCCCTATGAAGGACACTAGGTGGTCGGTACTCTTATTGTTATTGACCGCCATCTATGGTCTTTCTACTCTGGTACTTCAGGTGCCGGTTAGAGCCTTTAAAGGCTACATTGAGATTATCTCCTCAGCTTGGGTTGAAATTGAATATTATGCTTTGAGAAACTTATTACAGTTCATTTTTTCTTCTTGGCTCCAGGTCCCTCAGCTTAAATTATATAGTGAAAAGAAAACCATAGTTCAAACCTATTAACATTCTGTCTCACAATGTCAGGGGTTTTAATTCACCTAACAAAAGGAGTAAGGCCTTCCAGACATACACCAAACACTCTCCTGATGTCCTGTTCTTACAGGAGACTCATTTCTCACCCACAAATCCACCCAAATATTTTCATAGACGTTTTAACAGAGTCTATACTGCTTCTTATAAGAAAAGGAGCAGAGGAGTTATGACACTCTTTTCAGACAATTTCCCGATAGAAATATCCTCTCATATAGCAGATGAAAATGGTACATATCTCATCATTCTAGGCACATACGAATCTAAGGTGTTATGCCTGGTGAATATGTATGCTCCCCCAAACCAAACTTATGATACTATATCAAAGATATCGGATCTCCTTCTTACTTTGAAATTCGATAGCCTGATATGGGCAGGCGATTTTAACACCACACCCAATGATTATATTGATAGATCAACTTCTCCACGTCCTTCAGTGGCGAAGAAAAATCGGGAATTCTTTCAAGACTTGTTTCGGCAACATTCTTTGGTGGATTCGTGGAGAGAACATAATGGTCCGAAAAGGGGGTATTCATGTTACTCAGCTCCACACAATTCATATTCTCGAGTAGATATGATCTTGATAACATCCTTATGCTCATCGGATTTAGCATATTCTAGACATATCTTATGCTCCTGGTCGGATCATGACATGGTCCTTACTGCATTGGCCTCTCCAGTTCCAAAAACATTGAGAGCTCCTTGGAGGCTTAATGAATCCCTTCTGGTAAATCCTACTATATGCTCTGAAATCACGGAATGTATCAATAATTATTTTAAGGAGAATGATACGGAGGATGTATCTGAGGCCACCTGTTGGATGGCCCATAAGGCAGTAATTAGAGGGGAACTCATGAAGAGATCTGCAAAAGCAAAGCGAGAGAGAGGTATTATTACCTCAAATCTAGAACAAAAAATAAATACTCTACATTGGGTAAATCAAAACCACCCTTCTAGATTTCTCCAGAAACAAATTTTTGATTTACAGACACAATTAGATACCATTTTGGGGGCCGAGGTCGAGAAGGCCATGAGGTGGACTGGAGCAATGTCATACGAGCAATACAATAAACCAAATAAATGGCTGGCCAAAAGACTACGATCCAAACAGGTTTCCAACAAAATACTTAAAATTAGAGATAAAAATGGATCTGTAACATCAAATCCGGATAAAATTTATGAGACTTTTTTTGAATATTATCAAAAGCTGTATGCTGATGACTTCCCTGCAGAAAATTCAGCTGATAGGGATACCTTTCTAAGAGATAATATTAAGGTCTCCTTGTCTAAGGATACAGCCAACCAATTAAGCTCCCCAATCACAGATGAGGAATTACATGAGGCCATCAAACGTCTTAAAAGGTCGAAGGCCCCAGGTCCGGATGGGCTGCCCTCTTTGTATTATAAAAAGTTTGAATATGACCTAAATACTCATCTACTAAAATTTTATAATTCTTTAATGTTAGGAAAATCCCCCCCGCAAGAATTTCTCACGTCTGCTATATGTATACTACACAAGCCCCCACGGGACTCGTTATTAACCAAAAATTATAGGCCCATTTCGCTTTTAGGAGTGGATTATAAAATTTTTACATCCATATTAGCCCATAGACTAAATACAGTCCTTCCAGCTTTAATCCATAAAGATCAGGTGGGATTTATCCCCCATAGACAGGCACCGGACAATATAAGAAAGGTGCTAGATATCCAACATCATTGCATGAAATCTGCCCAGACACTCGCCATTCTGTCATTGGACATGGAGAAAGCCTTTGACCGTATTAAATGGCCTTACATGACAAAGGTATTAGAAAATTATGGATTCACAGGAGGCTTCCTCAGAGCTATTTCAACCTTATACTCCTACCCATCAGCTTACCTAAAACTACCCTCTTATACACAAAATAGATTCCCCATTCAGAGAGGCACTAGGCAAGGCTGCCCCCTTTCACCAGGCATTTTCGCCCTGATGATAGAACCATTGGCATATAAAATTAGGAATACCCCAGAAATTCTTGGAATTCAAATCGGTCCTAAACAATATAAAGTGAATCTATTCGCGGATGATATCCTTTTGACCCTTTCCTCACCTCACACCTCTATCCCCAATCTGCTTAATATAATCCAACATTTCTCTACCTTCTCAGGATTCAAAATTAATATAGATAAATCAGAATTAATGATCTCACATATGCCCAATAGAAATGCCCAACACCTGGCAGAGACCTTGGGCTTACAACTACAACTAAAGTACATCATGTATCTTGGAATTAATCTGCCCAAAAATCCCAATAGCCTGTATGATGTAAATTACCCCTCAATGTATAGGAAATTAATAAATGATTTGGAGACATGGTCCAAGCTACCACTATCACTATTAGGTAAAATGCACTCTATTAAAATGACCTTATTCCCTAGATTGCTATATTTATTTAGAGTCCTTCCTGTCCCTATAAATAATTATCATTTATCCAACTTACAAGCCAAAATTCACAAGTTTATATGGTCAAACAAAAGAGCTAGAATAAGCTATTCCACCCTGGCAAGAACGAGAGATAGAGGAGGGCTTAATCTCCCTATCCTGCTCCAATACTATAGGGCAGATAGAATTTCCCAGTTGGCCACGGTTAATTCGGGGGATAGGACTCCACTATGGGCAGATATTGAATCCAGACTGATATCCCCTATGACAGTACAGGGGGTCATGTGGGCCAACAGGGTCCCACTTCAAAAGATTCAGGCCATGGCTCCGGTCCTTGCCTTTGCTCTGAGACTCTGGCGGAAGTGTAGATTCCTTCATAAGCTGCAATCTAAGGTTAGCTATATGTCCCAGATTTTCGGAAATCCTGATTTTCCTGCGGGCCTTTCCCCTAATCTCTTTTCCTGGTGGAAATTTAGAGGATTTGTAAGGCTAGCTAATTTTACATCTAGGTTTAAACTCATGACATTAAGAGACTTCTGTATAGAGAGAAATGTTCCTCCACAAGAATATGGTAGAGCCACTCAAATATTCAACTATCTCCACAAACTGAACATAAGCAATGACTTTATTGTATATACCACATTTGAAACTACATGCAAGAATGGCCCACTTGATAAAGGTTTGATTTCCAGTGTCTATTTCTTATTGACGAGAGATGAAAATTGCAATAAACTAAAATTTCAGCTAACATGGGAAAATGACTCTGGCAAAATTCTATCAGAACCGAGATGGGGTCATTGCTGTACTACACTTTTGAAAAACAGCCTCTTTTATTCATCAATAGAGACTTCGCTCAAGCTGCTGCACAGAGCTTATTTTACCCCTGATAGACTACATGCTTTCCCTGACATTGTGATAAATGATAAACATGGTCTCAATTGAGAATTATGAGGTGACCGAGGAGCCAAGTAAGATATCTGAGTTATAGAGATTAACTGATTGTTTATGGGTATATTTTCAACCCTTTAACCCTTTCCCTCCCCCTCCTCTTTCCCCACTCTCCCAGATTTTACCCCCGGAGAATCCCACAGGTATGATGTGGTAGTCCCACCCTGGGGATTCCCATGTATCCACTTCCCTTTCCCTGAGAGCCTCTTCCTTCCTTTGCCCCTACCCCTGCCCGGGAACTTAGTTCCCTTCCCCCTTAATATTTAAAATGTTGGTGTTATTTGTTCTGGTTCGTTTAAATTCAAATTGTACAACAGCTAAACTAGATCCTCATATTAGTTAATATGTCTGCTGTATTGATGATTCCCTTACGAGGGATTTTATTTGTACTGTTGTATGATGTTATCTTGCATTCTTTCATCTAATAAACACCCTTGAAACGAAAGAAAAATGACTATAGTTGAAGAAGTAATGGCCCCTAAACTATGTTCTGGGATGAAAGTTACAGCTTCAGTGAAATCCGTTTGCAAATCGGAGTGATAGATTAGAATCTAGAGCCAACGGTAAGTTTTCTATGTTAAACCATTACACCATTGAAAAACTGGTTACGTTTGCAATTGAAAGAAAAATGACTATTGTTGAAGAAGTAATGGCCCCTAAACTATGTTCTGGGATGAAAGTTACAGCTTCAGTGAAATCCGTTTGCAAATCGGAGTGATAGATTAGAATCTAGAGCCAACGGTAAGTTTTCTATGTTAAACCATTACACCATTGAAAAACTGGTTACGTTTGCAATTGAAAGAAAAATGACTATAGTTGAAGAAGTAATGGCCCCTAAACTATGTTCTGGGATGAAAGTTACAGCTTCAGTGAAATCCGTTTGCAAATCGGAGTGATAGATTAGAATCTAGAGCCAACGGTAAGTTTTCTATGTTAAACCATTACACCATTGAAAAACTGCTTACGTTTGCAATTGAAAGAAAAATGACTATAGTTGAAGAAGTAATGGCCCCTAAACTATGTTCTGGGATGAAAGTTACAGCTTCAGTGAAATCCGTTTGCAAATCGGAGTGATAGATTATAATCTAGAGCCAACTGTAAGTTTTCTATGTTAAACCATTACACCATTGAAAAACTGCTTACGTTTGCAATTGAAAGAAAAATGACTATAGTTGAAGAAGTAATGGCCCCTAAACTATGTTCTGGGATGAAAGTTACAGCTTCAGTGATATCTGTTTGCAAATCGGAGTGATAGATTAGAATCTAGAGCCAACGGTAAGTTTTCTATGTTAAACCATTACACCATTGAAAAACTGGTTACGTTTGCAATTGAAAGAAAAATGACTATAGTTGAAGAAGTAATGGCCCCTAAACTATGTTCTGGGATGAAAGTTACAGCTTCAGTGAAATCCATTTGCAAATCGTAGTGATAGATTAGAATCTAGAGCCAACGGTAAGTTTTCTATGTTAAACCATTACACCATTGAAAAACTGGTTACGTTTGCAATTGAAAGAAAAATGACGGGGCGCTGTTGAGCAGCTGAAGAGAGTGGATGTGTGCTCTCTGAGGCTCCTCAGAACGAGCTGAACCACCGCAACCACAGCGCACCAATCAGGGATCAACTTATAGATTCAGGTGGGGGAACCCCTGCGCTATGCACCAGCAGCCTCGGGAGAGTGTAAAGAGGACCCGCTCAAGTAAGATTCCACTTTTATCTCCCCTTCGTTTCAACCGCAGATTCTCTAAGATGGCCGCCAGCTCCGTCCCACGTGATGCCGGATCTGACGTCACGCGTAAAAACATGCGTACAAACGGGCAATCCATGCGTACAAATGATGAGTCTGCCAAGCGTACAAATAAGGAGGCAATGCGTATAAATATGGAGGCAACGCGTACATCTAACCAACAAGACACGCGTACAAACATGGAAGCAACGCGTACCATTGTGGATTCTATGCGTACTTCAGAGGGCGACTCGGGACGACCATATGATCCTACTATGCGTAATCTTAACGCGGAATTCTCACAAGCAAACTCCGACCCTGCACGCATATACGCATACAACCCATCCCAGATGAACACCCTCTGCCCTCCCCCAATACTCACAGGAGGCATGTCGGCCACAGACTTCATTGAAATAATGAAAAATATCTTTAGACAAGAACTACGTGAAGCTGTCACTGACTTATCCAGACAAATAACGGATATAGGGGAGAGAGTGAACACTCTGGAAACCCAGACAGATGAGATTGCGCTTTCCTCGAGTGCAAACACGGCAGCCATTAAACAACACGATTCCAGGCTTGACACGGTCGAGGATAAACTCGAGGACCTTGAAAACCGCAGCAGAAGGGCCAACATCAGAATTAGAGGCCTACCTGAGAGCGTAGAGGACCTTGACGCCACGGCAGCAAATCTCTTTGCTTCCCTTCTCCCGCAGATAGACCAATCTCTTCTCCGTGTGGTAAGGATTCACAGAGCACTGGTGAGGCCGAGAAACCCTGAGCTACCACGGGATGTGATAGCAAAGATATGCTCAGAGGACACCCGGGACAAAATTCTCCTTGCAGCGAGAGACCTTACCTCCCTTCCCGGTCTACCACAATCGGTCCAGATCTTTGCGGATCTGGCCCCGTCCACTATCCAGAAAAGGAGACTGATGAGACCCTATACCATGGCTCTCCAAAAAGAAGCAATCCGTTACAGATGGGGCTTTCCCTTCTCCCTCTCCTTTCGAGTAGGCGGTAAGCTATATGTATGCAGAACAACGGAGGACGCAGCTGAAGCCCTCCAGGAACTGAAGATCCCTTATGTCCTACCGGAACAACGCACTGGAACATTTGGTCAACCCAGATCGCCGAGAGCCTCTACCTCCTGGACACGAGTTCAGAATAACTCCTCCAGAAATAGAAATAGGAGAAACTCACCTACTTCTCAACATAGAGATCCTTCTCCTCATTCCAGTATCCCGGCCGAGGAAGAGGAAAACGCTTCATCTCGCCCAGACTCACCACCTCCGCTGGAAGACGTTTAGGCGTCCCTTTACTTCATCCTCTAAATCTAACCTTTCTCGTCTGACACCTCTTGCTCCACAGCGCGTTTGTCACAAGCAGGCTAAAACTGTTCCTTGCTCAGCTTGGCACCCTTGAAGGATACCCACTATGCTAGGGTAGAACCTGGCCCATACCCTCTCCTCACTATAGTGGGCAAGCTTGCAATAAGAAATAGTGTTCACTTTATGATGCTGAACCGAAGATTTCCTCTTATTGCGACAGACATAAACTGCTACAAGCAGAATCACAACCGTTCACTTTATGATGTTGAACGGAAGATCCTCCCACTTCGCAATAGATATTAAAGCGACACCTGGAGCTAACTACCAGTGTTCACTTTATGATGCTGAACTGAAGATTGCCTCCTCTTGCAATAGACATAATTGCAAAAGGCTAAAGAACTCTGGTTCACTTTATGATGTTGAGCCGAAGACATGGATCATCTTCCTCCTCACATCCATATAAGAACTCATTATATGGTAATATGCTAGATTCTGTTGTTTAACAAAGTTAATGTGTTTCTTAAGTACACTTCCTAACCTTTTGGATTGTTTTCTATGTTCCATACTATTTGAGATGCTTCTTATGTTATCTGTTCACTGCTCATAATCCGCCAAGGGTTCATTGCTTACTACAAGCCTGATCCCCTGATTGGCTTTTTGAAACTATAATGTTATTGGTGGTAATGCTCGTTGTTGGCTGTTACCCCCCAATAGGTAGGGTTAGTGCGGGGTTATTATTTAATCTTCCGACCCCCACACCTTCCTGATGATAGCACTGTTTGTGCTCTTTCTCACCCCCCCTGGGTCCGGGTCCCTGGGAGGGTGGCTTCTTGGTCCCACATCACGACATCAATTATATCTGTATACTCCCATCTCACCATCCCTCTGTCCTAGGAGAAACTTGTGCAAAGCCCACCCTGATTACCATGTCTTCTAGACCCATCACTGTTATTTCCCAAAATGCCAGAGGCCTTTGTTCACCACAAAGACGCTCCATGGCGTTAACTAACCTCATTAAACATAGGCCAGATATCCTATGTATACAGGAAACCCACTTTGCACCCACTGCTATACCTAAATTCTACCACAAAAAATATAAGAGATTCTACACATCTTCTTACAAAAGAAGAAGTAGAGGTGTTATCACCTTAGTCTCTAACGATTTCCCAATTGAAGTAACATCACATCTCTCTGACGAGTCAGGAACTTATTCTATCCTATTAGGTAACTTTGAAAACAAGATACTGTGTATCGTTAATTTGTATGCTCCCCCAACCATTAGCTCCCAAACCTTAACGAAAGTCTCTAATCTTCTCCTTTCCCTGAAATTTGACACGATAATTTGGTCAGGAGACTTTAACGACACCCCTAACGCCCAGTTAGATAGATCATCCCCAGCCAGACCTTCGGATGCAAAACAAAGTAAAAAAAGGTTCGAGGAGTTGTTCAGAATGCACTCAATATCTGACACTTGGAGAGAATACAATGGATCCAAGAAGGGATATTCCTTTCATTCCAAAACGCATAATACATACTCCCGTATTGACATGGTTCTGGTTACCTCCTCGTGCCTTGATGCGCTAATGTACTCAAGACATCTCTTAACTACCTGGTCAGATCATGACGCAGTGATGACGGTCATGAGATCCCCAATACCCAAAACAAATCGCCCCCCGTGGAGGCTCAATGAATCTTTGTTGATTAACCCTGACATTAAAGACCGAATTGACACTTGCCTACAGAATTTCTTCCGTGAAAATGATACCCCAGACATTAACCAAGGAATCTGCTGGTCTGCCCACAAGGCAGTAATCAGGGGAGAACTAATCAAGGCAGGATCGAAGTATAAAAGAGATAAAGGAATAATTATATCTAATATAGAATATAAACTATATAACCTCCATGAGCTCAACCAATCCAACCGATCAAGATTTTTAGCAAAACAAATAACCGATCTCCAACTACAGCTCAATACAATCTTGGGTTCGGATACAGAAAAAGCCCTGAGATGGTTAGGTGCAAAAACATACATTCACTTAAACAAGCCAAACACTTGGCTGGCCAAAAAGCTCCGTTCCCAACAAACAATTAATAATATATCTAAAATTCGTGACTCGGATGGTAAGGTCACCTCAAACCCAGGAAAAATCTATAACACATTCTTACAATATTATAAGAAACTTTACAGTGACGAACCTCATAATAGTGAGGCCCAAAATGCTGAAGCCTTCCTTAAAGAAACTATTAATATCACTTTATCTCAAACATCCCTTAAGTCGCTAAATGCTCCTGTTTCGTCCGAGGAACTCCACGAAGCTATAAAAAAGTTAAAACGTTCAAAAGCCCCAGGCCCGGATGGTCTTTCTGCAATCTATTATAAAAAATTTGAGGATACGCTATCTCCCCATCTCCTAAAATTCTTCAATTACCTGATGAAGGGTGGCACTCCCCCCCCAGATTTCCTAACCTCAGCTATCTGTGTTATACCAAAACCACCTAGAGATCCCCTGTCCACCAAAAATTACAGACCAATCTCGCTACTCGGCGTGGATTATAAATTGTTTACCTCTATCCTGGCCATTAGAATCAACTCTGTCCTGCCTGCTCTTGTACATAAAGATCAGGTGGGCTTTATCCCACACCGACAGGCCCCGGACAATATACGGAAGATCTTAAACCTTCAACATCACTGCCTTCGTACTTCTCAACGGTTGGCCACACTATCCTTAGACATGGAGAAAGCTTTTGATAGCATTAAATGGCAATACATGTTTGCGACACTTCAAAAGTTTGGCTTTTCCGGGGAATTTATGAACGCAGTCAAAGCACTATACTCTAAACCCTCCGCATATCTGAAACTCCCAGCCCAATCGATAACACACTTCCCCATACTGAGAGGCACTAGGCAAGGGTGTCCTCTATCCCCGGCAATATTTGCCATTGTAATAGAACCACTAGCACTAAAAATACGGGCTTCCTCGGACGTGATGGGAGTTAAGTTAGGTAAAACAGAACACAAATTAAGTCTCTTTGCAGACGACATACTTTTGACCCTTACTTCACCATATACCTCCATCCCCAATCTTCTGAAAATATTGCAAAGATTCTCTAGTTTTTCCGGTCTAAGGCTGAATTTAGACAAATCAGAGATGATGATCTCTGGGATTTCTCATACAGAGGCGCAGAATTTAGCCCATTCCCTGGGAATAATACATCAGCCTAGGTACTTGAAATACCTGGGAATTAACCTGCCTTTAGACCCTTCCAAGCTCTATGAAGTTAATTACCCCGCTATGTATAGAAAATTGACCTCAGACCTCGCCACTTGGTCATCTTATCCGTTGTCATTATTAGGGAGATGCAACGCGGTCAAAATGACTCTCTTCCCGAGACTTCTATATTTATTTAGAGTGCTCCCCATACCCATTAAAATGGGAGCGTTGGCGTCCTTCCAAAAAGCAATTCATCAATTTATCTGGAAACACCGCAGAGCCAGACTAGCTTATGCTACCCTATCTCGGCCAAAAGCGTTAGGAGGTCTAAATGTCCCTGTCCTGAAACAATATTATACAGCAGCAAGACTCTCACAATTGGCAGTGGCTAACTATAAATTCATACAGCCTCTTTGGGTTGATATTGAGTCAACATTACTACACCCTCTCTCACTGAAAGGACTAATGTGGGCCCACAAGCCCCTATATAACAAATTTAAACAGATATCCCCATACTCAGCATATTCCATATCCATTTGGCTTAAACATAGATACAAACACAGACTTCAAGCCAACCCAAGCTGTATGACTAGACTCATAGGCAACCCAGACTTCCCCCCTGGGTTCCAGTCACAAGCCTTTCAATGGTGGACCAGCAGATCCCTAGACACAGTGGGCAGATTTCTCACCTCATTTAAAATTAGTGCTAAGCATTCTTTTTGTTTGGAAAATCATGTCCCACCACGTGAACTATATCGAGCTTCACGAATCTTTGAATATTTGGACTCCATTGACCCCCGAAAGGAAGTGCTGGTATACACGCCATTTGAAACCAGATGTAAGAATGGAAACCTGGACAAGGGTCTGATCTCAGACATATACAGCACTCTAGTTCAGGACACAATGGACCCCAAAACCAAGTCGATGACAGATTGGGAGTCTGATTTGCAGATTACCATATCTGATACCCGATGGCCTCACTGCTGCTCGACCCTCTTGAAGGGCAGTCTATACTACTCCTCAATTGAAACCTCGTTGAGACTCCTACACAGAACCTACTATACCCCGGTCAGGATCCATGCCTTTGACCCCACCCAGTCAGACTTGTGCTACAGAGGCTGTAAAATGAAGGGCGACTTAATTCATATGTGGTGGGCGTGCCCTAAAGCATCCCGATACTGGTCTAACATTTGGTCCAAAGCTTGTCTAATACTGCAAAAAACCGCAGAAACTGACCCAACGGTTGTACTACTAGGGAACAGACCCACTGGCTTTTCTAACAGTGAAAATAAACTTCTCCATCACATTCTAGCCTTAGCCAAGCGTAATTTAGCATTCCATTGGAAATCGCTTAATATCCCAGAAGACCCGGTATTTAAGCAATTGAACGAGGTCATGCTTTATGAACACATCACGGCTAAACTTTATGATACCCTTGATGTTTTTACGAAAACATGGACCCCTTGGATTGATTGGCAGAGTAATGCAGGACTATCATTTACTCTACATACCTTTTAACCCTCTCTGGCTTTGGGAATATCTCTAGGATGGTTATCACCTTTTGATTACTTATGCTCCTCTTAGAACATGGATGGTCATTGATACATATCATGCAGGTTGATGGATGTTGGGGCTAACCCCTATTCTAACCCGGAATTCTCCCTCTTTCTTTCCTTTCCTTTCTCTCTTTTTCTTTCCTTTCTCATTTTCTCCCTTCACTCTCTCCTCCAGGAAGTGCCTGTCGGCATGTAGTGGTAACCCCACCCACGGGCCTTCCACTCTTCTATGCTCTTACTATCTTTTCATTCTCTTTTATCTCTCTCATCTCACATCCTATCTTTCCCTCCTGAGATGAGATTTATAAATAAAAAAATTACCTGGGTTGTTCTAGTTAAATAGTTTTAGCATTTCTATGCTACCTTATGCATGGTTCATTATCATTTTATGTTAAACTTGTGCTATATGTAGCATTACTTCTTAAAGTATAAGACAATTGCTTTCCCCCAAGGGGGCTGTATAAGCAGTGAATGCATAATTTGTACATGTGACTTTTACAACTAATAAACACCCTTGAAACAGAAAGAAAAATGACTATAGTTGAAGAAGTAATGGCCCCTAAACTATGTTCTGGGATGAAAGTTACAGCTTCAGTGAAATCCGTTTGCAAATCGGAGTGATAGATTAGAATCTAGAGCCAACGGTAAGTTTTCTATGTTAAACCATTACACCATTGAAAAACTGCTTACGTTTGCAATTGAAAGAAAAATGACTATAGTTGAAGAAGTAATGGCCCCTAAACTATGTTCTGGGATGAAAGTTACAGCTTCAGTGAAATCCGTTTGCAAATCGGAGTGATAGATTAGAATCTAGAGCCAACGGTAAGTTTTCTATGTTAAACCATTACACCATTGAAAAACTGCTTACGTTTGCAATTGAAAGAAAAATGACTATAGTTGAAGAAGTAATGGCCCCTAAACTATGTTCTGGGATGAAAGTTACAGCTTCAGTGAAATCCGTTTGCAAATCGGAGTGATAGATTATAATCTAGAGCCAACTGTAAGTTTTCTATGTTAAACCATTACACCATTGAAAAACTGCTTACGTTTGCAATTGAAAGAAAAATGACTATAGTTGAAGAAGTAATGGCCCCTAAACTATGTTCTGGGATGAAAGTTACAGCTTCAGTGAAAGCCGTTTGCAAATCGGAGTGATAGATTAGAATCTAGAGCCAACGGTAAGTTTTCTATGTTAAACCATTACACCACTGAAAAACTGGTTACGTTTGCAATTGAAAGAAAAATGACTATAGTTGAAGAAGTAATGGCCCCTAAACTATGTTCTGGGATGCAAGTTACAGCTTCAGTGAAATCCGTTTGCAAATCGGAGTGATAGATTAGAATCTAGAGCCAACGGTAAGTTTTCTATGTTAAACCATTACACCATTGAAAAACTGGTTACGTTTGCAATTGAAAGAAAAATGACTATAGTTGAAGAAGTAATGGCCCCTAAACTATGTTCTGGGATGAAAGTTACAGCTTCAGTGAAATCCATTTGCAAATCGTAGTGATAGATTAGAATCTAGAGCCAACGGTAAGTTTTCTATGTTAAACCATTACACCATTGAAAAACTGGTTACGTTTGCAATTGAAAGAAAAATGACTATAGTTGAAGAAGTAATGGCCCCTAAACTATGTTCTGGGATGAAAGTTACAGCTTCAGTGAAATCCGTTTTCAAATCGGAGTAATAGATTAGAATCTAGAGCCAACGGTAAGTTTTCTATGTTAAACCATTACACCACTGAAAAACTGGTTACGTTTGCAATTGAAAGAAAAATGACTATAGTTGAAGAAGTAATGGCCCCTAAACTATGTTCTGGGATGAAAGTTACAGCTTCAGTGAAATCCGTTTGCAAATCGGAGTGATAGATTAGAATCTAGAGCCAACGGTAAGTTTTCTATGTTAAACCATTACACCACTGAAAAACTGGTTACGTTTGCAATTGAAAGAAAAATGACTATAGTTGAAGAAGTAATGGCCCCTAAACTATGTTCTGGGATGAAAGTTACAGCTTCAGTGATATCCGTTTGCAAATCGGAGTGATAGATTAGAATCTAGAGCCAACGGTAAGTTTTCTATGTTAAACCATTACACCATTGAAAAACTGGTTACGTTTGCAATTGAAAGAAAAATGACTATAGTTGAAGAAGTAATGGCCCCTAAACTATGTTCTGGGATGAAAGTTACAGCTTCAGTGAAATCCGTTTGCAAATCGGAGTGATAGATTAGAATCTAGAGCCAACGGTAAGTTTTCTATGTTAAACCATTACACCATTGAAAAACTGCTTACGTTTGCAATTGAAAGAAAAATGACTATAGTTGAAGAAGTAATGGCCCCTAAACTATGTTCTGGGATGAAAGTTACAGCTTCAGTGAAATCCGTTTGCAAATCGGAGTGATAGATTAGAATCTAGAGCCAACGGTAAGTTTTCTATGTTAAACCATTACACCATTGAAAAACTGCTTACGTTTGCAATTGAAAGAAAAATGACTATAGTTGAAGAAGTAATGGCCCCTAAACTATGTTCTGGGATGAAAGTTACAGCTTCAGTGAAATCCGTTTGCAAATCGGAGTGATAGATTAGAATCTAGAGCCAACGGTAAGTTTTCTATGTTAAACCATTACACCATTGAAAAACTGGTTACGTTTGCAATTGAAAGAAAAATGACTATAGTTGAAGAAGTAATGGCCCCTAAACTATGTTCTGGGATGAAAGTTACAGCTTCAGTGAAATCCGTTTGCAAATCGGAGTGATAGATTAGAATCTAGAGCCAACGGTAAGTTTTCTATGTTAAACCATTACACCATTGAAAAACTGGTTACGTTTGCAATTGAAAGAAAAATGACTATAGTTGAAGAAGTAATGGCCCCTAAACTATGTGCTGGGATGAAAGTTACAGCTTCAGTGAAATCCGTTTGCAAATCGGAGTGATAGATTAGAATCTAGAGCCAACGGTAAGTTTTCTATGTTAAACCATTACACCATTGAAAAACTGGTTACGTTTGCAATTGAAAGAAAAATGACTATAGTTGAAGAAGTAATGGCCCCTAAACTATGTTCTGGGATGAAAGTTACAGCTTCAGTGAAATCCGTTTGCAAATCGGAGTGATAGATTAGAATCTAGAGCCAACGGTAAGTTTTCTATGTTAAACCATTACACCATTGAAAAACTGCTTACGTTTGCAATTGAAAGAAAAATGACTATAGTTGAAGAAGTAATGGCCCCTAAACTATGTTCTGGGATGAAAGTTACAGCTTCAGTGAAATCGGTTTGCAAATCGGAGTGATAGATTAGAATCTAGAGCCAACGGTAAGTTTTCTATGTTAAACCATTACACCATTGAAAAACTGGTTACGTTTGCAATTGAAAGAAAAATGACTATAATTGAAGAAGTAATGGCACCTAAACTATGTTCTGGGATGAAAGTTACAGCTTCAGTGAAATCCGTTTGCAAATCGGAGTGATAGATTAGAATCTAGAGCCAACGGTAAGTTTTCTATGTTAAACCATTACACCATTGAAAAACTGGTTACGTTTGCAATTGAAAGAACAATGACTATAGTTGAAGAAGTAATGGCCCCTAAACTATGTTCTGGGATGAAAGTTACAGCTTCAGTGAAATCCGTTTGCAAATCGGAGTGATAGATTAGAATCTAGAGCCAACGGTAAGTTTTCTATGTTAAACCATTACACCATTGAAAAACTGGTTACGTTTGCAATTGAAAGAAAAATGACTATAGTTGAAGAAGTAATGGCCCCTAAACTATGTTCTGGGATGAAAGTTACAGCTTCAGTGAAATCCGTTTGCAAATCGGAGTGATAGATTAGAATCTAGAGCCAACGGTAAGTTTTCTATGTTAAACCATTACACCATTGAAAAACTGGTTACGTTTGCAATTGAAAGGAAAATGACTATAGTTGAAGAAGTAATGGCCCCTAAACTATGTTCTGGGATGAAAGTTACAGCTTCAGTGAAATCCGTTTTCAAATCGGAGTAATAGATTAGAATCTAGAGCCAACGGTAAGTTTTCTATGTTAAACCATTACACCATTGAAAAACTGGTTACGTTTGCAATTGAAAGAAAAATGACTATAGTTGAAGAAGTAATGGCCCCTAAACTATGTTCTGGGATGAAAGTTACAGCTTCAGTGAAATCCGTTTGCAAATCGGAGTGATAGATTAGAATCTAGAGCCAACGGTAAGTTTTCTATGTTAAACCATTACACCATTGAAAAACTGGTTACGTTTGCAATTGAAAGAAAAATGACTATAGTTGAAGAAGTAATGGCCCCTAAACTATGTTCTGGGATGAAAGCTACAGCTTCAGTGAAATCCGTTTGCAAATCGGAGTGATAGATTAGAATCTAGAGCCAACGGTAAGTTTTCTATGTTAAACCATTACACCACTGAAAAACTGGTTACGTTTGCAATTGAAAGAAAAATGACTATAGTTGAAGAAGTAATGGCCCCTAAACTATGTTCTGGGATGCAAGTTACAGCTTCAGTGAAATCCGTTTGCAAATCGGAGTGATAGATTAGAATCTAGAGCCAACGGTAAGTTTTCTATGTTAAACCATTACACCATTGAAAAACTGGTTACGTTTGCAATTGAAAGAAAAATGACTATAGTTGAAGAAGTAATGGCCCCTAAACTATGTTCTGGGATGAAAGTTACAGCTTCAGTGAAATCCATTTGCAAATCGTAGTGATAGATTAGAATCTAGAGCCAACGGTAAGTTTTCTATGTTAAACCATTACACCATTGAAAAACTGGTTACGTTTGCAATTGAAAGAAAAATGACTATAGTTGAAGAAGTAATGGCCCCTAAACTATGTTCTGGGATGAAAGTTACAGCTTCAGTGAAATCCGTTTGCAAATCGGAGTGATAGATTAGAATCTAGAGCCAACGGTAAGTTTTCTATGTTAAACCATTACACCATTGAAAAACTGGTTACGTTTGCAATTGAAAGAAAAATGACTATAGTTGAAGAAGTAATGGCCCCTAAACTATGTTCTGGGATGAAAGTTACAGCTTCAGTGAAATCCGTTTGCAAATCGGAGTGATAGATTAGAATCTAGAGCCAACGGTAAGTTTTCTATGTTAAACCATTACACCATTGAAAAACTGGTTACGTTTGCAATTGAAATAAAAATGACTATAGTTGAAGAAGTAATGGCCCCTAAACTATGTTCTGGGATGAAAGTTACAGCTTCAGTGAAATCCGTTTGCAAATCGGAGTGATAGATTAGAATCTAGAGCCAACGGTAAGTTTTCTATGTTAAACCATTACACCATTGAAAAACTGGTTACGTTTGCAATTGAAAGAAAAATGACTATAGTTGAAGAAGTAATGGCCCCTAAACTATGTTCTGGGATGAAAGTTACAGCTTCAGTGAAATCCGTTTTCAAATCGGAGTAATAGATTAGAATCTAGAGCCAACGGTAAGTTTTCTATGTTAAACCATTACACCACTGAAAAACTGGTTACGTTTGCAATTGAAAGAAAAATGACTATAGTTGAAGAAGTAATGGCCCCTAAACTATGTTCTGGGATGAAAGTTACAGCTTCAGTGAAATCCGTTTGCAAATCGGAGTGATAGATTAGAATCTAGAGCCAACGGTAAGTTTTCTATGTTAAACCATTACACCACTGAAAAACTGGTTACGTTTGCAATTGAAAGAAAAATGACTATAGTTGAAGAAGTAATGGCCCCTAAACTATGTTCTGGGATGAAAGTTACAGCTTCAGTGATATCCGTTTGCAAATCGGAGTGATAGATTAGAATCTAGAGCCAACGGTAAGTTTTCTATGTTAAACCATTACACCATTGAAAAACTGGTTACGTTTGCAATTGAAATAAAAATGACTATAGTTGAAGAAGTAATGGCCCCTAAACTATGTTATGGGATGAAAGTTACAGCTTCAGTGAAATCCGTTTGCAAATCGGAGTGATAGATTAGAATCTAGAGCCAACGGTAAGTTTTCTATGTTAAACCATTACACCATTGAAAAACTGCTTACGTTTGCAATTGAAAGAAAAATGACTATAGTTGAAGAAGTAATGGCCCCTAAACTATGTTCTGGGATGAAAGTTACAGCTTCAGTGAAATCCGTTTGCAAATCGGAGTGATAGATTAGAATCTAGAGCCAACGGTAAATTTTCTATGTTAAACCATTACACCATTGAAAAACTGCTTACGTTTGCAATTGAAAGAAAAATGACTATAGTTGAAGAAGTAATGGCCCCTAAACTATGTTCTGGGATGAAAGTTACAGCTTCAGTGAAATCCGTTTGCAAATCGGAGTGATAGATTAGAATCTAGAGCCAACGGTAAGTTTTCTATGTTAAACCATTACACCATTGAAAAACTGGTTACGTTTGCAATTGAAAGAAAAATGACTATAGTTGAAGAAGTAATGGCCCCTAAACTATGTTCTGGGATGAAAGTTACAGCTTCAGTGAAATCCGTTTGCAAATCGGAGTGATAGATTAGAATCTAGAGCCAACGGTAAGTTTTCTATGTTAAACCATTACACCATTGAAAAACTGGTTACGTTTGCAATTGAAAGAAAAATGACTATAGTTGAAGAAGTAATGGCCCCTAAACTATGTGCTGGGATGAAAGTTACAGCTTCAGTGAAATCCGTTTGCAAATCGGAGTGATAGATTAGAATCTAGAGCCAACGGTAAGTTTTCTATGTTAAACCATTACACCATTGAAAAACTGGTTACGTTTGCAATTGAAAGAAAAATGACTATAGTTGAAGAAGTAATGGCCCCTAAACTATGTTCTGGGATGAAAGTTACAGCTTCAGTGAAATCCGTTTGCAAATCGGAGTGATAGATTAGAATCTAGAGCCAACGGTAAGTTTTCTATGTTAAACCATTACACCATTGAAAAACTGCTTACGTTTGCAATTGAAAGAAAAATGACTATAGTTGAAGAAGTAATGGCCCCTAAACTGTGTTCTGGGATGAAAGTTACAGCTTCAGTGAAATCGGTTTGCAAATCGGAGTGATAGATTAGAATCTAGAGCCAACGGTAAGTTTTCTATGTTAAACCATTACACCATTGAAAAACTGGTTACGTTTGCAATTGAAAGAAAAATGACTATAATTGAAGAAGTAATGGCACCTAAACTATGTTCTGGGATGAAAGTTACAGCTTCAGTGAAATCCGTTTGCAAATCGGAGTGATAGATTAGAATCTAGAGCCAACGGTAAGTTTTCTATGTTAAACCATTACACCATTGAAAAACTGGTTACGTTTGCAATTGAAAGAAAAATGACTATAGTTGAAGAAGTAATGGCCCCTAAACTATGTTCTGGGATGAAAGTTACAGCTTCAGTGAAATCCGTTTGCAAATCGGAGTGATAGATTAGAATCTAGAGCCAACGGTAAGTTTTCTATGTTAAACCATTACACCATTGAAAAACTGGTTACGTTTGCAATTGAAAGAAAAATGACTATAGTTGAAGAAGTAATGGCCCCTAAACTATGTGCTGGGATGAAAGTTACAGCTTCAGTGAAATCCGTTTGCAAATCGGAGTGATAGATTAGAATCTAGAGCCAACGGTAAGTTTTCTATGTTAAACCATTACACCATTGAAAAACTGGTTACGTTTGCAATTGAAAGAAAAATGACTATAGTTGAAGAAGTAATGGCCCCTAAACTATGTTCTGGGATGAAAGTTACAGCTTCAGTGAAATCCGTTTGCAAATCGGAGTGATAGATTAGAATCTAGAGCCAACGGTAAGTTTTCTATGTTAAACCATTACACCATTGAAAAACTGCTTACGTTTGCAATTGAAAGAAAAATGACTATAGTTGAAGAAGTAATGGCCCCTAAACTATGTTCTGGGATGAAAGTTACAGCTTCAGTGAAATCGGTTTGCAAATCGGAGTGATAGATTAGAATCTAGAGCCAACGGTAAGTTTTCTATGTTAAACCATTACACCATTGAAAAACTGGTTACGTTTGCAATTGAAAGAAAAATGACTATAATTGAAGAAGTAATGGCACCTAAACTATGTTCTGGGATGAAAGTTACAGCTTCAGTGAAATCCGTTTGCAAATCGGAGTGATAGATTAGAATCTAGAGCCAACGGTAAGTTTTCTATGTTAAACCATTACACCATTGAAAAACTGGTTACGTTTGCAATTGAAAGAAAAATGACTATAGTTGAAGAAGTAATGGCCCCTAAACTATGTTCTGGGATGAAAGTTACAGCTTCAGTGAAATCCGTTTGCAAATCGGAGTGATAGATTAGAATCTAGAGCCAACGGTAAGTTTTCTATGTTAAACCATTACACCATTGAAAAACTGGTTACGTTTGCAATTGAAAGAAAAATGACTATAGTTGAAGAAGTAATGGCCCCTAAACTATGTTCTGGGATGAAAGTTACAGCTTCAGTGAAATCCGTTTGCAAATCGGAGTGATAGATTAGAATCTAGAGCCAACGGTAAGTTTTCTATGTTAAACCATTACACCATTGAAAAACTGGTTACGTTTGCAATTGAAAGGAAAATGACTATAGTTGAAGAAGTAATGGCCCCTAAACTATGTTCTGGGATGAAAGTTACAGCTTCAGTGAAATCCGTTTTCAAATCGGAGTAATAGATTAGAATCTAGAGCCAACGGTAAGTTTTCTATGTTAAACCATTACACCATTGAAAAACTGGTTACGTTTGCAATTGAAAGAAAAATGACTATAGTTGAAGAAGTAATGGCCCCTAAACTATGTTCTGGGATGAAAGTTACAGCTTCAGTGAAATCCGTTTGCAAATCGGAGTGATAGATTAGAATCTAGAGCCAACGGTAAGTTTTCTATGTTAAACCATTACACCATTGAAAAACTGGTTACGTTTGCAATTGAAAGAAAAATGACTATAGTTGAAGAAGTAATGGCCCCTAAACTATGTTCTGGGATGAAAGCTACAGCTTCAGTGAAATCCGTTTGCAAATCGGAGTGATAGATTAGAATCTAGAGCCAACGGTAAGTTTTCTATGTTAAACCATTACACCACTGAAAAACTGGTTACGTTTGCAATTGAAAGAAAAATGACTATAGTTGAAGAAGTAATGGCCCCTAAACTATGTTCTGGGATGCAAGTTACAGCTTCAGTGAAATCCGTTTGCAAATCGGAGTGATAGATTAGAATCTAGAGCCAACGGTAAGTTTTCTATGTTAAACCATTACACCATTGAAAAACTGGTTACGTTTGCAATTGAAAGAAAAATGACTATAGTTGAAGAAGTAATGGCCCCTAAACTATGTTCTGGGATGAAAGTTACAGCTTCAGTGAAATCCATTTGCAAATCGTAGTGATAGATTAGAATCTAGAGCCAACGGTAAGTTTTCTATGTTAAACCATTACACCATTGAAAAACTGGTTACGTTTGCAATTGAAAGAAAAATGACTATAGTTGAAGAAGTAATGGCCCCTAAACTATGTTCTGGGATGAAAGTTACAGCTTCAGTGAAATCCGTTTGCAAATCGGAGTGATAGATTAGAATCTAGAGCCAACGGTAAGTTTTCTATGTTAAACCATTACACCATTGAAAAACTGGTTACGTTTGCAATTGAAAGAAAAATGACTATAGTTGAAGAAGTAATGGCCCCTAAACTATGTTCTGGGATGAAAGTTACAGCTTCAGTGAAATCCGTTTGCAAATCGGAGTGATAGATTAGAATCTAGAGCCAACGGTAAGTTTTCTATGTTAAACCATTACACCATTGAAAAACTGGTTACGTTTGCAATTGAAATAAAAATGACTATAGTTGAAGAAGTAATGGCCCCTAAACTATGTTCTGGGATGAAAGTTACAGCTTCAGTGAAATCCGTTTGCAAATCGGAGTGATAGATTAGAATCTAGAGCCAACGGTAAGTTTTCTATGTTAAACCATTACACCATTGAAAAACTGGTTACGTTTGCAATTGAAAGAAAAATGACTATAGTTGAAGAAGTAATGGCCCCTAAACTATGTTCTGGGATGAAAGTTACAGCTTCAGTGAAATCCGTTTTCAAATCGGAGTAATAGATTAGAATCTAGAGCCAACGGTAAGTTTTCTATGTTAAACCATTACACCACTGAAAAACTGGTTACGTTTGCAATTGAAAGAAAAATGACTATAGTTGAAGAAGTAATGGCCCCTAAACTATGTTCTGGGATGAAAGTTACAGCTTCAGTGAAATCCGTTTGCAAATCGGAGTGATAGATTAGAATCTAGAGCCAACGGTAAGTTTTCTATGTTAAACCATTACACCACTGAAAAACTGGTTACGTTTGCAATTGAAAGAAAAATGACTATAGTTGAAGAAGTAATGGCCCCTAAACTATGTTCTGGGATGAAAGTTACAGCTTCAGTGATATCCGTTTGCAAATCGGAGTGATAGATTAGAATCTAGAGCCAACGGTAAGTTTTCTATGTTAAACCATTACACCATTGAAAAACTGGTTACGTTTGCAATTGAAATAAAAATGACTATAGTTGAAGAAGTAATGGCCCCTAAACTATGTTATGGGATGAAAGTTACAGCTTCAGTGAAATCCGTTTGCAAATCGGAGTGATAGATTAGAATCTAGAGCCAACGGTAAGTTTTCTATGTTAAACCATTACACCATTGAAAAACTGCTTACGTTTGCAATTGAAAGAAAAATGACTATAGTTGAAGAAGTAATGGCCCCTAAACTATGTTCTGGGATGAAAGTTACAGCTTCAGTGAAATCCGTTTGCAAATCGGAGTGATAGATTAGAATCTAGAGCCAACGGTAAATTTTCTATGTTAAACCATTACACCATTGAAAAACTGCTTACGTTTGCAATTGAAAGAAAAATGACTATAGTTGAAGAAGTAATGGCCCCTAAACTATGTTCTGGGATGAAAGTTACAGCTTCAGTGAAATCCGTTTGCAAATCGGAGTGATAGATTAGAATCTAGAGCCAACGGTAAGTTTTCTATGTTAAACCATTACACCATTGAAAAACTGGTTACGTTTGCAATTGAAAGAAAAATGACTATAGTTGAAGAAGTAATGGCCCCTAAACTATGTTCTGGGATGAAAGTTACAGCTTCAGTGAAATCCGTTTGCAAATCGGAGTGATAGATTAGAATCTAGAGCCAACGGTAAGTTTTCTATGTTAAACCATTACACCATTGAAAAACTGGTTACGTTTGCAATTGAAAGAAAAATGACTATAGTTGAAGAAGTAATGGCCCCTAAACTATGTGCTGGGATGAAAGTTACAGCTTCAGTGAAATCCGTTTGCAAATCGGAGTGATAGATTAGAATCTAGAGCCAACGGTAAGTTTTCTATGTTAAACCATTACACCATTGAAAAACTGGTTACGTTTGCAATTGAAAGAAAAATGACTATAGTTGAAGAAGTAATGGCCCCTAAACTATGTTCTGGGATGAAAGTTACAGCTTCAGTGAAATCCGTTTGCAAATCGGAGTGATAGATTAGAATCTAGAGCCAACGGTAAGTTTTCTATGTTAAACCATTACACCATTGAAAAACTGCTTACGTTTGCAATTGAAAGAAAAATGACTATAGTTGAAGAAGTAATGGCCCCTAAACTGTGTTCTGGGATGAAAGTTACAGCTTCAGTGAAATCGGTTTGCAAATCGGAGTGATAGATTAGAATCTAGAGCCAACGGTAAGTTTTCTATGTTAAACCATTACACCATTGAAAAACTGGTTACGTTTGCAATTGAAAGAAAAATGACTATAATTGAAGAAGTAATGGCACCTAAACTATGTTCTGGGATGAAAGTTACAGCTTCAGTGAAATCCGTTTGCAAATCGGAGTGATAGATTAGAATCTAGAGCCAACGGTAAGTTTTCTATGTTAAACCATTACACCATTGAAAAACTGGTTACGTTTGCAATTGAAAGAAAAATGACTATAGTTGAAGAAGTAATGGCCCCTAAACTATGTTCTGGGATGAAAGTTACAGCTTCAGTGAAATCCGTTTTCAAATCGGAGTAATAGATTAGAATCTAGAGCCAACGGTAAGTTTTCTATGTTAAACCATTACACCACTGAAAAACTGGTTACGTTTGCAATTGAAAGAAAAATGACTATAGTTGAAGAAGTAATGGCCCCTAAACTATGTTCTGGGATGAAAGTTACAGCTTCAGTGAAATCCGTTTGCAAATCGGAGTGATAGATTAGAATCTAGAGCCAACGGTAAGTTTTCTATGTTAAACCATTACACCACTGAAAAACTGGTTACGTTTGCAATTGAAAGAAAAATGACTATAGTTGAAGAAGTAATGGCCCCTAAACTATGTTCTGGGATGAAAGTTACAGCTTCAGTGATATCCGTTTGCAAATCGGAGTGATAGATTAGAATCTAGAGCCAACGGTAAGTTTTCTATGTTAAACCATTACACCATTGAAAAACTGGTTACGTTTGCAATTGAAATAAAAATGACTATAGTTGAAGAAGTAATGGCCCCTAAACTATGTTATGGGATGAAAGTTACAGCTTCAGTGAAATCCGTTTGCAAATCGGAGTGATAGATTAGAATCTAGAGCCAACGGTAAGTTTTCTATGTTAAACCATTACACCATTGAAAAACTGCTTACGTTTGCAATTGAAAGAAAAATGACTATAGTTGAAGAAGTAATGGCCCCTAAACTATGTTCTGGGATGAAAGTTACAGCTTCAGTGAAATCCGTTTGCAAATCGGAGTGATAGATTAGAATCTAGAGCCAACGGTAAATTTTCTATGTTAAACCATTACACCATTGAAAAACTGCTTACGTTTGCAATTGAAAGAAAAATGACTATAGTTGAAGAAGTAATGGCCCCTAAACTATGTTCTGGGATGAAAGTTACAGCTTCAGTGAAATCCGTTTGCAAATCGGAGTGATAGATTAGAATCTAGAGCCAACGGTAAGTTTTCTATGTTAAACCATTACACCATTGAAAAACTGGTTACGTTTGCAATTGAAAGAAAAATGACTATAGTTGAAGAAGTAATGGCCCCTAAACTATGTTCTGGGATGAAAGTTACAGCTTCAGTGAAATCCGTTTGCAAATCGGAGTGATAGATTAGAATCTAGAGCCAACGGTAAGTTTTCTATGTTAAACCATTACACCATTGAAAAACTGGTTACGTTTGCAATTGAAAGAAAAATGACTATAGTTGAAGAAGTAATGGCCCCTAAACTATGTGCTGGGATGAAAGTTACAGCTTCAGTGAAATCCGTTTGCAAATCGGAGTGATAGATTAGAATCTAGAGCCAACGGTAAGTTTTCTATGTTAAACCATTACACCATTGAAAAACTGGTTACGTTTGCAATTGAAAGAAAAATGACTATAGTTGAAGAAGTAATGGCCCCTAAACTATGTTCTGGGATGAAAGTTACAGCTTCAGTGAAATCCGTTTGCAAATCGGAGTGATAGATTAGAATCTAGAGCCAACGGTAAGTTTTCTATGTTAAACCATTACACCATTGAAAAACTGCTTACGTTTGCAATTGAAAGAAAAATGACTATAGTTGAAGAAGTAATGGCCCCTAAACTGTGTTCTGGGATGAAAGTTACAGCTTCAGTGAAATCGGTTTGCAAATCGGAGTGATAGATTAGAATCTAGAGCCAACGGTAAGTTTTCTATGTTAAACCATTACACCATTGAAAAACTGGTTACGTTTGCAATTGAAAGAAAAATGACTATAATTGAAGAAGTAATGGCACCTAAACTATGTTCTGGGATGAAAGTTACAGCTTCAGTGAAATCCGTTTGCAAATCGGAGTGATAGATTAGAATCTAGAGCCAACGGTAAGTTTTCTATGTTAAACCATTACACCATTGAAAAACTGGTTACGTTTGCAATTGAAAGAAAAATGACTATAGTTGAAGAAGTAATGGCCCCTAAACTATGTTCTGGGATGAAAGTTACAGCTTCAGTGAAATCCGTTTGCAAATCGGAGTGATAGATTAGAATCTAGAGCCAACGGTAAGTTTTCTATGTTAAACCATTACACCATTGAAAAACTGGTTACGTTTGCAATTGAAAGAAAAATGACTATAGTTGAAGAAGTAATGGCCCCTAAACTATGTTCTGGGATGAAAGTTACAGCTTCAGTGAAATCCGTTTGCAAATCGGAGTGATAGATTAGAATCTAGAGCCAACGGTAAGTTTTCTATGTTAAACCATTACACCATTGAAAAACTGGTTACGTTTGCAATTGAAAGGAAAATGACTATAGTTGAAGAAGTAATGGCCCCTAAACTATGTTCTGGGATGAAAGTTACAGCTTCAGTGAAATCCGTTTTCAAATCGGAGTAATAGATTAGAATCTAGAGCCAACGGTAAGTTTTCTATGTTAAACCATTACACCATTGAAAAACTGGTTACGTTTGCAATTGAAAGAAAAATGACTATAGTTGAAGAAGTAATGGCCCCTAAACTATGTTCTGGGATGAAAGTTACAGCTTCAGTGAAATCCGTTTGCAAATCGGAGTGATAGATTAGAATCTAGAGCCAACGGTAAGTTTTCTATGTTAAACCATTACACCATTGAAAAACTGGTTACGTTTGCAATTGAAAGAAAAATGACTATAGTTGAAGAAGTAATGGCCCCTAAACTATGTTCTGGGATGAAAGCTACAGCTTCAGTGAAATCCGTTTGCAAATCGGAGTGATAGATTAGAATCTAGAGCCAACGGTAAGTTTTCTATGTTAAACCATTACACCATTAAAAAATTGGTTACGTTTGCAATTGAAAGAAAAATGACTATAGTTGAAGAAGTAATGGCCCCTAAACTATGTTCTGGGATGAAAGTTACAGCTTCAGTGAAATCCGTTTGCAAATCGGAGTGATAGATTAGAATCTAGAGCCAACGGTATGTTTTCTATGTTAAACCATTACACCATTGAAAAACTGGTTACGTTTGCAATTGAAAGAAAAATGACTATAGTTGAAGAAGTAATGGCCCCTAAACTATGTTCTGGGATGAAAGTTACAGCTTCAGTGAAATCCGTTTGCAAATCGGAGTGATAGATTAGAATCTAGAGCCAACGGTAAGTTTTCTATGTTAAACCATTACACCATTGAAAAACTGGTCACGTTTGCAATTGAAAGAAAAATGACTATAGTTGAAGAAGTAATGGCCCCTAAACTATGTTCTGGGATGAAAGTTACAGCTTCAGTGAAATCCGTTTGCAAATCGGAGTGATAGATTAGAATCTAGAGCCAACGGTAAGTTTTCTATGTTAAACCATTACACCATTGAAAAACTGCTTACGTTTGCAATTGAAAGAAAAATGACTATAGTTGAAGAAGCAATGGCCCCTAAACTATGTTCTGGGATGAAAGTTACAGCTTCAGTGAAATCCGTTTGCAAATCGGAGTGATAGATTAGAATCTAGAGCCAACGGTAAGTTTTCTATGTTAAACCATTACACCATTGAAAAACTGGTTACGTTTGCAATTGAAAGAAAAATGACTATAGTTGAAGAAGTAATGGCCCCTAAACTATGTTCTGGGATGAAAGTTACAGCTTCAGTGAAATCGGTTTGCAAATCGGAGTGATAGATTAGAATCTAGAGCCAACGGTAAGTTTTCTATGTTAAACCATTACACCATTGAAAAACTGCTTACGTTTGCAATTGAAAGAAAAATGACTATAATTGAAGAAGTAATGGCACCTAAACTATGTTCTGGGATGAAAGTTACAGCTTCAGTGAAATCCGTTTGCAAATCGGAGTGATAGATTAGAATCTAGAGCCAACGGTAAGTTTTCTATGTTAAACCATTACACCATTGAAAAACTGGTTACGTTTGCAATTGAAAGAAAAATGACTATAGTTGAAGAAGTAATGGCCCCTAAACTATGTTCTGGGATGAAAGTTACAGCTTTAGTGAAATCCGTTTGCAAATCGGAGTGATAGATTAGAATCTAGAGCCAACGGTAAGTTTTCTATGTTAAACCATTACACCATTGAAAAACTGGTTACGTTTGCTATTGAAAGAAAAATGACTATAGTTGAAGAAGTAATGGCCCCTAAACTATGTTCTGGGATGAAAGTTACAGCTTCAGTGAAATCCGTTTGCAAATCGGAGTGATAGATTAGAATCTAGAGCCAACGGTAAGTTTTCTATGTTAAACCATTACACCATTGAAAAACTGGTTACGTTTGCAATTGAAAGAAAAATGACTATAGTTGAAGAAGTAATGGCCCCTAAACTATGTTCTGGGATGAAAGTTACAGCTTCAGTGAAATCCGTTTGCAAATCAGAGTGATAGATTAGAATCTAGAGCCAACGGTAAGTTTTCTATGTTAAACCATTACACCATTGAAAAACTGGTTACGTTTGCAATTGAAAGAAAAATGACTATAGTTGAAGAAGTAATGGCCCCTAAACTATGTTCTGGGATGAAAGTTACAGCTTCAGTGAAATCCGTTTGCAAATCGGAGTGATAGATTAGAATCTAGAGCCAACGGTAAGTTTTCTATGTTAAACCATTACACCATTGAAAAACTGGTTACGTTTGCAATTGAAAGAAAAATGACTATAGTTGAAGAAGTAATGGCCCCTAAACTATGTTCTGGGATGAAAGTTACAGCTTCAGTGAAATCCGTTTGCAAATCGGAGTGATAGATTAGAATCTAGAGCCAACGGTAAGTTTTCTATGTTAAACCATTACACCATTGAAAAACTGGTTACGGGGGTCGTGGCTGGCTGCAGAGCTTAATGGCTGCCTGAGACCAGAGCTCTGTGCCTAGAGACCCAGGAAAGCGACTAAAACGCATTCCAAGGTGCCCCATTTTCACACTGAAAGATGGCTGAATACCTGGAGAGTGACTGGCAATACAGGAGAACCAAATCTGGAAGGAATTACAGCTCCCCAGCGCTGAGAAAGCTGTCCTCCTTCTACACAGAGGAAAAGCAAGATGGCCACCGCTACAGCAGCAGGGAGGCCATGGAGAGATCAGCCCTGAGAACACCACCTCCTCTGGAACAAAGAAACAGGTTTGCTCCTCTCCATACCCCACATCCAAGAGGGCATGAAGCGCTTTATGAGGAGGACAGCGAAGAAGAGGATTTCCAGTGGCAGAGGAAGGTCAAGAAAAGCCGGGAGAGGAGCCCTCTGAAGCCTGGACCCACAGTAAGACATCAGGCCGATCAGGAGAACCAGGAGACGCAGGTACCGCTGGACGAACGTTTCCCGCTGAACGAAGGTTCCCCGCTGAACGAACGTTCGCCGGACGTTCTGCTAACGAACGGAAAGAACGTTCCCTTACCCTAAGCGTACATTCCCCCTCTCCAGGCGTACAAATGGTCGCATCAACCAGACAAATGGATCCACAGCATCTAGGAGTACAAAATGATGCATTAACTCAGCAAAGGGGAATACCTCAAACTTTACATAATCTGAAGGGAATACAATCCTATAAGCGCACACTGGTACCAGACCCTCTGGAATCCTTCCCGGCCACAGATCAACCGGTCTCACAACAGTTCTTCAAGGACTTTATGTTATCATTCCGATCGGTGATACAAGATGACATTGGTGAAGTTCGGAGTGATCTACATCAACTGGCAGGTCATGTTTCACAAATTGCAGGAGAGACTGACTCCAGGATTTCCAAACTAGAAAGACGCATTGAAGAGATGACTCTGGCCCATAACCATCTGGTTGATGCACATAAGAACTTGCAACAACAAAACCATTGGATGAAAGAAAAGATATCCGATAATGAGGACAGAAATCGTCGCAACAACATTAAAATCAGGGGAGTACCCGAAACAGTGGGCAGTGACGACCTCAAAGATTTTGTCAAGGACATCCTCAAAACCACTGTGCCGGAATTAAAGGAAAGTGAACTTACAATAGATAGGGCTCACCGTCTCCCAAAGCCTACTCATGTGGCAAAACATCTGCCACGTGATGTAATTACACGCATTCACTTCTACCATGCCAAAGAAAAACTCCTCTCATTAACCAGAGGAGGGAGAAAACTACCTAATCCATACCAGGACCTTGTCTTATACCAAGACCTATCTCAAGCGACTCTTCAAGCCAGGAGGCAGTTTGCAGAAATCACCACGACCCTACGCCATAGGAAAATCCCCTACTCGTGGGGATTGCCTCCAAAGCTATTGATAACTGACAACGGAGTTACATATGCTGCAAAGAACCCCAAAGAGGCATACAACCTACTAGCAAGATGGGATATACCTATTTTCATACCGAAGGATCCAAAAAAAGACAGACCAATATACCAGGTCACCCTGTCAAAGCAGCTATCATCCCCGAGACAGCTGCCCAGGAATGACACTCAACAATCAATGGACACTACACCATTACCATCCCAAGCAGAAAAAGAGAAAGATGCAGGGGACACCTCTGAAACCTGAGAAGATGGGTATCTGCCACAGACTTTTTACCCCACCTGGAAACCTTTCTCAATAGGACACACCATCTTCTTGTCCCTATAAGAGAACGGTTTACTCTTGTTCCACATTGTGGACTTCACCAGTTAAGTCCTTATTTAAGATTCAGACTATTCAGTCTGATCTAATTGGACTCTAGTTACCACTGTTTATCATATTTTCCTTCCCTTCTTTTTCTGAAGAGAAGGACTCCCCCTTTTTAGTAGATAACGGAAGGTAAAACCGGATGCCTTTTTGTTTTCTACTCAAACTTCTACTTCTACATGTTATGTGTTATATATTTAAATATCTCATATTGTTGTCTCATTTAGACCACTTAAACAAGGTACAGATTGTTCTTTTAGGGATCTTTGAGTCCTATGGGAGAAAAGCGCTTTACAAATGTTATTGTATTGTATTGTATTATCTTAACAGATGCTCCAGGACTGATCGACATGGGTAAGTACAATTGCATTACTATAGAAAATAAATGCCACAAATATGCAAGATAGTTTCAATTAATGTGAGAGGGCTGAACTCCCACAGAAAAAGGTTCCTCATGCAAAAACTTATCAAAGAACACAAGGCTGATATTGTCTGTCTCCAGGAGACACATCTAAATAAAAAAGGTGCAGAGGAGTTAAAAATTCATGGCTATACACAACTATATCATGCTGTTCTAAAAACAGATAAGAAAAAAGCTGGAGTGTGTTTAGCAATAAAAGACACATTGGGATTGGTGGTAGGTGAGTCATTTGCAAGTGATGATGGCAGAATGGTCATGGTTAAAGGTACCATTAATACTAGAGAATTTACATTTGTAAATCTCTACGCCCCTAATGATCAACAAATCAAATTTATAAACAAAAAATTAAGAAAAATAAACACTTTCACCAAAGGTTCCTTATTTATCACTGGAGATTTCAACGCGGTAGTAGACCCTATGATGGACTGTACCTCTAATACCAGAAAAACATATTCAATTCTGCAACCAACTTTACTCAATTTTGAATTATACGATACATGGAGATGTATGAATCCTAAGCAGAAAGAATTTACTTATTTCTCATCAATTCATAAATCCTTTACCCGCATAGACCTCTGCCTAACAGACAGATTCACCATACCATTAATCACAGATGTGAAGATAGAACCTAGAATTTGGTCGGACCATGCACCTTTGATTGTATCCTTTAAACTTCAAGACTCCCCCACACTACCACATATTTGGAGAATGAATAAATTCACCTTAAATTCTGAGCATAGCTCTGATATTATTAAGAAAGAACTGAACACCTATTTTGACATTAATGACACACAAGATGTATCCAGAGCAACAATATGGAATGCCCACAAGGCCTTCATCAGGGGAATCTTTATAAAACAAGGATCCATTCAGAAGGAAAAATTGAGGGAACATACTGATTCACTATTAAAACAAATCAAATCCCTAGAAAAAGAAATCTACGTTAATAAAAAAACAGAGTTAATCCCAGAACTAGAAACTATAAGACAGGAAATAGCCGATACCATGTACTACAACTATGATAAATGGCGAACAATTCTTAAAGAGAATTGGTATCATGAAAATAATAAAGCCGGTAAAATAATGGCCCGTAGAATAAAAGGTAAAAGAATTTACCAACGAATAGTAAAAATTAGACATCCCCAAACAAAAACAGTTGTCCATCATCCACAAGAAATAGCTGACGCTATGGCCAATTATTATGAAACTTTATATAACCTAGGGAAAGATACCAACACCCACATACCATCTCCCCAAGAAATTGATAATTACTTAGACAAAATACAATTACCATCATTGTCTGACTTCGAACAGAAATATCTATCAGTACCCTTCCATGAGCAAGAAATCACCTCAGCTATAAGCTCCTTGAAACTAGATAAAGCCCCTGGACCAGATGGTTTCCTTAATGACTATTTCAAAAAATACATTAGCATTTTAATAAAACCCCTTAAAAAATTCTTTAATGAAGCAGTATCACAAGGTCAATTTCCTAAAGAATCATTAATGGCGCACATATCTACCATCCCTAAGGAGGACAAAGATCCTTCGGACCCAAGTAATTACAGGCCGATATCATTATTGAATACGGATATAAAGATATTCTCTGAAGTCATTGCCAACAGACTAGCTCCTCTTATCCCTAATCTTATTCACCCCGATCAAGTGGGATTTACAAAAGGCAGGTCCACTGATGACGGTACTCGGAAGGCAATTGCTCTGATACATAAGGTAGGACTCTGTCGAGCGCGTACCCTTCTAATTTCATTGGATGCGGAAAAGGCGTTCGACAGAGTCAACTGGTTATACCTGAATAAGGTACTTACAAAATTTGGAATACCTGAATTCCTCCATAAGGCCATATTATCTTTATACACTCACCCCTCAGCTAAAGTAACTACGTCAGGTACTCTATCCCACTCTTTTGATATACGCAATGGTACCCGCCAGGGCTGCCCCCTCTCACCTATAATATTTAATTTAACCTTAGAGCCCCTAGCCCAAAGTTTAAGAAACAATTCTCAAATCTATGGAATCAAGCACAACCAAACAGAGACTAAATTAGGCTTATACGCCGACGATATAATTATGTTCCTTCAGAAACCTTTAATATCATTGCCCAATGCAAATGCAGAACTAGCTCTTTTTTCACAAATTTCATACTATAAGATTAACCAAAAAAAACGGTAATACATCCATGCAATGTCCCTCAGGAAACTAAAGACCAACTCAAGACAATGTGTGATTATACATGGAATTATAAAACTATTAAATACTTAGGTATCCAACTGACCCCTTTATTAAACCAATTATATAAAGAAAACTATACACCCTGGCTGAAAAAGTTTAAAGAAAAATTAGAATCTCTTGCTAAGATAGAATATTCATGGCTAGGTAAGGCCTCAGCATTTAAGATGATGATCTTATAGACAGGGGACAAGGATAAAGGGAAATAAGGGAACGTTAGTAGTAATAATATGCATCACCTTTCCCAGTGAGGATAAGTGTCCTGAACTATATTTGTATTACAAAAATCTTTTGAACAAAGAGCTCATGAGGACACAGCGGTGTATGCAAATGAAAAACCACTTTATTAGCTATACATGAAAGTGAGACCAATAGAACAATACACAACGGAGCTATAAAAGCAACAGCGCTGTTGTCATTAAAACCATAGCTGTCAATCAAACCATACTGACACACCTACCCATACACACACACCAAAGCACTGGGGTACCCCATGAGCAGCAAAAAAGCAGTCCACCTGTAAAAAGCTTAAGCGAGTGGTAAATGACACTGACAAAAGGAGAGGAGAGCAGCACAAAAAAAAAAAAAAAAAAAAAAAAAAAAGCAGATGTCAGAAGCAGCTTGTCCAGTATCATCCAAACAGACGTAGTAGAGTCTCATTCAAGTGAACCGGCATGCCCGATACTTTACATTCACTCAACCAGTGGTTATACTCACGACCTCCTAAATGTCCGTCATGAGCAATACGCCTCCAAGCTTCGCCTGACTATATGATGCCAGCCGCTCAGGCAGGCTGCAAATACTGTAATCCAAAGGGGGCCCCCTGCTTTTGAGTTGTGTTCCGGCGTGAGACCAAGTACCGCTGCAGATCCAGCTCGTTCCGCTGGAGCACCGGTGCAACACGTGTGCGCCTTGTCATCTAGCGCATCTCGTCAGCCTCCGCTGTGCACAGTTCACCAAATGCCCGGGGATCAACCAGCACAGCCGTCTCGTGCTCAGCCTTTCTCCCCAGGAGGGTAGGATGCTTCCGGCGTGAGACGCCGATCTCCACGCGCCACAGCGGGATTCCCAGCACGTCACCGCCTCTGGGTAGGGGGTCAGCAGGCTGGATGGCAGCAACCAATCCTCCATAAGGCCATATTATCTTTATACACTCACCCCTCAGCTAAAGTAACTACGTCAGGTACTCTATCCCACTCTTTTGATATACGCAATGGTACCCGCCAGGGCTGCCCCCTCTCACCTATAATATTTAATTTAACCTTAGAGCCCCTAGCCCAAAGTTTAAGAAACAATTCTCAAATCTATGGAATCAAGCACAACCAAACAGAGACTAAATTAGGCTTATACGCCGACGATATAATTATGTTCCTTCAGAAACCTTTAATATCATTGCCCAATGCAAATGCAGAACTAGCTCTTTTTTCACAAATTTCATACTATAAGATTAACCAAAAGAAAACGGTAATACTTCCATGCAATGTCCCTCAGGAAACTAAAGACCAACTCAAGACAATGTGTGATTATACATGGAATTATAAAACTATTAAATACTTAGGTATCCAACTGACCCCTTTATTAAACCAATTATATAAAGAAAACTATACACCCTGGCTGAAAAAGTTTAAAGAAAAATTAGAATCTCTTGCTAAGATAGAATATTCATTGCTAGGTAAGGCCTCAGCATTTAAGATGATGATCTTACCTCAGCTCTTATATTTGTTTAGGAATGTTAATATCAAAGTTCCTCAACATTTTCTTAATTCACTACAGAAATTACTTAATAAATTTATCCTACATGATAGGAAGTCTAGATTCTCCCATAAAATTTTAACTTCACATATTTCTAACCTAGGTTTGGGAGTACCCCATATTGGAATGTACTACAGAGCAGTTGTTCTAGATCAGACTAGACCAATTTGGAATAAGGAAAACATTAAACAATGGATGAATATAGAAGAAGATCAACTTTTTAGAGGATCTTATGAGCTATTTCTAAAATCTAGATTGGTCTGGAAACTTACATCACATATTAAAAACCCACTGATAGCTAACTCCATAAACCTTTGGAAAGAGGTAGTAAAATTATGCAAGAAAGACCCCTTATCTATAGATCTAAAAACACCTCTAAAGACCTTATGTACAGTTATCAAGAATATAAACTTGGAAAAGTGGATCTCGTCAGGCATAGAATACATAGAAGATATATTAGAAAACTCGATAATCAGATCCTTTAACTCACTAAAATTAATATATAATATCCCGGAATCAGAAGAAAATTTATATAACAAAATTAAAAACTTTCTAGACAAGCACCCATATACTCCAATTACCTTAACCCCTCAAATAAAGAAACGTATTCAGCCAGAAGGTGCTGTACTAAAAGGTACATCAACAATCTATAAAACTCTAGTAAATTTGAAAGATCCAATGCCTCAATGGCAGATTATTAAATGGCAGGACTATCTTAAGAGGGACATTGATATGGAAGACTTGGAGATGACACTTAAATCTGTTAAGAAGTCATCACACTGTACCAATCACCATGAGAATTTGCTTAAAGTAATCTGGCAATGGTACTTAACACCGGATAAAATTGCCAAGTTTGACACCAAAACCTCCCCCCTATGCTGGAGAAATTGCGGACTGGTGGGTACCATCGACCACATCCTTTGGAATTGCCCTAAATTGGGAAAACTTAGAGATGACATTGGAAAATTCCTGAAGAAACTCCCTTTGTCAATCCAGACAATCCCTGCTGAAATGGCCTTACTGCATTTGGGAACCAGAGACTTGCCTCCTCAGGAAAGATTAATATATGACCATATCTTTATCACAACCAGAAATCATATAGCTATTTCCTGGAAAACAGGCACGATTCCCACAATTGAACAAATTCTTAAGACAGTAGAATCAAACCTGTTAGCAGAAAAATCGTGGGCAATCAAATGTGGAAGTGTGAAATCTTTCCTGAAAAAAGCAAGTCTCTGGCCTACGGTATACAAAAGATCTAGACTCGTGGTATTTTAGAATTCTCTTATTCTGAAAGATCTTAATGATTTGGTATGCCTTGTTCTTTCAGCTCTCTCACAGATAGACAGATAGTAAGATAGAGAAGAATATATGTGTGGCCTATGTAAGATCAGTCCTGGACGTCCTATACCTATTTTTATAACCTATATTAACTAAACTAACAGCTGTATCGACAAACGAGAGATAACAATGAGACATGACATGTGATGTAATAGAATAGATCTGTTTTGTTTTGTTTAGACTAGTTTTGTTTAGTTTTGTTTTATAAACAATATTAAAAGACACAAACATCTTATACAGAATACAGAATATTGTAGAAACTAGCTCCACTATATAAAGATTTGGATCTACACATATCCCAGCAAAATATCAACAAATAATAAATGTCACATGTTTATGTCATGTGACATATATAATTCATATGATGTTATTTCTCTATTTAATCTTATACACCTAAAACATTGTGCTATTCTATGCAAAGGAGTTCTCCCCTGGAGTCTCTGTAGGGTGGTGAAAGTCCCCCATTCTCCAGGGTTCGAGATATCCTGAGTTGTAAGAATCTCTTAAGCTGCACAGTTTATAATTCCTCATCCTTTATTTCAATACAAGAGATAGAAAACATCTAACACAAACCTTATAGACCTAAATAGAATATCTATATGATATACAAATCTATAATATACATTAAACAACCCTAATTAATATCTAGATCCTACACATAGATAGATAGGACTTTATAATATTCATTAACCTTAATAATTTATACGTTATAAGAAGATAACTAACACAGTTCACTAACGCCAAGACAATGTCTTGGCTTATATTGACAAAATTCAATCACTGTGTTTAGAACTACACCTAGTCATAATACGTTGAGAATAATTACTTGATATAATACATTATAGGTAATGTTGTACTGAATTATTGATTCTGCTTTATATTATTTTGTAATACACTGTTATGACCTTTATATAGATATGTTATGTAAGGAAATTTCAAAACATTTTAAACTTTTTCTGAAATGTTTGTCAATTATCTTTGCAAAAATCATAATAAAAACTATTGTTTAAGAAAAACTGGTTACGTTTGCAATTGAAAGAAAAATGACTATAGTTGAAGAAGTAATGGCCCCTAAACTATGTTCTGGGATGAAAGTTACAGCTTCAGTGAAATCCGTTTGCAAATCGGAGTGATAGATTAGAATCTAGAGCCAACGGTAAGTTTTCTATGTTAAACCATTACACCATTGAAAAACTGGTTACGTTTGCAATTGAAAGAAAAATGACTATAGTTGAAGAAGTAATGGCCCCTAAACTATGTTCTGGGATGAAAGTTACAGCTTCAGTGAAATCCGTTTGCAAATCGGAGTAATAGATTAGAATCTAGAGCCAACGGTAAGTTTTCTATGTTAAACCATTACACCATTGAAAAACTGGTTACGTTTGCAATTGAAAGAAAAATGACTATAGTTGAAGAAGTAATGGCCCCTAAACTATGTTCTGGGATGAAAGTTACAGCTTCAGTGAAATCCGTTTGCAAATCGGAGTGATAGATTAGAATCTAGAGCCAACGGTAAGTTTTCTATCTTAAACCATTACACCATTGAAAAACTGGTTACGTTTGCAATTGAAAGAAAAATGACTATAGTTGAAGAAGTAATGGCCCCGAAACTATGTTCTGGGATGAAAGTTACAGCTTCAGTGAAATCCGTTTGCAAATCGGAGTAATAGATTAGAATCTAGAGCCAACGGTAAGTTTTCTATGTTAAACCAATACACCATTGAAAAACTGGTTACGTTTGCAATTGAAAGAAAAATGACTATAGTTGAAGAAGTAATGGCCCCTAAACTATGTTCTGGGATGAAAGTTACAGCTTCAGTGAAATCCGTTTGCAAATCGGAGTGATAGATTAGAATCTAGAGCCAACGGTAAGTTTTCTATCTTAAACCATTACACCATTGAAAAACTGGTTACGTTTGCAATTGAAAGAAAAATGACTATAGTTGAAGAAGTAATGGCCCCTAAACTATGTTCTGGGATGAAAGTTACAGCTTCAGTGAAATCCGTTTGCAAATCGGAGTGATAGATTAGAATCTAGAGCCAACGGTAAGTTTTCTATGTTAAACCATTACACCATTGAAAAACTGGTTACGTTTGCAATTGAAAGAAAAATGACTATAGTTGAAGAAGTAATGGCCCCTAAACTATGTTCTGGGATGAAAGTTACAGCTTCAGTGAAATCCGTTTGCAAATCGGAGTGATAGATTAGAATCTAGAGCCAACGGTAAGTTTTCTATGTTAAACCATTACACCATTGAAAAACTGGTTACGTTTGCAATTGAAAGAAAAATGACTATAGTTGAAGAAGTAATGGCCCCTAAACTATGTTCTGGGATGAAAGTTACAGCTTCAGTGAAATCCGTTTGCAAATCGGAGTGATAGATTAGAATCTAGAGCCAACGGTAAGTTTTCTATGTTAAACCATTACACCATTGAAAAACTGCTTACGTTTGCAATTGAAAGAAAAATGACTATAGTTGAAGAAGTAATGGCCCCTAAACTATGTTCTGGGATGAAAGTTACAGCTTCAGTGAAATCCGTTTGCAAATCGGAGTGATAGATTAGAATCTAGAGCCAACGGTAAGTTTTCTATGTTAAACCATTACACCATTGAAAAACTGGTTACGTTTGCAATTGAAAGAAAAATGACATGAGATGTTTTGGAGGAAATTACTCCCATCCAGGAATTGTCTAGAGGCTACAGTATGCTATGAGATTTCTAATAATTGGATGCCTCATTTGTGAGCGTTAAGAGCCTAAATCGGCCAACGGTCAGCATTAATTCTATATTGACTATAAATGAGTCAGCCCAAGAGCAATTTTGTATGGGAAAAATAAACTTATAACAGCAAAATAGTAGGTCTAGAACAGAAGAAGAACAGTTAGTAACTAAGAAAAAAAAACAATATATCTCTAAACGTGGCATGCATAGATGATATAACAATTAAGATAAAGCAAGTAAATGCAGACCTGGAAGGGCCCAACATCATAAAGGGGCCTCATTCCCACAGGGTCGTGAAGTGCCAGTTCAGACTTGTATGTTCAAGCCGGATGGCCTGAGTTTGTGGGACCAGCATCATAAAGTGGCCCACCAATTATTGCAATGAAAAAATGTCACAAGGGAAGTCACGAAGCCGTGTAGTTATTCCTTTCCCATCAAAGATGGGTCTACTCATGGCGGTTGCATCTCGGTTGCCAAGGATCTCGGGCGAAACTTAGATCCGCCTGAAGTGTTCCATGATTTATTAGGTCTCCTAGACTGCGGTCTTTGTTCTTTTGGGTCCTGTGATATAGGAGGGGGTACGATATATGGGATATTTAGTTCGTTCAGGGCAGCTGCTGCATCCTTCGGGGTTTTACAGTTATATAGCTTGCCCCCAACTCTGAATGACAGTAGAAAAGGAAATCCCCATCTGTACCTTATAGATTTCTTTTGCAAAGCCATCGTGTATGGGCGCATGTCTCTACGTTTCGCAATGGTCGCAGGTGCCAGGTCCGCATAGAGTTGCACCGAGGGGGGAACCCCTGGGAGATGGTCCCTGTCTCGGGCGGCTATCAGGATCTTGTCCCTATAGTCCTCTGCAGAAAGTTTGGCAATAATGTCCCTTGGCAGGTCAGGGTTGCGGGGTTTGGCAATTGCGCGATGCATGCGGACAATCCGCATTGTAGGAGCCTCTTCTGGGGGCAAAATCGCTGCAAAAAGGGTTGATACGGTTTTCTCCATATCTGCACAGGTCTCAGGAAGGCCTCGTATGCGGATGTTCGCACGCCTGCTCCTGTTCTCTAAGTCCTCAAGTTTTTCCTCATACGCATCCAATCGATCGTCATGAGTGTCCAGGAGGGCTCTATCTTGGTTAAGGGCCCCCACTATCTCATCCGCCTGGGTCTCCAAGGTATTGACTCTCTGGCCTATGTCGGCTATTTGCGAGGAAAGTTCCGTAACTGCCTCACGGAGTTCCGTACGGAGTTCCGTACGGAAAACCTGCTTCATAAGCGCTATCAACTCCTCGCCCGACATACCTGTTATAGCTAGTCCAGGTGGAGGCGTCACTTGAGCGGGAGGTTGGTTCGGTGGATCCGCGCTGTGGATGTGGTGACTGGCCTCCTGCTGTGGCTGTTGTTCCGGCGAGGAGAGTACAGGCTGTGGGGACTCAGATCTGGCTCTGGCCTGGTCGGCCATCTTTGAAAAGTTCCTCCTGAACTTTAGTGGAGAATGCAGCGGTCTTACGGACAGGCGACTTCTTAGTGGGTACTCCTGGGGGGATCTTTGCATTGCTGAGACGATCCTCTCTCCAACGGTGTATCTTCTGCCCAAAACAGTCTTCTAGAAGGGCCGATATCTGGCTGAGAATGCGGAGCTCACAGGGGACACGTCTTCACCCTGCAGCGCCTCACTAAATGCAAAATCCCCAGGCCCTGATGGATTAACAGCTCTCTACTACAAAAAATGTGAGCACACCCTTACACCCCATATCCTGAAATTCTTTAATTCAATAATGAAAGGCCACTCCCCACCTCCAGAATTTTTAGCGTCTACAATTGTTATGATCCCAAAACCTCAACGTGACCCTTTGATAACTAAAAATTATCGTCCAATATCCCTTCTTGGGGTGGACTACAAGCTATTTACGGCAATATTAGCAGCCAGGCTTAATAAAATCCTTCCAGCCCTGGTCCATAAGGACCAGGTAGGTTTCATTCCATCCAGACAAGCCTCGGATAACATCCGCAAAATTGTAAATATTCAACATTTCACGAATAGGTCTTCTTCACGTCTGGCCATCTTAGCGCTCGACATGGAGAAGGCCTTCGACCTCATAAAATGGCCTTATATGCTATCAGTTTTGCAGAGATATGGTTTCGCGGGTAATTTTCTCCTTGCAATCAGAGCCCTTTATTCATTCCCTACCGCGTTCTTAAAAATGCCAACTGCAAATAGGGTGTCGTTCCCAATCCAAAGGGGAACCAGACAGGGATGCCCTCTTTCTCCTGCCATTTTCGCCCTAATGATGGAACCCCTTGCTGAGATGATACGGAGGTCCCCTCACATCAAGGGAGTTACTATTGGCTCACGGGAATATAAACTTTCACTCTTCGCGGACGACATCCTGCTCACATTGTCATCACCTCAGAATTCTATCCCAGCCCTTTTAGCAGTAATAAATGAATTCTCCACCTTCTCAGGGTTTAAGCTAAACTTAGAAAAGTCAGAATTAATGATATCCAACACCAGCACTAAAGCTGGTCTAGACCTGGCCCGTTCGCTAGGTTTACAATATCAACCCAGATATCTCAAATACCTAGGCATAAACTTAACAATTGACCCTAACAAACTGTATGAACAAAATTATCCCCCAATGATCAGAAAACTCACAAATGACCTCGAGACATGGAATAACTACCCAATTTCTATCTTAGGAAGGGTCACCTCGGTGAGGATGACCTTGCTTCCACGCATTCTATACCTTTTTAGAGTACTTCCCATCCCCGTTAAGAAAGGTACTTTAGGACGCCTTCAGAAGCAAATACAACAGTTTATCTGGCGGAAACGAAAGGCGAGAATCAAGTATGCAACATTGGCAAGACCCCGAGATATGGGAGGCCTAAATGCCCCGATCCTAATTAACTACTATTATGCGGCACAACTGACACAGCTCGCGGCAGCAAATATAACTTCTAACACCCCTATCTGGGTGGAGATTGAGTCGGAGCTCCTTGGCCCGTCATCACTCTCAGGTCTGATGTGGTCCAGGAATATCCATCCTAATAACATCAGGAAAAAGGCCCCTGTGGCGGCCCATTCGCTGGGCATTTGGTCCAGATTGAGATTCTCATATGCCCTACAGTCCCCGGTTTCAGGTATGACAAATATCTTCAGAAATCCAGATTTTCCCCAGGGTCTACAGGTGCATAAATTTAAGTGGTGGACATCTAAGGGGTATACGACATTGGGCAAATTTATGTCCCACTTTAAGTTGGCGTCCCCCATGCAATTTGCTAAAGACAGTAATCTACCTGCCTCTGAGCAGGGAAATATGTTCCTGATCTTCCGGTACTTGCGAGCCTTAGATAGAGAGGGCGAGATACTAATTTATACTCCGTTTGAAATCAAATGTAAAAACCAAGCAATGGATAAAGGTCTAATTTCAGATTTCTACACTATTATAACCCAGAAGAATATTCCACTTAAGCTTAAGGTTCAAGAACAATGGGAACAGGAGTGTAATATGTCTATGTCTGAGGCTAGATGGGCACACTCATGCGCAACCCTTTCTAGAGGCTCCTTGTTCTATTCATCCATAGAGACGTCTCTAAAACTATTCCATAGAACATACCTAACCCCCTCCAGATTGCACCTATTTTATCGAGATACTTCCAATTTATGTTTTAGAAATTGTCACCAAAAGGGAGACCTGTGGCATGTGTGGTGGGGGTGCCCATCGGCTCGCAATTATTGGAATTTAGTATGGAATAAGGTATGTCTGATGTTAGGCAAACATTTACCATTAGACCCGTCAGTAATCCTCTTAGGCAATAGACCAAACTCAATACAGTATCCCGCCCACAAACTCATCCAATTTGTCATGGCCCAAGCCAAGAGGCATCTGGCTTCCCGCTGGAAACAGCCTTCACTATCGGTAGAGGATATGTTTAATGACCTGAATAAAACAATGTTGTCAGAACACATTAGAGCAAGAATTTTTGACCGGTTAGAATCTTTCTTCAAGATCTGGGATCCGTGGATAGAATACCAGGATAATATGGGGCTGAGGTATACTTTGCATACTTTTTAGATTCCCCTGACAAACTGATATGTTTTATAAGTTAATTTGGTAGTTCAGGTAGTTGTGGGCCCTCGTTGAAATCCTCCTCAGTGGTTGGTGGTACCATGTTCACTTTCGACCATTTCTCACCGTTCCTCCCCTAGTCCTTCCCCTTATCTCTCTTTCCCCCTTTTCCCCTTAGGCTCAACCCATTGGCATGCTGTGGTAACTCCCACTCATGGGTTGTCCTTCCCCAGTCATTTCCCCCTGGCCCCTCCCCTTTTTCCTTCTATCCCGACCCATCCCATTTTACCCCTACCCCCAATTAGAGAACAGGTAAACCTGGCAGCCTCTTGCAAAAGCATAACACAATTCTCAAGCGGTTTATTTACAATGGCTGCCCCATCTATATAGTTATTTACCAATGTGTAATACGCAATACCCCATGTGTGGGGTGATATTGTTTGTTTTCTTTGTGTATTGTGCATTTTACCTAATAAAAACCCTTGAAACGAAAGAAAAATGACTATAGTTGAAGAAGTAATGGCCCCTAAACTATGTTCTGGGATGAAAGTTACATCTTCAGTGAAATCCGTTTGCAAATCGGAGTGATAGATTAGAATCTAGAGCCAACGGTAAGTTTTCTATGTTAAACCATTACACCATTGAAAAACTGGTTACGTTTGCAATTGAAAGAAAAATGACTATAGTTGAAGAAGTAATGGCCCCTAAACTATGTTCTGGGATGAAAGTTACAGCTTCAGTGAAATCCGTTTGCAAATCGGAGTGATAGATTAGAATCTAGAGCCAACGGTAAGTTTTCTATGTTAAACCATTACACCATTGAAAAACTGGTTACGTTTGCAATTGAAAGAAAAATGACTATAGTTGAAGAAGTAATGGCCCCTAAACTATGTTCTGGGATGAAAGTTACAGCTTCAGTGAAATCCGTTTGCAAATCGGAGTGATAGATTAGAATCTAGAGCCAACGGTAAGTTTTCTATGTTAAACCATTACACCATTGAAAAACTGCTTACGTTTGCAATTGAAAGAAAAATGACTATAGTTGAAGAAGTAATGGCCCCTAAACTATGTTCTGGGATGAAAGTTACAGCTTCAGTGAAATCCGTTTGCAAATCGGAGTGATAGATTAGAATCTAGAGCCAACGGTAAGTTTTCTATGTTAAACCATTACACCATTGAAAAATTGGTTACGTTTGCAATTGAAAGAAAAATGACTATAGTTGAAGAAGTAATGGCCCCTAAACTATGTTCTGGGATGAAAGTTACAGCTTCAGTGAAATCCGTTTGCAAATCGGAGTGATAGATTAGAATCTAGAGCCAACGGTAAGTTTTCTATGTTAAACCATTACACCACTGAAAAACTGGTTACGTTTGCAATTGAAAGAAAAATGACTATAGTTGAAGAAGTAATGGCCCCTAAACTATGTTCTGGGATGAAAGTTACAGCTTCAGTGAAATCCGTTTGCAAATCGGAGTGATAGATTAGAATCTAGAGCCAACGGTAAGTTTTCTATGTTAAACCATTACACCATTGAAAAACTGGTTACGTTTGCAATTGAAAGAAAAATGACTATAGTTGAAGAAGTAATGGCCCCTAAACTATGTTCTGGGATGAAAGTTACAGCTTCAGTGAAATCCGTTTGCAAATCGGAGTGATAGATTAGAATCTAGAGCCAACGGTAAGTTTTCTATGTTAAACCATTACACCATTGAAAAACTGCTTACGTTTGCAATTGAAAGAAAAATGACTATAGTTGAAGAAGTAATGGCCCCTAAACTATGTTCTGGGATGAAAGTTACAGCTTCAGTGAAATCCGTTTGCAAATCGGAGTGATAGATTAGAATCTAGAGCCAACGGTAAGTTTTCTATGTTAAACCATTACACCATTGAAAAATTGGTTACGTTTGCAATTGAAAGAAAAATGACTATAGTTGAAGAAGTAATGGCCCCTAAACTATGTTCTGGGATGAAAGTTACAGCTTCAGTGAAATCCGTTTGCAAATCGGAGTGATAGATTAGAATCTAGAGCCAACGGTAAGTTTTCTATGTTAAACCATTACACCACTGAAAAACTGGTTACGTTTGCAATTGAAAGAAAAATGACTATAGTTGAAGAAGTAATGGCCCCTAAACTATGTTCTGGGATGAAAGTTACAGCTTCAGTGAAATCCGTTTGCAAATCGGAGTGATAGATTAGAATCTAGAGCCAACGGTAAGTTTTCTATGTTAAACCATTACACCATTGAAAAACTGGTTACGTTTGCAATTGAAAGAAAAATGACTATAGTTGAAGAAGTAATGGCCCCTAAACTATGTTCTGGGATGAAAGTTACAGCTTCAGTGAAATCCGTTTGCAAATCGGAGTGATAGATTAGAATCTAGAGCCAACGGTAAGTTTTCTATGTTAAACCATTACACCATTGAAAAATTGGTTACGTTTGCAATTGAAAGAAAAATGACTATAGTTGAAGAAGTAATGGCCCCTAAACTATGTTCTGGGATTAAAGTTACAGCTTCAGTGAAATCCGTTTGCAAATCGGAGTGATAGATTAGAATCTAGAGCCAACGGTAAGTTTTCTATGTTAAACCATTACACCACTGAAAAACTGGTTACGTTTGCAATTGAAAGAAAAATGACTATAGTTGAAGAAGTAATGGCCCCTAAACTATGTTCTGGGATGAAAGTTACAGCTTCAGTGAAATCCGTTTGCAAATCGGAGTGATAGATTAGAATCTAGAGCCAACGGTAAGTTTTCTATGTTAAACCATTACACCATTGAAAAACTGGTTACGTTTGCAATTGAAAGAAAAATGACTATAGTTGAAGAAGTAATGGCCCCTAAACTATGTTCTGGGATGAAAGTTACAGCTTCAGTGAAATCCGTTTGCAAATCGGAGTGATAGATTAGAATCTAGAGCCAACGGTAAGTTTTCTATGTTAAACCATTACACCATTGAAAAACTGGTTACGTTTGCAATTGAAAGAAAAATGACTATAGTTGAAGAAGTAATGGCCCCTAAACTATGTTCTGGGATGAAAGTTACAGCTTCAGTGAAATCCGTTTGCAAATCGGAGTGATAGATTAGAATCTAGAGCCAACGGTAAGTTTTCTATGTTAAACCATTACACCATTGAAAAATTGGTTACGTTTGCAATTGAAAGAAAAATGACTATAGTTGAAGAAGTAATGGCCCCTAAACTATGTTCTGGGATGAAAGTTACAGCTTCAGTGAAATCCGTTTGCAAATCGGAGTGATAGATTAGAATCTAGAGCCAACGGTAAGTTTTCTATGTTAAACCATTACACCACTGAAAAACTGGTTACGTTTGCAATTGAAAGAAAAATGACTATAGTTGAAGAAGTAATGGCCCCTAAACTATGTTCTGGGATGAAAGTTACAGCTTCAGTGAAATCCGTTTGCAAATCGGAGTGATAGATTAGAATCTAGAGCCAACGGTAAGTTTTCTATGTTAAACCATTACACCACTGAAAAACTGGTTACATTTGCAATTGAAAGAAAAATGACTATAGTTGAAAAAGTAATGGCCCCTAAACTATGTTCTGGGATGAAAGTTACAGCTTCAGTGAAATCCGTTTGCAAATCGGAGTGATAGATTAGAATCTAGAGCCAACGGTAAGTTTTCTATGTTAAACCATTACACCATTGAAAAACTGGTTACGTTTGCAATTGAAAGAAAAATGACTATAGTTGAAGAAGTAATGGCCCTAAACTATGTTCTGGGATGAAAGTTACAGCTTCAGTGAAATCCGTTTGCAAATCGGAGTGATAGATTAGAATCTAGAGCCAACGGTAAGTTTTCTATGTTAAACCATTACACCATTGAAAAACTGCTTACGTTTGCAATTGAAAGAAAAATGACTATAGTTGAAGAAGTAATGGCCCCTAAACTATGTTCTGGGATGAAAGTTACAGCTTCAGTGAAATCCGTTTGCAAATCGGAGTGATAGATTAGAATCTAGAGCCAACGGTAAATTTTCTATGTTAAACCATTTCACCATTGAAAAACTGGTTACGTTTGCAATTGAAAGAAAAATGACTATAGTTGAAGAAGTAATGGCCCCTAAACTATGTTCTGGGATGAAAGTTACAGCTTCAGTGAAATCCGTTTGCAAATCGGAGTGATAGATTAGAATCTAGAGCCAACGGTAAGTTTTCTATGTTAAACCATTACACCATTGAAAAACTGGTTACGTTTGCAATTGAAAGAAAAATGACTATAGTTGAAGAAGTAATGGCCCCTAAACTATGTTCTGGGATGAAAGTTACAGCTTCAGTGAAATCCGTTTGCAAATCGGAGTGATAGATTAGAATCTAGAGCCAACGGTAAGTTTTCTATGTTAAACCATTACACCATTGAAAAACTGGTTACGTTTGCAATTGAAAGAAAAATGACTATAGTTGAAGAAGTAATGGCCCCTAAACTATGTTCTGGGATGAAAGTTACAGCTTCAGTGAAATCCGTTTGCAAATCGGAGTGATAGATTAGAATCTAGAGCCAACGGTAAGTTTTCTATGTTAAACCATTACACCATTGAAAAACTGCTTACGTTTGCAATTGAAAGAAAAATGACTATAGTTGAAGAAGTAATGGCCCCTAAACTATGTTCTGGGATGAAAGTTACAGCTTCAGTGAAATCCGTTTGCAAATCGGAGTGATAGATTAGAATCTAGAGCCAACGGTAAGTTTTCTATGTTAAACCATTACACCATTGAAAAACTGGTTACGTTTGCAATTGAAAGAAAAATGACTATAGTTGAAGAAGTAATGGCCCCTAAACTATGTTCTGGGATGAAAGTTACATCTTCAGTGAAATCCGTTTGCAAATCGGAGTGATAGATTAGAATCTAGAGCCAACGGTAAGTTTTCTATGTTAAACCATTACACCATTGAAAAACTGGTTACGTTTGCAATTGAAAGAAAAATGACTATAGTTGAAGAAGTAATGGCCCCTAAACTATGTTCTGGGATGAAAGTTACAGCTTCAGTGAAATCCGTTTGCAAATCGGAGTGATAGATTAGAATCTAGAGCCAACGGTAAGTTTTCTATGTTAAACCATTACACCATTGAAAAACTGGTTACGTTTGCAATTGAAAGAAAAATGACTATAGTTGAAGAAGTAATGGCCCCTAAACTATGTTCTGGGATGAAAGTTACAGCTTCAGTGAAATCCGTTTGCAAATCGGAGTGATAGATTAGAATCTAGAGCCAACGGTAAGTTTTCTATGTTAAACCATTACACCATTGAAAAACTGGTTACGTTTGCAATTGAAAGAAAAATGACTATAGTTGAAGAAGTAATGGCCCCTAAACTATGTTCTGGGATGAAAGTTACAGCTTCAGTGAAATCCGTTTGCAAATCGGAGTGATAGATTAGAATCTAGAGCCAACGGTAAGTTTTCTATGTTAAACCATTACACCATTGAAAAATTGGTTACGTTTGCAATTGAAAGAAAAATGACTATAGTTGAAGAAGTAATGGCCCCTAAACTATGTTCTGGGATGAAAGTTACAGCTTCAGTGAAATCCGTTTGCAAATCGGAGTGATAGATTAGAATCTAGAGCCAACGGTAAGTTTTCTATGTTAAACCATTACACCACTGAAAAACTGGTTACGTTTGCAATTGAAAGAAAAATGACTATAGTTGAAGAAGTAATGGCCCCTAAACTATGTTCTGGGATGAAAGTTACAGCTTCAGTGAAATCCGTTTGCAAATCGGAGTGATAGATTAGAATCTAGAGCCAACGGTAAGTTTTCTATGTTAAACCATTACACCATTGAAAAACTGGTTACGTTTGCAATTGAAAGAAAAATGACTATAGTTGAAGAAGTAATGGCCCCTAAACTATGTTCTGGGATGAAAGTTACAGCTTCAGTGAAATCCGTTTGCAAATCGGAGTGATAGATTAGAATCTAGAGCCAACGGTAAGTTTTCTATGTTAAACCATTACACCATTGAAAAACTGCTTACGTTTGCAATTGAAAGAAAAATGACTATAGTTGAAGAAGTAATGGCCCCTAAACTATGTTCTGGGATGAAAGTTACAGCTTCAGTGAAATCCGTTTGCAAATCGGAGTGATAGATTAGAATCTAGAGCCAACGGTAAGTTTTCTATGTTAAACCATTACACCATTGAAAAATTGGTTACGTTTGCAATTGAAAGAAAAATGACTATAGTTGAAGAAGTAATGGCCCCTAAACTATGTTCTGGGATGAAAGTTACAGCTTCAGTGAAATCCGTTTGCAAATCGGAGTGATAGATTAGAATCTAGAGCCAACGGTAAGTTTACTATGTTAAACCATTACACCACTGAAAAACTGGTTACGTTTGCAATTGAAAGAAAAATGACTATAGTTGAAGAAGTAATGGCCCCTAAACTATGTTCTGGGATGAAAGTTACAGCTTCAGTGAAATCCGTTTGCAAATCGGAGTGATAGATTAGAATCTAGAGCCAACGGTAAGTTTTCTATGTTAAACCATTACACCATTGAAAAACTGGTTACGTTTGCAATTGAAAGAAAAATGACTATAGTTGAAGAAGTAATGGCCCCTAAACTATGTTCTGGGATGAAAGTTACAGCTTCAGTGAAATCCGTTTGCAAATCGGAGTGATAGATTAGAATCTAGAGCCAACGGTAAGTTTTCTATGTTAAACCATTACACCACTGAAAAACTGGTTACGTTTGCAATTGAAAGAAAAATGACTATAGTTGAAGAAGTAATGGCCCCTAAACTATGTTCTGGGATGAAAGTTACAGCTTCAGTGAAATCCGTTTGCAAATCGGAGTGATAGATTAGAATCTAGAGCCAACGGTAAGTTTTCTATGTTAAACCATTACACCATTGAAAAACTGGTTACGTTTGCAATTGAAAGAAAAATGACTATAGTTGAAGAAGTAATGGCCCCTAAACTATGTTCTGGGATGAAAGTTACAGCTTCAGTGAAATCCGTTTGCAAATCGGAGTGATAGATTAGAATCTAGAGCCAACGGTAAGTTTTCTATGTTAAACCATTACACCATTGAAAAACTGGTTACGTTTGCAATTGAAAGAAAAATGACTATAGTTGAAGAAGTAATGGCCCCTAAACTATGTTCTGGGATGAAAGTTACAGCTTCAGTGAAATCCGTTTGCAAATCGGAGTGATAGATTAGAATCTAGAGCCAACGGTAAGTTTTCTATGTTAAACCATTACACCATTGAAAAATTGGTTACGTTTGCAATTGAAAGAAAAATAACTATAGTTGAAGAAGTAATGGCCCCTAAACTATGTTCTGGGATGAAAGTTACAGCTTCAGTGAAATCCGTTTGCAAATCGGAGTGATAGATTAGAATCTAGAGCCAACGGTAAGTTTTCTATGTTAAACCATTACACCACTGAAAAACTGGTTACGTTTGCAATTGAAAGAAAAATGACTATAGTTGAAGAAGTAATGGCCCCTAAACTATGTTCTGGGATGAAAGTTACAGCTTCAGTGAAATCCGTTTGCAAATCGGAGTGATAGATTAGAATCTAGAGCCAACGGTAAGTTTTCTATGTTAAACCATTACACCACTGAAAAACTGGTTACATTTGCAATTGAAAGAAAAATGACTATAGTTGAAAAAGTAATGGCCCCTAAACTATGTTCTGGGATGAAAGTTACAGCTTCAGTGAAATCCGTTTGCAAATCGGAGTGATAGATTAGAATCTAGAGCCAACGGTAAGTTTTCTATGTTAAACCATTACACCATTGAAAAACTGGTTACGTTTGCAATTGAAAGAAAAATGACTATAGTTGAAGAAGTAATGGCCCTAAACTATGTTCTGGGATGAAAGTTACAGCTTCAGTGAAATCCGTTTGCAAATCGGAGTGATAGATTAGAATCTAGAGCCAACGGTAAGTTTTCTATGTTAAACCATTACACCATTGAAAAACTGCTTACGTTTGCAATTGAAAGAAAAATGATTATAGTTGAAGAAGTAATGGCCCCTAAACTATGTTCTGGGATGAAAGTTACAGCTTCAGTGAAATCCGTTTGCAAATCGGAGTGATAGATTAGAATCTAGAGCCAACGGTAAATTTTCTATGTTAAACCATTTCACCATTGAAAAACTGCTTACGTTTGCAATTGAAAGAAAAATGACTATAGTTGAAGAAGTAATGGCCCCTAAACTATGTTCTGGGATGAAAGTTACAGCTTCAGTGAAATCCGTTTGCAAATCGGAGTGATAGATTAGAATCTAGAGCCAACGGTAAGTTTTCTATGTTAAACCATTACACCATTGAAAAACTGGTCACGTTTGCAATTGAAAGAAAAATTACTATAGTTGAAGAAGTAATGGCCCCTAAACTATGTTCTGGGATGAAAGTTACAGCTTCAGTGAAATCCGTTTGCAAATCGGAGTGATAGATTAGAATCTAGAGCCAACGGTAAGTTTTCTATGTTAAACCATTACACCATTGAAAAACTGCTTACGTTTGCAATTGAAAGAAAAATGACTATAGTTGAAGAAGTAATGGCCCCTAAACTATGTTCTGGGATGAAAGTTACAGCTTCAGTGAAATCCGTTTGCAAATCGGAGTGATAGATTAGAATCTAGAGCCAACGGTAAGTTTTCTATGTTAAACCATTACACCATTGAAAAACTGGTTACGTTTGCAATTGAAAGAAAAATGACTATAGTTGAAGAAGTAATGGCCCCTAAACTATGTTCTGGGATGAAAGTTACAGCTTCAGTGAAATCCGTTTGCAAATCGGAGTGATAGATTAGAATCTAGAGCCAACGGTAAGTTTTCTATGTTAAACCATTACACCATTGAAAAACTGCTTACGTTTGCAATTGAAAGAAAAATGACTATAGTTGAAGAAGTAATGGCCCCTAAACTATGTTCTGGGATGAAAGTTACAGCTTCAGTGAAATCCGTTTGCAAATCGGAGTGATAGATTAGAATCTAGAGCCAACGGTAAGTTTTCTATGTTAAACCATTACACCATTGAAAAACTGCTTACGTTTGCAATTGAAAGAAAAATGACTATAGTTGAAGAAGTAATGGCCCCTAAACTATGTTCTGGGATGAAAGTTACAGCTTCAGTGAAATCCGTTTGCAAATCGGAGTGATAGATTAGAATCTAGAGCCAACGGTAAGTTTTCTATGTTAAACCATTACACCATTGAAAAACTGCTTACGTTTGCAATTGAAAGAAAAATGACTATAGTTGAAGAAGTAATGGTCCCTAAACTATGTTCTGGGATGAAAGTTACAGCTTCAGTGAAATCCGTTTGCAAATCGGAGTGATAGATTAGAATCTAGAACCAACGGTAAGTTTTCTATGTTAAACCATTACACCATTGAAAAACTGGTTACGTTTGCAATTGAAAGAAAAATGACTATAGTTGAAGAAGTAATGGCCCCTAAACTATGTTCTGGGATGAAAGTTACAGCTTCATTGAAATCCGTTTGCAAATCGGAGTGATAGATTAGAATCTAGAGCCAACGGTAAGTTTTCTATGTTAAACCATTACACCATTGAAAAACTGGTTACGTTTGCAATTGAAAGAAAAATGACTATAGTTGAAGAAGTAATGGCCCCTAAACTATGTTCTGGGATGAAAGTTACAGCTTCAGTGAAATCCGTTTGCAAATCGGAGTGATAGATTAGAATCTAGAGCCAACGGTAAGTTTTCTATGTTAAACCATTACACCATTGAAAAACTGGTTACGTTTGCAATTGAAAGGAAAATGACTATAGTTGAAGAAGTAATGGCCCCTAAACTATGTTCTGGGATGAAAGTTACAGCTTCAGTGAAATCCGTTTTCAAATCGGAGTAATAGATTAGAATCTAGAGCCAACGGTAAGTTTTCTATGTTAAACCATTACACCATTGAAAAACTGGTTACGTTTGCAATTGAAAGAAAAATGACTATAGTTGAAGAAGTAATGGCCCCTAAACTATGTTCTGGGATGAAAGTTACAGCTTCAGTGAAATCCGTTTGCAAATCGGAGTGATAGATTAGAATCTAGAGCCAACGGTAAGTTTTCTATGTTAAACCATTACACCATTGAAAAACTGGTTACGTTTGCAATTGAAAGAAAAATGACTATAGTTGAAGAAGTAATGGCCCCTAAACTATGTTCTGGGATGAAAGCTACAGCTTCAGTGAAATCCGTTTGCAAATCGGAGTGATAGATTAGAATCTAGAGCCAACGGTAAGTTTTCAATGTTAAACCATTACACCATTGAAAAATTGGTTACGTTTGCAATTGAAAGAAAAATGACTATAGTTGAAGAAGTAATGGCCCCTAAACTATGTTCTGGGATGAAAGTTACAGCTTCAGTGAAATCCGTTTGCAAATCGGAGTGATAGATTAGAATCTAGAGCCAACGGTAAGTTTTCTATGTTAAACCATTACACCATTGAAAAACTGCTTACGTTTGCAATTGAAAGAAAAATGACTATAGTTGAAGAAGTAATGGCCCCTAAACTATGTTCTGGGATGAAAGTTACAGCTTCAGTGAAATCCGTTTGCAAATCGGAGTGATAGATTAGAATCTAGAGCCAACGGTAAGTTTTCTATGTTAAACCATTACACCATTGAAAAACTGGTCACGTTTGCAATTGAAAGAAAAATGACTATAGTTGAAGAAGTAATGGCCCCTAAACTATGTTCTAGGATGAAAGTTACAGCTTCAGTGAAATCCGTTTGCAAATCGGAGTGATAGATTAGAATCTAGAGCCAACGGTAAGTTTTCTATGTTAAACCATTACACCATTGAAAAACTGGTTACGTTTGCAATTGAAAGAAAAATGACTATAGTTGAAGAAGTAATGGCCCCTAAACTATGTTCTGGGATGAAAGTTACAGCTTCAGTGAAATCCGTTTGCAAATCGGAGTGATAGATTAGAATCTAGAGCCAACGGTAAGTTTTCTATGTTAAACCATTACACCATTGAAAAACTGCTTACGTTTGCAATTGAAAGAAAAATGACTATAGTTGAAGAAGTAATGGCCCCTAAACTATGTTCTGGGATGAAAGTTACAGCTTCAGTGAAATCCGTTTGCAAATCGGAGTGATAGATTAGAATCTAGAGCCAACGGTAAATTTTCTATGTTAAACCATTACACCATTGAAAAACTGCTTACGTTTGCAATTGAAAGAAAAATGACTATAGTTGAAGAAGCAATGGCCCCTAAACTATGTTCTGGGATGAAAGTTACAGCTTCAGTGAAATCCGTTTGCAAATCGGAGTGATAGATTAGAATCTAGAGCCAACGGTACGTTTTCTATGTTAAACCATTACACCATTGAAAAACTGGTTACGTTTGCAATTGAAAGAAAAATGACTATAGTTGAAGAAGTAATGGCCCCTAAACTATGTTCTGGGATGAAAGTTACAGCTTCAGTGAAATCCGTTTGCAAATCGGAGTGATAGATTAGAATCTAGAGCCAACGGTAAGTTTTCTATGTTAAACCATTACACCATTGAAAAACTGCTTACGTTTGCAATTGAAAGAAAAATGACTATAGTTGAAGAAGTAATGGCCCCTAAACTATGTTCTGGGATGAAAGTTACAGCTTCAGTGAAATCCGTTTGCAAATCGGAGTGATAGATTAGAATCTAGAGCCAACGGTAAGTTTTCTATGTTAAACCATTACACCATTGAAAAACTGCTTACGTTTGCAATTGAAAGAAAAATGACTATAGTTGAATAAGTAATGGCCCCTAAACTATGTTCTGGGATGAAAGTTACAGCTTCAGTGAAATCCGTTTGCAAATCGGAGTGATAGATTAGAATCTAGAGCCAACGGTAAGTTTTCTATGTTAAACCATTACACCATTGAAAAACTGGTTACGTTTGCAATTGAAAGAAAAATGACTATAATTGAAGAAGTAATGGCACCTAAACTATGTTCTGGGATGAAAGTTACAGCTTTAGTGAAATCCGTTTGCAAATCGGAGTGATAGATTAGAATCTAGAGCCAACGGTAAGTTTTCTATGTTAAACCATTACACCATTGAAAAACTGGTTACGTTTGCAATTGAAAGAAAAATGACTATAGTTGAAGAAGTAATGGCCCCTAAACTATGTTCTGGGATGAAAGTTACAGCTTCAGTGAAATCCGTTTGCAAATCGGAGTGATAGATTAGAATCTAGAGCCAACGGTAAGTTTTCTATGTTAAACCATTACACCATTGAAAAACTGGTTACGTTTGCAATTGAAAGAAAAATGACTATAGTTGAAGAAGTAATGGCCCCTAAACTATGTTCTGGGATGAAAGTTACAGCTTCAGTGAAATCCGTTTGCAAATCAGAGTGATAGATTAGAATCTAGAGCCAACGGTAAGTTTTCTATGTTAAACCATTACACCATTGAAAAACTGGTTACGTTTGCAATTGAAAGAAAAATGACTATAGTTGAAGAAGTAATGGCCCCTAAACTATGTTCTGGGATGAAAGTTACAGCTTCAGTGAAATCCGTTTGCAAATCGGAGTGATAGATTAGAATCTAGAGCCAACGGTAAGTTTTCTATGTTAAACCATTACACCATTGAAAAACTGGTTACGTTTGCAATTGAAAGAAAAATGACTATAGTTGAAGAAGTAATGGCCCCTAAACTATGTTCTGGGATGAAAGTTACAGCTTCAGTGAAATCCGTTTGCAAATCGGAGTGATAGATTAGAATCTAGAGCCAACGGTAAGTTTTCTATGTTAAACCATTACACCATTGAAAAACTGGTTACGGGGGTCGTGGCTGGCTGCAGAGCTTAATGGCTGCCTGAGACCAGAGCTCTGTGCCTAGAGACCCAGGAAAGCGACTAAAACGCATTCCAAGGTGCCCCATTTTCACACTGAAAGATGGCTGAATACCTGGAGAGTGACTGGCAATACAGGAGAACCAAATCTGGAAGGAATTACAGCTCCCCAGCGCTGAGAAAGCTGTCCTCCTTCTACACAGAGGAAAAGCAAGATGGCCACCGCTACAGCAGCAGGGAGGCCATGGAGAGATCAGCCCTGAGAACACCACCTCCTCTGGAACAAAGAAACAGGTTTGCTCCTCTCCATACCCCACATCCAAGAGGGCATGAAGCGCTGTATGAGGAGGACAGCGAAGAAGAGGATTTCCAGTGGCAGAGGAAGGTCAAGAAAAGCCGGGAGAGGAGCCCTCTGAAGCCTGGACCCACAGTAAGACATCAGGCCGATCAGGAGAACCAGGAGACGCAGGTACCGCTGGACGAACGTTTCCCGCTGAACGAAGGTTCCCCGCTGAACGAACGTTCGCCGGACGTTCTGTTAACGAACGGAAAGAACGTTCCCTTACCCTAAGCGTACATTCCCCCTCTCCAGGCGTACAAATGGTCGCATCAACCAGACAAATGGATCCACAGCATCTAGGAGTACAAAATGATGCATTAACTCAGCAAAGGGGAATACCTCAAACTTTACATAATCTGAAGGGAATACAATTCTATAAGCGCACACTGGTACCAGACCCTCTGGAATCCTTCCCGGCCACAGATCAACCGGTCTCACAACAGTTCTTCAAGGACTTTATGTTATCATTCCGATCGGTGATACAAGATGACATTGGTGAAGTTCGGAGTGATCTACATCAACTGGCAGGTCATGTTTCACAAATTGCAGGAGAGACTGACTCCAGGATTTCCAAACTAGAAAGACGCATTGAAGAGATGACTCTGGCCCATAACCATCTGGTTGATGCACATAAGAACTTGCAACAACAAAACCATTGGATGAAAGAAAAGATATCCGATAATGAGGACAGAAATCGTCGCAACAACATTAAAATCAGGGGAGTACCCGAAACAGTGGGCAGTGACGACCTCAAAGATTTTGTCAAGGACATCCTCAAAACCACTGTGCCGGAATTAAAGGAAAGTGAACTTACAATAGATAGGGCTCACCGTCTCCCAAAGCCTACTCATGTGGCAAAACATCTGCCACGTGATGTAATTACACGCATTCACTTCTACCATGCCAAAGAAAAACTCCTCTCATTAACCAGAGGAGGGAGAAAACTACCTAATCCATACCAGGACCTTGTCTTATACCAAGACCTATCTCAAGCGACTCTTCAAGCCAGGAGGCAGTTTGCAGAAATCACCACGACCCTACGCCATAGGAAAATCCCCTACTCGTGGGGATTGCCTCCAAAGCTATTGATAACTGACAACGGAGTTACATATGCTGCAAAGAACCCCAAAGAGGCATACAACCTACTAGCAAGATGGGATATACCTATTTTCATACCGAAGGATCCAAAAAAAGACAGACCAATATACCAGGTCACCCTGTCAAAGCAGCTATCATCCCCGAGACAGCTGCCCAGGAATGACACTCAACAATCAATGGACACTACACCATTACCATCCCAAGCAGAAAAAGAGAAAGATGCAGGGGACACCTCTGAAACCTGAGAAGATGGGTATCTGCCACAGACTTTTTACCCCACCTGGAAACCTTTCTCAATAGGACACACCATCTTCTTGTCCCTATAAGAGAACGGTTTACTCTTGTTCCACATTGTGGACTTCACCAGTTAAGTCCTTATTTAAGATTCAGACTATTCAGTCTGATCTAATTGGACTCTAGTTACCACTGTTTATCATATTTTCCTTCCCTTCTTTTTCTGAAGAGAAGGACTCCCCCTTTTTAGTAGATAACGGAAGGTAAAACCGGATGCCTTTTTGTTTTCTACTCAAACTTCTACTTCTACATGTTATGTGTTATATATTTAAATATCTCATATTGTTGTCTCATTTAGACCACTTAAACAAGGTACAGATTGTTCTTTTAGGGATCTTAACAGATGCTCCAGGACTGATCGACATGGGTAAGTACAATTGCATTACTATAGAAAATAAATGCCACAAATATGCAAGATAGTTTCAATTAATGTGAGAGGGCTGAACTCCCACAGAAAAAGGTTCCTCATGCAAAAACTTATCAAAGAACACAAGGCTGATATTGTCTGTCTCCAGGAGACACATCTAAATAAAAAAGGTGCAGAGGAGTTAAAAATTCATGGCTATACACAACTATATCATGCTGTTCTAAAAACAGATAAGAAAAAAGCTGGAGTGTGTTTAGCAATAAAAGACACATTGGGATTGGTGGTAGGTGAGTCATTTGCAAGTGATGATGGCAGAATGGTCATGGTTAAAGGTACCATTAATACTAGAGAATTTACATTTGTAAATCTCTACGCCCCTAATGATCAACAAATCAAATTTATAAACAAAAAATTAAGAAAAATAAACACTTTCACCAAAGGTTCCTTATTTATCACTGGAGATTTCAACGCGGTAGTAGACCCTATGATGGACTGTACCTCTAATACCAGAAAAACATATTCAATTCTGCAACCAACTTTACTCAATTTTGAATTATACGATACATGGAGATGTATGAATCCTAAGCAGAAAGAATTTACTTATTTCTCATCAATTCATAAATCCTTTACCCGCATAGACCTCTGCCTAACAGACAGATTCACCATACCATTAATCACAGATGTGAAGATAGAACCTAGAATTTGGTCGGACCATGCACCTTTGATTGTATCCTTTAAACTTCAAGACTCCCCCACACTACCACATATTTGGAGAATGAATAAATTCACCTTAAATTCTGAGCATAGCTCTGATATTATTAAGAAAGAACTGAACACCTATTTTGACATTAATGACACACAAGATGTATCCAGAGCAACAATATGGAATGCCCACAAGGCCTTCATCAGGGGAATCTTTATAAAACAAGGATCCATTCAGAAGGAAAAATTGAGGGAACATACTGATTCACTATTAAAACAAATCAAATCCCTAGAAAAAGAAATCTACGTTAATAAAAAAACAGAGTTAATCCCAGAACTAGAAACTATAAGACAGGAAATAGCCGATACCATGTACTACAACTATGATAAATGGCGAACAATTCTTAAAGAGAATTGGTATCATGAAAATAATAAAGCCGGTAAAATAATGGCCCGTAGAATAAAAGGTAAAAGAATTTACCAACGAATAGTAAAAATTAGACATCCCCAAACAAAAACAGTTGTCCATCATCCACAAGAAATAGCTGACGCTATGGCCAATTATTATGAAACTTTATATAACCTAGGGAAAGATACCAACACCCACATACCATCTCCCCAAGAAATTGATAATTACTTAGACAAAATACAATTACCATCATTGTCTGACTTCGAACAGAAATATCTATCAGTACCCTTCCATGAGCAAGAAATCACCTCAGCTATAAGCTCCTTGAAACTAGATAAAGCCCCTGGACCAGATGGTTTCCTTAATGACTATTTCAAAAAATACATTAGCATTTTAATAAAACCCCTTAAAAAATTCTTTAATGAAGCAGTATCACAAGGTCAATTTCCTAAAGAATCATTAATGGCGCACATATCTACCATCCCTAAGGAGGACAAAGATCCTTCGGACCCAAGTAATTACAGGCCGATATCATTATTGAATACGGATATAAAGATATTCTCTGAAGTCATTGCCAACAGACTAGCTCCTCTTATCCCTAATCTTATTCACCCCGATCAAGTGGGATTTACAAAAGGCAGGTCCACTGATGACGGTACTCGGAAGGCAATTGCTCTGATACATAAGGTAGGACTCTGTCGAGCGCGTACCCTTCTAATTTCATTGGATGCGGAAAAGGCGTTCGACAGAGTCAACTGGTTATACCTGAATAAGGTACTTACAAAATTTGGAATACCTGAATTCCTCCATAAGGCCATATTATCTTTATACACTCACCCCTCAGCTAAAGTAACTACGTCAGGTACTCTATCCCACTCTTTTGATATACGCAATGGTACCCGCCAGGGCTGCCCCCTCTCACCTATAATATTTAATTTAACCTTAGAGCCCCTAGCCCAAAGTTTAAGAAACAATTCTCAAATCTATGGAATCAAGCACAACCAAACAGAGACTAAATTAGGCTTATACGCCGACGATATAATTATGTTCCTTCAGAAACCTTTAATATCATTGCCCAATGCAAATGCAGAACTAGCTCTTTTTTCACAAATTTCATACTATAAGATTAACCAAAAAAAAACGGTAATACATCCATGCAATGTCCCTCAGGAAACTAAAGACCAACTCAAGACAATGTGTGATTATACATGGAATTATAAAACTATTAAATACTTAGGTATCCAACTGACCCCTTTATTAAACCAATTATATAAAGAAAACTATACACCCTGGCTGAAAAAGTTTAAAGAAAAATTAGAATCTCTTGCTAAGATAGAATATTCATGGCTAGGTAAGGCCTCAGCATTTAAGATGATGATCTTATAGACAGGGGACAAGGATAAAGGGAAATAAGGGAACGTTAGTAGTAATAATATGCATCACCTTTCCCAGTGAGGATAAGTGTCCTGAACTATATTTGTATTACAAAAATCTTTTGAACAAAGAGCTCATGAGGACACAGCGGTGTATGCAAATGAAAAACCACTTTATTAGCTATACATGAAAGTGAGACCAATAGAACAATACACAACGGAGCTATAAAAGCAACAGCGCTGTTGTCATTAAAACCATAGCTGTCAATCAAACCATACTGACACACCTACCCATACACACACACCAAAGCACTGGGGTACCCCATGAGCAGCAAAAAAGCAGTCCACCTGTAAAAAGCTTAAGCGAGTGGTAAATGACACTGACAAAAGGAGGGGAGAGCAGCACAAAAAAAAAAAAAAAAAAAAAAAAAAGCAGATGTCAGAAGCAGCTTGTCCAGTATCATCCAAACAGACGTAGTAGAGTCTCATTCAAGTGAACCGGCATGCCCGATACTTTACATTCACTCAACCAGTGGTTATACTCACGACCTCCTAAATGTCCGTCATGAGCAATACGCCTCCAAGCTTCGCCTGACTATATGATGCCAGCCGCTCAGGCAGGCTGCAAATACTGTAATCCAAAGGGGGCCCCCTGCTTTTGAGTTGTGTTCCGGCGTGAGACCAAGTACCGCTGCAGATCCAGCTCGTTCCGCTGGAGCACCGGTGCAACACGTGTGCGCCTTGTCATCTAGCGCATCTCGTCAGCCTCCGCTGTGCACAGTTCACCAAATGCCCGGGGATCAACCAGCACAGCCGTCTCGTGCTCAGCCTTTCTCCCCAGGAGGGTAGGATGCTTCCGGCGTGAGACGCCGATCTCCACGCGCCACAGCGGGATTCCCAGCACGTCACCGCCTCTGGGTAGGGGGTCAGCAGGCTGGATGGCAGCAACCAATCCTCCAAAAGGCCATATTATCTTTATACACTCACCCCTCAGCTAAAGTAACTACGTCAGGTACTCTATCCCACTCTTTTGATATACGCAATGGTACCCGCCAGGGCTGCCCCCTCTCACCTATAATATTTAATTTAACCTTAGAGCCCCTAGCCCAAAGTTTAAGAAACAATTCTCAAATCTATGGAATCAAGCACAACCAAACAGAGACTAAATTAGGCTTATACGCCGACGATATAATTATGTTCCTTCAGAAACCTTTAATATCATTGCCCAATGCAAATGCAGAACTAGCTCTTTTTTCACAAATTTCATACTATAAGATTAACCAAAAGAAAACGGTAATACTTCCATGCAATGTCCCTCAGGAAACTAAAGACCAACTCAAGACAATGTGTGATTATACATGGAATTATAAAACTATTAAATACTTAGGTATCCAACTGACCCCTTTATTAAACCAATTATATAAAGAAAACTATACACCCTGGCTGAAAAAGTTTAAAGAAAAATTAGAATCTCTTGCTAAGATAGAATATTCATTGCTAGGTAAGGCCTCAGCATTTAAGATGATGATCTTACCTCAGCTCTTATATTTGTTTAGGAATGTTAATATCAAAGTTCCTCAACATTTTCTTAATTCACTACAGAAATTACTTAATAAATTTATCCTACATGATAGGAAGTCTAGATTCTCCCATAAAATTTTAACTTCACATATTTCTAACCTAGGTTTGGGAGTACCCCATATTGGAATGTACTACAGAGCAGTTGTTCTAGATCAGACTAGACCAATTTGGAATAAGGAAAACATTAAACAATGGATGAATATAGAAGAAGATCAACTTTTTAGAGGATCTTATGAGCTATTTCTAAAATCTAGATTGGTCTGGAAACTTACATCACATATTAAAAACCCACTGATAGCTAACTCCATAAACCTTTGGAAAGAGGTAGTAAAATTATGCAAGAAAGACCCCTTATCTATAGATCTAAAAACACCTCTAAAGACCTTATGTACAGTTATCAAGAATATAAACTTGGAAAAGTGGATCTCGTCAGGCATAGAATACATAGAAGATATATTAGAAAACTCGATAATCAGATCCTTTAACTCACTAAAATTAATATATAATATCCCGGAATCAGAAGAAAATTTATATAACAAAATTAAAAACTTTCTAGACAAGCACCCATATACTCCAATTACCTTAACCCCTCAAATAAAGAAACGTATTCAGCCAGAAGGTGCTGTACTAAAAGGTACATCAACAATCTATAAAACTCTAGTAACTTTGAAATATCCAATGCCTCAATGGCAGATTATTAAATGGCAGGACTATCTTAAGAGGGACATTGATATGGAAGACTTGGAGATGACACTTAAATCTGTTAAGAAGTCATCACACTGTACCAATCACCATGAGAATTTGCTTAAAGTAATCTGGCAATGGTACTTAACACCGGATAAAATTGCCAAGTTTGACACCAAAACCTCCCCCCTATGCTGGAGAAATTGCGGACTGGTGGGTACCATCGACCACATCCTTTGGAATTGCCCTAAATTGGGAAAACTTAGAGATGACATTGGAAAATTCCTGAAGAAACTCCCTTTGTCAATCCAGACAATCCCTGCTGAAATGGCCTTACTGCATTTGGGAACCAGAGACTTGCCTCCTCAGGAAAGATTAATATATGACCATATCTTTATCACAACCAGAAATCATATAGCTATTTCCTGGAAAACAGGCACGATTCCCACAATTGAACAAATTCTTAAGACAGTAGAATCAAACCTGTTAGCAGAAAAATCGTGGGCAATCAAATGTGGAAGTGTGAAATCTTTCCTGAAAAAAGCAAGTCTCTGGCCTACGGTATACAAAAGATCTAGACTCGTGGTATTTTAGAATTCTCTTATTCTGAAAGATCTTAATGATTTGGTATGCCTTGTTCTTTCAGCTCTCTCACAGATAGACAGATAGTAAGATAGAGAAGAATATATGTGTGGCCTATGTAAGATCAGTCCTGGACGTCCTATACCTATTTTTATAACCTATATTAACTAAACTAACAGCTGTATCGACAAACGAGAGATAACAATGAGACATGACATGTGATGTAATAGAATAGATCTGTTTTGTTTTGTTTAGACTAGTTTTGTTTAGTTTTGTTTTATAAACAATATTATAAGACACAAACATCTTATACAGAATACAGAATATTGTAGAAACTAGCTCCACTATATAAAGATTTGGATCTACACATATCCCAGCAAAATATCAACAAATAATAAATGTCACATGTTTATGTCATGTGACATATATAATTCATATGATGTTATTTCTCTATTTAATCTTATACACCTAAAACATTGTGCTATTCTATGCAAAGGAGTTCTCCCCTGGAGTCTCTGTAGGGTGGTGAAAGTCCCCCATTCTCCAGGGTTCGAGATATCCTGAGTTGTAAGAATCTCTTAAGCTGCACAGTTTATAATTCCTCATCCTTTATTTCAATACAAGAGATAGAAAACATCTAACACAAACCTTATAGACCTAAATAGAATATCTATATGATATACAAATCTATAATATACATTAAACAACCCTAATTAATATCTAGATCCTACACATAGATAGATAGGACTTTATAATATTCATTAACCTTAATAATTTATACGTTATAAGAAGATAACTAACACAGTTCACTAACGCCAAGACAATGTCTTGGCTTATATTGACAAAATTCAATCACTGTGTTTAGAACTACACCTAGTCATAATACGTTGAGAATAATTACTTGATATAATACATTATAGGTAATGTTGTACTGAATTATTGATTCTGCTTTATATTATTTTGTAATACACTGTTATGACCTTTATATAGATATGTTATGTAAGGAAATTTCAAAACATTTTAAACTTTTTCTGAAATGTTTGTCAATTATCTTTGCAAAAATCATAATAAAAACTATTGTTTAAGAAAAACTGGTTACGTTTGCAATTGAAAGAAAAATGACTATAGTTGAAGAAGTAATGGCCCCTAAACTATGTTCTGGGATGAAAGTTACAGCTTCAGTGAAATCCGTTTGCAAATCGGAGTGATAGATTAGAATCTAGAGCCAACGGTAAGTTTTCTATGTTAAACCATTACACCATTGAAAAACTGGTTACGTTTGCAATTGAAAGAAAAATGACTATAGTTAAAGAAGTAATGGCCCCTAAACTATGTTCTGGGATGAAAGTTACAGCTTCAGTGAAATCCGTTTGCAAATCGGAGTAATAGATTAGAATCTAGAGCCAACGGTAAGTTTTCTATGTTAAACCATTACACCATTGAAAAACTGGTTACGTTTGCAATTGAAAGAAAAATGACTATAGTTGAAGAAGTAATGGCCCCTAAACTATGTTCTGGGATGAAAGTTACAGCTTCAGTGAAATCCGTTTGCAAATCGGAGTGATAGATTAGAATCTAGAGCCAACGGTAAGTTTTCTATGTTAAACCATTACACCATTGAAAAACTGGTTACGTTTGCAATTGAAAGAAAAATGACTATAGTTGAAGAAGTAATGGCCCCTAAACTATGTTCTGGGATGAAAGTTACAGCTTCAGTGAAATCCGTTTGCAAATCGGAGTAATAGATTAGAATCTAGAGCCAACGGTAAGTTTTCTATGTTAAACCAATACACCATTGAAAAACTGGTTACATTTGCAATTGAAAGAAAAATGACTATAGTTGAAGAAGTAATGGCCCCTAAACTATGTTCTGGGATGAAAGTTACAGCTTCAGTGAAATCCGTTTGCAAATCGGAGTGATAGATTAGAATCTAGAGCCAACGGTAAGTTTTCTATCTTAAACCATTACACCATTGAAAAACTGGTTACGTTTGCAATTGAAAGAAAAATGACTATAGTTGAAGAAGTAATGGCCCCTAAACTATGTTCTGGGATGAAAGTTACAGCTTCAGTGAAATCCGTTTGCAAATCGGAGTGATAGATTAGAATCTAGAGCCAACGGTAAGTTTTCTATGTTAAACCATTACACCATTGAAAAACTGGTTACGTTTGCAATTGAAAGAAAAATGACTATAGTTGAAGAAGTAATGGCCCCTAAACTATGTTCTGGGATGAAAGTTACAGCTTCAGTGAAATCCGTTTGCAAATCGGAGTGATAGATTAGAATCTAGAGCCAACGGTAAGTTTTCTATGTTAAACCATTACACCATTGAAAAACTGGTTACGTTTGCAATTGAAAGAAAAATGACTATAGTTGAAGAAGTAATGGCCCCTAAACTATGTTCTGGGATGAAAGTTACAGCTTCAGTGAAATCCGTTTGCAAATCGGAGTGATAGATTAGAATCTAGAGCCAACGGTAAGTTTTCTATGTTAAACCATTACACCATTGAAAAACTGCTTACGTTTGCAATTGAAAGAAAAATGACTATAGTTGAAGAAGTAATGGCCCCTAAACTATGTTCTGGGATGAAAGTTACAGCTTCAGTGAAATCCGTTTGAAAATCGGAGTGATAGATTAGAATCTAGAGCCAACGGTAAGTTTTCTATGTTAAACCATTACACCATTGAAAAACTGGTTACGTTTGCAATTGAAAGAAAAATGACTATAGTTGAAGAAGTAATGGCCCCTAAACTATGTTCTGGGATGAAAGTTACATCTTCAGTGAAATCCGTTTGCAAATCGGAGTGATAGATTAGAATCTAGAGCCAACGGTAAGTTTTCTATGTTAAACCATTACACCATTGAAAAACTGGTTACGTTTGCAATTGAAAGAAAAATGACTATAGTTGAAGAAGTAATGGCCCCTAAACTATGTTCTGGGATGAAAGTTACAGCTTCAGTGAAATCCGTTTGCAAATCGGAGTGATAGATTAGAATCTAGAGCCAACGGTAAGTTTTCTATGTTAAACCATTACACCATTGAAAAACTGGTTACGTTTGCAATTGAAAGAAAAATGACTATAGTTGAAGAAGTAATGGCCCCTAAACTATGTTCTGGGATGAAAGTTACAGCTTCAGTGAAATCCGTTTGCAAATCGGAGTGATAGATTAGAATCTAGAGCCAACGGTACGTTTTCTATGTTAAACCATTACACCATTGAAAAACTGGTTACGTTTGCAATTGAAAGAAAAATGACTATAGTTGAAGAAGTAATGGCCCCTAAACTATGTTCTGGGATGAAAGTTACAGCTTCAGTGAAATCCGTTTGCAAATCGGAGTGATAGATTAGAATCTAGAGCCAACGGTAAGTTTTCTATGTTAAACCATTACACCATTGAAAAACTGCTTACGTTTGCAATTGAAAGAAAAATGACTATAGTTGAAGAAGTAATGGCCCCTAAACTATGTTCTGGGATGAAAGTTACAGCTTCAGTGAAATCCGTTTGCAAATCGGAGTGATAGATTAGAATCTAGAGCCAACGGTAAGTTTTCTATGTTAAACCATTACACCACTGAAAAACTGGTTACGTTTGCAATTGAAAGAAAAATGACTATAGTTGAAGAAGTAATGGCCCCTAAACTATGTTCTGGGATGAAAGTTACAGCTTCAGTGAAATCCGTTTGCAAATCGGAGTGATAGATTAGAATCTAGAGCCAACGGTAAGTTTTCTATGTTAAACCATTACACCATTGAAAAACTGGTTACGTTTGCAATTGAAAGAAAAATGACTATAGTTGAAGAAGTAATGGCCCCTAAACTATGTTCTGGGATGAAAGTTACAGCTTCAGTGAAATCCGTTTGCAAATCGGAGTGATAGATTAGAATCTAGAGCCAACGGTAAGTTTTCTATGTTAAACCATTACACCATTGAAAAATTGGTTACGTTTGCAATTGAAAGAAAAATGACTATAGTTGAAGAAGTAATGGCCCCTAAACTATGTTCTGGGATGAAAGTTACAGCTTCAGTGAAATCCGTTTGCAAATCGGAGTGATAGATTAGAATCTAGAGCCAACGGTAAGTTTTCTATGGTAAACCATTACACCACTGAAAAACTGGTTACGTTTGCAATTGAAAGAAAAATGACTATAGTTGAAGAAGTAATGGCCCCTAAACTATGTTCTGGGATGAAAGTTACAGCTTCAGTGAAATCCGTTTGCAAATCGGAGTGATAGATTAGAATCTAGAGCCAACGGTAAGTTTTCTATGTTAAACCATTACACCATTGAAAAACTGGTTACGTTTGCAATTGAAAGAAAAATGACTATAGTTGAAGAAGTAATGGCCCCTAAACTATGTTCTGGGATGAAAGTTACAGCTTCAGTGAAATCCGTTTGCAAATCGGAGTGATAGATTAGAATCTAGAGCCAACGGTAAGTTTTCTATGTTAAACCATTACACCATTGAAAAACTGGTTACGTTTGCAATTGAAAGAAAAATGACTATAGTTGAAGAAGTAATGGCCCCTAAACTATGTTCTGGGATGAAAGTTACAGCTTCAGTGAAATCCGTTTGCAAATCGGAGTGATAGATTAGAATCTAGAGCCAACGGTAAGTTTTCTATGTTAAACCATTACACCATTGAAAAATTGGTTACGTTTGCAATTGAAAGAAAAATGACTATAGTTGAAGAAGTAATGGCCCCTAAACTATGTTCTGGGATGAAAGTTACAGCTTCAGTGAAATCCGTTTGCAAATCGGAGTGATAGATTAGAATCTAGAGCCAACGGTAAGTTTTCTATGTTAAACCATTACACCACTGAAAAACTGGTTACGTTTGCAATTGAAAGAAAAATGACTATAGTTGAAGAAGTAATGGCCCCTAAACTATGTTCTGGGATGAAAGTTACAGCTTCAGTGAAATCCGTTTGCAAATCGGAGTGATAGATTAGAATCTAGAGCCAACTGTAAGTTTTCTATGTTAAACCATTACACCACTGAAAAACTGGTTACATTTGCAATTGAAAGAAAAATGACTATAGTTGAAAAAGTAATGGCCCCTAAACTATGTTCTGGGATGAAAGTTACAGCTTCAGTGAAATCCGTTTGCAAATCGGAGTGATAGATTAGAATCTAGAGCCAACGGTAAGTTTTCTATGTTAAACCATTACACCATTGAAAAACTGGTTACGTTTGCAATTGAAAGAAAAATTACTATAGTTGAAGAAGTAATGGCCCTAAACTATGTTCTGGGATGAAAGTTACAGCTTCAGTGAAATCCGTTTGCAAATCGGAGTGATAGATTAGAATCTAGAGCCAACGGTAAGTTTTCTATGTTAAACCATTACACCATTGAAAAACTGCTTACGTTTGCAATTGAAAGAAAAATGACTATAGTTGAAGAAGTAATGGCCCCTAAACTATGTTCTGGGATGAAAGTTACAGCTTCAGTGAAATCCGTTTGCAAATCGGAGTGATAGATTAGAATCTAGAGCCAACGGTAAATTTTCTATGTTAAACCATTACACCATTGAAAAACTGCTTACGTTTGCAATTGAAAGAAAAATGACTATAGTTGAAGAAGTAATGGCCCCTAAACTATGTTCTGGGATGAAAGTTACAGCTTCAGTGAAATCCGTTTGCAAATCGGAGTGATAGATTAGAATCTAGAGCCAACGGTAAGTTTTCTATGTTAAACCATTACACCATTGAAAAACTGCTTACGTTTGCAATTGAAAGAAAAATTACTATAGTTGAAGAAGTAATGGCCCCTAAACTATGTTCTGGGATGAAAGTTACAGCTTCAGTGAAATCCGTTTGCAAATCGGAGTGATAGATTAGAATCTAGAGCCAACGGTAAGTTTTCTATGTTAAACCATTACACCATTGAAAAACTGCTTACGTTTGCAATTGAAAGAAAAATGACTATAGTTGAAGAAGTAATGGCCCCTAAACTATGTTCTGGGATGAAAGTTACAGCTTCAGTGAAATCCGTTTGCAAATCGGAGTGATAGATTAGAATCTAGAGCCAACTGTAAGTTTTCTATGTTAAACCATTACACCATTGAAAAACTGGTTACGTTTGCAATTGAAAGAAAAATGACTATAGTTGAAGAAGTAATGGCCCCTAAACTATGTTCTGGGATGAAAGTTACAGCTTCAGTGAAATCCGTTTGCAAATCGGAGTGATAGATTAGAATCTAGAGCCAACGGTAAGTTTTCTATGTTAAACCATTACACCATTGAAAAACTGCTTACGTTTGCAATTGAAAGAAAAATGACTATAGTTGAAGAAGTAATGGCCCCTAAACTATGTTCTGGGATGAAAGTTACAGCTTCAGTGAAATCCGTTTGAAAATCGGAGTGATAGATTAGAATCTAGAGCCAACGGTAAGTTTTCTATGTTAAACCATTACACCATTGAAAAACTGCTTACGTTTGCAATTGAAAGAAAAATGACTATAGTTGAAGAAGTAATGGCCCCTAAACTATGTTCTGGGATGAAAGTTACAGCTTCAGTGAAATCCGTTTGCAAATCGGAGTGATAGATTAGAATCTAGAGCCAACGGTAAGTTTTCTATGTTAAACCATTACACCATTGAAAAACTGGTTACGTTTGCAATTGAAAGAAAAATGACTATAGTTGAAGAAGTAATGGTCCCTAAACTATGTTCTGGGATGAAAGTTACAGCTTCAGTGAAATCCGTTTGCAAATCGGAGTGATAGATTAGAATCTAGAGCCAACGGTAAGTTTTCTATGTTAAACCATTACACCATTGAAAAACTGGTTACGTTTGCAATTGAAAGAAAAATGACTATAGTTGAAGAAGTAATGGCCCCTAAACTATGTTCTGGGATGAAAGTTACAGCTTCAGTGAAATCCGTTTGCAAATCGGAGTGATAGATTAGAATCTAGAGCCAACGGTAAGTTTTCTATGTTAAACCATTACACCATTGAAAAACTGCTTACGTTTGCAATTGAAAGAAAAATGACTATAGTTAAAGAAGTAATGGCCCCTAAACTATGTTCTGGGATGAAAGTTACAGCTTCAGTGAAATCCGTTTGCAAATCGGAGTGATAGATTAGAATCTAGAGCCAACGGTAAGTTTTCTATGTTAAATCATTACACCATTGAAAAACTGGTTACGTTTGCAATTGAAAGAAAAATGACGGGGGGGCGCTAGTGAGGCGCTGCTGAGAAGGATGCATCTCTGCTGAGCTCCTTCTACCACACCTGATTTCACCCTATCAAAAGCGATATTTTCGAGCTGGACCGGCACCAACTGTTATCTAAGGACTCCAGGTATGCTTGGGACCCCTTGTGAGTACCCCATAAGAAGCCGCCCCGTCACTAGACCCCTTCTTTCTCCTCTGAGATATAGGAGACCATACTCCAAAATGGCCGACAAGTCCCTCCAGAGAGAAGGCCCAGACACCTCCCAGAGCGGGTCCCCTCACCATCCAGGGATCTCAGCTAGCCCGGGGGCATCAGGAGAGGACCCCTACCTCCCCCCTACAAATAAGACCCCAAAACGAGCGCTCGGGGCTTCAGGGGACACCTCATTGCGTGGGGCTTCCGCCGGGACCCATGCGTACAAAAATACGCATGCTACACATGAACGTACGCGTTCGGACAATGGCAAGCCGCAAGGGTCACAAGAAGTTACGCGTCAAGCGGCCGAGAGTCCGCATGATTCCATAGGCGCTGATGCGGAAGAAGATACGCATCAGACCCATGACCATCCGCATGCCAATGCGACTTTCTCTCCGCATTCTGAGCAGGACTATCCGCATGAAAGGGATGGACAGTTCCTTTCACTACCCCAGACGCTTACCACCACAGATCTGATGGCAATGATGAGGAAGGTCTTCAAGGAGGAACTCCGGGGTGCGGTGCAAGAATTGTCTGAACAAATAAACGATATTGGGCAGAGGGTCGATGTCCTTGAGAAACAATCTGATGAACTTGTCGCGGCCATCAATGAAGATAGAGCACAGCTGGACGAACATGATGACAGGCTTGATCAAGCTGAAGCCAAACTGGAGGACCTGGAGAACAGGAGTCGGCGGGCAAATGTTCGGATAAGGGGTCTGCCTGAATCTTTTCTGGATCTGGACTCTGTAGCCACAAACCTTTTCGGGGCACTACTTCCTCAGGTGGACCCTCCCCTTCTTAGAGTGGTTCGGATCCATCGCTCCCTGGCTAAACCCCGCAACCCGGAACTACCAAGGGATATTATTGCCAAATTAGCCTCAGAGGACGCTAGGGATAAACTACTTCTGGCAGCCCGAGATTTAACTACTCTTCCGGGGGTCCCCACTTCTGTTCAAATATTTGCGGATCTCGCTCCCATCACTATCCTTAAACGGAGAGCTATGCGTCCATATACTTTGGCACTTCAGCAAAAAGCCATTCGCTACAAATGGGGATTTCCATTTATGTTGTCTTTTAAAATCAACAACAAAACCTACATTTGCAAGCGCCCAGAAGACGCAGCAAAGGCACTTCGAGAGGCAGCTATTCCCTTCACCGTCCCGACTGCCCCGCGGCAGTCCCCCAGACAGCAACGCAATGATGGGCCAGCCCCTCAATGGTCTACAGCCAGCGGCTCGTCCTTTAGACCAAGAGCTCTCAACATGGATGCTGCCCCTTGAGCAGTCCCATCGGAAATCTGCTAGCGTCTGATGGCCCCCACGGAGTCCCTTGTTTTGATGCCTCGCGGCCGCCTCTCCCCTTTATGATGTGGGGGGGGCTGCAGCCTTTTTCTGATGTCACTGCTGACCAGGAAGACCCCTGTTGGGTTCCTTGCAAACATGATGATGTTGGGGTGTCCCCTTTATGATGTTGGGACACTGAAGAGTTGATTTTTCATGTTCTATATGGGTTTCCACTGTTGCGCCTGGAACTATATTTTGCTCTGAAGTACCTCTCAAGAAACTTTGGACTAAATACCAAGGTTGGGTGCATATTACAATCTTTGATAATCTTTAGTGTTGTGAACTTTAATGCGTTAATTTACTAGGCTACATTTAACGTTTTATGCTTTTATATGTTAACCTCTGGTCCTTTTCCTTTTGGCCGTGATTAACGCACTGGGGCCCTCATCTGGATCTCCCGGCTGTTGTTTGACTCCCGGCCTCGGATGTGGATTTGGCCAGTTGGTGCGGGTCCCGGCCTAAAGATGAAAAGTTATTGGTGAATCGGGTGTGGCTCACTACTGTTGCCCCCCCTTCCCAGGATGGTGCCTGGGGCCGGGCTTGCACTCTTTGTGCTGTCCCTGCTCCACACGCTATCCACGCACGATTGTGCTACTCCTCCCTCTCCGGGATGCAGGAGTTTTTCACCCCTGTTTTCCCCCCCTACTTCCCAAGTTGAGTTACTACTTTCTCAGTGCATGACTGGATGGGCGACCTACCTGGCTGGTAAAAATAGTCCCTTATGCCCCGCCGCAGTTTCTTACATGAGTATATCTGTGCTCCCAATATGACCTTCAAGCCATGCAATATTGTTTCTCACAATGTTAGGGGCTTGAATTCTCCCCAGAAGAGGAAGAAAGCCCTCCTGGAATTGATAAGGTCGAATCCTGAGGTAATCTGTCTTCAGGAGACTCATTTTGTAGATAAAGCTTGTCCCAAGTTCTTTCACCATCGGTTTAGACGGGTGTACCTCTCTAATTATCATAAAAAACAAAGAGGAGTGGCCATTCTTTTGGCTAACTCCTTTCCTTTTGAACCTTCTACTATTCTCAGGGATTCAGAGGGTACCTATGTTATCCTTTTAGGATCACATCAGGGCAAAAGTCTCTGTATAGTGAATATGTATGCCCCCCCCGAATCCAACCTTAATACTATGTCCGAAATTTCGGACATCCTGTTGACTCTTAAATTCGATACTCTGGTCTGGGCGGGTGATTTCAATTTGGCTCCAAACGACTCGATAGATAGAACCCACCCCCAAAGACCATCAGTAGCTAAAAAAACAGCTCGTTACTTTAATGATCTCTTGAAACGCCACTCCCTTCTGGATTCCTGGAGAGAGTTCAACGGGAATAAGAGAGGTTACACCCATATGTCAATCCCCCACAATTCATATGCCAGGATCGACCTTATACTAATTTCTCTTTCGTGCACCTCGTCCCTTATATATGCAAGGAACTTGTTATGCTCATGGTCGGACCACGATCCGGTATTGCTGTCCCTGACTACTCTCACCCCTAAACTCCAAAAGGCACCTTGGAGACTGAATGAGTCCCTTCTCCACAATCCCGACATCGATAGCAAGATAGAATCCTCAATGTCAGAGTACTTTGATCTTAATGCAACCCCCGAAGTTTCTCCCGCCACCGTTTGGCTAGCTCACAAAGCGGTCATTCGAGGCACTTTTATCAAATTAGCGTCCCAATTTAAAAAGGACCGAGCCGTGATTGTGTCCAACTTGGAATACAAGATCCATAAACTTCACATGGCAAACCAAACACGCCCCTCAAGATATTGTCTCAAATTAATCAGTGATCTACAATTGCAGCTGAATGCAATTCTTGATTCCGAATCCGAAAAGGCCCTGAGATGGTCGGCTGCCACCGCTTATGATCAAATTAATAAACCTAAGAGGTGGCTGGCGGCTAAGCTGAGGTCCCAGCAAACAATAAACCACGTCCTTAGAGTCAGAGATAAAAAGGGCGATATCACGGCTAGCCCCGATAAAATCTACAAAGCTTTCTCTGACTACTATAGTCGTCTATATAGCGACGACAATCCATCTCTTAATGCCCAACAAAGACAAGCCTTCCTTGATCGATCCATTAAACGATCCTTGACACTGGAAGCCGGGGTGGCCATCAGCTCTGATGTTTCTATGGAGGAACTCCACCTTGCCATTAAAAAGCTTAAGAGATCCAAAGCACCCGGTCCTGACGGTTTTACCGCCCTCTACTACAAAAAATATGAAGCAAATTTGGCCCCACACCTTTTAAAATTTTATAACCATATCATGGGGGGAAACTCTCCACCCCCTGAGTTTCTCTCCTTATCCATAGTTGTCATCCCCAAACCCCAACGAGACCCCCTCCTCATTAAAAATTATCGCCCCATTTCCCTCTTGGGCATCGATTATAAAATCTTCACCTCCATTTTAGCTGAGAGGCTTAATGGCGTTCTCCCTGCCTTAATTCATCGTGATCAAGTGGGATTTATTCCCAAACGCCAAGCCCCTGATAACATTAGAAAAATTGTTAACCTACAATATCACTGCAAGAGGGCTGCTACATGTATGGCCACATTGGCCCTTGACATGGAGAAGGCTTTTGACCTTATCAAGTGGCCATACATGTTGGCGGTCCTACAGGGGTTCGGGCTGGGGGGAAACTTTATTAAGGCTATATCAGCTATTTATTCTCACCCCTCTGCGTCCCTAAAAATGCCCGCCACGACCAAAGAATCATTCACAATCCACCGGGGGACGAGACAGGGGTGCCCTCTTTCACCAGCCATTTTTGCGCTGGTCATGGAACCCCTGGCAGAAATGATCCGGAGAGATCCCGATATCACAGGTGTGAAGGTGGCTGCTAGGGAATACAAGCTTTCCCTGTTTGCGGATGATTTATTGCTGACCCTGACTTCACCTCATACATCTATCCCGAACCTTTTAGATTTAATTAAAGAGTTTTCCCCCTTTTCTGGTCTCACCTTAAACCTTGAAAAGTCAGAGCTGATGGTCATGAATATGCCCCAATCACAGGCATCCCAATTAGCCACTTCTTTGGGACTTCAGTACCAGCCCCATTATCTGAAATACCTGGGGATCAAACTTACAGCTGACCCAACTAAACTGTATTCCACCAATTACCCCCAGCTATACAATAAATTGTCCCAGGACCTGGAATCCTGGGCCAAATATCCCATATCCATGCTCGGCAGAGTGTCAGCAGTTCGTATGACGCTCCTTCCCCGGCTCTTGTATTTATTTAGAGCATTACCAATTCCAATCACTAGGGGCCCGATAATACGCCTTCAGACCCTTACTCAGAGATTTATTTGGAGAAACAGGAAGTCGAGAATTAAGTACCTGACATTAGCTAGGCCTAGAGACCTTGGAGGTCTCAATGCCCCGCTTTACTACAACTATTACAAAGCAGCCCGAATTTCTCAATTGGCCCAGGCTAACGCCAATCCATGGGAAGCCCCCATCTGGGTAGAAATTGAGTCCTCCCTTATGGCCCCATTGTCTCTTGCTGGAGCGATGTGGGCAAGAACTATCCCTGTTATGAAAATTAAACAATCCTCTCCATTATCAGCATATTCCTTGAGTCTGTGGACTAAGCTGAGATTTCTCCATGCTCTACAGTCTCCCATTTCCTGTATGACCAGGATTTTTCGGAATCCAGACTTCTCATTGGGCCTAAATTCAACCACATATAAATGGTGGACCCAAAAAGGCCTGACAACTGTGGGTAAATTCCTTTCTGCCTTTAAGATCTCCAAACCCACTCATTTTATTAAGGCCCACAAGGTCCCACGGGAAGAATGGACTAACTTAGACACCATATTCCGATTTCTGCTTAAGCTCGATCCCAGTGGCGAGATACTAATGTATTCGCCATTCGAGGTCAGATGCAAGAATCAACTTCTTGATAGAGGCTTCCTCTCTCACTTGTACTCCCTTCTCTCTCACCCGGTTATAGATGGCAAACTGAAATGCCAGCTGGATTGGGAGCGGGACTCTGGAGTCGAGCTGTCTGAGGCCAAATGGGCCCACTGTTGTTCCACGCTGACTAGGGGCTCTCTCTTCCACTCATCTATCGAGACATCTTTGAAACTATTACATCGGGTCTACTACACCCCAAAGAGACTCCATATGTTTAATCCTCTCTTCTCACCTCTATGTTTCCGCAATTGCTCTCAACCTGCTGATATTTGGCATGTGTGGTGGTCTTGTCCTAGAGCACAAACCTTTTGGAGGGGCATCTGGAATAAAACCAAACTGATTTTACATATACAAAATGATCTAGACCCCTCCGTGCTTTTACTAGGTAACAGACCCAGCTCATTTAAATATCCTGTTCACAAATTAGTGCAATTCATAGCGTCACAGGCAAAAAGACACTTGGCGGCTCAGTGGAAGAGGGAGTCCCTTCATGTAGAGACAGTTTTTAATGAGCTTAATAAGACAATGGTGTCGGAACAAATCCGGGCCAAAATTTTCGACAACATGGAGATCTTCTTTAAAATCTGGGACCCATGGATCGAATGGCAGGCGAACATGGGTCTATCACACGTCTTGCATTCATTTTAATACAACTGTCGGGATTTGGGAGTCTAGTGGATCTGTGGTGCTCTGGTTTGTGTGGTGATGTGTGGCGGGGCGGGACGAAATCTCTTTTTATTATTTAGCTATTCCTAGGAGGTTAGCCCATCCTTAAAGGTGTGCACTGTTTATCTGTTTTATGCTTCAACTCAACTTCAATCCCCTTCTCCCTGGGACCCCTTTCTGGTCCCTTGACCCTTCTTTCCACCATACCCTTTCCCACTGGTAGGCACCATTGACATGATGTGGAATCCCCACCTATGGTGCCACCTTTTATCCCATTACCCTTCCCTCCCCCTCTCTCCCTCCTCTCCCTTACCTCCTAAGAAGTTCTACATTATGTTTCATGTGCTTTTGTATTGTCTACCTCTCTATCTAAACTTAGACTAAAAAGTATTAGCCCGGACAATACAGACTCAATGTTAATGTTATTATCCTTAAAAGTTTCATGTGAAATTCCCCACATGTGGGGCATATGTATAATACTCTGTATTTCATGCTTTTGAATCTAAATAAACACCCTTGGAACGAAAGAAAAATGACTATAGTTGAAGAAGTAATGGCCCCTAAACTATGTTCTGGGATGAAAGTTACAGCTTCAGTGAAATCCGTTTGCAAATCGGAGTGATAGATTAGAATCTAGAGCCAACGGTAAGTTTTCTATGTTAAACCATTACACCATTGAAAAACTGGTTACGTTTGCAAATGAAAGAAAAATGACTATAGTTGAAGAAGTAATGGCCCCTAAACTATGTTCTGGGATGAAAGTTACAGCTTCAGTGAAATCCGTTTTCAAATCGGAGTGATAGATTAGAATCTAGAGCCAACGGTAAGTTTTCTATGTTAAACCATTACACCATTGAAAAACTGGTTACGTTTGCAATTGAAAGAAAAATGACTATAGTTGAAGAAGTAATGGCCCCTAAACTATGTTCTGGGATGAAAGTTACAGCTTCAGTGAAATCCGTTTGCAAATCGGAGTGATAGATTAGAATCTAGAGCCAACGGTAAGTTTTCTATGTTAAACCATTACACCATTGAAAAACTGCTTACGTTTGCAATTGAAAGAAAAATGACTATAGTTGAAGAAGTAATGGCCCCTAAACTATGTTCTGGGATGAAAGTTACAGCTTCAGTGAAATCCGTTTGCAAATCGGAGTGATAGATTAGAATCTAGAGCCAACGGTAAGTTTTCTATGTTAAACCATTACACCATTGAAAAACTGGTTACGTTTGCAATTGAAAGAAAAATGACTATAGTTGAAGAAGTAATGGCCCCTAAACTATGTTCTGGGATGAAAGTTACAGCTTCAGTGAAATCCGTTTGCAAATCGGAGTGATAGATTAGAATCTAGAGCCAACGGTAAGTTTTCTATGTTAAACCATTACACCATTGAAAAACTGGTTACGTTTGCAATTGAAAGAAAAATGACTATAGTTGAAGAAGTAATGGCCCCTAAACTATGTTCTGGGATGAAAGTTACAGCTTCAGTGAAATCCGTTTGCAAATCGGAGTGATAGATTAGAATCTAGAGCCAACGGTAAGTTTTCTATGTTAAACCATTACACCATTGAAAAACTGGTTACGTTTGCAATTGAAAGAAAAATGACTATAGTTGAAGAAGTAATGGCCCCTAAACTATGTTCTGGGATGAAAGTTACAGCTTCAGTGAAATCCGTTTGCAAATCGGAGTGATAGATTAGAATCTAGAGCCAACGGTAAGTTTTATATGTTAAACCATTACACCATTGAAAAACTGGTTACGTTTGCAATTGAAAGAAAAATTACTATAGTTGAAGAAGTAATGGCCCCTAAACTATGTTCTGGGATGAAAGTTACAGCTTCAGTGAAATCCGTTTTCAAATCGGAGTGATAGATTAGAATCTAGAGCCAACGGTAAGTTTTCTATGTTAAACCATTACACCATTGAAAAACTGGTTACGTTTGCAATTGAAAGAAAAATGACTATAGTTGAAGAAGTAATGGCCCCTAAACTATGTTCTGGGATGAAAGTTACAGCTTCAGTGAAATCCGTTTGCAAATCGGAGTGATAGATTAGAATCTAGAGCCAACGGTAAGTTTTCTATGTTAAACCATTACACCATTGAAAAACTGGTTACGTTTGCAATTGAAAGAAAAATGACTATAGTTGAAGAAGTAATGGCCCCTAAACTATGTTCTGGGATGAAAGTTACAGCTTCAGTGAAATCCGTTTGCAAATCGGAGTGATAGATTAGAATCTAGAGCCAACGGTAAGTTTTCTATGTTAAACCATTACACCATTGAAAAACTGGTTACGTTTGCAATTGAAAGAAAAATGACTATAGTTGAAGAAGTAATGGCCCCTAAACTATGTTCTGGGATAAAAGTTACAGCTTCAGTGAAATCCGTTTGCAAATCGGAGTGATAGATTAGAATCTAGAGCCAACGGTAAGTTTTCTATGTTAAACCATTACACCATTGAAAAATTGGTTACGTTTGCAATTGAAAGAAAAATGACTATAGTTGAAGAAGTAATGGCCCCTAAACTATGTTCTGGGATGAAAGTTACAGCTTCAGTGAAATCCGTTTGCAAATCGGAGTGATAGATTAGAATCTAGAGCCAACGGTAAGTTTTCTATGTTAAACCATTACACCACTGAAAAACTGGTTACGTTTGCAATTGAAAGAAAAATGACTATAGTTGAAGAAGTAATGGCCCCTAAACTATGTTCTGGGATGAAAGTTACAGCTTCAGTGAAATCCGTTTGCAAATCGGAGTGATAGATTAGAATCTAGAGCCAACTGTAAGTTTTCTATGTTAAACCATTACACCACTGAAAAACTGGTTACATTTGCAATTGAAAGAAAAATGACTATAGTTGAAAAAGTAATGGCCCCTAAACTATGTTCTGGGATGAAAGTTACAGCTTCAGTGAAATCCGTTTGCAAATCGGAGTGATAGATTAGAATCTAGAGCCAACGGTAAGTTTTCTATGTTAAACCATTACACCATTGAAAAACTGGTTACGTTTGCAATTGAAAGAAAAATGACTATAGTTGAAGAAGTAATGGCCCTAAACTATGTTCTGGGATGAAAGTTACAGCTTCAGTGAAATCCGTTTGCAAATCGGAGTGATAGATTAGAATCTAGAGCCAACGGTAAGTTTTCTATGTTAAACCATTACACCATTGAAAAACTGCTTACGTTTGCAATTGAAAGAAAAATGACTATAGTTGAAGAAGTAATGGCCCCTAAACTATGTTCTGGGATGAAAGTTACAGCTTCAGTGAAATCCGTTTGCAAATCGGAGTGATAGATTAGAATCTAGAGCCAACGGTAAATTTTCTATGTTAAACCATTACACCATTGAAAAACTGCTTACGTTTGCAATTGAAAGAAAAATGACTATAGTTGAAGAAGTAATGGCCCCTAAACTATGTTCTGGGATGAAAGTTACAGCTTCAGTGAAATCCGTTTGCAAATCGGAGTGATAGATTAGAATCTAGAGCCAACGGTAAGTTTTCTATGTTAAACCATTACACCATTGAAAAACTGCTTACGTTTGCAATTGAAAGAAAAATTACTATAGTTGAAGAAGTAATGGCCCCTAAACTATGTTCTGGGATGAAAGTTACAGCTTCAGTGAAATCCGTTTGCAAATCGGAGTGATAGATTAGAATCTAGAGCCAACGGTAAGTTTTCTATGTTAAACCATTACACCATTGAAAAACTGCTTACGTTTGCAATTGAAAGAAAAATGACTATAGTTGAAGAAGTAATGGCCCCTAAACTATGTTCTGGGATGAAAGTTACAGCTTCAGTGAAATCCGTTTGCAAATCGGAGTGATAGATTAGAATCTAGAGCCAACTGTAAGTTTTCTATGTTAAACCATTACACCATTGAAAAACTGGTTACGTTTGCAATTGAAAGAAAAATGACTATAGTTGAAGAAGTAATGGCCCCTAAACTATGTTCTGGGATGAAAGTTACAGCTTCAGTGAAATCCGTTTGCAAATCGGAGTGATAGATTAGAATCTAGAGCCAACGGTAAGTTTTCTATGTTAAACCATTACACCATTGAAAAACTGCTTACGTTTGCAATTGAAAGAAAAATGACTATAGTTGAAGAAGTAATGGCCCCTAAACTATGTTCTGGGATGAAAGTTACAGCTTCAGTGAAATCCGTTTGCAAATCGGAGTGATAGTTTAGAATCTAGAGCCAACGGTAAGTTTTCTATGTTAAACCATTACACCATTGAAAAACTGCTTACGTTTGCAATTGAAAGAAAAATGACTATAGTTGAAGAAGTAATGGCCCCTAAACTATGTTCTGGGATGAAAGTTACAGCTTCAGTGAAATCCGTTTGCAAATCGGAGTGATAGATTAGAATCTAGAGCCAACGGTAAGTTTTCTATGTTAAACCATTACACCATTGAAAAACTGGTTACGTTTGCAATTGAAAGAAAAATGACTATAGTTGAAGAAGTAATGGTCCCTAAACTATGTTCTGGGATGAAAGTTACAGCTTCAGTGAAATCCGTTTGCAAATCGGAGTGATAGATTAGAATCTAGAGCCAACGGTAAGTTTTCTATGTTAAACCATTACACCATTGAAAAACTGGTTACGTTTGCAATTGAAAGAAAAATGACTATAGTTGAAGAAGTAATGGCCCCTAAACTATGTTCTGGGATGAAAGTTACAGCTTCAGTGAAATCCGTTTGCAAATCGGAGTGATAGATTAGAATCTAGAGCCAACGGTAAGTTTTCTATGTTAAACCATTACACCATTGAAAAACTGCTTACGTTTGCAATTGAAAGAAAAATGACTATAGTTGAAGAAGTAATGGCCCCTAAACTATGTTCTGGGATGAAAGTTACAGCTTCAGTGAAATCCGTTTGCAAATCGGAGTGATAGATTAGAATCTAGAGCCAACGGTAAGTTTTCTATGTTAAATCATTACACCATTGAAAAACTGGTTACGTTTGCAATTGAAAGAAAAATGACGGGGGCGCATGTGCAGTGCCACAGAGTGAGGATGTGTGCTCTGTGAGCTCTGCATTCCAAAGGCCATCACCGCTACAATACTGACTGGATCCTGGACATCTATATATCGCTGGATAGCCCTACTACTGAGCTATGCGAAGAGCCTCCCCTGGATACCCTCTGAGAAACAAGCCCACCGTAAGACCCCTTCTTTCGCCGCTCAAACCCAGGAGAAGATTCTCCAATATGGCCGACCAGGCCCGAACAAAAGCCTCCACATCCAGCGCTGTTTCCCAGCATGCCCAGGCCGCTCATCAGGCTCCAAAAGGGGCGGCTAGAAATGTGACAGGCACTGTCCAGCGCAGCCCAGGCTCTGCCACACAGCCCAACGGCAGGAACGGCTCCCCGAAACACCCGCAGCAACCGGGACCCCCTTCCGCAGCTGGTAGAGGTAGGTCTGAGGGTTCCCCGCCGAATCACGCCGGCCCTCCATTGCAAACCGCGGCAACCAATGCGTACGCAGATACGCATGCCGCAAGCCCTAATCCGCATGCCAGTACGCCTCCTCCCATGCAGCTACGCGACCAGCAAGACTGTTTAGATGGCGGACGCGTGCTCGCGGAAAAAATTACGCATGAACCCCCGCATGGCAGTGTCCTGGACCCGCATAGAAGTCAGCAAAAGGATACACACGGAAATCCGCAATACAATCCGCATGACTCTCCGCATAGAAGTACGCATGCGACCAGCCAAAGTAATATGTCCAATGAGGAACTACTAGGGGCAATTACGCGAATCTTTCGTGCTGAGTTGAGAGAGGCGGTTAATGAACTTAATAACAAAATAGACGACCTGGGAGAAAGAGTTCATCTCCTGGAAGAGCAATCTGATGATCTGTTATCTGCTGTACAGATCGATAAGTCCCAGATCGACTCCCAGGACACTAGAATCACTACTGTAGAGGAGAAAATGGAGGACCTTGAGAATAGGTGCAGGCGCTCAAATGTAAGAATTAGAGGCCTTCCCGAATCTGTTCAAGACTTAGAACATGTAGCTACCAACCTTTTCTCAGCACTACTTCCAAATATGGACTCTTCACTCATGCGAGTGGTGCGCATTCATAGGGCTTTCGCTCGCCCTCGAAATTCTGACCTGCCGAGGGACGTCATTGCACGGATCGCATCTGAAGATGCAAGAGACAACATACTTCTCGCTGCACGGGATCTAGAGCATCTCCCTGATGTACCCCAATCAGTTCAAATCTTTGCGGACCTCGCTCCTACCACCATAGCAAAGAGACGGGCATTAAGACCATACACTCTGGCCTTACAAAGAGCTACTATCAAGTATAGGTGGAGGTTCCCGTTTATGCTTTCTTTTGAGATCAACGGCAAGCAATTCAATTGCAAAACTCCAGATGAAGCTGCAGCGATCTTGAATGAGGCGAACATACCATTCTCTCTTCCTCCACCATCTAACCAACCTCCCGGACGACAAGGGTCCCCTAGACGGAGACGAAACTGGGAAACGATTGGAAGAGCACGGTTCCGGCCCCGGGCATTGGAATACCCTCCACAAGACTCGTTACAAGAGGAATGAGAAGCGTCCACTCCAATTCATGTCTCTAATTGACATGCGATAAACCTTTCAATAATCTAAGAAGATACTCTTCGCTCCTTCATTATCTTCCTTGGGAGTTGCTTTATCGCTCACCGAGGTCCCCTTTATGATGTGGGACCGCATACCCAACTTTGGGTATAGCAGACTTCCAGGCTTAGCGACCCCCTTTATGATGTGGGGTCAAAGCAATATCTGACCTCCTTAATCCTCTGGTGTTAATCCAGACGACTCCCAGGAGTAGGCTTTGATCGGACACTACAGATAACTTTTACAAGGAGACCCCCTTTATGATGTGGGGCCCAACATTGGCATCTATAACTGATCACCTTTAAGTGATTTCCATGGGAACTCCTTTGGAATAGAACTACGGGTTGGTTCTCACCAGGACACATCTTAGAAGGTTTTGTATAGCATTAAGCAAGAAGGCTTTTTCCTAGCGGTTTAATTTTATGAGCCTCAATGTCTTTATTCTAGTAATATTCGTATTACCAATTGCGCCTAGCTACCTTTGCAATTATTGTTTTCTGCTATATGTAGCGACTATAGAATGTTATATAGATGGTTTTACAATACTTTAAAGGAGAACAGCAGTTAATTAGTATTTTAGGGTCCAGGCCAGCCATCTTTGCAGATATCTTAGAACAAGTGGTGGCCTTGGAGGTTATTGTTGCCCCCACGACATTCATTCAGGTGTGACCTTACCTTATTATGGGTTACACTTGGAATGAACTACTAGTCCTACGGGACTACCCTGAGGCCTACGGCCTTACACTCTCCCCCCCCTTCTCATCTAACTTTTCTACTAAGCATCCAACCTCATCCCACTTTAACACTAGACTCATCATATACCTATCGCTCCTAGACGTCCAATTATACTGGGCCCCCCATTATCAAATGTTGTCACAATTGATCGAATCACCACATTTTGACAATGGCTAACAAGCCAATTCACGTGATTTCACATAACCCCAGGGGCCTGAACTCTCCCCAGAAACGTACCAAAGCCTTCAAAGAGTATGTAAAACACGCCCCCGATATCCTGTGCCTTCAAGAGACACATTTCACCCAGAAGTCACATCCGAAATTTTTTCATAAAAAATTCAGGAGGTTTTACTTGTCTAGCTATATCACAAAACGGAAGGGAGTGGCAATATTGTTTTCTAATGATTTCCCAATAGAAGTGTCTCAACAATATACAGATACGGAGGGCACTTACATCATTGTGTTGGGCGAGTTTCAGTCCGAATTGCTATGTATTGTAAATGTCTATGCTCCCCCTGGTAAGTCAATGGAAACGGTCTCTAAGATTTCTGACATACTTTTGACATTAAAGTATAACACACTGATATGGGCCGGAGACTTCAACTCAACACCTAATGACACTATTGATAGGACTAACCCTCCCCGCCCCTCAGATACCAAACGAACCAAGACTTTCTTCGATAATTTGTTCAGGCAACATTCTCTGGTGGACTCATGGAGGGAGCATAATGGAGCTAAAAGAGGTTATACTTTTCTCTCAGCACCACATAATACCTACTCCCGAATAGATCTCATCCTGATATCAGCGAGTTGTGTCCCCTCCATGGTCTACTCCAGACACCTGCTAACATCATGGTCGGACCATGATCCGGTTCTGACGGTATTGTCCTCGCAAACTAAAAAAACTCAGCCATCTCCCTGGAGACTCAACGAATCTCTGCTTCTTAATTCCGACATTTATGAAAAAATTGATTCTTGCCTAGATAATTACTTTAAGGAAAATGCCACTTCTGAGGTTTCCCCTGGTATTTGCTGGTTGGCCCACAAAGCGGTTATTAGAGGCGAATTCATACGGATAGCATCAACCTATAAGAAAAATAAAACCATAATTCAGGCAAATTTAGAACATAAAATCAGTAAGTTGTCCATATTAAACCAGACTAGCCCCTCTAGATTTCTATTAAAACAAATTCAAGCCCTGCAACTACAATTAAACATCATATTAAATCTAGAGGCGGAAAAGGCACTTAGGTGGAGTAAGGCAGTATCATATGAACAGATAAACAAGCCTAATAGGTGGCTAGCCCGAAAATTACGGAACCAACAGGTACTCAATAGAGTTATTAGAATTAGAAAAGCGGATGGCACTATAACTTCCAGCCCCGACAAGATTCACAACACATTTATGGAATTCTATAAATCCCTCTACGCAGATAAGTCAGATGTCACTCACCTTCCCGCTCAATCGGATTTTCTAACACAAAATATTAGTGGTCCTTTATTAGATCCTATAACCAAATCTCTAAATATGGACATTACATTAGAAGAGCTTCATGAAGCAATTAAAAAATTAAAAAGACCGAAGGCACCGGGACCCGATGGCCTAACGGCACTCTACTACAAGAAATTCGAATATAAATTAGCTCCCCACCTATTAAAGTTCTATAACACTATAATGAAAGGAAATATTCCCCCCCCAGAATTTCTAATCTCATCATTGGTTGTAATCCCCAAACCTAACAGGGATCCTCTATTAGTTAAGAATTATAGGCCCATCTCCTTGCTAGGCATTGACTATAAATTATTTACATCCATCCTGGCAATGAGACTAAATACGGTCCTTCCCACGCTTATCAATAAAGATCAGGTGGGTTTTATACCCCTACGCCAGGCTCCAGATAATATTAGGAAGATAGTGAATATCCAATATGTATGTAAACGTCTCCGCAAGAATCTAGCCCTTTTAGCATTAGATATGGAGAAGGCCTTCGATTTAGTGAAATGGCCTTATATGAAGGCAGTATTACATGGATATGGTTTTACAGGTAACTTCATGCATGCAATCAACGCCCTATACTCAGTCCCCACTGCTTCCTTAAAGATGCCATCCCCTCATAGATTATTTTTCCCCATACAGCGGGGGACCAGGCAAGGGTGCCCCCTTTCACCGGGCCTATTTGCCCTCATGATGGAGCCATTGGCTAATGCAATTCGTAACTCCAAAGAAATTCTGGGTGTTACAATAGGTAATAGAGATTACAAGATCAGTTTATTTGCGGATGACGTATTTTTAACGCTCACGTCCCCCCACACGTCCATCCCAAACCTATTTAAAATATTACAGACCTTTACTACATTCTCAGGCCTTCGACTGAACTATGATAAGTCCGAGTTGATGTTAACAGAATCCCCTCTTCACGAGACCGAAAACTTAGCCAAAACCCTCGGTATCCAGTGTCAACCAAAAATGATTAAGTATCTTGGTATAAACCTCACCCGTGATCCCACTAAACTGTACGATAACAACTATCCGGCTATGCTGAGAAAACTTCATTCTGACCTGGAGAGTTGGAACGAATACCCAATCTCCCTCCTGGGAAGAGTGACCTCGGTCAAAATGACCTTGCTCCCACGTCTCCTTTACCTTTTCAGAGTCCTTCCTACCCCAATTAAAAAGTTCGCGATACACAACCTCCAAAAACAAATACAAAAATTTATTTGGAGACAGCGAAAACCTAGGATCAAATATTCAACGCTGACAAGACCAAAAGACAGAGGTGGTCTAGGCGCTCCGGTCTTGTGGAACTATTATATTGCAGCTCAAATAAGCCAATTAGCGGCTGTAAATTCAGGGTTTGCCGCACCCCTGTGGGTGAATTTAGAATCCCAGCTAATAACTCCTCTATCCATGCCTGCTACTATGTGGGCTAAAAATATACCTTATCAACTCATCAATAAAAAATCTCCGGTTTCTGCCCACTCCTTCAAAATTTGGTCTAAATATAGATACGCTTATGGTCTCCAAGCTACTCCCTCGTGTATGACGCATATCCTCAGGAACCCCGACTTTCCTTTAGGCCACTCAACGTCACAATTTATATGGTGGTACCAGAAAGGACTATTATTCGTAGGCAAATTTCTAAAAGCCTTTAAAGTCATGTCACCCGCCCAACTATTTGAATCAATCCAGGTACCCCAGTCGGAAATATTTAGAGCCCACCAAATTTTAAACTTCATACGCTCTTTAGATAGAGAGAATAATGTTCTTATCTATACGCCTTTCGAAGTGAGATGTAGGGGAAGATCGCTGGACAGAGGTTTCATTTCTGATATTTATGCATTACTTCTGGAGCATGATATGGAGCCCAAGCTAAAATGCCAGCTAGACTGGGAGAAAGACTGTGCAACTACTCTTTCAGATGCTAAATGGCACCATTGTTGCTCCCAACTTAGTAAAAGCAGCCTATTTTATTCGTCTATCGAAACCTCTCTCAAGCTTCTTCATAGAGCACACTACACCCCCGCCAAGCTGAGTTTGTTTTCCTCATCTCACTCCGATCTATGTTTTAGAGGATGTCACATTAAAGGAGATACTTGGCATATATGGTGGGCCTGTCCTGTTGCGCAGTCATATTGGAGCTCAATATGGAGGAAGTTGGAACTGGTAATAGGTAGAACCATTGCTTTTGAACCTACTATAGCTCTTTTGGGGGACAAATCCTCGACCATTCCTTACGCGACTCACAAATTTATACAATTCACAATGGCTCATGCCAAAAGACACCTAGCCTCAAAATGGCGCTCGTCCACTCTGTCGGTAGACGCTGTCTTCCAAGGTCTTAACGACACAATGCAGTCGGAACATATCCTGGCAAAATTGTATGATAGGATGAATAATTTCTTCAAAATATGGGACCCATGGATTACGTGGCAAGATAATCAGGGTTTGGAGTACACTCTACACGAGTTCTAGGCTTAGGATGGGTTTGATGACTACTATAATTTATGATTGGATGTTGGATGCACCACTGCTTACTTTTTATTCCCCTTTTCCCCTCCCCTTTTCTTCTTCTTTTCTATTCCCTAGTGGCCTGGGACCATTGGCATGTTGTGGAAACCCCACTCATGGTCCGCGTTTATTGGAAGCATATCTCGATAAGTAAAAATCCCTTCCTTTACCTTTCCTCTGCTCTCTTACCTTTTTCCCAAACCTTACCCTCCCCTCTTCTCCCCTGTCATCTTTCTTATACCTCGTTATATAAAATAAAGGTGTATGGTTTTTCAATAGGAAATTTCAAGTGCAAGCCTTTAACAAGCATGTAGCTTTTAAGTAGTGCAATTGTTTCATGTAACTGTTGAAGCTATAATGTAAATCCCCTAAGCGGGGAACAATTCTTGTTTTGTATGGTTTGGAATTTCATGTATTATGCAATATTTTGAATAAACACCCTTGAAACGAAAGAAAAATGACTATAGTTGAAGAAGTAATGGCCCCTAAACTATGTTCTGGGATGAAAGTTACAGCTTCAGTGAAATCCGTTTGCAAATCGGAGTGATAGATTAGAATCTAGAGCCAACGGTAAGTTTTCTATGTTAAACCAATACACCATTGAAAAACTGGTTACGTTTGCAAATGAAAGAAAAATGACTATAGTTGAAGAAGTAATGGCCCCTAAACTATGTTCTGGGATGAAAGTTACAGCTTCAGTAAAATCCGTTTGCAAATCGGAGTGATAGATTAGAATCTAGAGCCAACGGTAAGTTTTCTATGTTAAACCATTACACCATTGAAAAACTGGTTACGTTTGCAATTGAAAGAAAAATGACTATAGTTGAAGAAGTAATGGCCCCTAAACTATGTTCTGGGATGAAAGTTACAGCTTCAGTGAAATCCGTTTGCAAATCGGAGTGATACATTAGAATGTAGAGCCAACGGTAAGTTTTCTATGTTAAACCATTACACCATTGAAAAACTGGTTACGTTTGCAATTGAAAGAAAAATGACTATAGTTGAAGAAGTAATGGCCCCTAAACTATGTTCTGGGATGAAAGTTACAGCTTCAGTGAAATCCGTTTGCAAATCGGAGTGATAGATTAGAATCTAGAGCCAACGGTAAGTTTTCTATGTTAAACTGGTAACGTTTGCAATTGAAAGAAAAATGACTATAGTTGAAGAAGTAATGGCCCCTAAACTATGTTCTGGGATGAAAGTTACAGCTTCAGTGAAATCCGTTTGCAAATCGGAGTGATAGATTAGAATCTAGAGCCAACGGTAAGTTTTCTATGTTAAACCATTACACCATTGAAAAACTGGTTACGTTTGCAATTGAAAGAAAAATGACTATAGTTGAAGAAGTAATGGCCCCTAAACTATGTTCTGGGATGAAAGTTACAGCTTCAGTGAAATCCGTTTGCAAATCGGAGTGATAGATTAGAATCTAGAGCCAACGGTAAGTTTTATATGTTAAACCATTACACCATTGAAAAACTGGTTACGTTTGCAATTGAAAGAAAAATTACTATAGTTGAAGAAGTAATGGCCCCTAAACTATGTTCTGGGATGAAAGTTACAGCTTCAGTGAAATCCGTTTGCAAATCGGAGTGATAGATTAGAATCTAGAGCCAACGGTAAGTTTTCTATGTTAAACCATTACACCATTGAAAAACTGGTTACGTTTGCAATTGAAAGAAAAATGACTATAGTTGAAGAAGTAATGGCCCCTAAACTATGTTCTGGGATGAAAGTTACAGCTTCAGTGAAATCCGTTTGCAAATCGGAGTGATAGATTAGAATCTAGAGCCAACGGTAAGTTTTCTATGTTAAACCATTACACCATTGAAAAACTGGTTACGCTTGCAATCGAAAGAAAAATGACTATAGTTGAAGAAGTAATGGCCCCTAAACTATGTTCTGGGATGAAAGTTACAGCTTCAGTGAAATTCGTTTGCAAATCGGAGTGATAGATTAGAATCTAGAGCCAACGGTAAGTTTTCTATGTTAAACCATTACACCATAGAAAAACTGGTTACGTTTGCAATTGAAAGAAAAATGACTATAGTTGAAGAAGTAATGGCACCTAAACTATGTTCTGGGATGAAAGTTACAGCTTCAGTGAAATCCGTTTGCAAATCGGAGTGATAGATTAGAATCTAGAGCCAACGGTAAGTTTTCTATGTTAAACCATTACACCATTGAAAAACTGGTTACGTTTGCAAATGAAAGAAAAATAACTATAGTTGAAGAAGTAATGGCCCCTAAACTATGTTCTGGGATGAAAGTTACAGATTCAGTGAAATCCGTTTGCAAATCGGAGTGATAGATTAGAATCTAGAGCCAACGGTATGTTTTCTATGTTAAACCATTACACCATTGAAAAACTGGTTACGTTTGCAAATGAAAGAAAAATGACTATAGTTGAAGAAGTAATGGCCCCTAAACTATGTTCTGGGATGAAAGTTACAGCTTCAGTGAAATCCGTTTGCAAATCGGAGTGATAGATTAGAATATAGAGCCAACGGTAAGTTTTCTATGTTAAACCATTACACCATTGAAAAACTGGTTACGTTTGCAATTGAAAGAAAAATGACTATAGTTGAAGAAGTAATGGCCCCTAAACTATGTTCTGGGATGAAAGTTACAGCTTCAGTGAAATCCGTTTGCAAATCGGAGTGATAGATTAGAATCTAGAGCCAACGGTAAGTTTTCTATGTTAAACCATTACACCATTGAAAAACTGGTTACGTTTGCAATTGAAAGAAAAATGACTATAGTTGAAAAAGTAATGGCCCCTAAACTATGTTCTGGGATGAAAGTTACAGCTTCAGTGAAATCCGTTTGCAAATCGGAGTGATAGATTAGAATCTAGAGCCAACGGTAAGTTTTCTATGTTAAACCATTACACCATTGAAAAACTGGTTACGTTTGCAATTGAAAGAAAAATGACTATAGTTGAAGAAGTAATGGCCCCTAAACTATGTTCTGGGATGAAAGTTACAGCTTCAGTGAAATCCGTTTGCAAATCGGAGTGATAGATTAGAATCTAGAGCCAACGGTAAGTTTTCTATGTTAAACCATTACACCATTGAAAAACTGGTTACGTTTGCAATTGAAAGAAAAATGACTATAGTTGAAGAAGTAATGGCCCCTAAACTATGTTCTGGGATGAAAGTTACAGCTTCAGTGAAATCAGTTTGCAAATCGGAGTGATAGATTAGAATCTAGAGCCAACGGTAAGTTTTCTATGTTAAACCATTACACCATTGAAAAACTGGTTACGTTTGCAATTGAAAGAAAAATGACTATAGTTGAAGAAGTAATGGCCCCTAAACTATGTTCTGGGATGAAAGTTACAGCTTCAGTGAAATCCGTTTGCAAATCGGAGTGATAGATTAGAATCTAGAGCCAACGGTAAGTTTTCTATGTTAAACCATTACACCATTGAAAAACTGGTTACGTTTGCAATTGAAAGAAAAATGACTATAGTTGAAGAAGTAATGGCACCTAAACTATGTTCTGGGATGAAAGTTACAGCTTCAGTGAAATCCGTTTGCAAATCGGAGTGATAGATTAGAATCTAGAGCCAACGGTAAATTTTCTATGTTAAACCATTACACCATTGAAAAACTGGTTACGTTTGCAAATGAAAGAAAAATGACTATAGTTGAAGAAGTAATGGCCCCTAAACTATGTTCTGGGATGAAAGTTACAGCTTCAGTGAAATCCGTTTGCAAATCGGAGTGATAGATTAGAATCTAGAGCCAACGGTAAGTTTTCTATGTTAAACCATTACACCATTGAAAAACTGGTTACGTTTGCAATTGAAAGAAAAATGACTATAGTTGAAGAAGTAATGGCCCCTAAACTATGTTCTGGGATGAAAGTTACAGCTTCAGTGAAATCCGTTTGCAAATCGGAGTGATAGATTAGAATCTAGAGCCAACGGTAAGTTTTCTATGTTAAACCATTACACCATTGAAAAACTGGTTACGTTTGCAATCGAAAGAAAAATGACTATAGTTGAAGAAGTAATGGCCCCTAAACTATGTTCTGGGATGAAAGTTACAGCTTCAGTGAAATCCGTTTGCAAATCGGAGTGATAGATTAGAATCTAGAGCCAACGGTAAGTTTTCTATGTTAAACCATTACACCATTGAAAAACTGGTTACGTTTGCAATTGAAAGAAAAATGACTATAGTTGAAGAAGTAATGGCACCTAAACTATGTTCTGGGATGAAAGTTACAGCTTCAGTGAAATCCGTTTGCAAATCGGAGTGATAGATTAGAATCTAGAGCCAACGGTAAGTTTTCTATGTTAAACCATTACACCATTGAAAAACTGGTTACGTTTGCAATTGAAAGAAAAATGACTATAGTTGAAGAAGTAATGGCCCCTAAACTATGTTCTGGGATGAAAGTTACAGCTTCAGTGAAATCCGTTTGCAAATCGGAGTGATAGATTAGAATCTAGAGCCAACGGTAAGTTTTCTATGTTAAACCATTACACCATTGAAAAACTGGTTACGTTTGCAATTGAAAGAAAAATGACTATAGTTGAAGAAGTAATGGCCCCTAAACTATGTTCTGGGATTAAAGTTACAGCTTCAGTGAAATCCGTTTGCAAATCGGAGTGATAGATTAGAATCTAGAGCCAACGGTAAGTTTTCTATGTTAAACCATTACACCATTGAAAAACTGGTTACGTTTGCAATTGAAAGAAAAATGACTATAGTTGAAGAAGTAATGGCCCCTAAACTATGTTCTGGGATGAAAGTTACAGCTTCAGTGAAATCCGTTTGCAAATCGGAGTGATAGATTAGAATCTAGAGCCAACGGTAAGTTTTCTATGTTAAACCATTACACCATTGAAAAACTGGTTACGTTTGCAATTGAAAGAAAAATGACTATAGTTGAAGAAGTAATGGCACCTAAACTATGTTCTGGGATGAAAGTTACAGCTTCAGTGAAATCCGTTTGCAAATCGGAGTGATAGATTAGAATCTAGAGCCAACGGTAAGTTTTCTATGTTAAACCATTACACCATTGAAAAACTGGTTACGTTTGCAATTGAAAGAAAAATGACTATAGTTGAAGAAGTAATGGCCCCTAAACTATGTTCTGGGATGAAAGTTACAGCTTCAGTGAAATCCGTTTGCAAATCGGAGTGATAGATTAGAATCTAGAGCCAACGGTAAGTTTTCTATGTTAAACCATTACACCATTGAAAAACTGGTTACGTTTGCAATCGAAAGAAAAATGACTATAGTTGAAGAAGTAATGGCCCCTAAACTATGTTCTGGGATGAAAGTTACAGCTTCAGTGAAATCCGTTTGCAAATCGGAGTGATAGATTAGAATCTAGAGCCAACGGTAAGTTTTCTATGTTAAACCATTACACCATTGAAAAACTGGTTACGTTTGCAATTGAAAGAAAAATGACTATAGTTGAAGAAGTAATGGCACCTAAACTATGTTCTGGGATGAAAGTTACAGCTTCAGTGAAATCCGTTTGCAAATCGGAGTGATAGATTAGAATCTAGAGCCAACGGTAAGTTTTCTATGTTAAACCATTACACCATTGAAAAACTGGTTACGTTTGCAAATGAAAGAAAAATGACTATAGTTGAAGAAGTAATGGCCCCTAAACTATGTTCTGGGATGAAAGTTACAGCTTCAGTGAAATCCGTTTGCAAATCGGAGTGATAGATTAGAATCTAGAGCCAACGGTAAGTTTTCTATGTTAAACCATTACACCATTGAAAAACTGGTTACGTTTGCAAATGAAAGAAAAATGACTATAGTTGAAGAAGTAATGGCCCCTAAACTATGTTCTGGGATAAAAGTTACAGCTTCAGTGAAATCCGTTTGCAAATCGGAGTGATAGATTAGAATATAGAGCCAACGGTAAGTTTTCTATGTTAAACCATTACACCATTGAAAAACTGGTTACGTTTGCAATTGAAAGAAAAATGACTATAGTTGAAGAAGTAATGGCCCCTAAACTATGTTCTGGGATGAAAGTTACAGCTTCAGTGAAATCCGTTTGCAAATCGGAGTGATACATTAGAATCTAGAGCCAACGGTAAGTTTTCTATGTTAAACCATAACACCATTGAAAAACTGGTTACGTTTGCAATTGAAAGAAAAATGACTATAGTTGAAGAAGTAATGGCCCCTAAACTATGTTCTGGGATGAAAGTTACAGCTTCAGTGAAATCCGTTTTCAAATCGGAGTGATAGATTAGAATCTAGAGCCAACGGTAAGTTTTCTATGTTAAACCATTACACCATTGAAAAACTGGTTACGTTTGCAATTGAAAGAAAAATGACTATAGTTGAAGAAGTAATGGCCCCTAAACTATGTTCTGGGATGAAAGTTACAGCTTCAGTGAAATCCGTTTGCAAATCGGAGTGATACATTAGAATCTAGAGCCAACGGTAAGTTTTCTATGTTAAACCATTACACCATTGAAAAACTGGTTACGTTTGCAATTGAAAGAAAAATGACTATAGTTGAAGAAGTAATGGCCCCTAAACTATGTTCTGGGATGAAAGTTACAGCTTCAGTGAAATCCGTTTTCAAATCGGAGTGATAGATTAGAATCTAGAGCCAACGGTAAGTTTTCTATGTTAAACCATTACACCATTGAAAAACTGGTTACGTTTGCAATTGAAAGAAAAATGACTATAGTTGAAGAAGTAATGGCCCCTAAACTATGTTCTGGGATGAAAGTTACAGCTTCAGTGAAATCCGTTTGCAAATCGGAGTGATAGATTAGAATCTAGAGCCAACGGTAAGTTTTCTATGTTAAACCATTACACCATTGAAAAACTGGTTACGTTTGCAATCGAAAGAAAAATGACTATAGTTGAAGAAGTAATGGCCCCTAAACTATGTTCTGGGATGAAAGCTACAGCTTCAGTGAAATCCGTTTGCAAATCGGAGTGATAGATTAGAATCTAGAGCCAACGGTAAGTTTTCTATGTTAAACCATTACACCATTGAAAAACTGGTTACGTTTGCAATTGAAAGAAAAATGACTATAGTTGAAGAAGTAATGGCACCTAAACTATGTTCTGGGATGAAAGTTACAGCTTCAGTGAAATCCGTTTGCAAATCGGAGTGATAGATTAGAATCTAGAGCCAACGGTAAGTTTTCTATGTTAAACCATTACACCATTGAAAAACTGGTTACGTTTGCAAATGAAAGAAAAATGACTATAGTTGAAGAAGTAATGGCCCCTAAACTATGTTCTGGGATGAAAGTTACAGATTCAGTGAAATCCGTTTGCAAATCGGTGTGATAGATTAGAATCTAGAGCCAACGGTAAGTTTTCTATGTTAAACCATTACACCATTGAAAAACTGGTTACGTTTGCAATTGAAAGAAAAATGACTATAGTTGAAGAAGTAATGGCCCCTAAACTATGTTCTGGGATGAAAGTTACAGCTTCAGTGAAATCCGTTTGCAAATCGGAGTGATAGATTAGAATATAGAGCCAACGGTAAGTTTTCTATGTTAAACCATTACACCATTGAAAAACTGGTTACGTTTGCAATTGAAAGAAAAATGACTATAGTTGAAGAAGTAATGGCCCCTAAACTATGTTCTGGGATGAAAGTTACAGCTTCAGTGAAATCCGTTTGCAAATCGGAGTGATAGATTAGAATATAGAGCCAACGGTAAGTTTTCTATGTTAAACCATTACACCATTGAAAAACTGGTTACGTTTGCAATTGAAAGAAAAATGACTATAGTTGAAGAAGTAATGGCCCCTAAACTATGTTCTGGGATGAAAGTTACAGCTTCAGTGAAATCCGTTTGCAAATCGGAGTGATACATTAGAATGTAGAGCCAACGGTAAGTTTTCTATGTTAAACCATTACACCATTGAAAAACTGGTTACGTTTGCAATTGAAAGAAAAATGACTATAGTTGAAGAAGTAATGGCCCCTAAACTATGTTCTGGGATGAAAGTTACAGCTTCAGTGAAATCCGTTTGCAAATCGGAGTGATAGATTAGAATCTAGAGCCAACGGTAAGTTTTCTATGTTAAACCATTACACCATTGAAAAACTGTGTACAAGGATACAGAGGCGCCAGTAGGATAAAACAAGATAAAAAGTTTTAAAACGTTTTTCGGTGGCGGTGGTGGACCATCCACACATAAACAGACCAACGAGAGCTGTTGATTGTAGAAAAGGCAATTTATTCACATACTCCTAATTAGGAGTATGTGAATAAATTGCCTTTTCTACAATTAACAGCTCTCGTTGGTCTGTTTATGTGTGGATGGTCCACCACCGCCACCGAAAAACGTTTTAAAACTTTTTATCTTGTTTTATCCTACTGGCGCCTCTGTATCCTTGTACACAAAGTGATCCACCCTTGGTGGAAGGGTGACATACCCTCCTTTCTTCTATCTACAGAGAGCGACTTCTTAGTCCTGAGTGGGGTCAGGCTTAATCTCCCCACCTGCTTATACAGTGGTTGCTTTGGAGCAACCCAGGTTTGTAAGTATAATACTTACGTTTCATATTTTTCTCCAACTTGTACATAACTTACTACACTATATTGGGCTCTCGGTCTCCATCTTCTCACCATTGAAAAACTGGTTACGTTTGCAATTGAAAGAAAAATGACTATAGTTGAAGAAGTAATGGCCCCTAAACTATGTTCTGGGATGAAAGTTACAGCTTCAGTGAAATCCGTTTGCAAATCGGAGTGATAGATTAGAATATAGAGCCAACGGTAAGTTTTCTATGTTAAACCATTACACCATTGAAAAACTGGTTACGTTTGCAATTGAAAGAAAAATGACTATAGTTGAAGAAGTAATGGCCCCTAAACTATGTTCTGGGATGGAAGTTACAGCTTCAGTGAAATCCGTTTGCAAATCGGAGTGATACATTAGAATCTAGAGCCAACGGTAAGTTTTCTATGTTAAACCATTACACCATTGAAAAACTGGTTACGTTTGCAATTGAAAGAAAAATGACTATAGTTGAAGAAGTAATGGCCCCTAAACTATGTTCTGGGATGAAAGTTACAGCTTCAGTGAAATCCGTTTGCAAATCGGAGTGATAGATTAGAATCTAGAGCCAACGGTAAGTTTTCTATGTTAAACCATTACACCATTGAAAAACTGGTTACGTTTGCAATTGAAAGAAAAATGACTATAGTTGAAGAAGTAATGGCCCCTAAACTATGTTCTGGGATGAAAGTTACAGCTTCAGTGAAATCCGTTTGCAAATCGGAGTGATAGATTAGAATCTAGAGCCAACGGTAAGTTTTCTATGTTAAACCATTACACCATTGAAAAACTGGTTACGTTTGCAATTGAAAGAAAAATGACTATAGTTGAAGAAGTAATGGCCCCTAAACTATGTTCTGGGATGAAAGTTACAGCTTCAGTGAAATCCGTTTGCAAATCGGAGTGATAGATTAGAATCTAGAGACAACGGTAAGTTTTCTATGTTAAACCATTACACCATTGAAAAACTGGTTACGTTTGCAATTGAAAGAAAAATGACTATAGTTGAAGAAGTAATGGCCCCTAAACTATGTTCTGGGATGAAAGTTACAGCTTCAGTGAAATCCGTTTGCAAATCGGAGTGATAGATTAGAATCTAGAGCCAACGGTAAGTTTTCTATGTTAAACCATTACACCATTGAAAAACTGGTTACGTTTGCAATTGAAAGAAAAATGACTATAGTTGAAGAAGTAATGGCCCCTAAACTATGTTCTGGGATGAAAGTTACAGCTTCAGTAAAATCCGTTTGCAAATCGGAGTGATAGATTAGAATCTAGAGCCAACGGTAAGTTTTCTATGTTAAACCATTACACCATTGAAAAACTGGTTACGTTTGCAATTGAAAGAAAAATGACTATAGTTGAAGAAGTAATGGCCCCTAAACTATGTTCTGGGATGAAAGTTACAGCTTCAGTGAAATCCGTTTGCAAATCGGAGTGATAGATTAGAATCTAGAGACAACGGTAAGTTTTCTATGTTAAACCATTACACCATTGAAAAACTGGTTACGTTTGCAATTGAAAGAAAAATGACTATAGTTGAAGAAGTAATGGCCCCTAAACTATGTTCTGGGATGAAAGTTACAGCTTCAGTGAAATCCGTTTGCAAATCGGAGTGATAGATTAGAATCTAGAGCCAACGGTAAGTTTTCTATGTTAAACCATTACACCATTGAAAAACTGGTTACGTTTGCAATTGAAAGAAAAATGACTATAGTTGAAGAAGTAATGGCCCCTAAACTATGTTCTGGGATGAAAGTTACAGCTTCAGTAAAATCCGTTTGCAAATCGGAGTGATAGATTAGAATCTAGAGCCAACGGTAAGTTTTCTATGTTAAACCATTACACCATTGAAAAACTGGTTACGTTTGCAATTGAAAGAAAAATGACTATAGTTGAAGAAGTAATGGCCCCTAAACTATGTTCTGGGATGAAAGTTACAGCTTCAGTGAAATCCGTTTGCAAATCGGAGTGATACATTAGAATGTAGAGCCAACGGTAAGTTTTCTATGTTAAACCATTACACCATTGAAAAACTTGTTACGTTTGCAATTGAAAGAAAAATGACTATAGTTGAAGAAGTAATGGCCCCTAAACTATGTTCTGGGATGAAAGTTACAGCTTCAGTGAAATCCGTTTGCAAATCGGAGTGATAGATTAGAATCTAGAGCCAACGGTAAGTTTTCTATGTTAAACTGGTAACGTTTGCAATTGAAAGAAAAATGACTATAGTTGAAGAAGTAATGGCCCCTAAACTATGTTCTGGGATGAAAGTTACAGCTTCAGTGAAATCCGTTTGCAAATCGGAGTGATAGATTAGAATCTAGAGCCAACGGTAAGTTTTCTATGTTAAACCATTACACCATTGAAAAATTGGTTACGTTTGCAATTGAAAGAAAAATGACTATAGTTGAAGAAGTAATGGCCCTTAAACTATGTTCTGGGATGAAAGTTACAGCTTCAGTGAAATCCGTTTTCAAATCGGAGTGATAGATTAGAATCTAGAGCCAACGGTAAGTTTTCTATGTTAAACCATTACACCATTTACATAGTTACATAGTTACTTTGGTTGAAAAAAGACATACGTCCATCGAGTTCAACCAGTACAAAGTACAACTCCAGCCTGCTCCCTCACATATCCCTGTTGATCCAGAGGAAGGCGAAAAAACCCTTACAAGGTAAAAATTCCTTCCCGACTCCAGATGGCAATCAGATAAAATCCCTGGATCAACATCATTGGCATTACCTAGTAATTGTAGCCATGGATGTCATTCAACGCAAGGAAAGCATCTAAGCCCCCTTTAAATGCAGGTATAGAGTTTGCCATAACGACTTCCTGTGGCAATGCATTCCACATCTTAATCACTCTTACTGTAAAGAACCCTTTCCTAAATAAATGGCTAAAACGTTTTTCCTCCATGCGCAGATCATGTCCTCTAGTCCTTTGAGAAGGCCTAGGGACAAAAAGCTCATCCGCTAAGCTATTATATTGCCCTCTGATGTATTTATACATGTTAATTAGATCTCCTCTAAGGCGTCTTTTCTCTAGACTAAATAAACCCAGTTTATCTAACCTTTCTTGGTAAGTGAGACCTTCCATCCCACGTATCAATTTTGTTGCTCGTCTCTGCACCTGCTCTAAAACTGCAATATCTTTTTTGTAATGTGGTGCCCAGAACTGAATTCCATATTCCAGATGTGGCCTTACTAGAGAGTTAAACAGGGGCAATATTATGCTAGCATCTCGAGTTTTTATTTCCCTTTTAATGCATCCCAAAATTTTGTTAGCTTTAGCTGCAGCGGCTTGGCATTGAGTACGATTATTTAACTTGTTGTCGATGAGTACTCCTAAGTCCTTCTCCAAGTTTGATGTTCCCAACTGTATCCCATTTATTTTGTATGGTGTTAGACCATTGGTACGACCAAAATGCATGACTTTACATTTGTCAACATTGAATTTCATCTGCCATGTATGTGCCCATATAGCCATCCTATCCAGATCCTGTTGCAATATAACACTATCTTCCTTAGAGTTGATGATTCTGCACAATTTTGTATCATCTGCAAAAATAGCAACATTGCTCACTACTGTATCCACTAGGTCATTAATAAATAAATTGAAGAGCACTGGACCCAGTACAGACCCCTGTGGGACCCCACTGCTAACAGTCTCCCATTTTGAGTATGATCCATTGACCACAACTCTTTGTTTTCTGTCCATTAGCCAGTTCCCTATCCAAGCACACAGACTCTTCCCCAGTCCTTGCATCCTCATCTTTTGCACCAGACTTTTGTGGGGAACAGTGTCGAAGGCCTTAGCAAAGTCTAAGTATATCACATCTACAGCATTCCCAATATCCATATTAGCATTCACTACCTCATAAAAGCTGAGCATGTTAGTCAAACAGGACCTGTCTTTAGTAAACCCATGTTGATGCTGAGAAATAAGATTATTTTCTACTATGAAGTCATGTATAGTATCTCTTAGTAACCCCTCAAATAGTTTGCATACAACTGATGTTAAGCTTACAGGTCTATAATTTCCTGGATCTGATTTTTTGCCCTTCTTAAATAATGGGAAAACGTGGGCTGTACGCCAATCCACTGGGACTCTGCCAGTTGCAAGAGAGTCACAAAAGATAAGATAAAGGGGTTTATCTATAACTGAACTTAATTCCCTTAGGACCCGAGGATGCATGCCATCCGGGCCAGGTGCCTTGTCTATTTTTAATTTATTTAGTCTTGCCTTTACTTCTTCCTGCGTTAAGTATTTAATATTACAGTTAGAAGATTGAGACTCTTCCGCCTCTGTAATTTGCAACAGTGCTGTTTCCTTTGTAAAGACAGAAGCAAAGAAAGCATTTAATAACTCTGCCTTACCTTGGTCATCCACCATTGAGTTTCCACCTTCATCCTTTAGGAGTCCTATACAGTCAACCTTTCTTTTTTTAGAGTTGATGTACTTGTAAAACTTTTTTGGGTTAGATTTGATATCCCTAGCGATTTGATTTTCAGCTTCGATCTTTGCCAGCCTAATTTCTTTTTTACAATTTTTATTGCACTCCTTGTAATTGCTGAGTGCAGCCTCGGACCCCTCCTGTTTTAGGACCTTATAGGCATTCTTTTTCCTCTTCATTTTATCTCTAACCTTTCTATTCATCCATAGAGGCCTTTTTTTATTCCTAGACATTTTGTTTCCATATGGGATATACATACTACAATATTGATTGAGAATACGTTTAAAAGCTTGCCATTTCCCTTCAGTGTCGTCCCCTTGTAGTACATTATCCCAGTTCACCAAACTTAGTGCCTGCCTAATTTGATTGAACTTTGCTTTTCTAAAATTCATAGTTTTAGTGGTCCCGCTGCCCCGTGGCCTATCAGTCACCAGATCAAACGTTATCATGTTGTGATCACTATTTCCCAAATGTTCTTGAACCTGCACATTTGTTACATTATCTGGTCTATTCGAAATGATCAGGTCCAGTAACGCATTCCCCCTTGTTGGTTCCGTTACCATTTGAGTCAAGTAATTGTCCTGTAGTGCTGCCAGAAATCTGCTGCTTTTACCAGAATGGGTAGCCTCAATACCCCAGTCAATGTCTGGAAAGTTGAAGTCACCCATAACTATGACCTCATTTTTACTTGCCGCTTTTTCAATTTGCTGTAGTAATTGCAGTTCTGCAGCTTCATTAATATGAGGTGGTCTGTAGCATACCCCAATAAGCAATTGGCAACTTTTATTTCCACCATGAATATTTACCCAAACGGACTCCACATCTTCGCAATCTTCCTCCATCTCATCGTTGAGGACAGCTGTAAAAGAATTCTTAACAAAGAGACAAACCCCTCCACCTTTTTTCCCTGTTCTATCCCTCCTGAACATATTGTATCCTTTTAAATTGGCTATCCAGTCATGACTTTCATCCATCCATTGAAAAACTGGTTACGTTTGCAATTGAAAGAAAAATGACTATAGTTGAAGAAGTAATGGCCCCTAAACTATGTTCTGGGATGAAAGTTACAGCTTCAGTGAAATCCGTTTTCAAATCGGAGTGATAGATTAGAATCTAGAGCAAACGGTAAGTTTTCTATGTTAAACCATTACACCATTGAAAAACTGGTTACGTTTGCAATCGAAAGAAAAATGCCTATAGTTGAAGAAGTAATGGCCCCTAAACTATGTTCTGGGATGAAAGTTACAGCTTCAGTGAAATCCGTTTGCAAATCGGAGTGATAGATTAGAATCTAGAGCCAACGGTAAGTTTTCTATGTTAAACCATTACACCATAGAAAAACTGGTTACGTTTGCAATTGAAAGAAAAATGACTATAGTTGAAGAAGTAATGGCACCTAAACTATGTTCTGGGATGAAAGTTACAGCTTCAGTGAAATCCGTTTGCAAATCGGAGTGATAGATTAGAATCTAGAGCCAACGGTAAGTTTTCTATGTTAAACCATTACACCATTGAAAAACTGGTTACGTTTGCAAATGAAAGAAAAATGACTATAGTTGAAGAAGTAATGGCCCCTAAACTATGTTCTGGGATGAAAGTTACAGATTCAGTGAAATCCGTTTGCAAATCGGAGTGATAGATTAGAATCTAGAGCCAACGGTAAGTTTTCTATGTTAAACCATTACACTATTGAAAAACTGGTTACGTTTGCAAATGAAAGAAAAATGACTATAGTTGAAGAAGTAATGGCCCCTAAACTATGTTCTGGGATGAAAGTTACAGCTTCAGTGAAATCCGTTTGCAAATCGGAGTGATACATTAGAATATAGAGCCAACGGTAAGTTTTCTATGTTAAACCATTACACCATTGAAAAACTGGTTACGTTTGCAATTGAAAGAAAAATGACTATAGTTGAAGAAGTAATGGCCCCTAAACTATGTTCTGGGATGAAAGTTACAGCTTCAGTGAAATCCGTTTGCAAATCGGAGTGATACATTAGAATCTAGAGCCAACGGTAAGTTTTCTATGTTAAACCATTACACCATTGAAAAACTGGTTACGTTTGCAATTGAAAGAAAAATGACTATAGTTGAAGAAGTAATGGCCCCTAAACTATGTTCTGGGATGAAAGTTACAGCTTCAGTGAAATCCGTTTGCAAATCGGAGTGATAGATTAGAATCTAGAGCCAACGGTAAGTTTTCTATGTTAAACCATTACACCATTGAAAAACTGGTTACGTTTGCAATTGAAAGAAAAATGACTATAGTTGAAAAAGTAATGGCCCCTAAACTATGTTCTGGGATGAAAGTTACAGCTTCAGTGAAATCCGTTTGCAAATCGGAGTGATAGATTAGAATCTAGAGCCAACGGTAAGTTTTCTATGTTAAACCATTACACCATTGAAAAACTGGTTACGTTTGCAATTGAAAGAAAAATGACTATAGTTGAAGAAGTAATGGCCCCTAAACTATGTTCTGGGATGAAAGTTACAGCTTCAGTGAAATCCGTTTGCAAATCGGAGTGATAGATTAGAATCTAGAGCCAACGGTAAGTTTTCTATGTTAAACCATTACACCATTGAAAAACTGGTTACGTTTGCAATTGAAAGAAAAATGACTATAGTTGAAGAAGTAATGGTCCCTAAACTATGTTCTGGGATGAAAGTTACAGCTTCAGTGAAATCCGTTTGCAAATCGGAGTGATAGATTAGAATCTAGAGCCAACGGTAAGTTTTCTATGTTAAACCATTACACCATTGAAAAACTGGTTACGTTTGCAATTGAAAGAAAAATGACTATAGTTGAAGAAGTAATGGCCCCTAAACTATGTTCTGGGATGAAAGTTACAGCTTCAGTGAAATCCGTTTGCAAATCGGAGTGATAGATTAGAATCTAGAGCCAACGGTAAGTTTTCTATGTTAAACCATTACACCATTGAAAAACTGGTTACGTTTGCAATTGAAAGAAAAATGACTATAGTTGAAGAAGTAATGGCACCTAAACTATGTTCTGGGATGAAAGTTACAGCTTCAGTGAAATCCGTTTTCAAATCGGAGTGATAGATTAGAATCTAGAGCCAACGGTAAGTTTTCTATGTTAAACCATTACACCATTGAAAAACTGGTTACGTTTGCAAATGAAAGAAAAATGACTATAGTTGAAGAAGTAATGGCCCCTAAACTATGTTCTGGGATGAAAGTTACAGCTTCAGTGAAATCCGTTTGCAAATCGGAGTGATAGGTTAGAATCTAGAGCCAACGGTAAGTTTTCTATGTTAAACCATTACACCATTGAAAAACTGGTTACGTTTGCAATTGAAAGAAAAATGACTATAGTTGAAGAAGTAATGGCCCCTAAACTATGTTCTGGGATGAAAGTTACAGCTTCAGTGAAATCCGTTTGCAAATCGGAGTGATAGATTAGAATCTAGAGCCAACGGTAAGTTTTCTATGTTAAACCATTACACCATTGAAAAACTGGTTACGTTTGCAATCGAAAGAAAAATGACTATAGTTGAAGAAGTAATGGCCCCTAAACTATGTTCTGGGATGAAAGTTACAGCTTCAGTGAAATCCGTTTGCAAATCGGAGTGATAGATTAGAATCTAGAGCCAACGGTAAGTTTTCTATGTTAAACCATTACACCATTGAAAAACTGGTTATGTTTGCAATTGAAAGAAAAATGACTATAGTTGAAGAAGTAATGGCACCTAAACTATGTTCTGGGATGAAAGTTACAGCTTCAGTGAAATCCGTTTGCAAATCGGAGTGATAGATTAGAATCTAGAGCCAACGGTAAGTTTTCTATGTTAAACCATTACACCATTGAAAAACTGGTTACGTTTGCAAATGAAAGAAAAATGACTATAGTTGAAGAAGTAATGGCCCCTAAACTATGTTCTGGGATGAAAGTTACAGCTTCAGTGAAATCCGTTTGCAAATCGGAGTGATAGATTAGAATCTAGAGCCAACGGTAAGTTTTCTATGTTAAACCATTACACCATTGAAAAACTGGTTACGTTTGCAATTGAAAGAAAAATGACTATAGTTGAAGAAGTAATGGCCCCTAAACTATGTTCTGGGATGAAAGTTACAGCTTCAGTGAAATCCGTTTGCAAATCGGAGTGATAGATTAGAATCTAGAGCCAACGGTAAGTTTTCTATGTTAAACCATTACACCATTGAAAAACTGGTTACGTTTGCAATTGAAAGAAAAATGACTATAGTTGAAGAAGTAATGGCCCCTAAACTATGTTCTGGGATGAAAGTTACAGCTTCAGTGAAATCCGTTTGCAAATCGGAGTGATAGATTAGAATCTAGAGCCAACGGTAAGTTTTCTATGTTAAACCATTACACCATTGAAAAACTGGTTACGTTTGCAATTGAAAGAAAAATGACTATAGTTGAAGAAGTAATGGCCCCTAAACTATGTTCTGGGATGAAAGTTACAGCTTCAGTGAAATCCGTTTGCAAATCGGAGTGATAGATTAGAATCTAGAGACAACGGTAAGTTTTCTATGTTAAACCATTACACCATTGAAAAACTGGTTACGTTTGCAATTGAAAGAAAAATGACTATAGTTGAAGAAGTAATGGCCCCTAAACTATGTTCTGGGATGAAAGTTACAGCTTCAGTGAAATCCGTTTGCAAATCGGAGTGATAGATTAGAATCTAGAGCCAACGGTAAGTTTTCTATGTTAAACCATTACACCATTGAAAAACTGGTTACGTTTGCAATTGAAAGAAAAATGACTATAGTTGAAGAAGTAATGGCCCCTAAACTATGTTCTGGGATGAAAGTTACAGCTTCAGTAAAATCCGTTTGCAAATCGGAGTGATAGATTAGAATTTAGAGCCAACGGTAAGTTTTCTATGTTAAACCATTACACCATTGAAAAACTGGTTACGTTTGCAATTGAAAGAAAAATGACTATAGTTGAAGAAGTAATGGCCCCTAAACTATGTTCTGGGATGAAAGTTACAGCTTCAGTGAAATCCGTTTGCAAATCGGAGTGATACATTAGAATGTAGAGCCAACGGTAAGTTTTCTATGTTAAACCATTACACCATTGAAAAACTGGTTACGTTTGCAATTGAAAGAAAAATGACTATAGTTGAAGAAGTAATGGCCCCTAAACTATGTTCTGGGATGAAAGTTACAGCTTCAGTGAAATCCGTTTGCAAATCGGAGTGATAGATTAGAATCTAGAGCCAACGGTAAGTTTTCTATGTTAAACTGGTAACGTTTGCAATTGAAAGAAAAATGACTATAGTTGAAGAAGTAATGGCCCCTAAACTATGTTCTGGGATGAAAGTTACAGCTTCAGTGAAATCCGTTTGCAAATCGGAGTGATAGATTAGAATCTAGAGCCAACGGTAAGTTTTCTATGTTAAACCATTACACCATTGAAAAATTGGTTACGTTTGCAATTGAAAGAAAAATGACTATAGTTGAAGAAGTAATGGCCCTTAAACTATGTTCTGGGATGAAAGTTACAGCTTCAGTGAAATCCGTTTTCAAATCGGAGTGATAGATTAGAATCTAGAGCCAACGGTAAGTTTTCTATGTTAAACCATTACACCATTGAAAAACTGGTTACGTTTGCAATTGAAAGAAAAATGACTATAGTTGAAGAAGTAATGGCCCCTAAACTATGTTCTGGGATGAAAGTTACAGCTTCAGTGAAATCCGTTTTCAAATCGGAGTGATAGATTAGAATCTAGAGCAAACGGTAAGTTTTCTATGTTAAACCATTACACCATTGAAAAACTGGTTACGTTTGCAATCGAAAGAAAAATGCCTATAGTTGAAGAAGTAATGGCCCCTAAACTATGTTCTGGGATGAAAGTTACAGCTTCAGTGAAATCCGTTTGCAAATCGGAGTGATAGATTAGAATCTAGAGCCAACGGTAAGTTTTCTATGTTAAACCATTACACCATAGAAAAACTGGTTACGTTTGCAATTGAAAGAAAAATGACTATAGTTGAAGAAGTAATGGCACCTAAACTATGTTCTGGGATGAAAGTTACAGCTTCAGTGAAATCCGTTTGCAAATCGGAGTGATAGATTAGAATCTAGAGCCAACGGTAAGTTTTCTATGTTAAACCATTACACCATTGAAAAACTGGTTACGTTTGCAAATGAAAGAAAAATGACTATAGTTGAAGAAGTAATGGCCCCTAAACTATGTTCTGGGATGAAAGTTACAGATTCAGTGAAATCCGTTTGCAAATCGGAGTGATAGATTAGAATCTAGAGCCAACGGTAAGTTTTCTATGTTAAACCATTACACCATTGAAAAACTGGTTACGTTTGCAAATGAAAGAAAAATGACTATAGTTGAAGAAGTAATGGCCCCTAAACTATGTTCTGGGATGAAAGTTACAGCTTCAGTGAAATCCGTTTGCAAATCGGAGTGATACATTAGAATATAGAGCCAACGGTAAGTTTTCTATGTTAAACCATTACACCATTGAAAAACTGGTTACGTTTGCAATTGAAAGAAAAATGACTATAGTTGAAGAAGTAATGGCCCCTAAACTATGTTCTGGGATGAAAGTTACAGCTTCAGTGAAATCCGTTTGCAAATCGGAGTGATACATTAGAATCTAGAGCCAACGGTAAGTTTTCTATGTTAAACCATTACACCATTGAAAAACTGGTTACGTTTGCAATTGAAAGAAAAATGACTATAGTTGAAGAAGTAATGGCCCCTAAACTATGTTCTGGGATGAAAGTTACAGCTTCAGTGAAATCCGTTTGCAAATCGGAGTGATAGATTAGAATCTAGAGCCAACGGTAAGTTTTCTATGTTAAACCATTACACCATTGAAAAACTGGTTACGTTTGCAATTGAAAGAAAAATGACTATAGTTGAAAAAGTAATGGCCCCTAAACTATGTTCTGGGATGAAAGTTACAGCTTCAGTGAAATCCGTTTGCAAATCGGAGTGATAGATTAGAATCTAGAGCCAACGGTAAGTTTTCTATGTTAAACCATTACACTATTGAAAAACTGGTTACGTTTGCAAATGAAAGAAAAATGACTATAGTTGAAGAAGTAATGGCCCCTAAACTATGTTCTGGGATGAAAGTTACAGCTTCAGTGAAATCCGTTTGCAAATCGGAGTGATACATTAGAATATAGAGCCAACGGTAAGTTTTCTATGTTAAACCATTACACCATTGAAAAACTGGTTACGTTTGCAATTGAAAGAAAAATGACTATAGTTGAAGAAGTAATGGCCCCTAAACTATGTTCTGGGATGAAAGTTACAGCTTCAGTGAAATCCGTTTGCAAATCGGAGTGATACATTAGAATCTAGAGCCAACGGTAAGTTTTCTATGTTAAACCATTACACCATTGAAAAACTGGTTACGTTTGCAATTGAAAGAAAAATGACTATAGTTGAAGAAGTAATGGCCCCTAAACTATGTTCTGGGATGAAAGTTACAGCTTCAGTGAAATCCGTTTGCAAATCGGAGTGATAGATTAGAATCTAGAGCCAACGGTAAGTTTTCTATGTTAAACCATTACACCATTGAAAAACTGGTTACGTTTGCAATTGAAAGAAAAATGACTATAGTTGAAAAAGTAATGGCCCCTAAACTATGTTCTGGGATGAAAGTTACAGCTTCAGTGAAATCCGTTTGCAAATCGGAGTGATAGATTAGAATCTAGAGCCAACGGTAAGTTTTCTATGTTAAACCATTACACCATTGAAAAACTGGTTACGTTTGCAATTGAAAGAAAAATGACTATAGTTGAAGAAGTAATGGCCCCTAAACTATGTTCTGGGATGAAAGTTACAGCTTCAGTGAAATCCGTTTGCAAATCGGAGTGATAGATTAGAATCTAGAGCCAACGGTAAGTTTTCTATGTTAAACCATTACACCATTGAAAAACTGGTTACGTTTGCAATTGAAAGAAAAATGACTATAGTTGAAGAAGTAATGGTCCCTAAACTATGTTCTGGGATGAAAGTTACAGCTTCAGTGAAATCCGTTTGCAAATCGGAGTGATAGATTAGAATCTAGAGCCAACGGTAAGTTTTCTATGTTAAACCATTACACCATTGAAAAACTGGTTACGTTTGCAATTGAAAGAAAAATGACTATAGTTGAAGAAGTAATGGCCCCTAAACTATGTTCTGGGATGAAAGTTACAGCTTCAGTGAAATCCGTTTGCAAATCGGAGTGATAGATTAGAATCTAGAGCCAACGGTAAGTTTTCTATGTTAAACCATTACACCATTGAAAAACTGGTTACGTTTGCAATTGAAAGAAAAATGACTATAGTTGAAGAAGTAATGGCACCTAAACTATGTTCTGGGATGAAAGTTACAGCTTCAGTGAAATCCGTTTTCAAATCGGAGTGATAGATTAGAATCTAGAGCCAACGGTAAGTTTTCTATGTTAAACCATTACACCATTGAAAAACTGGTTACGTTTGCAAATGAAAGAAAAATGACTATAGTTGAAGAAGTAATGGCCCCTAAACTATGTTCTGGGATGAAAGTTACAGCTTCAGTGAAATCCGTTTGCAAATCGGAGTGATAGGTTAGAATCTAGAGCCAACGGTAAGTTTTCTATGTTAAACCATTACACCATTGAAAAACTGGTTACGTTTGCAATTGAAAGAAAAATGACTATAGTTGAAGAAGTAATGGCCCCTAAACTATGTTCTGGGATGAAAGTTACAGCTTCAGTGAAATCCGTTTGCAAATCGGAGTGATAGATTAGAATCTAGAGCCAACGGTAAGTTTTCTATGTTAAACCATTACACCATTGAAAAACTGGTTACGTTTGCAATCGAAAGAAAAATGACTATAGTTGAAGAAGTAATGGCCCCTAAACTATGTTCTGGGATGAAAGTTACAGCTTCAGTGAAATCCGTTTGCAAATCGGAGTGATAGATTAGAATCTAGAGCCAACGGTAAGTTTTCTATGTTAAACCATTACACCATTGAAAAACTGGTTATGTTTGCAATTGAAAGAAAAATGACTATAGTTGAAGAAGTAATGGCACCTAAACTATGTTCTGGGATGAAAGTTACAGCTTCAGTGAAATCCGTTTGCAAATCGGAGTGATAGATTAGAATCTAGAGCCAACGGTAAGTTTTCTATGTTAAACCATTACACCATTGAAAAACTGGTTACGTTTGCAAATGAAAGAAAAATGACTATAGTTGAAGAAGTAATGGCCCCTAAACTATGTTCTGGGATGAAAGTTACAGCTTCAGTGAAATCCGTTTGCAAATCGGAGTGATAGATTAGAATCTAGAGCCAACGGTAAGTTTTCTATGTTAAACCATTACACCATTGAAAAACTGGTTACGTTTGCAATTGAAAGAAAAATGACTATAGTTGAAGAAGTAATGGCCCCTAAACTATGTTCTGGGATGAAAGTTACAGCTTCAGTGAAATCCGTTTGCAAATCGGAGTGATAGATTAGAATCTAGAGCCAACGGTAAGTTTTCTATGTTAAACCATTACACCATTGAAAAACTGGTTACGTTTGCAATTGAAAGAAAAATGACTATAGTTGAAGAAGTAATGGCCCCTAAACTATGTTCTGGGATGAAAGTTACAGCTTCAGTGAAATCCGTTTGCAAATCGGAGTGATAGATTAGAATCTAGAGCCAACGGTAAGTTTTCTATGTTAAACCATTACACCATTGAAAAACTGGTTACGTTTGCAATTGAAAGAAAAATGACTATAGTTGAAGAAGTAATGGCCCCTAAACTATGTTCTGGGATGAAAGTTACAGCTTCAGTGAAATCCGTTTGCAAATCGGAGTGATAGATTAGAATCTAGAGACAACGGTAAGTTTTCTATGTTAAACCATTACACCATTGAAAAACTGGTTACGTTTGCAATTGAAAGAAAAATGACTATAGTTGAAGAAGTAATGGCCCCTAAACTATGTTCTGGGATGAAAGTTACAGCTTCAGTGAAATCCGTTTGCAAATCGGAGTGATAGATTAGAATCTAGAGCCAACGGTAAGTTTTCTATGTTAAACCATTACACCATTGAAAAACTGGTTACGTTTGCAATTGAAAGAAAAATGACTATAGTTGAAGAAGTAATGGCCCCTAAACTATGTTCTGGGATGAAAGTTACAGCTTCAGTAAAATCCGTTTGCAAATCGGAGTGATAGATTAGAATTTAGAGCCAACGGTAAGTTTTCTATGTTAAACCATTACACCATTGAAAAACTGGTTACGTTTGCAATTGAAAGAAAAATGACTATAGTTGAAGAAGTAATGGCCCCTAAACTATGTTCTGGGATGAAAGTTACAGCTTCAGTGAAATCCGTTTGCAAATCGGAGTGATACATTAGAATGTAGAGCCAACGGTAAGTTTTCTATGTTAAACCATTACACCATTGAAAAACTGGTTACGTTTGCAATTGAAAGAAAAATGACTATAGTTGAAGAAGTAATGGCCCCTAAACTATGTTCTGGGATGAAAGTTACAGCTTCAGTGAAATCCGTTTGCAAATCGGAGTGATAGATTAGAATCTAGAGCCAACGGTAAGTTTTCTATGTTAAACTGGTAACGTTTGCAATTGAAAGAAAAATGACTATAGTTGAAGAAGTAATGGCCCCTAAACTATGTTCTGGGATGAAAGTTACAGCTTCAGTGAAATCCGTTTGCAAATCGGAGTGATAGATTAGAATCTAGAGCCAACGGTAAGTTTTCTATGTTAAACCATTACACCATTGAAAAATTGGTTACGTTTGCAATTGAAAGAAAAATGACTATAGTTGAAGAAGTAATGGCCCTTAAACTATGTTCTGGGATGAAAGTTACAGCTTCAGTGAAATCCGTTTTCAAATCGGAGTGATAGATTAGAATCTAGAGCCAACGGTAAGTTTTCTATGTTAAACCATTACACCATTGAAAAACTGGTTACGTTTGCAATTGAAAGAAAAATGACTATAGTTGAAGAAGTAATGGCCCCTAAACTATGTTCTGGGATGAAAGTTACAGCTTCAGTGAAATCCGTTTTCAAATCGGAGTGATAGATTAGAATCTAGAGCAAACGGTAAGTTTTCTATGTTAAACCATTACACCATTGAAAAACTGGTTACGTTTGCAATCGAAAGAAAAATGCCTATAGTTGAAGAAGTAATGGCCCCTAAACTATGTTCTGGGATGAAAGTTACAGCTTCAGTGAAATCCGTTTGCAAATCGGAGTGATAGATTAGAATCTAGAGCCAACGGTAAGTTTTCTATGTTAAACCATTACACCATAGAAAAACTGGTTACGTTTGCAATTGAAAGAAAAATGACTATAGTTGAAGAAGTAATGGCACCTAAACTATGTTCTGGGATGAAAGTTACAGCTTCAGTGAAATCCGTTTGCAAATCGGAGTGATAGATTAGAATCTAGAGCCAACGGTAAGTTTTCTATGTTAAACCATTACACCATTGAAAAACTGGTTACGTTTGCAAATGAAAGAAAAATGACTATAGTTGAAGAAGTAATGGCCCCTAAACTATGTTCTGGGATGAAAGTTACAGATTCAGTGAAATCCGTTTGCAAATCGGAGTGATAGATTAGAATCTAGAGCCAACGGTAAGTTTTCTATGTTAAACCATTACACCATTGAAAAACTGGTTACGTTTGCAAATGAAAGAAAAATGACTATAGTTGAAGAAGTAATGGCCCCTAAACTATGTTCTGGGATGAAAGTTACAGCTTCAGTGAAATCCGTTTGCAAATCGGAGTGATACATTAGAATATAGAGCCAACGGTAAGTTTTCTATGTTAAACCATTACACCATTGAAAAACTGGTTACGTTTGCAATTGAAAGAAAAATGACTATAGTTGAAGAAGTAATGGCCCCTAAACTATGTTCTGGGATGAAAGTTACAGCTTCAGTGAAATCCGTTTGCAAATCGGAGTGATACATTAGAATCTAGAGCCAACGGTAAGTTTTCTATGTTAAACCATTACACCATTGAAAAACTGGTTACGTTTGCAATTGAAAGAAAAATGACTATAGTTGAAGAAGTAATGGCCCCTAAACTATGTTCTGGGATGAAAGTTACAGCTTCAGTGAAATCCGTTTGCAAATCGGAGTGATAGATTAGAATCTAGAGCCAACGGTAAGTTTTCTATGTTAAACCATTACACCATTGAAAAACTGGTTACGTTTGCAATTGAAAGAAAAATGACTATAGTTGAAAAAGTAATGGCCCCTAAACTATGTTCTGGGATGAAAGTTACAGCTTCAGTGAAATCCGTTTGCAAATCGGAGTGATAGATTAGAATCTAGAGCCAACGGTAAGTTTTCTATGTTAAACCATTACACCATTGAAAAACTGGTTACGTTTGCAATCGAAAGAAAAATGACTATAGTTGAAGAAGTAATGGCCCCTAAACTATGTTCTGGGATGAAAGTTACAGCTTCAGTGAAATCCGTTTGCAAATCGGAGTGATAGATTAGAATCTAGAGCCAACGGTAAGTTTTCTATGTTAAACCATTACACCATTGAAAAACTGGTTATGTTTGCAATTGAAAGAAAAATGACTATAGTTGAAGAAGTAATGGCACCTAAACTATGTTCTGGGATGAAAGTTACAGCTTCAGTGAAATCCGTTTGCAAATCGGAGTGATAGATTAGAATCTAGAGCCAACGGTAAGTTTTCTATGTTAAACCATTACACCATTGAAAAACTGGTTACGTTTGCAAATGAAAGAAAAATGACTATAGTTGAAGAAGTAATGGCCCCTAAACTATGTTCTGGGATGAAAGTTACAGCTTCAGTGAAATCCGTTTGCAAATCGGAGTGATAGATTAGAATCTAGAGCCAACGGTAAGTTTTCTATGTTAAACCATTACACCATTGAAAAACTGGTTACGTTTGCAATTGAAAGAAAAATGACTATAGTTGAAGAAGTAATGGCCCCTAAACTATGTTCTGGGATGAAAGTTACAGCTTCAGTGAAATCCGTTTGCAAATCGGAGTGATAGATTAGAATCTAGAGACAACGGTAAGTTTTCTATGTTAAACCATTACACCATTGAAAAACTGGTTACGTTTGCAATTGAAAGAAAAATGACTATAGTTGAAGAAGTAATGGCCCCTAAACTATGTTCTGGGATGAAAGTTACAGCTTCAGTAAAATCCGTTTGCAAATCGGAGTGATAGATTAGAATCTAGAGCCAACGGTAAGTTTTCTATGTTAAACCATTACACCATTGAAAAACTGGTTACGTTTGCAATTGAAAGAAAAATGACTATAGTTGAAGAAGTAATGGCCCCTAAACTATGTTCTGGGATGAAAGTTACAGCTTCAGTAAAATCCGTTTGCAAATCGGAGTGATAGATTAGAATCTAGAGCCAACGGTAAGTTTTCTATGTTAAACCATTACACCATTGAAAAACTGGTTACGTTTGCAATTGAAAGAAAAATGACTATAGTTGAAGAAGTAATGGCCCCTAAACTATGTTCTGGGATGAAAGTTACAGCTTCAGTGAAATCCGTTTGCAAATCGGAGTGATACATTAGAATGTAGAGCCAACGGTAAGTTTTCTATGTTAAACCATTACACCATTGAAAAACTGGTTACGTTTGCAATTGAAAGAAAAATGACTATAGTTGAAGAAGTAATGGCCCCTAAACTATGTTCTGGGATGAAAGTTACAGCTTCAGTGAAATCCGTTTGCAAATCGGAGTGATAGATTAGAATCTAGAGCCAACGGTAAGTTTTCTATGTTAAACTGGTAACGTTTGCAATTGAAAGAAAAATGACTATAGTTGAAGAAGTAATGGCCCCTAAACTATGTTCTGGGATGAAAGTTACAGCTTCAGTGAAATCCGTTTGCAAATCGGAGTGATAGATTAGAATCTAGAGCCAACGGTAAGTTTTCTATGTTAAACCATTACACCATTGAAAAATTGGTTACGTTTGCAATTGAAAGAAAAATGACTATAGTTGAAGAAGTAATGGCCCTTAAACTATGTTCTGGGATGAAAGTTACAGCTTCAGTGAAATCCGTTTTCAAATCGGAGTGATAGATTAGAATCTAGAGCCAACGGTAAGTTTTCTATGTTAAACCATTACACCATTGAAAAACTGGTTACGTTTGCAATTGAAAGAAAAATGACTATAGTTGAAGAAGTAATGGCCCCTAAACTATGTTCTGGGATGAAAGTTACAGCTTCAGTGAAATCCGTTTTCAAATCGGAGTGATAGATTAGAATCTAGAGCCAACGGTAAGTTTTCTATGTTAAACCATTACACCATTGAAAAACTGGTTACGTTTGCAATCGAAAGAAAAATGCCTATAGTTGAAGAAGTAATGGCCCCTAAACTATGTTCTGGGATGAAAGTTACAGCTTCAGTGAAATCCGTTTGCAAATCGGAGTGATAGATTAGAATCTAGAGCCAACGGTAAGTTTTCTATGTTAAACCATTACACCATAGAAAAACTGGTTACGTTTGCAATTGAAAGAAAAATGACTATAGTTGAAGAAGTAATGGCACCTAAACTATGTTCTGGGATGAAAGTTACAGCTTCAGTGAAATCCGTTTGCAAATCGGAGTGATAGATTAGAATCTAGAGCCAACGGTAAGTTTTCTATGTTAAACCATTACACCATTGAAAAACTGGTTACGTTTGCAAATGAAAGAAAAATGACTATAGTTGAAGAAGTAATGGCACCTAAACTATGTTCTGGGATGAAAGTTACAGATTCAGTGAAATCCGTTTGCAATTCGGAGTGATAGATTAGAATCTAGAGCCAACGGTAAGTTTTCTATGTTAAACCATTACACCATTGAAAAACTGGTTACGTTTGCAAATGAAAGAAAAATGACTATAGTTGAAGAAGTAATGGCCCCTAAACTATGTTCTGGGATGAAAGTTACAGCTTCAGTGAAATCCGAAAAGCTTCAGTGAAAGTTACAGCTTCAGTGAAATCCGTTTGCCAACGGTAAGTTTTCTATGTTAATCCATTACACCATTGAAAAACTGGTTACGTTTGCAATTGAAAGAAAAATGACTATAGTTGAAGAAGTAATGGCCCCTAAACTATGTTCTGGGATGAAAGTTACAGCTTCAGTGAAATCCGTTTGCAAATCGGAGTGATACATTAGAATATAGAGCCAACGGTAAGTTTTCTATGTTAAACCATTACACCATTGAAAAACTGGTTACGTTTGCAATTGAAAGAAAAATGACTATAGTTGAAGAAGTAATGGCCCCTAAACTATGTTCTGGGATGAAAGTTACAGCTTCAGTGAAATCCGTTTGCAAATCGGAGTGATAGATTAGAATCTAGAGCCAACGGTAAGTTTTCTATGTTAGACCATTACACCATTGAAAAACTGGTTACGTTTGCAATTGAAAGAAAAATGACTATAGTTGAAAAAGTAATGGCCCCTAAACTATGTTCTGGGATGAAAGTTACAGCTTCAGTGAAATCCGTTTGCAAATCGGAGTGATAGATTAGAATCTAGAGCCAACGGTAAGTTTTCTATGTTAAACCATTACACCATTGAAAAACTGGTTACGTTTGCAATTGAAAGAAAAATGACTATAGTTGAAGAAGTAATGGCCCCTAAACTATGTTCTGGGATGAAAGTTACAGCTTCAGTGAAATCCGTTTGCAAATCGGAGTGATAGATTAGAATCTAGAGCCAACGGTAAGTTTTCTATGTTAAACCATTACACCATTGAAAAACTGGTTACGTTTGCAATTGAAAGAAAAATGACTATAGTTGAAGAAGTAATGGTCCCTAAACTATGTTCTGGGATGAAAGTTACAGCTTCAGTGAAATCCGTTTGCAAATCGGAGTGATAGATTAGAATCTAGAGCCAACGGTAAGTTTTCTATGTTAAACCATTACACCATTGAAAAACTGGTTACGTTTGCAATTGAAAGAAAAATGACTATAGTTGAAGAAGTAATGGCCCCTAAACTATGTTCTGGGATGAAAGTTACAGCTTCAGTGAAATCCGTTTGCAAATCGGAGTGATAGATTAGAATCTAGAGCCAACGGTAAGTTTTCTATGTTAAACCATTACACCATTGAAAAACTGGTTACGTTTGCAATTGAAAGAAAAATGACTATAGTTGAAGAAGTAATGGCACCTAAACTATGTTCTGGGATGAAAGTTACAGCTTCAGTGAAATCCGTTTTCAAATCGGAGTGATAGATTAGAATCTAGAGCCAACGGTAAGTTTTCTATGTTAAACCATTACACCATTGAAAAACTGGTTACGTTTGCAAATGAAAGAAAAATGACTATAGTTGAAGAAGTAATGGCCCCTAAACTATGTTCTGGGATGAAAGTTACAGCTTCAGTGAAATCCGTTTGCAAATCGGAGTGATAGGTTAGAATCTAGAGCCAACGGTAAGTTTTCTATGTTAAACCATTACACCATTGAAAAACTGGTTACGTTTGCAATTGAAAGAAAAATGACTATAGTTGAAGAAGTAATGGCCCCTAAACTATGTTCTGGGATGAAAGTTACAGCTTCAGTGAAATCCGTTTGCAAATCGGAGTGATAGATTAGAATCTAGAGCCAACGGTAAGTTTTCTATGTTAAACCATTACACCATTGAAAAACTGGTTACGTTTGCAATCGAACGAAAAATGACTATAGTTGAAGAAGTAATGGCCCCTAAACTATGATCTGGGATGAAAGTTACAGCTTCAGTGAAATCCGTTTGCAAATCGGAGTGATAGATTAGAATCTAGAGCCAACGGTAAATTTTCTATGTTAAACCATTACACCATTGAAAAACTGGTTATGTTTGCAATTGAAAGAAAAATGACTATAGTTGAAGAAGTAATGGCACCTAAACTATGTTCTGGGATGAAAGTTACAGCTTCAGTGAAATCCGTTTGCAAATCGGAGTGATAGATTAGAATCTAGAGCCAACGGTAAGTTTTCTATGTTAAACCATTACACCATTGAAAAACTGGTTACGTTTGCAAATGAAAGAAAAATGACTATAGTTGAAGAAGTAATGGCCCCTAAACTATGTTCTGGGATGAAAGTTACAGCTTCAGTGAAATCCGTTTGCAAATCGGAGTGATAGATTAGAATCTAGAGCCAACGGTAAGTTTTCTATGTTAAACCATTACACCATTGAAAAACTGGTTACGTTTGCAAATGAAAGAAAAATGACTATAGTTGAAGAAGTAATGGCCCCTAAACTATGTTCTGGGATAAAAGTTACAGCTTCAGTGAAATCCGTTTGCAAATCGGAGTGATAGATTAGAATATAGAGCCAACGGTAAGTTTTCTATGTTAAACCATTACACCATTGAAAAACTGGTTACGTTTGCAATTGAAAGAAAAATGACTATAGTTGAAGAAGTAATGGCCCCTAAACTATGTTCTGGGATGAAAGTTACAGCTTCAGTGAAATCCGTTTGCAAATCGGAGTGATACATTAGAATCTAGAGCCAACGGTATGTTTTCTATGTTAAACCATTACACCATTGAAAAACTGGTTACGTTTGCAATTGAAAGAAAAATGACTATAGTTGAAGAAGTAATGGCCCCTAAACTATGTTCTGGGATGAAAGTTACAGCTTCAGTGAAATCCGTTTTCAAATCGGAGTGATAGATTAGAATCTAGAGCCAACGGTAAGTTTTCTATGTTAAACCATTACACCATTGAAAAACTGGTTACGTTTGCAATTGAAAGAAAAATGACTATAGTTGAAGAAGTAATGGCCCCTAAACTATGTTCTGGGATGAAAGTTACAGCTTCAGTGAAATCCGTTTGCAAATCGGAGTGATACATTAGAATCTAGAGCCAACGGTAAGTTTTCTATGTTAAACCATTACACCATTGAAAAACTGGTTACGTTTGCAATTGAAAGAAAAATGACTATAGTTGAAGAAGTAATGGCCCCTAAACTATGTTCTGGGATGAAAGTTACAGCTTCAGTGAAATCCGTTTTCAAATCGGAGTGATAGATTAGAATCTAGAGCCAACGGTAAGTTTTCTATGTTAAACCATTACACCATTGAAAAACTGGTTACGTTTGCAATCGAAAGAAAAATGACTATAGTTGAAGAAGTAATGGCCCCTAAACTATGTTCTGGGATGAAAGTTACGGCTTCAGTGAAATCCGTTTGCAAATCGGAGTGATAGATTAGAATCTAGAGCCAACGGTAAGTTTTCTATGTTAAACCATTACACCATTGAAAAACTGGTTACGTTTGCAATTGAAAGAACAATGACTATAGTTGAAGAAGTAATGGCCCCTAAACTATGTTCTGGGATGAAAGTTACAGCTTCAGTGAAATCCGTTTGCAAATCGGAGTGATACATTAGAATCTAGAGCCAACGGTAAGTTTTCTATGTTAAACCATTACACCATTGAAAAACTGGGTACGTTTGCAATTGAAAGAAAAATGACTATAGTTGAAAAAGTAATGGCCCCTAAACTATGTTCTGGGATGAAAGTTACAGCTTCAGTGAAATCCGTTTGCAAATCGGAGTGATAGATTAGAATCTAGAGCCAACGGTAAGTTTTCTATGTTAAACCATTACACCATTGAAAAACTGGTTACGTTTGCAATTGAAAGAAAAATGACTATAGTTGAAGAAGTAATGGCCCCTAAACTATGTTCTGGGATGAAAGTTACAGCTTCAGTGAAATCCGTTTGCAAATCGGAGTGATACATTAGAATCTAGAGCCAACGGTAAGTTTTCTATGTTAAACCATTACACCATAGAAAAACTGGTTACGTTTGCAATTGAAAGAAAAATGACTATAGTTGAAGAAGTAATGGCACCTAAACTATGTTCTGGGATGAAAGTTACAGCTTCAGTGAAATCCGTTTGCAAATCGGAGTGATAGATTAGAATCTAGAGCCAACGGTAAGTTTTCTATGTTAAACCATTACACCATTGAAAAACTGGTTACGTTTGCAAATGAAAGAAAAATGACTATAGTTGAAGAAGTAATGGCACCTAAACTATGTTCTGGGATGAAAGTTACAGATTCAGTGAAATCCGTTTGCAAATCGGAGTGATAGATTAGAATCTAGAGCCAACGGTAAGTTTTCTATGTTAAACCATTACACCATTGAAAAACTGGTTACGTTTGCAAATGAAAGAAAAATGACTATAGTTGAAGAAGTAATGGCCCCTAAACTATGTTCTGGGATGAAAGTTACAGCTTCAGTGAAATCCGAAAAGCTTCAGTGAAAGTTACAGCTTCAGTGAAATCCGTTTGCCAACGGTAAGTTTTCTATGTTAATCCATTACACCATTGAAAAACTGGTTACGTTTGCAATTGAAAGAAAAATGACTATAGTTGAAGAAGTAATGGCCCCTAAACTATGTTCTGGGATGAAAGTTACAGCTTCAGTGAAATCCGTTTGCAAATCGGAGTGATACATTAGAATATAGAGCCAACGGTAAGTTTTCTATGTTAAACCATTACACCATTGAAAAACTGGTTACGTTTGCAATTGAAAGAAAAATGACTATAGTTGAAGAAGTAATGGCCCCTAAACTATGTTCTGGGATGAAAGTTACAGCTTCAGTGAAATCCGTTTGCAAATCGGAGTGATAGATTAGAATCTAGAGCCAACGGTAAGTTTTCTATGTTAGACCATTACACCATTGAAAAACTGGTTACGTTTGCAATTGAAAGAAAAATGACTATAGTTGAAAAAGTAATGGCCCCTAAACTATGTTCTGGGATGAAAGTTACAGCTTCAGTGAAATCCGTTTGCAAATCGGAGTGATAGATTAGAATCTAGAGCCAACGGTAAGTTTTCTATGTTAAACCATTACACCATTGAAAAACTGGTTACGTTTGCAATTGAAAGAAAAATGACTATAGTTGAAGAAGTAATGGCCCCTAAACTATGTTCTGGGATGAAAGTTACAGCTTCAGTGAAATCCGTTTGCAAATCGGAGTGATAGATTAGAATCTAGAGCCAACGGTAAGTTTTCTATGTTAAACCATTACACCATTGAAAAACTGGTTACGTTTGCAATTGAAAGAAAAATGACTATAGTTGAAGAAGTAATGGTCCCTAAACTATGTTCTGGGATGAAAGTTACAGCTTCAGTGAAATCCGTTTGCAAATCGGAGTGATAGATTAGAATCTAGAGCCAACGGTAAGTTTTCTATGTTAAACCATTACACCATTGAAAAACTGGTTACGTTTGCAATTGAAAGAAAAATGACTATAGTTGAAGAAGTAATGGCCCCTAAACTATGTTCTGGGATGAAAGTTACAGCTTCAGTGAAATCCGTTTGCAAATCGGAGTGATAGATTAGAATCTAGAGCCAACGGTAAGTTTTCTATGTTAAACCATTACACCATTGAAAAACTGGTTACGTTTGCAATTGAAAGAAAAATGACTATAGTTGAAGAAGTAATGGCACCTAAACTATGTTCTGGGATGAAAGTTACAGCTTCAGTGAAATCCGTTTTCAAATCGGAGTGATAGATTAGAATCTAGAGCCAACGGTAAGTTTTCTATGTTAAACCATTACACCATTGAAAAACTGGTTACGTTTGCAAATGAAAGAAAAATGACTATAGTTGAAGAAGTAATGGCCCCTAAACTATGTTCTGGGATGAAAGTTACAGCTTCAGTGAAATCCGTTTGCAAATCGGAGTGATAGGTTAGAATCTAGAGCCAACGGTAAGTTTTCTATGTTAAACCATTACACCATTGAAAAACTGGTTACGTTTGCAATTGAAAGAAAAATGACTATAGTTGAAGAAGTAATGGCCCCTAAACTATGTTCTGGGATGAAAGTTACAGCTTCAGTGAAATCCGTTTGCAAATCGGAGTGATAGATTAGAATCTAGAGCCAACGGTAAGTTTTCTATGTTAAACCATTACACCATTGAAAAACTGGTTACGTTTGCAATCGAACGAAAAATGACTATAGTTGAAGAAGTAATGGCCCCTAAACTATGTTCTGGGATGAAAGTTACAGCTTCAGTGAAATCCGTTTGCAAATCGGAGTGATAGATTAGAATCTAGAGCCAACGGTAAGTTTTCTATGTTAAACCATTACACCATTGAAAAACTGGTTATGTTTGCAATTGAAAGAAAAATGACTATAGTTGAAGAAGTAATGGCACCTAAACTATGTTCTGGGATGAAAGTTACAGCTTCAGTGAAATCCGTTTGCAAATCGGAGTGATAGATTAGAATCTAGAGCCAACGGTAAGTTTTCTATGTTAAACCATTACACCATTGAAAAACTGGTTACGTTTGCAAATGAAAGAAAAATGACTATAGTTGAAGAAGTAATGGCCCCTAAACTATGTTCTGGGATGAAAGTTACAGCTTCAGTGAAATCCGTTTGCAAATCGGAGTGATAGATTAGAATCTAGAGCCAACGGTAAGTTTTCTATGTTAAACCATTACACCATTGAAAAACTGGTTACGTTTGCAAATGAAAGAAAAATGACTATAGTTGAAGAAGTAATGGCCCCTAAACTATGTTCTGGGATAAAAGTTACAGCTTCAGTGAAATCCGTTTGCAAATCGGAGTGATAGATTAGAATATAGAGCCAACGGTAAGTTTTCTATGTTAAACCATTACACCATTGAAAAACTGGTTACGTTTGCAATTGAAAGAAAAATGACTATAGTTGAAGAAGTAATGGCCCCTAAACTATGTTCTGGGATGAAAGTTACAGCTTCAGTGAAATCCGTTTGCAAATCGGAGTGATACATTAGAATCTAGAGCCAACGGTAAGTTTTCTATGTTAAACCATTACACCATTGAAAAACTGGTTACGTTTGCAATTGAAAGAAAAATGACTATAGTTGAAGAAGTAATGGCCCCTAAACTATGTTCTGGGATGAAAGTTACAGCTTCAGTGAAATACGTTTTCAAATCGGAGTGATAGATTAGAATCTAGAGCCAACGGTAAGTTTTCTATGTTAAACCATTACACCATTGAAAAACTGGTTACGTTTGCAATTGAAAGAAAAATGACTATAGTTGAAGAAGTAATGGCCCCTAAACTATGTTCTGGGATGAAAGTTACAGCTTCAGTGAAATCCGTTTGCAAATCGGAGTGATACATTAGAATCTAGAGCCAACGGTAAGTTTTCTATGTTAAACCATTACACCATTGAAAAACTGGTTACGTTTGCAATTGAAAGAAAAATGACTATAGTTGAAGAAGTAATGGCCCCTAAACTATGTTCTGGGATGAAAGTTACAGCTTCAGTGAAATCCGTTTTCAAATCGGAGTGATAGATTAGAATCTAGAGCCAACGGTAAGTTTTCTATGTTAAACCATTACACCATTGAAAAACTGGTTACGTTTGCAATCGAAAGAAAAATGACTATAGTTGAAGAAGTAATGGCCCCTAAACTATGTTCTGGGATGAAAGTTACGGCTTCAGTGAAATCCGTTTGCAAATCGGAGTGATAGATTAGAATCTAGAGCCAACGGTAAGTTTTCTATGTTAAACCATTACACCATTGAAAAACTGGTTACGTTTGCAATTGAAAGAAAAATGACTATAGTTGAAGAAGTAATGGCCCCTAAACTATGTTCTGGGATGAAAGTTACAGCTTCAGTGAAATCCGTTTGCAAATCGGAGTGATACATTAGAATCTAGAGCCAACGGTAAGTTTTCTATGTTAAACCATTACACCATTGAAAAACTGGGTACGTTTGCAATTGAAAGAAAAATGACTATAGTTGAAAAAGTAATGGCCCCTAAACTATGTTCTGGGATGAAAGTTACAGCTTCAGTGAAATCCGTTTGCAAATCGGAGTGATAGATTAGAATCTAGAGCCAACGGTAAGTTTTCTATGTTAAACCATTACACCATTGAAAAACTGGTTACGTTTGCAATTGAAAGAAAAATGACTATAGTTGAAGAAGTAATGGCCCCTAAACTATGTTCTGGGATGAAAGTTACAGCTTCAGTAAAATCCGTTTGCAAATCGGAGTGATAGATTAGAATCTAGAGCCAACGGTAAGTTTTCTATGTTAAACTGTTAACGTTTGCAATTAAAAGAAAAATGACTATAGTTGAAGAAGTAATGGCCCCTAAACTATGTTCTGGGATGAAAGTTACAGCTTCAGTGAAATCCGTTTGCAAATCGGAGTGATAGATTAGAATCTAGAGCCAACGGTAAGTTTTCTATGTTAAACCATTACACCATTGAAAAACTGGTTATGTTTGCAATTGAAAGAAAAATTACTATAGTTGAAGAAGTAATGGCACCTAAACTATGTTCTGGGATGAAAGTTACAGCTTCAGTGAAATCCGTTTGCAAATCGGAGTGATAGATTAGAATCTAGAGCCAACGGTAAGTTTTCTATGTTAAACCATTACACCATTGAAAAACTGGTTACGTTTGCAAATGAAAGAAAAATGACTATAGTTGAAGAAGTAATGGCCCCTAAACTATGTTCTGGGATGAAAGTTACAGCTTCAGTGAAATCCGTTTGCAAATCGGAGTGATAGATTAGAATCTAGAGCCAACGGTAAGTTTTCTATGTTAAACCATTACACCATTGAAAAACTGGTTACGTTTGCAAATGAAAGAAAAATGACTATAGTTGAAGAAGTAATGGCCCCTAAACTATGTTCTGGGATAAAAGTTACAGCTTCAGTGAAATCCGTTTGCAAATCGGAGTGATAGATTAGAATATAGAGCCAACGGTAAGTTTTCTATGTTAAACCATTACACCATTGAAAAACTGGTTACGTTTGCAATTGAAAGAAAAATGACTATAGTTGAAGAAGTAATGGCCCCTAAACTATGTTCTGGGATGAAAGTTACAGCTTCAGTGAAATCCGTTTGCAAATCGGAGTGATACATTAGAATCTAGAGCCAACGGTAAGTTTTCTATGTTAAACCATTACACCATTGAAAAACTGGTTACGTTTGCAATTGAAAGAAAAATGACTATAGTTGAAGAAGTAATGGCCCCTAAACTATGTTCTGGGATGAAAGTTACAGCTTCAGTGAAATACGTTTTCAAATCGGAGTGATAGATTAGAATCTAGAGCCAACGGTAAGTTTTCTATGTTAAACCATTACACCATTGAAAAACTGGTTACGTTTGCAATTGAAAGAAAAATGACTATAGTTGAAGAAGTAATGGCCCCTAAACTATGTTCTGGGATGAAAGTTACAGCTTCAGTGAAATCCGTTTGCAAATCGGAGTGATACATTAGAATCTAGAGCCAACGGTAAGTTTTCTATGTTAAACCATTACACCATTGAAAAACTGGTTACGTTTGCAATTGAAAGAAAAATGACTATAGTTGAAGAAGTAATGGCCCCTAAACTATGTTCTGGGATGAAAGTTACAGCTTCAGTGAAATCCGTTTTCAAATCGGAGTGATAGATTAGAATCTAGAGCCAACGGTAAGTTTTCTATGTTAAACCATTACACCATTGAAAAACTGGTTACGTTTGCAATCGAAAGAAAAATGACTATAGTTGAAGAAGTAATGGCCCCTAAACTATGTTCTGGGATGAAAGTTACGGCTTCAGTGAAATCCGTTTGCAAATCGGAGTGATAGATTAGAATCTAGAGCCAACGGTAAGTTTTCTATGTTAAACCATTACACCATTGAAAAACTGGTTACGTTTGCAATTGAAAGAAAAATGACTATAGTTGAAGAAGTAATGGCCCCTAAACTATGTTCTGGGATGAAAGTTACAGCTTCAGTGAAATCCGTTTGCAAATCGGAGTGATACATTAGAATCTAGAGCCAACGGTAAGTTTTCTATGTTAAACCATTACACCATTGAAAAACTGGGTACGTTTGCAATTGAAAGAAAAATGACTATAGTTGAAAAAGTAATGGCCCCTAAACTATGTTCTGGGATGAAAGTTACAGCTTCAGTGAAATCCGTTTGCAAATCGGAGTGATAGATTAGAATCTAGAGCCAACGGTAAGTTTTCTATGTTAAACCATTACACCATTGAAAAACTGGTTACGTTTGCAATTGAAAGAAAAATGACTATAGTTGAAGAAGTAATGGCCCCTAAACTATGTTCTGGGATGAAAGTTACAGCTTCAGTAAAATCCGTTTGCAAATCGGAGTGATAGATTAGAATCTAGAGCCAACGGTAAGTTTTCTATGTTAAACTGTTAACGTTTGCAATTAAAAGAAAAATGACTATAGTTGAAGAAGTAATGGCCCCTAAACTATGTTCTGGGATGAAAGTTACAGCTTCAGTGAAATCCGTTTGCAAATCGGAGTGATAGATTAGAATCCAGAGCCAACGGTAAGTTTTCTATGTTAAACCATTACACCATTGAAAAACTGGTTACGTTTGCAATTGAAAGAAAAATGACTATAGTTGAAGAAGTAATGGCCCTTAAACTATGTTCTGGGATGAAAGTTACAGCTTCAGTGAAATCCGTTTGCAAATTGGAGTGATAGATTAGAATCTAGAGCCAACGGTAAGTTTTCTATGTTAAACCATTACACCATTGAAAAACTGGTTACGTTTGCAACTGAAAGAAAAATGACTATAGTTGAAGAAGTAATGGCCCCTAAACTATGTTCTGGGATGAAAGTTACAGCTTCAGTGAAATCCGTTTGCAAATCGGAGTGATAGATTAGAATCTAGAGCCAACGGTAAGTTTTCTATGTTAAACCATTACACCATTGAAAAACTGGTTACGTTTGCAATTGAAAGAAAAATGACTATAGTTGAAGAAGTAATGGCCCCTAAACTATGTTCTGGGATGAAAGTTACAGCTTCAGTGAAATCCGTTTGCAAATCGGAGTTATAGATTAGAATCTAGAGCCAACGGTAAGTTTTCTATGTTAAACTGGTTACGTTTGCAATAGAAAGAAAAATGACTATAGTTGAAGAAGTAATGGCCCCTAAACTATGTTCTGGGATGAAAGTTACAGCTTCAGTGAAATCCGTTTGCAAATCGGAGTGATAGATTAGAATCTAGAGCCAACGGTAAGTTTTCTATGTTAAACCATTACACCATTGAAAAACTGGTTACGTTTGCAAATGAAAGAAAAATGACTATAGTTGAAGAAGTAATGGCCCCTAAACTATGTTCTGGGATGAAAGTTACAGCTTCAGTGAAATCCGTTTGCAAATCGGAGTGATAGATTAGAATCTAGAGCCAACGGTACGTTTTCTATGTTAAACCATTACACCATTGAAAAACTGGTTACGTTTGCAATTGAAAGAAAAATGACTATAGTTGAAGAAGTAATGGCCCCTAAACTATGTTCTGGGATGAAAGTTACAGCTTCAGTGAAATCCGTTTGCAAATCGGAGTGATAGATTAGAATCTAGAGCCAACGGTAAGTTTTCTATGTTAAACCATTACACCATTGAAAAACTGGTTACGTTTGCAAATGAAAGAAAAATGACTATAGTTGAAGAAGTAATGGCCCCTAAACTATGTTCTGGGATGAAAGTTACAGCTTCAGTAAAATCCGTTTGCAAATCGGAGTGATAGATTAGAATCTAGAGCCAACGGTAAGTTTTCTATGTTAAACCATTACACCATTGAAAAACTGGTTACGTTTGCAATTGAAAGAAAAATGACTATAGTTGAAGAAGTAATGGCCCCTAAACTATGTTCTGGGATGAAAGTTACAGCTTCAGTGAAATCCGTTTGCAAATCGGAGTGATACATTAGAATGTAGAGCCAACGGTAAGTTTTCTATGTTAAACCATTACACCATTGAAAAACTGGTTACGTTTGCAATTGAAAGAAAAATGACTATAGTTGAAGAAGTAATGGCCCCTAAACTATGTTCTGGGATGAAAGTTACAGCTTCAGTGAAATCCGTTTGCAAATCGGAGTGATAGATTAGAATCTAGAGCCAACGGTAAGTTTTCTATGTTAAACTGGTAACGTTTGCAATTGAAAGAAAAATGACTATAGTTGAAGAAGTAATGGCCCCTAAACTATGTTCTGGGATGAAAGTTACAGCTTCAGTGAAATCCGTTTGCAAATCGGAGTGATAGATTAGAATCTAGAGCCAACGGTAAGTTTTCTATGTTAAACCATTACACCATTGAAAAACTGGTTACGTTTGCAATTGAAAGAAAAATGACTATAGTTGAAGAAGTAATGGCCCCTAAACTATGTTCTGGGATGAAAGTTACAGCTTCAGTGAAATCCGTTTGCAAATCGGAGTGATAGATTAGAATCTAGAGCCAACGGTAAGTTTTATATGTTAAACCATTACACCATTGAAAAACTGGTTACGTTTGCAATTGAAAGAAAAATGACTATAGTTGAAGAAGTAATGGCCCCTAAACTATGTTCTGGGATGAAAGTTACAGCTTCAGTGAAATCCGTTTTCAAATCGGAGTGATAGATTAGAATCTAGAGCCAACGGTAAGTTTTCTATGTTAAACCATTACACCATTGAAAAACTGGTTACGTTTGCAATTGAAAGAAAAATGACTATAGTTGAAGAAGTAATGGCCCCTAAACTATATTCTGGGATGAAAGTTACAGCTTCAGTGAAATCCGTTTGCAAATCGGAGTGATAGATTAGAATCTAGAGCCAACGGTAAGTTTTCTATGTTAAACCATTACACCATTGAAAAACTGGTTACGTTTGCAATCGAAAGAAAAATGACTATAGTTGAAGAAGTAATGGCCCCTAAACTATGTTCTGGGATGAAAGTTACAGCTTCAGTGAAATTCGTTTGCAAATCGGAGTGATAGATTAGAATCTAGAGCCAACGGTAAGTTTTCTATGTTAAACCATTACACCATAGAAAAACTGGTTACGTTTGCAATTGAAAGAAAAATGACTATAGTTGAAGAAGTAATGGCACCTAAACTATGTTCTGGGATGAAAGTTACAGCTTCAGTGAAAACCGTTTGCAAATCGGAGTGATAGATTAGAATCTAGAGCCAACGGTAAGTTTTCTATGTTAAACCATTACACCATTGAAAAACTGGTTACGTTTGCAAATGAAAGAAAAATGACTATAGTTGAAGAAGTAATGGCCCCTAAACTATGTTCTGGGATGAAAGTTACAGATTCAGTGAAATCCGTTTGCAAATCGGAGTGATAGATTAGAATCTAGAGCCAACGGTAAGTTTTCTATGTTAAACCATTACACCATTGAAAAACTGGTTACGTTTGCAAATGAAAGAAAAATGACTATAGTTGAAGAAGTAATGGCCCCTAAACTATGTTCTGGGATGAAAGTTACAGCTTCAGTGAAATCCGTTTGCAAATCGGAGTGATAGATTAGAATATAGAGCCAACGGTAAGTTTTCTATGTTAAACCATTACACCATTGAAAAACTGGTTACGTTTGCAATTGAAAGAAAAATGACTATAGTTGAAGAAGTAATGGCCCCTAAACTATGTTCTGGGATGAAAGTTACAGCTTCAGTGAAATCCGTTTGCAAATCGGAGTGATACATTAGAATCTAGAGCCAACGGTAAGTTTTCTATGTTAAACCATTACACCATTGAAAAACTGGTTACGTTTGCAATTGAAAGAAAAATGACTATAGTTGAAGAAGTAATGGCCCCTAAACTATGTTCTGGGATGAAAGTTACAGCTTCAGTGAAATCCGTTTGCAAATCGGAGTGATAGATTAGAATCTAGAGCCAACGGTAAGTTTTCTATGTTAAACCATTACACCATTGAAAAACTGGTTACGTTTGCAATTGAAAGAAAAATGACTATAGTTGAAAAAGTAATGGCCCCTAAACTATGTTCTGGGATGAAAGTTACAGCTTCAGTGAAATCCGTTTGCAAATCGGAGTGATAGATTAGAATCTAGAGCCAACGGTAAGTTTTCTATGTTAAACCATTACACCATTGAAAAACTGGTTACGTTTGCAATTGAAAGAAAAATGACTATAGTTGAAGAAGTAATGGCCCCTAAACTATGTTCTGGGATGAAAGTTACAGCTTCAGTGAAATCCGTTTGCAAATCGGAGTGATAGATTAGAATCTAGAGCCAACGGTAAGTTTTCTATGTTAAACCATTACACCATTGAAAAACTGGTTACGTTTGCAATTGAAAGAAAAATGACTATAGTTGAAGAAGTAATGGCCCCTAAACTATGTTCTGGGATGAAAGTTACAGCTTCAGTGAAATCCGTTTGCAAATCGGAGTGATAGATTAGAATCTAGAGCCAACGGTAAGTTTTCTATGTTAAACCATTACACCATTGAAAAACTGGTTACGTTTGCAATTGAAAGAAAAATGACTATAGTTGAAGAAGTAATGGCACCTAAACTATGTTCTGGGATGAAAGTTACAGCTTCAGTGAAATCCGTTTGCAAATCGGAGTGATAGATTAGAATCTAGAGCCAACGGTAAGTTTTCTATGTTAAACCATTACACCATTGAAAAACTGGTTACGTTTGCAAATGAAAGAAAAATGACTATAGTTGAAGAAGTAATGGCCCCTAAACTATGTTCTGGGATGAAAGTTACAGCTTCAGTGAAATCCGTTTGCAAATCGGAGTGATAGATTAGAATCTAGAGCCAACGGTAAGTTTTCTATGTTAAACCATTACACCATTGAAAAACTGGTTACGTTTGCAATTGAAAGAAAAATGACTATAGTTGAAGAAGTAATGGCCCCTAAACTATGTTCTGGGATGAAAGTTACAGCTTCAGTGAAATCCGTTTGCAAAACGGAGTGATAGATTAGAATCTAGAGCCAACGGTAAGTTTTCTATGTTAAACCATTACACCATTGAAAAACTGGTTACGTTTGCAATCGAAAGAAAAATGACTATAGTTGAAGAAGTAATGGCCCCTAAACTATGTTCTGGGATGAAAGTTACAGCTTCAGTGAAATCCGTTTGCAAATCGGAGTGATAGATTAGAATCTAGAGCCAACGGTAAGTTTTCTATGTTAAACCATTACACCATTGAAAAACTGGTTACGTTTGCAATTGAAAGAAAAATGACTATAGTTGAAGAAGTAATGGCCCCTAAACTATGTTCTGGGATGAAAGTTACAGCTTCAGTGAAATCCGTTTGCAAATCGGAGTGATACATTAGAATCTAGAGCCAACGGTAAGTTTTCTATGTTAAACCATTACACCATTGAAAAACTGGTTACGTTTGCAATTGAAAGAAAAATGACTATAGTTGAAGAAGTAATGGCCCCTAAACTATGTTCTGGGATGAAAGTTACAGCTTCAGTGAAATCCGTTTGCAAATCGGAGTGATAGATTAGAATCTAGAGCCAACGGTAAGTTTTCTATGTTAAACTGGTAACGTTTGCAATTGAAAGAAAAATGACTATAGTTGAAGAAGTAATGGCCCCTAAACTATGTTCTGGGATGAAAGTTACAGCTTCAGTGAAATCCGTTTGCAAATCGGAGTGATACATTAGAATCTAGAGCCAACGGTAAGTTTTCTATGTTAAACCATTACACCATTGAAAAATTGGTTACGTTTGCAATTGAAAGAAAAATGACTATAGTTGAAGAAGTAATGGCCCTTAAACTATGTTCTGGGATGAAAGTTACAGCTTCAGTGAAATCCGTTTTCAAATCGGAGTGATAGATTAGAATCTAGAGCCAACGGTAAGTTTTCTATGTTAAACCATTACACCATTGAAAAACTGGTTACGTTTGCAATTGAAAGAAAAATGACTATAGTTGAAGAAGTAATGGCCTCTAAACTATGTTCTGGGATGAAAGTTACAGCTTCAGTGAAATCCGTTTGCAAATCGGAGTGATAGATTAGAATCTAGAGCCAACGGTAAGTTTTCTATGTTAAACCATTACACCATTGAAAAACTGGTTACGTTTGCAATCGAAAGAAAAATGACTATAGTTGAAGAAGTAATGGCCCCTAAACTATGTTCTGGGATGAAAGTTACAGCTTCAGTGAAATCCGTTTGCAAATCGGAGTGATAGATTAGAATCTAGAGCCAACGGTAAGTTTTCTATGTTAAACCATTACACCATAGAAAAACTGGTTACGTTTGCAATTGAAAGAAAAATGACTATAGTTGAAGAAGTAATGGCACCTAAACTATGTTCTGGGATGAAAGTTACAGCTTCAGTGAAATCCGTTTGCAAATCGGAGTGATAGATTAGAATCTAGAGCCAACGGTAAGTTTTCTATGTTAAACCATTACACCATTGAAAAACTGGTTACGTTTGCAAATGAAAGAAAAATGACTATAGTTGAAGAAGTAATGGCCCCTAAACTATGTTCTGGGATGAAAGTTACAGATTCAGTGAAATCCGTTTGCAAATCGGAGTGATAGATTAGAATCTAGAGCCAACGGTAAGTTATCTATGTTAAACCATTACACCATTGAAAAACTGGTTACGTTTGCAAATGAAAGAAAAATGACTATAGTTGAAGAAGTAATGGCCCCTAAACTATGTTCTGGGATGAAAGTTACAGCTTCAGTGAAATCCGTTTGCAAATCGGAGTGATACATTAGAATATAGAGCCAACGGTAAGTTTTCTATGTTAAACCATTACACCATTGAAAAACTGGTTACGTTTGCAATTGAAAGAAAAATGACTATAGTTGAAGAAGTAATGGCCCCTAAACTATGTTCTGGGATGAAAGTTACAGCTTCAGTGAAATCCGTTTGCAAATCGGAGTGATAGATTAGAATCTAGAGCCAACGGTAAGTTTTCTATGTTAAACCATTACACCATTGAAAAACTGGTTACGTTTGCAATTGAAAGAAAAATGACTATAGTTGAAGAAGTAATGGCCCCTAAACTATGTTCTGGGATGAAAGTTACAGCTTCAGTGAAATCCGTTTGCAAATCGGAGTGATAGATTAGAATCTAGAGCCAACGGTAAGTTTTCTATGTTAAACCATTACACCATTGAAAAACTGGTTACGTTTGCAATTGAAAGAAAAATGACTATAGTTGAAGAAGTAATGGTCCCTAAACTATGTTCTGGGATGAAAGTTACAGCTTCAGTGAAATCCGTTTGCAAATCGGAGTGATAGATTAGAATCTAGAGCCAACGGTAAGTTTTCTATGTTAAACCATTACACCATTGAAAAACTGGTTACGTTTGCAATTGAAAGAAAAATGACTATAGTTGAAGAAGTAATGGCCCCTAAACTATGTTCTGGGATGAAAGTTACAGCTTCAGTGAAATCCGTTTGCAAATCGGAGTGATAGATTAGAATCTAGAGCCAACGGTAAGTTTTCTATGTTAAACCATTACACCATTGAAAAACTGGTTACGTTTGCAATTGAAAGAAAAATGACTATAGTTGAAGAAGTAATGGTCCCTAAACTATGTTCTGGGATGAAAGTTACAGCTTCAGTGAAATCCGTTTGCAAATCGGAGTGATAGATTAGAATCTAGAGCCAACGGTAAGTTTTCTATGTTAAACCATTACACCATTGAAAAACTGGTTACGTTTGCAATTGAAAGAAAAATGACTATAGTTGAAGAAGTAATGGCCCCTAAACTATGTTCTGGGATGAAAGTTACAGCTTCAGTGAAATCCGTTTGCAAATCGGAGTGATAGATTAGAATCTAGAGCCAACGGTAAGTTTTCTATGTTAAACCATTACACCATTGAAAAACTGGTTACGTTTGCTAATGAAAGAAAAATGACTATAGTTGAAGAAGTAATGGCACCTAAACTATGTTCTGGGATGAAAGTTACAGCTTCAGTGAAATCCGTTTTCAAATCGGAGTGATAGATTAGAATCTAGAGCCAACGGTAAGTTTTCTATGTTAAACCATTACACCATTGAAAAACTGGTTACGTTTGCAAATGAAAGAAAAATGACTATAGTTGAAGAAGTAATGGCCCCTAAACTATGTTCTGGGATGAAAGTTACAGCTTCAGTGAAATCCGTTTGCAAATCGGAGTGATAGATTAGAATCTAGAGCCAACGGTAAGTTTTCTATGTTAAACCATTACACCATTGAAAAACTGGTTACGTTTGCAATTGAAAGAAAAATGACTATAGTTGAAGAAGTAATGGCACCTAAACTATGTTCTGGGATGAAAGTTACAGCTTCAGTGAAATCCGTTTGCAAGTCGGAGTGATAGATTAGAATCTAGAGCCAACGGTAAGTTTTCTATGTTAAACCATTACACCATTGAAAAACTGGTTACGTTTGCAAATGAAAGAAAAATGACTATAGTTGAAGAAGTAATGGCCCCTAAACTATGTTCTGGGATGAAAGTTACAGCTTCAGTGAAATCCGTTTGCAAATCGGAGTGATAGATTAGAATCTAGAGCCAACGGTAAGTTTTCTATGTTAAACCATTACACCATTGAAAAACTGGTTACGTTTGCAATCGAAAGAAAAATGACTATAGTTGAAGAAGTAATGGCCCCTAAACTATGTTCTGGGATGAAAGCTACAGCTTCAGTGAAATCCGTTTGCAAATCGGAGTGATAGATTAGAATCTAGAGCCAACGGTAAGTTTTCTATGTTAAACCATTACACCATTGAAAAACTGGTTACGTTTGCAATTGAAAGAAAAATGACTATAGTTGAAGAAGTAATGGCACCTAAACTATGTTCTGGGATGAAAGTTACAGCTTCAGTGAAATCCGTTTGCAAATCGGAGTGATAGATTAGAATCTAGAGCCAACGGTAAGTTTTCTATGTTAAACCATTACACCATTGAAAAACTGGTTACGTTTGCAATTGAAAGAAAAATGACTATAGTTGAAGAAGTAATGGCCCCTAAACTATGTTCTGGGATGAAAGTTACAGCTTCAGTGAAATCCGTTTGCAAATCGGAGTGATACATTAGAATCTAGAGCCAACGGTAAGTTTTCTATGTTAAACCATTACACCATTGAAAAACTGGTTACGTTTGCAATTGAAAGAAAAATGACTATAGTTGAAGAAGTAATGGCCCCTAAACTATGTTCTGGGATGAAAGTTACAGCTTCAGTGAAATCCGTTTTCAAATCGGAGTGATAGATTAGAATCTAGAGCCAACGGTAAGATTTCTATGTTAAACCATTACACCATTGAAAAACTGGTTACGTTTGCAATTGAAAGAAAAATGACTATAGTTGAAGAAGTAATGGCCCCTAAACTATGTTCTGGGATGAAAGTTACAGCTTCAGTGAAATCCGTTTGCAAATCGGAGTGATAGATTAGAATCTAGAGCCAACGGTAAGTTTTCTATGTTAAACCATTACACCATTGAAAAACTGGTTACGTTTGCAATCGAAAGAAAAATGACTATAGTTGAAGAGGTAATGGCCCCTAAACTATGTTCTGGGATGAAAGCTACAGCTTCAGTGAAATCCGTTTGCAAATCGGAGTGATAGATTAGAATCTAGAGCCAACGGTAAGTTTTCTATGTTAAACCATTACACCATTGAAAAACTGGTTACGTTTGCAATTGAAAGAAAAATGACTATAGTTGAAGAAGTAATGGCACCTAAACTATGTTCTGGGATGAAAGTTACAGCTTCAGTGAAATCCGTTTGCAAATCGGAGTGATAGATTAGAATCTAGAGCCAACGGTAAGTTTTCTATGTTAAACCATTACACCATTGAAAAACTGGTTACGTTTGCAAATGAAAGAAAAATGACTATAGTTGAAGAAGTAATGGCCCCTAAACTATGTTCTGGGATGAAAGTTACAGATTCAGTGAAATCCGTTTGCAAATCGGTGTGATAGATTAGAATCTAGAGCCAACGGTAAGTTTTCTATGTTAAACCATTACACCATTGAAAAACTGGTTACGTTTGCAATTGAAAGAAAAATGACTATAGTTGAAGAAGTAATGGCCCCTAAACTATGTTCTGGGATGAAAGTTACAGCTTCAGTGAAATCCGTTTGCAAATCGGAGTGATAGATTAGAATATAGAGCCAACGGTAAGTTTTCTATGTTAAACCATTACACCATTGAAAAACTGGTTACGTTTGCAATTGAAAGAAAAATGACTATAGTTGAAGAAGTAATGGCCCCTAAACTATGTTCTGGGATGAAAGTTACAGCTTCAGTGAAATCCGTTTGCAAATCGGAGTGATAGATTAGAATATAGAGCCAACGGTAAGTTTTCTATGTTAAACCATTACACCATTGAAAAACTGGTTACGTTTGCAATTGAAAGAAAAATGACTATAGTTGAAGAAGTAATGGCCCCTAAACTATGTTCTGGGATGAAAGTTACAGCTTCAGTGAAATCCGTTTGCAAATCGGAGTGATACATTAGAATGTAGAGCCAACGGTAAGTTTTCTATGTTAAACCATTACACCATTGAAAAACTGGTTACGTTTGCAATTGAAAGAAAAATGACTATAGTTGAAGAAGTAATGGCCCCTAAACTATGTTCTGGGATGAAAGTTACAGCTTCAGTGAAATCCGTTTGCAAATCGGAGTGATAGATTAGAATCTAGAGCCAACGGTAAGTTTTCTATGTTAAACCATTACACCATTGAAAAACTGTGTACAAGGATACAGAGGCGCCAGTAGGATAAAACAAGATAAAAAGTTTTAAAACGTTTTTCGGTGGCGGTGGTGGACCATCCACACATAAACAGACCAACGAGAGCTGTTGATTGTAGAAAAGGCAATTTATTCACATACTCCTAATTAGGAGTATGTGAATAAATTGCCTTTTCTACAATTAACAGCTCTCGTTGGTCTGTTTATGTGTGGATGGTCCACCACCGCCACCGAAAAACGTTTTAAAACTTTTTATCTTGTTTTATCCTACTGGCGCCTCTGTATCCTTGTACACAAAGTGATCCACCCTTGGTGGAAGGGTGACATACCCTCCTTTCTTCTATCTACAGAGAGCGACTTCTTAGTCCTGAGTGGGGTCAGGCTTAATCTCCCCACCTGCTTATACAGTGGTTGCTTTGGAGCAACCCAGGTTTGTAAGTATAATACTTACGTTTCATATTTTTCTCCAACTTGTACATAACTTACTACACTATATTGGGCTCTCGGTCTCCATCTTCTCACCATTGAAAAACTGGTTACGTTTGCAATTGAAAGAAAAATGACTATAGTTGAAGAAGTAATGGCCCCTAAACTATGTTCTGGGATGAAAGTTACAGCTTCAGTGAAATCCGTTTGCAAATCGGAGTGATAGATTAGAATATAGAGCCAACGGTAAGTTTTCTATGTTAAACCATTACACCATTGAAAAACTGGTTACGTTTGCAATTGAAAGAAAAATGACTATAGTTGAAGAAGTAATGGCCCCTAAACTATGTTCTGGGATGGAAGTTACAGCTTCAGTGAAATCCGTTTGCAAATCGGAGTGATACATTAGAATCTAGAGCCAACGGTAAGTTTTCTATGTTAAACCATTACACCATTGAAAAACTGGTTACGTTTGCAATTGAAAGAAAAATGACTATAGTTGAAGAAGTAATGGCCCCTAAACTATGTTCTGGGATGAAAGTTACAGCTTCAGTGAAATCCGTTTGCAAATCGGAGTGATAGATTAGAATCTAGAGCCAACGGTAAGTTTTCTATGTTAAACCATTACACCATTGAAAAACTGGTTACGTTTGCAATTGAAAGAAAAATGACTATAGTTGAAGAAGTAATGGCCCCTAAACTATGTTCTGGGATGAAAGTTACAGCTTCAGTGAAATCCGTTTGCAAATCGGAGTGATAGATTAGAATCTAGAGCCAACGGTAAGTTTTCTATGTTAAACCATTACACCATTGAAAAACTGGTTACGTTTGCAATTGAAAGAAAAATGACTATAGTTGAAGAAGTAATGGCCCCTAAACTATGTTCTGGGATGAAAGTTACAGCTTCAGTAAAATCCGTTTGCAAATCGGAGTGATAGATTAGAATATAGAGCCAACGGTAAGTTTTCTATGTTAAACCATTACACCATTGAAAATCTGGTTACCTTTGCAATTGAAAGAAAAATGACTATAGTTGAAGAAGTAATGGCCCCTAAACTATGTTCTGGGATGAAAGTTACAGCTTCAGTGAAATCCGTTTGCAAATCGGAGTGATACATTAGAATGTAGAGCCAACGGTAAGTTTTCTATGTTAAACCATTACACCATTGAAAAACTGGTTACGTTTGCAATTGAAAGAAAAATGACTATAGTTGAAGAAGTAATGGCCCCTAAACTATGTTCTGGGATGAAAGTTACAGCTTCAGTGAAATCCGTTTGCAAATCGGAGTGATAGATTAGAATCTAGAGCCAACGGTAAGTTTTCTATGTTAAACTGGTAACGTTTGCAATTGAAAGAAAAATGACTATAGTTGAAGAAGTAATGGCCCCTAAACTATGTTCTGGGATGAAAGTTACAGCTTCAGTGAAATCCGTTTGCAAATCGGAGTGATACATTAGAATCTAGAGCCAACGGTAAGTTTTCTATGTTAAACCATTACACCATTGAAAAATTGGTTACGTTTGCAATTGAAAGAAAAATGACTATAGTTGAAGAAGTAATGGCCATTAAACTATGTTCTGGGATGAAAGTTACAGCTTCAGTGAAATCCGTTTTCAAATCGGAGTGATAGATTAGAATCTAGAGCCAACGGTAAGTTTTCTATGTTAAACCATTACACCATTGAAAAACTGGTTACGTTTGCAATTGAAAGAAAAATGACTATAGTTGAAGAAGTAATGGCCCCTAAACTATGTTCTGGGATGAAAGTTACAGCTTCAGTGAAATCCGTTTGCAAATCGGAGTGATAGATTAGAATCTAGAGCCAACGGTAAGTTTTCTATGTTAAACCATTACACCATTGAAAAACTGGTTACGTTTGCAATCGAAAGAAAAATGACTATAGTTGAAGAAGTAATGGCCCCTAAACTATGTTCTGGGATGAAAGTTACAGCTTCAGTGAAATCCGTTTGCAAATCGGAGTGATAGATTAGAATCTAGAGCCAACGGTAAGTTTTCTATGTTAAACCATTACACCATAGAAAAACTGGTTACGTTTGCAATTGAAAGAAAAATGACTATAGTTGAAGAAGTAATGGCACCTAAACTATGTTCTGGGATGAAAGTTACAGCTTCAGTGAAATCCGTTTGCAAATCGGAGTGATAGATTAGAATCTAGAGCCAACGGTAAGTTTTCTATGTTAAACCATTACACCATTGAAAAACTGGTTACGTTTGCAAATGAAAGAAAAATGACTATAGTTGAAGAAGTAATGGCCCCTAAACTATGTTCTGGGATGAAAGTTACAGATTCAGTGAAATCCGTTTGCAAATCGGAGTGATAGATTAGAATCTAGAGCCAACGGTAAGTTTTCTATGTTAAACCATTACACCATTGAAAAACTGGTTACGTTTGCAAATGAAAGAAAAATGACTATAGTTGAAGAAGTAATGGCCCCTAAACTATGTTCTGGGATGAAAGTTACAGCTTCAGTGAAATCCGTTTGCAAATCGGAGTGATACATTAGAATATAGAGCCAACGGTAAGTTTTCTATGTTAAACCATTACACCATTGAAAAACTGGTTACGTTTGCAATTGAAAGAAAAATGACTATAGTTGAAGAAGTAATGGCCCCTAAACTATGTTCTGGGATGAAAGTTACAGCTTCAGTGAAATCCGTTTGCAAATCGGAGTGATAGATTAGAATCTAGAGCCAACGGTAAGTTTTCTATGTTAAACCATTACACCATTGAAAAACTGGTTACGTTTGCAATTGAAAGAAAAATGACTATAGTTGAAGAAGTAATGGCCCCTAAACTATGTTCTGGGATGAAAGTTACAGCTTCAGTGAAATCCGTTTGCAAATCGGAGTGATAGATTAGAATCTAGAGCCAACGGTAAGTTTTCTATGTTAAACCATTACACCATTGAAAAACTGGTTACGTTTGCAATTGAAAGAAAAATGACTATAGTTGAAGAAGTAATGGTCCCTAAACTATGTTCTGGGATGAAAGTTACAGCTTCAGTGAAATCCGTTTGCAAATCGGAGTGATAGATTAGAATCTAGAGCCAACGGTAAGTTTTCTATGTTAAACCATTACACCATTGAAAAACTGGTTACGTTTGCAATTGAAAGAAAAATGACTATAGTTGAAGAAGTAATGGCCCCTAAACTATGTTCTGGGATGAAAGTTACAGCTTCAGTGAAATCCGTTTGCAAATCGGAGTGATAGATTAGAATCTAGAGCCAACGGTAAGTTTTCTATGTTAAACCATTACACCATTGAAAAACTGGTTACGTTTGCAATTGAAAGAAAAATGACTATAGTTGAAGAAGTAATGGTCCCTAAACTATGTTCTGGGATGAAAGTTACAGCTTCAGTGAAATCCGTTTGCAAATCGGAGTGATAGATTAGAATCTAGAGCCAACGGTAAGTTTTCTATGTTAAACCATTACACCATTGAAAAACTGGTTACGTTTGCAATTGAAAGAAAAATGACTATAGTTGAAGAAGTAATGGCCCCTAAACTATGTTCTGGGATGAAAGTTACAGCTTCAGTGAAATCCGTTTGCAAATCGGAGTGATAGATTAGAATCTAGAGCCAACGGTAAGTTTTCTATGTTAAACCATTACACCATTGAAAAACTGGTTACGTTTGCAATTGAAAGAAAAATGACTATAGTTGAAGAAGTAATGGCACCTAAACTATGTTCTGGGATGAAAGTTACAGCTTCAGTGAAATCCGTTTTCAACTCGGAGTGATAGATTAGAATCTAGAGCCAACGGTAAGTTTTCTATGTTAAACCATTACACCATTGAAAAACTGGTTACGTTTGCAAATGAAAGAAAAATGACTATAGTTTAAGAAGTAATGGCCCCTAAACTATGTTCTGGGATGAAAGTTACAGCTTCAGTGAAATCCGTTTGCAAATCGGAGTGATAGGTTAGAATCTAGAGCCAACGGTAAGTTTTCTATGTTAAACCATTACACCATTGAAAAACTGGTTACGTTTGCAATTGAAAGAAAAATGACTATAGTTGAAGAAGTAATGGCCCCTAAACTATGTTCTGGGATGAAAGTTACAGCTTCAGTGAAATCCGTTTGCAAATCGGAGTGATAGATTAGAATCTAGAGCCAACGGTAAGTTTTCTATGTTAAACCATTACACCATTGAAAAACTGGTTACGTTTGCAATCGAAAGAAAAATGACTATAGTTGAAGAAGTAATGGCCCCTAAACTATGTTCTGGGATGAAAGTTACAGCTTCAGTGAAATCCGTTTGCAAATCGGAGTGATAGATTAGAATCTAGAGCCAACGGTAAGTTTTCTATGTTAAACCATTACACCATTGAAAAACTGGTTATGTTTGCAATTGAAAGAAAAATGACTATAGTTGAAGAAGTAATGGCACCTAAACTATGTTCTGGGATGAAAGTTACAGCTTCAGTGAAATCCGTTTGCAAATCGGAGTGATAGATTAGAATCTAGAGCCAACGGTAAGTTTTCTATGTTAAACCATTACACCATTGAAAAACTGGTTACGTTTGCAAATGAAAGAAAAATGACTATAGTTGAAGAAGTAATGGCCCCTAAACTATGTTCTGGGATGAAAGTTACAGCTTCAGTGAAATCCGTTTGCAAATCGGAGTGATAGATTAGAATATAGAGCCAACGGTAAGTTTTCTATGTTAAACCATTACACCATTGAAAAACTGGTTACGTTTGCAAATGAAAGAAAAATGACTATAGTTGAAGAAGTAATGGCCCCTAAACTATGTTCTGGGATAAAAGTTACAGCTTCAGTGAAATCCGTTTGCAAATCGGAGTGATAGATTAGAATATAGAGCCAACGGTAAGTTTTCTATGTTAAACCATTACACCATTGAAAAACTGGTTACGTTTGCAAATGAAAGAAAAATGACTATAGTTGAAGAAGTAATGGCCCCTAAACTATGTTCTGGGATGAAAGTTACAGCTTCAGTGAAATCCGTTTGCAAATCGGAGTGATACATTAGAATCTAGAGCCAACGGTAAGTTTTCTATGTTAAACCATTACACCATTGAAAAACTGGTTACGTTTGCAATTGAAAGAAAATTGACTATAGTTGAAGAAGTAATGGCCCCTAAACTATGTTCTGGGATGAAAGTTACAGCTTCAGTGAAATCCGTTTTCAAATCGGAGTGCTAGATTAGAATCTAGAGCCAACGGTAAGTTTTCTATGTTAAACCATTACACCATTGAAAAACTGGTTACGTTTGCAATTGAAAGAAAAATGACTATAGTTGAAGAAGTAATGGCCCCTAAACTATGTTCTGGGATGAAAGTTACAGCTTCAGTGAAATCCGTTTGCAAATCGGAGTGATACATTAGAATCTAGAGCCAACGGTAAGTTTTCTATGTTAAACCATTACACCATTGAAAAACTGGTTACGTTTGCAATTGAAAGAAAAATGACTATAGTTGAAGAAGTAATGGCCCCTAAACTATGTTCTGGGATGAAAGTTACAGCTTCAGTGAAATCCGTTTTCAAATCGGAGTGATAGATTAGAATCTAGAGCCAACGGTAAGTTTTCTATGTTAAACCATTACACCATTGAAAAACTGGTTACGTTTGCAATTGAAAGAAAAATGACTATAGTTGAAGAAGTAATGGCCCCTAAACTATGTTCTGGGATGAAAGTTACAGCTTCAGTGAAATCCGTTTGCAAATCGGAGTGATAGATTAGAATCTAGAGCCAACGGTAAGTTTTCTATGTTAAACCATTACACCATTGAAAAACTGGTTACGTTTGCAAATGAAAGAAAAATGACTATAGTTGAAGAAGTAATGGCCCCTAAACTATGTTCTGGGATGAAAGTTACAGCTTCAGTGAAATCCGTTTGCAAATCGGAGTGATACATTAGAATCTAGAGCCAACGGTAAGTTTTCTATGTTAAACCATTACACCATTGAAAAACTGGTTACGTTTGCAATTGAAAGAAAAATGACTATAGTTGAAAAAGTAATGGCCCCTAAACTATGTTCTGGGATGAAAGTTACAGCTTCAGTGAAATCCGTTTGCAAATCGGAGTGATAGGTTAGAATCTAGAGCCAACGGTAAGTTTTCTATGTTAAACCATTACACCATTGAAAAACTGGTTACGTTTGCAATTGAAAGAAAAATGACTATAGTTGAAGAAGTAATGGCCCCTAAACTATGTTCTGGGATGAAAGTTACAGCTTCAGTGAAATCCGTTTGCAAATCGGAGTGATAGATTAGAATCTAGAGCCAACGGTAAGTTTTCTATGTTAAACCATTACACCATTGAAAAACTGGTTACGTTTGCAATCGAAAGAAAAATGACTATAGTTGAAGAAGTAATGGCCCCTAAACTATGTTCTGGGATGAAAGTTACAGCTTCAGTGAAATCCGTTTGCAAATCGGAGTGATAGATTAGAATCTAGAGCCAACGGTAAGTTTTCTATGTTAAACCATTACACCATTGAAAAACTGGTTACGTTTGCAATTGAAAGAAAAATGACTATAGTTGAAGAAGTAATGGCACCTAAACTATGTTCTGGGATGAAAGTTACAGCTTCAGTGAAATCCGTTTGCAAATCGGAGTGATAGATTAGAATCTAGAGCCAACGGTAAGTTTTCTATGTTAAACCATTACACCATTGAAAAACTGGTTACGTTTGCAAATGAAAGAAAAATGACTATAGTTGAAGAAGTAATGGCCCCTAAACTATGTTCTGGGATGAAAGTTACAGCTTCAGTGAAATCCGTTTGCAAATCGGAGTGATAGATTAGAATCTAGAGCCAACGGTAAGTTTTCTATGTTAAACCATTACACCATTGAAAAACTGGTTACGTTTGCAAATGAAAGAAAAATGACTATAGTTGAAGAAGTAATGGCCCCTAAACTATGTTCTGGGATAAAAGTTACAGCTTCAGTGAAATCCGTTTCCAAATCGGAGTGATAGATTAGAATATAGAGCCAACGGTAAGTTTTCTATGTTAAACCATTACACCATTGAAAAACTGGTTACGTTTGCAATTGAAAGAAAAATGACTATAGTTGAAGAAGTAATGGCCCCTAAACTATGTTCTGGGATGAAAGTTACAGCTTCAGTGAAATCCGTTTGCAAATCGGAGTGATACATTAGAATCTAGAGCCAACGGTAAGTTTTCTATGTTAAACCATTACACCATTGAAAAACTGGTTACGTTTGCAATTGAAAGAAAAATGACTATAGTTGAAGAAGTAATGGCCCCTAAACTATGTTCTGGGATGAAAGTTACAGCTTCAGTGAAATCCGTTTTCAAATCGGAGTGATAGATTAGAATCTAGAGCCAACGGTAAGTTTTCTATGTTAAACCATTACACCATTGAAAAACTGGTTACGTTTGCAATTGAAAGAAAAATGACTATAGTTGAAGAAGTAATGGCCCCTAAACTATGTTCTGGGATGAAAGTTACAGCTTCAGTGAAATCCGTTTGCAAATCGGAGTGATACATTAGAATCTAGAGCCAACGGTAAGTTTTCTATGTTAAACCATTACACCATTGAAAAACTGGTTACGTTTGCAATTGAAAGAAAAATGACTATAGTTGAAGAAGTAATGGCCCCTAAACTATGTTCTGGGATGAAAGTTACAGCTTCAGTGAAATCCGTTTTCAAATCGGAGTGATAGATTAGAATCTAGAGCCAACGGTAAGTTTTCTATGTTAAACCATTACACCATTGAAAAACTGGTTACGTTTGCAATTGAAAGAAAAATGACTATAGTTGAAGAAGTAATGGCCCCTAAACTATGTTCTGGGATGAAAGTTACAGCTTCAGTGAAATCCGTTTGCAAATCGGAGTGATAGATTAGAATCTAGAGCCAACGGTAAGTTTTCTATGTTAAACCATTACACCATTGAAAAACTGGTTACGTTTGCAATCGAAAGAAAAATGACTATAGTTGAAGAAGTAATGGCCCCTAAACTATGTTCTGGGATGAAAGCTACAGCTTCAGTGAAATCCGTTTGCAAATCGGAGTGATAGATTAGAATCTAGAGCCAACGGTAAGTTTTCTATGTTAAACCATTACACCATTGAAAAACTGGTTACGTTTGCAATTGAAAGAAAAATGACTATAGTTGAAGAAGTAATGGCACCTAAACTATGTTCTGGGATGAAAGTTACAGCTTCAGTGAAATCCGTTTGCAAATCGGAGTGATAGATTAGAATCTAGAGCCAACGGTAAGTTTTCTATGTTAAACCATTACACCATTGAAAAACTGGTTACGTTTGCAAATGAAAGAAAAATGACTATAGTTGAAGAAGTAATGGCCCCTAAACTATGTTCTGGGATGAAAGTTACAGATTCAGTGAAATCCGTTTGCAAATCGGTGTGATAGATTAGAATCTAGAGCCAACGGTAAGTTTTCTATGTTAAACCATTACACCATTGAAAAACTGGTTACGTTTGCAAATGAAAGAAAAATGACTATAGTTGAAGAAGTAATGGCCCCTAAACTATGTTCTGGGATGAAAGTTACAGCTTCAGTGAAATCCGTTTGCAAATCGGAGTGATAGATTAGAATCTAGAGCCAACGGTAAGTTTTCTATGTTAAACCATTACACCATTGAAAAACTGGTTACGTTTGCAATTGAAAGAAAAATGACTATAGTTGAAGAAGTAATGGCCCCTAAACTATGTTCTGGGATGAAAGTTACAGCTTCAGTGAAATCCGTTTGCAAATCGGAGTGATACATTAGAATCTAGAGCCAACGGTAAGTTTTCTATGTTAAACCATTACACCATTGAAAAACTGGTTACGTTTGCAATTGAAAGAAAAATGACTATAGTTGAAAAAGTAATGGCCCCTAAACTATGTTCTGGGATGAAAGTTACAGCTTCAGTGAAATCCGTTTGCAAATCGGAGTGATAGATTAGAATCTAGAGCCAACGGTAAGTTTTCTATGTTAAACTGTTAACGTTTGCAATTAAAAGAAAAATGACTATAGTTGAAGAAGTAATGGCCCCTAAACTATGTTCTGGGATGAAAGTTACAGCTTCAGTGAAATCCGTTTGCAAATCGGAGTGATAGATTAGAATCCAGAGCCAACGGTAAGTTTTCTATGTTAAACCATTACACCATTGAAAAACTGGTTACGTTTGCAATTGAAAGAAAAATGACTATAGTTGAAGAAGTAATGGCCCTTAAACTATGTTCTGGGATGAAAGTTACAGCTTCAGTGAAATCCGTTTGCAAATTGGAGTGATAGATTAGAATCTAGAGCCAACGGTAAGTTTTCTATGTTAAACCATTACACCATTGAAAAACTGGTTACGTTTGCAACTGAAAGAAAAATGACTATAGTTGAAGAAGTAATGGCCCCTAAACTATGTTCTGGGATGAAAGTTACAGCTTCAGTGAAATCCGTTTGCAAATCGGAGTGATAGATTAGAATCTAGAGCCAACGGTAAGTTTTCTATGTTAAACCATTACACCATTGAAAAACTGGTTACGTTTGCAATTGAAAGAAAAATGACTATAGTTGAAGAAGTAATGGCCCCTAAACTATGTTCTGGGATGAAAGTTACAGCTTCAGTGAAATCCGTTTGCAAATCGGAGTGATAGATTAGAATCTAGAGCCAACGGTAAGTTTTCTATGTTAAACTGGTTACGTTTGCAATTGAAAGAAAAATGACTATAGTTGAAGAAGTAATGGCCCCTAAACTATGTTCTGGGATGAAAGTTACAGCTTCAGTGAAATCCGTTTGCAAATCGGAGTGATAGATTAGAATCTAGAGCCAACGGTAAGTTTTCTATGTTAAACCATTACACCATTGAAAAACTGGTTACGTTTGCAAATGAAAGAAAAATGACTATAGTTGAAGAAGTAATGGCCCCTAAACTATGTTCTGGGATGAAAGTTACAGCTTCAGTGAAATCCGTTTGCAAATCGGAGTGATAGATTAGAATCTAGAGCCAACGGTACGTTTTCTATGTTAAACCATTACACCATTGAAAAACTGGTTACGTTTGCAATTGAAAGAAAAATGACTATAGTTGAAGAAGTAATGGCCCCTAAACTATGTTCTGGGATGAAAGTTACAGCTTCAGTGAAATCCGTTTGCAAATCGGAGTGATAGATTAGAATCTAGAGCCAACGGTAAGTTTTCTATGTTAAACCATTACACCATTGAAAAACTGGTTACGTTTGCAAATGAAAGAAAAATGACTATAGTTGAAGAAGTAATGGCCCCTAAACTATGTTCTGGGATGAAAGTTACAGCTTCAGTGAAATCCGTTTGCAAATCGGAGTGATAGATTAGAATCTAGAGCCAACGGTAAGTTTTCTATGTTAAACCATTACACCATTGAAAAACTGGTTACGTTTGCAATTGAAAGAAAAATGACTATAGTTGAAGAAGTAATGGTCCCTAAACTATGTTCTGGGATGAAAGTTACAGCTTCAGTGAAATCCGTTTGCAAATCGAAGTGATAGATTAGAATCTAGAGCCAACGGTAAGTTTTCTATGTTAAACCATTACACCATTGAAAAACTGGTTACGTTTGCAATTGAAAGAAAAATGACTATAGTTGAAGAAGTAATGGCCCCTAAACTATGTTCTGGGATGAAAGTTACAGCTTCAGTGAAATCCGTTTGCAAATCGGAGTGATAGATTAGAATCTAGAGCCAACGGTAAGTTTTCTATGTTAAACCATTACACCATTGAAAAACTGGTTACGTTTGCAATTGAAAGAAAAATGACTATAGTTGAAGAAGTAATGGCACCTAAACTATGTTCTGGGATGAAAGTTACAGCTTCAGTGAAATCCGTTTTCAAATCGGAGTGATAGATTAGAATCTAGAGCCAACGGTAAGTTTTCTATGTTAAACCATTACACCATTGAAAAACTGGTTACGTTTGCAAATGAAAGAAAAATGACTATAGTTGAAGAAGTAATGGCCCCTAAACTATGTTCTGGGATGAAAGTTACAGCTTCAGTGAAATCCATTTGCAAATCGGAGTGATAGGTTAGAATCTAGAGCCAACGGTAAGTTTTCTATGTTAAACCATTACACCATTGAAAAACTGGTTACGTTTGCAATTGAAAGAAAAATGACTATAGTTGAAGAAGTAATGGTCCCTAAACTATGTTCTGGGATGAAAGTTACAGCTTCAGTGAAATCCGTTTGCAAATCGGAGTGATAGATTAGAATCTAGAGCCAACGGTAAGTTTTCTATGTTAAACCATTACACCATTGAAAAACTGGTTACGTTTGCAATTGAAAGAAAAATGACTATAGTTGAAGAAGTAATGGCCCCTAAACTATGTTCTGGGATGAAAGTTACAGCTTCAGTGAAATCCGTTTGCAAATCGGAGTGATAGATTAGAATCTAGAGCCAACGGTAAGTTTTCTATGTTAAACCATTACACCATTGGAAAACTGGTTATGTTTGCAATTGAAAGAAAAATGACTATAGTTGAAGAAGTAATGGCACCTAAACTATGTTCTGGGATGAAAGTTACAGCTTCAGTGAAATCCGTTTGCAAATCGGAGTGATAGATTAGAATCTAGAGCCAACGGTAAGTTTTCTATGTTAAACCATTACACCATTGAAAAACTGGTTACGTTTGCAAATGAAAGAAAAATGACTATAGTTGAAGAAGTAATGGCCCCTAAACTATGTTCTGGGATGAAAGTTACAGCTTCAGTTAAATCCGTTTGCAAATCGGAGTGATAGATTAGAATCTAGAGCCAACGGTAAGTTTTCTATGTTAAACCATTACACCATTGAAAAACTGGTTACGTTTGCAAATGAAAGAAAAATGACTATAGTTGAAGAAGTAATGGCCCCTAAACTATGTTCTGGGATAAAAGTTACAGCTTCAGTGAAATCCGTTTGCAAATCGGAGTGATAGATTAGAATATAGAGCCAACGGTAAGTTTTCTATGTTAAACCATTACACCATTGAAAAACTGGTTACGTTTGCAATTGAAAGAAAAATGACTATAGTTGAAGAAGTAATGGCCCCTAAACTATGTTCTGGGATGAAAGTTACAGCTTCAGTGAAATCCGTTTGCAAATCGGAGTGATACATTAGAATCTAGAGCCAACGGTAAGTTTTCTATGTTAAACCATTACACCATTGAAAAACTGGTTACGTTTGCAATTGAAAGAAAAATGACTATAGTTGAAGAAGTAATGGCCCCTAAACTATGTTCTGGGATGAAAGTTACAGCTTCAGTGAAATCCGTTTTCAAATCGGAGTGCTAGATTAGAATCTAGAGCCAACGGTAAGTTTTCTATGTTAAACCATTACACCATTGAAAAACTGGTTACGTTTGCAATTGAAAGAAAAATGACTATAGTTGAAGAAGTAATGGCCCCTAAACTATGTTCTGGGATGAAAGTTACAGCTTCAGTGAAATCCGTTTGCAAATCGGAGTGATACATTAGAATCTAGAGCCAACGGTAAGTTTTCTATGTTAAACCATTACACCATTGAAAAACTGGTTACGTTTGCAATCGAAAGAAAAATGACTATAGTTGAAGAAGTAATGGCCCCTAAACTATGTTCTGGGATGAAAGCTACAGCTTCAGTGAAATCCGTTTGCAAATCGGAGTGATAGATTAGAATCTAGAGCCAACGGTAAGTTTTCTATGTTAAACCATTACACCATTGAAAAACTGGTTACGTTTGCAAATGAAAGAAAAATGACTATAGTTGAAGAAGTAATGGCCCCTAAACTATGTTCTGGGATGAAAGTTACAGCTTCAGTGAAATCCGTTTGCAAATCGGAGTGATACATTAGAATCTAGAGCCAACGGTAAGTTTTCTATGTTAAACCATTACACCATTGAAAAACTGGTTACGTTTGCAATTGAAAGAAAAATGACTATAGTTGAAAAAGTAATGGCCCCTAAACTATGTTCTGGGATGAAAGTTACAGCTTCAGTGAAATCCGTTTGCAAATCGGAGTGATAGGTTAGAATCTAGAGCCAACGGTAAGTTTTCTATGTTAAACCATTACACCATTGAAAAACTGGTTACGTTTGCAATTGAAAGAAAAATGACTATAGTTGAAGAAGTAATGGCCCCTAAACTATGTTCTGGGATGAAAGTTACAGCTTCAGTGAAATCCGTTTGCAAATCGGAGTGATAGATTAGAATCTAGAGCCAACGGTAAGTTTTCTATGTTAAACCATTACACCATTGAAAAACTGGTTACGTTTGCAATCGAAAGAAAAATGACTATAGTTGAAGAAGTAATGGCCCCTAAACTATGTTCTGGGATGAAAGTTACAGCTTCAGTGAAATCCGTTTGCAAATCGGAGTGATAGATTAGAATCTAGAGCCAACGGTAAGTTTTCTATGTTAAACCATTACACCATTGAAAAACTGGTTACGTTTGCAATTGAAAGAAAAATGACTATAGTTGAAGAAGTAATGGCACCTAAACTATGTTCTGGGATGAAAGTTACAGCTTCAGTGAAATCCGTTTGCAAATCGGAGTGATAGATTAGAATCTAGAGCCAACGGTAAGTTTTCTATGTTAAACCATTACACCATTGAAAAACTGGTTACGTTTGCAAATGAAAGAAAAATGACTATAGTTGAAGAAGTAATGGCCCCTAAACTATGTTCTGGGATGAAAGTTACAGCTTCAGTGAAATCCGTTTGCAAATCGGAGTGATAGATTAGAATCTAGAGCCAACGGTAAGTTTTCTATGTTAAACCATTACACCATTGAAAAACTGGTTACGTTTGCAAATGAAAGAAAAATGACTATAGTTGAAGAAGTAATGGCCCCTAAACTATGTTCTGGGATAAAAGTTACAGCTTCAGTGAAATCCGTTTGCAAATCGGAGTGATAGATTAGAATATAGAGCCAATGGTAAGTTTTCTATGTTAAACCATTACACCATTGAAAAACTGGTTACGTTTGCAATTGAAAGAAAAATGACTATAGTTGAAGAAGTAATGGCCCCTAAACTATGTTCTGGGATGAAAGTTACAGCTTCAGTGAAATCCGTTTGCAAATCGGAGTGATACATTAGAATCTAGAGCCAACGGTAAGTTTTCTATGTTAAACCATTACACCATTGAAAAACTGGTTACGTTTGCAATTGAAAGAAAAATGACTATAGTTGAAGAAGTAATGGCCCCTAAACTATGTTCTGGGATGAAAGTTACAGCTTCAGTGAAATCCGTTTTCAAATCGGAGTGATAGATTAGAATCTAGAGCCAACGGTAAGTTTTCTATGTTAAACCATTACACCATTGAAAAACTGGTTACGTTTGCAATTGAAAGAAAAATGACTATAGTTGAAGAAGTAATGGCCCCTAAACTATGTTCTGGGATGAAAGTTACAGCTTCAGTGAAATCCGTTTGCAAATCGGAGTGATACATTAGAATCTAGAGCCAACGGTAAGTTTTCTATGTTAAACCATTACACCATTGAAAAACTGGTTACGTTTGCAATTGAAAGAAAAATGACTATAGTTGAAGAAGTAATGGCCCCTAAACTATGTTCTGGGATGAAAGTTACAGCTTCAGTGAAATCCGTTTTCAAATCGGAGTGATAGATTAGAATCTAGAGCCAACGGTAAGTTTTCTATGTTAAACCATTACACCATTGAAAAACTGGTTACGTTTGCAATCGAAAGAAAAATGACTATAGTTGAAGAAGTAATGGCCCCTAAACTATGTTCTGGGATGAAAGTTACAGCTTCAGTGAAATCCGTTTGCAAATCGGAGTGATAGATTAGAATCTAGAGCCAACGGTAAGTTTTCTATGTTAAACCATTACACCATTGAAAAACTGGTTACGTTTGCAATCGAAAGAAAAATGACTATAGTTGAAGAAGTAATGGCCCCTAAACTATGTTCTGGGATGAAAGCTACAGCTTCAGTGAAATCCGTTTGCAAATCGGAGTGATAGATTAGAATCTAGAGCCAACGGTAAGTTTTCTATGTTAAACCATTACACCATTGAAAAACTGGTTACGTTTGCAATTGAAAGAAAAATGACTATAGTTGAAGAAGTAATGGCACCTAAACTATGTTCTGGGATGAAAGTTACAGCTTCAGTGAAATCCGTTTGCAAATCGGAGTGATAGATTAGAATCTAGAGCCAACGGTAAGTTTTCTATGTTAAACCATTACACCATTGAAAAACTGGTTACGTTTGCAAATGAAAGAAAAATGACTATAGTTGAAGAAGTAATGGCCCCTAAACTATGTTCTGGGATGAAAGTTACAGATTCAGTGAAATCCGTTTGCAAATCGGTGTGATAGATTAGAATCTAGAGCCAACGGTAAGTTTTCTATGTTAAACCATTACACCATTGAAAAACTGGTTACGTTTGCAAATGAAAGAAAAATGACTATAGTTGAAGAAGTAATGGCCCCTAAACTATGTTCTGGGATGAAAGTTACAGCTTCAGTGAAATCCGTTTGCAAATCGGAGTGATAGATTAGAATCTAGAGCCAACGGTAAGTTTTCTATGTTAAACCATTACACCATTGAAAAACTGGTTACGTTTGCAATTGAAAGAAAAATGACTATAGTTGAAGAAGTAATGGCCCCTAAACTATGTTCTGGGATGAAAGTTACAGCTTCAGTGAAATCCGTTTGCAAATCGGAGTGATACATTAGAATCTAGAGCCAACGGTAAGTTTTCTATGTTAAACCATTACACCATTGAAAAACTGGTTACGTTTGCAATTGAAAGAAAAATGACTATAGTTGAAAAAGTAATGGCCCCTAAACTATGTTCTGGGATGAAAGTTACAGCTTCAGTGAAATCCGTTTGCAAATCGGAGTGATAGATTAGATTCTAGAGCCAACGGTAAGTTTTCTATGTTAAACCATTACACCATTGAAAAACTGGTTACGTTTGCAATTGAAAGAAAAATGACTATAGTTGAAGAAGTAATGGCCCCTAAACTATGTTCTGGGATGAAAGTTACAGCTTCAGTAAAATCCGTTTGCAAATCGGAGTGATAGATTAGAATCTAGAGCCAACGGTAAGTTTTCTATGTTAAACTGTTAACGTTTGCAATTAAAAGAAAAATGACTATAGTTGAAGAAGTAATGGCCCCTAAACTATGTTCTGGGATGAAAGTTACAGCTTCAGTGAAATCCGTTTGCAAATCGGAGTGATAGATTAGAATCCAGAGCCAACGGTAAGTTTTCTATGTTAAACCATTACACCATTGAAAAACTGGTTACGTTTGCAATTGAAAGAAAAATGACTATAGTTGAAGAAGTAATGGCCCCTAAACTATGTTCTGGGATGAAAGTTACAGCTTCAGTGAAATCCGTTTTCAAATCGGAGTGATAGATTAGAATCTAGAGCCAACGGTAAGTTTTCTATGTTAAACCATTACACCATTGAAAAACTGGTTACGTTTGCAATTGAAAGAAAAATGACTATAGTTGAAGAAGTAATGGCCCCTAAACTATGTTCTGGGATGAAAGTTAAAGCTTCAGTGAAATCCGTTTGCAAATCGGAGTGATAGATTAGAATCTAGAGCCAACGGTAAGTTTTCTATGTTAAACCATTACACCATTGAAAAACTGGTTACGTTTGCAATCGAAAGAAAAATGACTATAGTTGAAGAAGTAATGGCCCCTAAACTATGTTCTGGGATGAAAGTTACAGCTTCAGTGAAATCCGTTTGCAAATCGGAGTGATAGATTAGAATCTAGAGCCAACGGTACGTTTTCTATGTTAAACCATTACACCATTGAAAAACTGGTTACGTTTGCAATTGAAAGAAAAATGACTATAGTTGAAGAAGTAATGGCACCTAAACTATGTTCTGGGATGAAAGTTACAGCTTCAGTGAAATCCGTTTGCAAATCGGAGTGATAGATTAGAATCTAGAGCCAACGGTAAGTTTTCTATGTTAAACCATTACACCATTGAAAAACTGGTTACGTTTGCAATTGAAAGAAAAATGACTATAGTTGAAGAAGTAATGGCCCCTAAACTATGTTCTGGGATGAAAGTTACAGCTTCAGTGAAATCCGTTTGCAAATCGGAGTGATAGATTAGAATCTAGAGCCAACGGTAAGTTTTCTATGTTAAACCATTACACGATTGAAAAACTGGTTATGTTTGCAATTGAAGGAAAAATGAGTATAGTTGAAGAAGTAATGGCCCCTAAACTATGTTCTGGGATGAAAGTTACAGCTTCAGTGAAATCCGTTTGCAAATCGGAGTGATAGATTAGAATCTAGAGCCAACGGTAAGTTTTCTATGTTAAACCATTACACCATTGAAAAACTGGTTACGTTTGCAATCAACAGAAAAATGACTATAGTTGAAGAAGTAATGGCCCCTAAACTATGTTCTGGGATAAAAGTTACAGCTTCAATGAAATCCGTTTGCAAATCGGAGTGATAGATTAGATTCTAGAGCCAACGGTAAGTTTTCTATGTTAAACCATTACACCATTGAAAAACTGGTTACGTTTGCAATCGAAAGAAAAATGACTATAGTTGAAGAAGTAATGGCCCCTAAACTATGTTCTGGGATGAAAGTTACAGCTTCAGTGAAATCCGTTTGCAAATCGGAGTGATACATTAGAATCTAGAGCCAACGGTAAATTTTCTATGTTAAACCATTACACCATTGAAAAACTGGTTACGTTTGCAATCGAAAGAAAAATGACTATAGTTGAAGAAGTAATGGCCCCTAAACTATGTTCTGGGATGAAAGTTACAGCTTCAGTGAAATCCGTTTGCAAATCGGAGTGATAGATTAGAATCTAGAGCCAACGGTAAGTTTTCTATGTTAAACCATTACACCATTGAAAAACTGGTTACGTTTGCAATTGAAAGAAAAATGACTATAGTTGAAGAAGTAATGGCCCCTAAACTATGTTCTGGGATGAAAGTTACAGCTTCAGTGAAATCCGTTTGCAAATTGGAGTGATAGATTAGAATCTAGAGCCAACGGTAAGTTTTCTATGTTAAACCATTACACCATTGAAAAACTGGTTACGTTTGCAATTGAAAGAAAAATGACTATAGTTGAAGAAGTAATGGCCCCTAAACTATGTTCTGGGATGAAAGTTACAGCTTCAGTGAAATCCGTTTGCAAATCGGAGTGATAGATTAGAATCTAGAGCCAACGGTAAGTTTTCTATGTTAAACCATTACACCATTGAAAAACTGGTTACGTTTGCAATTGAAGGAATAATGACTATAGTTGAAGAAGTAATGGCCCCTAAACTATGTTCTGGGATGAAAGTTACAGCTTCAGTGAAATCCGTTTGCAAATCGGAGTGATAGATTAGAATCTAGAGCCAACGGTAAGTTTTCTATGTTAAACCATTACACCATTGAAAAACTGGTTACGTTTGCAATTGAAAGAAAAATGACTATAGTTGAAGAAGTAATGGCCCCTAAACTATGTTCTGGGATGAAAGTTACAGCTTCAGTGAAATCCGTTTGCAAATCGGAGTGATAGATTAGAATCTAGAGCCAACGGTAAGTTTTCTATGTTAAACCATTACACCATTGAAAAACTGGTTACGTTTGCAATTGAAAGAGGAGTAAGTCCTTCAAAGCGTACACCAAACATTCTCCTGATGTTATATGTGTACAGGAGTCTCACTTCTCTGATAAAAATCCCCCGAAACATTTCCATAGAAGGTATTCTAGGGTGTTCCTGTCCTCATACAAAAAACGTAGCAGAGGAGTTATTACACTCATTTCAGATAATTTTCCATTTGATATAACAACACATCTAGAAGCAGATAATGGAACATATGTTATCCTTCTAGGCACCCATGAAAATAAACAATTGTGTATTGTTAATGTCTATGCTCCCCCAGAAAATGCGCATTCTGTTCTCTCTGGGATATCTGAAATCCTTCTCACTCTCCAATTTGACAGCCTAATCTGGGCAGGGGATTTTAACCTAGCCCCGAATGACAAAATTGACAGGACTCATCCTTCAAAGCCATCAATAGTCAAAAAGACCCAGGCGCTGTTTAATGACATATTTAAAGTCCATTCTCTTATAGATTCCTGGAGAGAACACAATCAAAATAAGAGAGGATACTCTTACTTCTCTGCCCCTCACAACACCTACTCCCGGATAGACTTAATACTTATTCCGTCCCTCTGTGCTTCGTCCCTGGCATACTCCAGACATATTTTGTGCCCGTGGTCAGACCACGAGATCGTATTAACGGTTATGGACTCTCCATTCCCCAAGCCAATCAGAACTCAATGGAGGCTTAATGAATCTCTATTAACTAATCCTGACATATGTTCAAATATAGAAAACACCCTAAACAATTACTTCCAGGAGAATGCCACGGATGACATAGGGGAGGGAACCCTATGGATGGCACACAAACCAGTAGTGAGAGGTGAATTAATGAGAATTTCAGCTAAATCTAGAAAAGAGAAAGGTGCAAGAATTACAGAGCTGGAAAGGAAGATCAATGTCCTACACAATTTGAACCAAACTAACCCCTCCAGATATTTACAAAGGCAGATATATGATTTTCAAACCCAACTAGACACTATACTGGGCCAGGACATAGAAAAGGCCATAAGATGGACAGGAGCCTTGGCCTACGAGCAACTCAACAAGCCGAACCGTTGGTTGGCTAGGAGGCTAAGGAATAAGCAAGTGTCTAACAAAATTATTAAAATTAGGGATAAGACGGGTAAGACGACCTCGAATCCAGATAGGATATACGAAACATTTTTAGATTTTTATCAAAACCTATATAAGGACGACAACCCAAACATAGCTTCTGAACAAAAAGAGAAATTTTTAAAAGAAAACATAGGCATTAAGCTTACCCAAGATACAGCAAAAACCCTCAACACTCCGATAACTGGAGAAGAACTGCATGAGGCTATAAAAAGGCTTAAGAGGGCTAAGGCCCCCGGCCCAGATGGGTTTCCATCTATGTATTATAAAAAATTTGAGGATGTACTCTCCCCCTACTTATTAAAATTCTTTAACTCCCTACTAAAAGGTAAGACCCCCCCGCAAGAATTCTTAGCTTCGGCTATTTGTATTATCCATAAACCACCCAGAGACCCCCTATCCCCGAAAAATTACAGGCCTATTTCCCTCCTCGGTATAGATTACAAACTTTTCACCTCTATTCTTGCTGTTCGGCTAAATTCAGTCCTACCTGCGTTGATACACAAAGACCAGGTGGGATTTATACCTCAAAGGCAGGCCCCGGATAACATTCGAAAAGTCCTGGATATCCAACATCATTGTTTAAAATCTTCCCAAAGCCTAACACTTTTATCACTAGACATGGAAAAAGCCTTCGATAAAATTAAATGGCCATACATGATGTCTGTCCTCCAGAGATTCGGGTTTTTTGGTGAATACATTAACGCAATAAAAATTTTATACTCCTCCCCTTACGCATACTTAAAATTACCATCCCATTCTCAAACAAGATTCCCCATCTGTAGGGGCACGAGGCAGGGATGCCCTTTATCCCCGGGTATTTTTGCATTAGTTATTGAGCCATTGGCTACCAAAATACGAACATTATCTGAGATCCTTGGAATTCAAATAGGTAAACGACAATGTAAACTAAATTTATTTGCCGACGATATATTATTGACCCTCTCATCACCACATACCTCCATCCCAAATCTGTTTAAAGTTATCCAGGACTTTTCTGTCTTTTCTGGGTTTCAGCTCAATAAGGACAAGTCTGAGATCATGATTTCCAATATGTCAACTAGGACTGCTAAGAACCTAGCAGACTCTTTAGGTCTACAACATCAATCCAAATATATAAAATACCTCGGAATAAACTTATCTCTAAACCCCAATCACTTATATGATGTTAATTACCCCCCATTATATAGAAAGCTTTCAGCGGATCTGGATTCCTGGTCGAAACTGCCCTTGTCTTTAATTGGTAAAGCCCACTCAGTCAAGATGACCCTCTTCCCGAGACTTTTATATCTTTTTAGAGTTCTTCCTATTACAATTAAACGCTCCCATGTACTAGAACTCCAAAAAAGGATCCATAAGTTCATATGGGCCAACAAAAAAGCCAGAATAAGCTACTCCACACTAGCAAGGACAAAGGATAGAGGAGGCCTCAAACTACCCGTCCTTATGACATATTTTAAAGCTGCCAGACTCTCCCAATTAGTCTTAGTAAACTCGGGGAGCATGGCACCCCTCTGGGTTGACATCGAATCCCGGCTTATACACCCACTTACTACACAGGGCGTAATGTGGGCAACAAAAATTCCAATGAAAAAGATTTATGAACTATCTCCAGTGTTTGGTTCGGCCATCAAACTATGGCTAAACCTCAGATTTGTCTATAAGCTTCAATCCCAGCCCACGCTTATGTCCACTATTATCGGAAACCCAGATTTTCCACCAGGTTGGAACGCCTCACTTTTCTCCTGGTGGTCATCAAAGGGTCTCACCAGATTAGGTAAATTTACTTCGGCCTTCCACCTAACCTCACTCAGACAATTCTTGAGTGAAAAAGAAATACCGCGCCACGAACTCCCTAGGGCATATCAAATATTTGATTATATTGACAAACTCCAAACAACCAAAGAAATATGCCTATATTCACTCTTTGAGACAAGATGCAGAAATGGACCATTGAACAAGGGTCTCATATCTGACTTTTACTTTATGCTATCTAGAGACGATCCCGAGGAGAAATATAAGTACCAGTTGGACTGGGAACGAGAAACTGGCAAGGAAATGTCGGCAAGCAAGTGGGGCCACTGTTGCACCACCATGTTAAAAAATAGTTTGTTTTACTCCTCCGTGGAAACGTCATTAAAATTGTTACATCGCACATATTTCACTCCAGCGAGAGTACATGCATTTTGTCCAGATCAGAGTGAGATGTGCCCCAGGAGATGTGGACAGAAAGGTACCATGTGGCACATGTGGTGGCAATGCCCAGTGGTAAGATCGTTTTGGAATACCGTCTGGAGACGGACTTCTCTTATACTTAACGCCAATATCCCTTTTGATCCTACGGTTGCCCTATTAGGAAATAAACCCTATAAAATTACCCAGACCTCCAATAAATTACTACACCATATAATGGCCCTAGCAAGGAGACAAATCGCCCATAGCTGGAAGTCCCCAACACTCAATGCCCAATCAGTATTCACAAAACTTAATGAGGCCATGCTCTCAGAGCACATCCTAGCAAAAGTTCATGATAGAACTGATTCTTTCTTCGCTACTTGGGCCCCATGGATTGAGTTCCAGGACAATGAAGGACTAAACTATACTCTTCATGTGTATTGACCACTTAGACCCTCCCTGGTGTTGATGCGTCAAATCTTTAAATAATAGTTGCTAAAGATAGGTTGGATTGAGGAGAGAAAGGACATCTTTATTATAGATTTTATATGTTCAAATAGCTATTATCTATTAGGGGCTCTCCCTCCCTCAAGGGAGACCTTTCTTCCCCCCCCCCTAATACCCATCCCCTCTCCCTCCCCTTGTACCCTTTACACATCTCCCTTGCCCCAAACCCCCCCCCCCCCATCTCCGTTTCCCTTCTCCCCCCTCCTCTTTTCTCCCTATCTCTGTCCCATTGGCATGATGTGGCACCCCCACTCATGGGATAGACTCACCCCTTCCCACCCTCTCTCCCCTTCATCCCCCCTCCCCCTTCCCTAATAAAACATTAGAAAAATCTGGATGTTTAAATATATTTGACTATAATGTTACTATTGTAAAATAGGTAAGATTTTGAGTTAAAAAATCTTCTTTTTTGTATGATATGCCAACCTCGGTTGGAATGCCTATATTATTACTGTTTCAATTTTTGAGATTCCCCCAAGGGGGACTTGATATGTGATTTGTATAAGATGTCAATGTGAACTTATCTATTATATAATAAACACCCTTGAAACGAAAGAAAAATGACTATAGTTGAAGAAGTAATGGCCCCTAAACTATGTTCTGGGATGAAAGTTACAGCTTCAGTGAAATCCGTTTGCAAATCGGAGTGATAGATTAGACTCTAGAGCCAACGGTAAGTTTTCTATGTTAAACCATTACACCATTGAAAAACTGGTTACGTTTGCAATTGAAAGAAAAATGACTATAGTTGAAGAAGTAATGGCCCCTAAACTATGTTCTGGGATGAAAGTTACAGCTTCAGTGAAATCCGTTTGCAAATCGGAGTGATAGATTAGACTCTAGAGCCAACGGTAAGTTTTCTATGTTAAACCATTACACCATTGAAAAACTGGTTACGTTTGCAATTGAAAGAAAAATGACTATAGTTGAAGAAGTAATGGCCCCTAAACTATGTTCTGGGATGAAAGTTACAGCTTCAGTGAAATCCGTTTGCAAATCGGAGTGATAGATTAGAATCTAGAGCCAACGGTAAGTTTTCTATGTTAAACTGGTTACGTTTGCAATTGAAAGAAAAATGACTATAGTTGAAGAAGTAATGGCCCCTAAACTATGTTCTGGGATGAAAGTTACAGCTTCAGTGAAATCCGTTTGCAAATCGGAGTGATAGATTAGAATCTAGAGCCAACGGTAAGTTTTCTATGTTAAACCATTACACCATTGAAAAACTGGTTACGTTTGCAATTGAAGGAAAAATTAGTATAGTTGAAGAAGTAATGGCCCCTAAACTATGTTCTGGGATGAAAGTTACAGCTTCAGTGAAATCTGTTTGCAAATCGGAGTGATAGATTCGAATCTAGAGATAACGGTAAGTTTTCTATGTTAAACCATTACACCATTGAAAAACTGGTTACGTTTGCAATCGAAAAAAAAATGACTATAGTTGAAGAAGTAATGGCCCCTAAACTATGTTCTGGGATAAAAGTTACAGCTTCAATGAAATCCGTTTGCAAATCGGAGTGATAGATTAGAATCTAGAGCCAACGGTAAGTTTTCTATGTTAAACCATTACACCATTGAAAAACTGGTTACGTTTGCAATCGAAAGAAAAATGACTATAGTTGAAGAAGTAATGGCCCCTAAACTATGTTCTGGGATAAAAGTTACAGCTTCAGTGAAATCCGTTTGCAAATCGGAGTGATAGATTAGAATCTAGAGCCAACGGTAAGTTTTCTATGTTAAACCATTACACCATTGAAAAACTGGTTACGTTTGCAATTGAAAGAAAAATGACTATAGTTGAAGAAGTAATGGCCCCTAAACTATGTTCTGGGATGAAAGTTACAGCTTCAGTGAAATCCGTTTGCAAATCGGAGTGATAGATTAGAATCTAGAGCCAACGGTAAGTTTTCTATGTTAAACCATTACACCATTGAAAAACTGGTTACGTTTGCAATTGAAAGAAAAATGACTATAGTTGAAGAAGTAATGGCACCTAAACTATGTTCTGGGATGAAAGTTACAGCCTTAGTGAAATCCGTTTGCAAATCGGAGTGATAGATTAGAATATAGAGCCAACGGTAAGTTTTCTATGTTAAACCATTACACCATTGAAAAACTGGTTACGTTTGCAATTGAAAGAAAAATGACTATAGTTGAAGAAGTAATGGCCCCTAAACTATGTTCTGGGATGAAAGTTACAGCTTCAGTGAACTCCGTTTGCAAATCGGAATGATAGATTAGAATCTAGAGCCAACGGTACGTTTTCTATGTTAATCCATTACACCATTGAAAAACTGGTTACGTTTGCAATTGAAAGAAAAATGACTATAGTTGAAGAAGTAATGGCCCCTAAACTATGTTCTGGGATGAAAGTTACAGCTTCAGTGAAATCCGTTTGCAAATCGGAGTGATAGATTAGAATCTAGAGCCAACGGTAAGTTTTCTATGTTAAACCATTACACCATTGAAAAACTGGTTACGTTTGCAATTGAAAGAAAAATGACTATAGTTGAAGAAGTAATGGCCCCTAAACTATGTTCTGGGATGAAAGTTACAGCTTCAGTGAAATCCGTTTGCAAATCGGAGTGATAGATTAGAATATAGAGCCAACGGTAAGTTTTCTATATTAAACCATTACACCATTGAAAAACTGGTTACGTTTGCAATTGAAAGAAAAATGACTATAGTTGAAGAAGTAATGGCCCCTAAACTATGTTCTGGGATGAAAGTTACAGCTTCAGTGAAATCCGTTTGCAAATCGGAGTGATAGATTAGAATATAGAGCCAACGGTAAGTTTTCTATGTTAAACCATTACACCATTGAAAAACTGGTTACGTTTGCAATTGAAAGAAAAATGACTATAGTTGAAGAAGTAATGGCCCCTAAACTATGTTCTGGGATGAAAGTTACAGCTTCAGTGAAATCCGTTTGCAAATCGGAGTGATAGATTAGAATCTAGAGCCAACGGTAAGTTTTCTATGTTAAACCATTACACCATTGAAAAACTGGTTACGTTTGCAATTGAAAGAAAAATGACTATAGTTGAAGAAGTAATGGCCCCTAAACTATGTTCTGGGATGAAAGTTACAGCTTCAGTGAAATCCGTTTGCAAATCGGAGTGATAGATTAGAATCTAGAGCCAACGGTAAGTTTTCTATGTTAAACCATTACACCATTGAAAAACTGGTTACGTTTGCAATTGAAAGAAAAATGACTATAGTTGAAGAAGTAATGGCCCCTAAACTATGTTCTGGGATGAAAGTTACAGCTTCAGTGAAATCCGTTTGCAAATCGGAGTGATAGATTAGAATCTAGAGCCAACGGTAAGTTTTCTATGTTAAACTGGTTACGTTTGCAATTGAAAGAAAAATGACTATAGTTGAAGAAGTAATGGCCCCTAAACTATGTTCTGGGATGAAAGTTACAGCTTCAGTGAAATCCGTTTGCAAATCGGAGTGATAGATTAGAATCTAGAGCCACTGGTAAGTTTTCTATGTTAAACCATTACACCATTGAAAAACTGGTTACGTTTGCAATTGAAAGAAAAATGACTATAGTTGAAGAAGTAATGGCCCCTAAACTATGTTCTGGGATGAAAGTTACAGCTTCAGTGAAATCCGTTTGCAAATCGGAGTGATAGATTAGAATCTAGAGCCAACGGTAAGTTTTCTATGTTAAACTGGTTACGTTTGCAATTGAAAGAAAATGACTATAGTTGAAGAAGTAATGGCCCCTAAACTATGTTCTGGGATGAAAGTTACAGCTTCAGTGAAATCCGTTTGCAAATCGGAGTGATAGATTAGAATCTAGAGCCAACGGTAAGTTTTCTATGTTAAACCATTACACCATTGAAAAACTGGTTACGTTTGCAATTGAAAGAAAAATGACTATAGTTGAAGAAGTAATGGCCCCTAAACTATGTTCTGGGATGAAAGTTACAGCTTCAGTGAAATCCGTTTGCAAATCGGAGTGATAGATTAGAATCTAGAGCCAACGGTAAGTTTTCTATGTTAAACCATTACACCATTGAAAAACTGGTTACGTTTGCAATTGAAAGAAAAATGACTATAGTTGAAGAAGTAATGGCCCCTAAACTATGTTCTGGGATGAAAGTTACAGCTTCAGTGAAATCCGTTTGCAAATCGGAGTGATAGATTAGAATCTAGAGCCAACGGTAAGTTTTCTATGTTAAACCATTACACGATTGAAAAACTGGTTATGTTTGCAATTGAAGGAAAAATGAGTATAGTTGAAAAAGTAATGGCCCCTAAACTATGTTCTGGGATGAAAGTTACAGCTTCAGTGAAATCCGTTTGCAAATCGGAGTGATAGATTAGAATCTAGAGCCAACGGTAAGTTTTCTATGTTAAACCATTACACCATTGAAAAACTGGTTACGTTTGCAATCGACAGAAAAATGACTATAGTTGAAGAAGTAATGGCCCCTAAACTATGTTCTGGGATAAAAGTTACAGCTTCAATGAAATCCGTTTGCAAATCGGAGTGATAGATTAGATTCTAGAGCCAACGGTAAGTTTTCTATGTTAAACCATTACACCATTGAAAAACTGGTTACGTTTGCAATCGAAAGAAAAATGACTATAGTTGAAGAAGTAATGGCACCTAAACTATGTTCTGGGATGAAAGTTACAGCTTCAGTGAAATCCGTTTGCAAATCGGCGTGATACATTAGAATCTAGAGCCAACGGTAAATTTTCTATGTTAAACCATTACACCATTGAAAAACTGGTTACGTTTGCAATCGAAAGAAAAATGACTATAGTTGAAGAAGTAATGGCCCCTAAACTATGTTCTGGGATGAAAGTTACAGCTTCAGTGAAATCCGTTTGCAAATCGGAGTGATAGATTAGAATCTAGAGCCAACGGTAAGTTTTCTATGTTAAACCATTACACCATTGAAAAACTGGTTACGTTTGCAATTGAAAGAAAAATGACTATAGTTGAAGAAGTAATGGCCCCTAAACTATGTTCTGGGATGAAAGTTACAGCTTCAGTGAAATCCGTTTGCAAATCGGAGTGATAGATTAGAATCTAGAGCCAACGGTAAGTTTTCTATGTTAAACCATTACACCATTGAAAAACTGGTTACGTTTGCAATTGAAAGAAAAATGACTATAGTTGAAGAAGTAATGGCCCCTAAACTATGTTCTGGGATGAAAGTTACAGCTTCAGTGAAATCCGTTTGCAAATCGGAGTGATAGATTAGAATCTAGAGCCAACGGTAAGTTTTCTATGTTAAACCATTACACCATTGAAAAACTGGTTACGTTTGCAATTGAAAGAAAAATGACTATAGTTGAAGAAGTAATGGCCCCTAAACTATGTTCTGGGATGAAAGTTACAGCTTCAGTGAAATCCGTTTGCAAATCGGAGTGATAGATTAGAATCTAGAGCCAACGGTAAGTTTTCTATGTTAAACCATTACACCATTGAAAAACTGGTTACGTTTGCAATTGAAAGAAAAATGACTATAGTTGAAGAAGTAATGGCCCCTAAACTATGTTCTGGGATGAAAGTTACAGCTTCAGTGAAATCCGTTTGCAAATCGGAGTGATAGATTAGAATCTAGAGCCAACGGTAAGTTTTCTATGTTAAACCATTACACCATTGAAAAACTGGTTACGTTTGCAATTGAAAGAAAAATGACTATAGTTGAAGAAGTAATGGCCCCTAAACTATGTTCTGGGATGAAAGTTACAGCTTCAGTGAAATCCGTTTGCAAATCGGAGTGATAGATTAGAATCTAGAGCCAACGGTAAGTTTTCTATGTTAAACCATTACACCATTGAAAAACTGGTTACGTTTGCAATTGAAAGAAAAATGACTATAGTTGAAGAAGTAATGGCCCCTAAACTATGTTCTGGGATGAAAGTTACAGCTTCAGTGAAATCCGTTTGCAAATCGGAGTGATAGATTAGACTCTAGAGCCAACGGTAAGTTTTCTATGTTAAACCATTACACCATTGAAAAACTGGTTACGTTTGCAATTGAAAGAAAAATGACTATAGTTGAAGAAGTAATGGCCCCTAAACTATGTTCTGGGATGAAAGTTACAGCTTCAGTGAAATCCGTTTGCAAATCGGAGTGATAGATTAGAATCTAGAGCCAACGGTAAGTTTTCTATGTTAAACCATTACACCATTGAAAAACTGGTTACGTTTGCAATTGAAAGAAAAATGACTATAGTTGAAGAAGTAATGGCCCCTAAACTATGTTCTGGGATGAAAGTTACAGCTTCAGTGAAATCCGTTTGCAAATCGGAGCGATAGATTAGAATCTAGAGCCAACGGTAAGTTTTCTATGTTAAACCATTACACCATTGAAAAACTGGTTACGTTTGCAATTGAAAGAAAAATGACTATAGTTGAAGAAGTAATGGCCCCTAAACTATGTTCTGGGATGAAAGTTACAGCTTCAGTGAAATCCGTTTGCAAATCGGAGTGATAGATTAGAATCTAGAGCCAACGGTAAGTTTTCTATGTTAAACTGGTTACGTTTGCAATTGAAAGAAAATGACTATAGTTGAAGAAGTAATGGCCCCTAAACTATGTTCTGGGATGAAAGTTACAGCTTCAGTGAAATCCGTTTGCAAATCGGAGTGATAGATTAGAATCTAGAGCCAACGGTAAGTTTTCTATGTTAAACCATTACACCATTGAAAAACTGGTTACGTTTGCAATTGAAAGAAAAATGACTATAGTTGAAGAAGTAATGGCCCCTAAACTATGTTCTGGGATGAAAGTTACAGCTTCAGTGAAATCCGTTTGCAAATCGGAGTGATAGATTAGAATCTAGAGCCAACGGTAAGTTTTCTATGTTAAACCATTACACCATTGAAAAACTGGTTACGTTTGCAATTGAAAGAAAAATGACTATAGTTGAAGAAGTAATGGCCCCTAAACTATGTTCTGGGATGAAAGTTACAGCTTCAGTGAAATCCGTTTGCAAATCGGAGTGATAGATTAGAATCTAGAGCCAACGGTAAGTTTTCTATGTTAAACCATTACACGATTGAAAAACTGGTTATGTTTGCAATTGAAGGAAAAATGAGTATAGTTGAAGAAGTAATGGCCCCTAAACTATGTTCTGGGATGAAAGTTACAGCTTCAGTGAAATCCGTTTGCAAATCGGAGTGATAGATTAGAATCTAGAGCCAACGGTAAGTTTTCTATGTTAAACCATTACACCATTGAAAAACTGGTTACGTTTGCAATCGACAGAAAAATGACTATAGTTGAAGAAGTAATGGCCCCTAAACTATGTTCTGGGATAAAAGTTACAGCTTCAATGAAATCCGTTTGCAAATCGGAGTGATAGATTAGATTCTAGAGCCAACGGTAAGTTTTCTATGTTAAACCATTACACCATTGAAAAACTGGTTACGTTTGCAATCGAAAGAAAAATGACTATAGTTGAAGAAGTAATGGCCCCTAAACTATGTTCTGGGATGAAAGTTACAGCTTCAGTGAACTCCGTTTGCAAATCGGAATGATAGATTAGAATCTAGAGCCAACGGTACGTTTTCTATGTTAATCCATTACACCATTGAAAAACTGGTTACGTTTGCAATTGAAAGAAAAATGACTATAGTTGAAGAAGTAATGGCCCCTAAACTATGTTCTGGGATGAAAGTTACAGCTTCAGTGAAATCCGTTTGCAAATCGGAGTGATAGATTAGAATCTAGAGCCAACGGTAAGTTTTCTATGTTAAACCATTACACCATTGAAAAACTGGTTACGTTTGCAATTGAAAGAAAAATGACTATAGTTGAAGAAGTAATGGCCCCTAAACTATGTTCTGGGATGAAAGTTACAGCTTCAGTGAAATCCGTTTGCAAATCGGAGTGATAGATTAGAATATAGAGCCAACGGTAAGTTTTCTATATTAAACCATTACACCATTGAAAAACTGGTTACGTTTGCAATTGAAAGAAAAATGACTATAGTTGAAGAAGTAATGGCCCCTAAACTATGTTCTGGGATGAAAGTTACAGCTTCAGTGAAATCCGTTTGCAAATCGGAGTGATAGATTAGAATATAGAGCCAACGGTAAGTTTTCTATGTTAAACCATTACACCATTGAAAAACTGGTTACGTTTGCAATTGAAAGAAAAATGACTATAGTTGAAGAAGTAATGGCCCCTAAACTATGTTCTGGGATGAAAGTTACAGCTTCAGTGAAATCCGTTTGCAAATCGGAGTGATAGATTAGAATCTAGAGCCAACGGTAAGTTTTCTATGTTAAACCATTACACCATTGAAAAACTGGTTACGTTTGCAATTGAAAGAAAAATGACTATAGTTGAAGAAGTAATGGCCCCTAAACTATGTTCTGGGATGAAAGTTACAGCTTCAGTGAAATCCGTTTGCAAATCGGAGTGATAGATTAGAATCTAGAGCCAACGGTAAGTTTTCTATGTTAAACCATTACACCATTGAAAAACTGGTTACGTTTGCAATTGAAAGAAAAATGACTATAGTTGAAGAAGTAATGGCCCCTAAACTATGTTCTGGGATGAAAGTTACAGCTTCAGTGAAATCCGTTTGCAAATCGGAGTGATAGATTAGAATCTAGAGCCAACGGTAAGTTTTCTATGTTAAACTGGTTACGTTTGCAATTGAAAGAAAAATGACTATAGTTGAAGAAGTAATGGCCCCTAAACTATGTTCTGGGATGAAAGTTACAGCTTCAGTGAAATCCGTTTGCAAATCGGAGTGATAGATTAGAATCTAGAGCCAACGGTAAGTTTTCTATGTTAAACCATTACACCATTGAAAAACTGGTTACGTTTGCAATTGAAAGAAAAATGACTATAGTTGAAGAAGTAATGGCCCCTAAACTATGTTCTGGGATGAAAGTTACAGCTTCAGTGAAATCCGTTTGCAAATCGGAGTGATAGATTAGAATCTAGAGCCAACGGTAAGTTTTCTATGTTAAACTGGTTACGTTTGCAATTGAAAGAAAATGACTATAGTTGAAGAAGTAATGGCCCCTAAACTATGTTCTGGGATGAAAGTTACAGCTTCAGTGAAATCCGTTTGCAAATCGGAGTGATAGATTAGAATCTAGAGCCAACGGTAAGTTTTCTATGTTAAACCATTACACCATTGAAAAACTGGTTACGTTTGCAATTGAAAGAAAAATGACTATAGTTGAAGAAGTAATGGCCCCTAAACTATGTTCTGGGATGAAAGTTACAGCTTCAGTGAAATCCGTTTGCAAATCGGAGTGATAGATTAGAATCTAGAGCCAACGGTAAGTTTTCTATGTTAAACCATTACACCATTGAAAAACTGGTTACGTTTGCAATTGAAAGAAAAATGACTATAGTTGAAGAAGTAATGGCCCCTAAACTATGTTCTGGGATGAAAGTTACAGCTTCAGTGAAATCCGTTTGCAAATCGGAGTGATAGATTAGAATCTAGAGCCAACGGTAAGTTTTCTATGCTAAACCATTACACGATTGAAAAACTGGTTATGTTTGCAATTGAAGGAAAAATGAGTATAGTTGAAGAAGTAATGGCCCCTAAACTATGTTCTGGGATGAAAGTTACAGCTTCAGTGAAATCCGTTTGCAAATCGGAGTGATAGATTAGAATCTAGAGCCAACGGTAAGTTTTCTATGTTAAACCATTACACCATTGAAAAACTGGTTACGTTTGCAATCGACAGAAAAATGACTATAGTTGAAGAAGTAATGGCCCCTAAACTATGTTCTGGGATAAAAGTTACAGCTTCAATGAAATCCGTTTGCAAATCGGAGTGATAGATTAGATTCTAGAGCCAACGGTAAGTTTTCTATGTTAAACCATTACACCATTGAAAAACTGGTTACGTTTGCAATCGAAAGAAAAATGACTATAGTTGAAGAAGTAATGGCCCCTAAACTATGTTCTGGGATGAAAGTTACAGCTTCAGTGAAATCCGTTTGCAAATCGGCGTGATACATTAGAATCTAGAGCCAACGGTAAATTTTCTATGTTAAACCATTACACCATTGAAAAACTGGTTACGTTTGCAATCGAAAGAAAAATGACTATAGTTGAAGAAGTAATGGCCCCTAAACTATGTTCTGGGATGAAAGTTACAGCTTCAGTGAAATCCGTTTGCAAATCGGAGTGATAGATTAGAATCTAGAGCCAACGGTAAGTTTTCTATGTTAAACCATTACACCATTGAAAAACTGGTTACGTTTGCAATTGAAAGAAAAATGACTATAGTTGAAGAAGTAATGGCCCCTAAACTATGTTCTGGGATGAAAGTTACAGCTTCAGTGAAATCCGTTTGCAAATCGGAGTGATAGATTAGAATCTAGAGCCAACGGTAAGTTTTCTATGTTAAACCATTACACCATTGAAAAACTGGTTACGTTTGCAATTGAAAGAAAAATGACTATAGTTGAAGAAGTAATGGCCCCTAAACTATGTTCTGGGATGAAAGTTACAGCTTCAGTGAAATCCGTTTGCAAATCGGAGTGATAGATTAGAATCTAGAGCCAACGGTAAGTTTTCTATGTTAAACCATTACACCATTGAAAAACTGGTTACGTTTGCAATCGACAGAAAAATGACTATAGTTGAAGAAGTAATGGCCCCTAAACTATGTTCTGGGATGAAAGTTACAGCTTCAGTGAAATCCGTTTGCAAATCGGAGTGATAGATTAGAATCTAGAGCCAACGGTAAGTTTTCTATGTTAAACCATTACACCATTGAAAAACTGGTTACGTTTGCAATTGAAAGAAAAATGACTATAGTTGAAGAAGTAATGGCCCCTAAACTATGTTCTGGGATGAAAGTTACAGCTTCAGTGAAATCCGTTTGCAAATCGGAGTGATAGATTAGAATCTAGAGCCAACGGTAAGTTTTCTATGTTAAACCATTACACCATTGAAAAACTGGTTACGTTTGCAATTGAAAGAAAAATGACTATAGTTGAAGAAGTAATGGCCCCTAAACTATGTTCTGGGATGAAAGTTACAGCTTCAGTGAAATCCGTTTGCAAATCGGAGTGATAGATTAGAATCTAGAGCCAACGGTAAGTTTTCTATGTTAAACCATTACACCATTGAAAAACTGGTTACGTTTGCAATTGAAAGAAAAATGACTATAGTTGAAGAAGTAATGGCCCCTAAACTATGTTCTGGGATGAAAGTTACAGCTTCAGTGAAATCCGTTTGCAAATCGGAGTGATAGATTAGACTCTAGAGCCAACGGTAAGTTTTCTATGTTAAACCATTACACCATTGAAAAACTGGTTACGTTTGCAATTGAAAGAAAAATGACTATAGTTGAAGAAGTAATGGCCCCTAAACTATGTTCTGGGATGAAAGTTACAGCTTCAGTGAAATCCGTTTGCAAATCGGAGTGATAGATTAGAATCTAGAGCCAACGGTAAGTTTTCTATGTTAAACCATTACACCATTGAAAAACTGGTTACGTTTGCAATTGAAAGAAAAATGACTATAGTTGAAGAAGTAATGGCCCCTAAACTATGTTCTGGGATGAAAGTTACAGCTTCAGTGAAATCCGTTTGCAAATCGGAGTGATAGATTAGAATCTAGAGCCAACGGTAAGTTTTCTATGTTAAACCATTACACCATTGAAAAACTGGTTACGTTTGCAATTGAAAGAAAAATGACTATAGTTGAAGAAGTAATGGCCCCTAAACTATGTTCTGGGATGAAAGTTACAGCTTCAGTGAAATCCGTTTGCAAATCGGAGTGATAGATTAGACTCTAGAGCCAACGGTAAGTTTTCTATGTTAAACCATTACACCATTGAAAAACTGGTTACGTTTGCAATTGAAAGAAAAATGACTATAGTTGAAGAAGTAATGGCCCCTAAACTATGTTCTGGGATGAAAGTTACAGCTTCAGTGAAATCCGTTTGCAAATCGGAGTGATAGATTAGAATCTAGAGCCAACGGTAAGTTTTCTATGTTAAACCATTACACCATTGAAAAACTGGTTACGTTTGCAATTGAAAGAAAAATGACTATAGTTGAAGAAGTAATGGCCCCTAAACTATGTTCTGGGATGAAAGTTACAGCTTCAGTGAAATCCGTTTGCAAATCGGAGTGATAGATTAGAATCTAGAGCCAACGGTAAGTTTTCTATGTTAAACTGGTTACGTTTGCAATTGAAAGAAAAATGACTATAGTTGAAGAAGTAATGGCCCCTAAACTATGTTCTGGGATGAAAGTTACAGCTTCAGTGAAATCCGTTTGCAAATCGGAGTGATAGATTAGAATCTAGAGCCAACGGTAAGTTTTCTATGTTAAACCATTACACCATTGAAAAACTGGTTACGTTTGCAATTGAAGGAAAAATGAGTATAGTTGAAGAAGTAATGGCCCCTAAACTATGTTCTGGGATGAAAGTTACAGCTTCAGTGAAATCCGTTTGCAAATCGGAGTGATAGATTCGAATCTAGAGATAACGGTAAGTTTTCTATGTTAAACCATTACACCATTGAAAAACTGGTTACGTTTGCAATCGAAAGAAAAATGACTATAGTTGAAGAAGTAATGGCCCCTAAACTATGTTCTGGGATAAAAGTTACAGCTTCAATGAAATCCGTTTGCAAATCGGAGTGATAGATTAGAATCTAGAGCCAACGGTAAGTTTTCTATGTTAAACCATTACACCATTGAAAAACTGGTTACGTTTGCAATCGAAAGAAAAATGACTATAGTTGAAGAAGTAATGGCCCCTAAACTATGTTCTGGGATAAAAGTTACAGCTTCAGTGAAATCCGTTTGCAAATCGGAGTGATAGATTAGAATCTAGAGCCAACGGTAAGTTTTCTATGTTAAACCATTACACCATTGAAAAACTGGTTACGTTTGCAATTGAAAGAAAAATGACTATAGTTGAAGAAGTAATGGCCCCTAAACTATGTTCTGGGATGAAAGTTACAGCTTCAGTGAAATCCGTTTGCAAATCGGAGTGATAGATTAGAATCTAGAGCCAACGGTAAGTTTTCTATGTTAAACCATTACACCATTGAAAAACTGGTTACGTTTGCAATTGAAAGAAAAATGACTATAGTTGAAGAAGTAATGGCACCTAAACTATGTTCTGGGATGAAAGTTACAGCTTCAGTGAAATCCGTTTGCAAATCGGAGTGATAGATTAGAATATAGAGCCAACGGTAAGTTTTCTATGTTAAACCATTACACCATTGAAAAACTGGTTACGTTTGCAATTGAAAGAAAAATGACTATAGTTGAAGAAGTAATGGCCCCTAAACTATGTTCTGGGATGAAAGTTACAGCTTCAGTGAACTCCGTTTGCAAATCGGAATGATAGATTAGAATCTAGAGCCAACGGTACGTTTTCTATGTTAATCCATTACACCATTGAAAAACTGGTTACGTTTGCAATTGAAAGAAAAATGACTATAGTTAAAGAAGTAATGGCCCCTAAACTATGTTCTGGGATGAAAGTTACAGCTTCAGTGAAATCCGTTTGCAAATCGGAGTGATAGATTAGAATCTAGAGCCAACGGTAAGTTTTCTATGTTAAACCATTACACCATTGAAAAACTGGTTACGTTTGCAATTGAAAGAAAAATGACTATAGTTGAAGAAGTAATGGCCCCTAAACTATGTTCTGGGATGAAAGTTACAGCTTCAGTGAAATCCGTTTGCAAATCGGAGTGATAGATTAGAATATAGAGCCAACGGTAAGTTTTCTATGTTAAACCATTACACCATTGAAAAACTGGTTACGTTTGCAATTGAAAGAAAAATGACTATAGTTGAAGAAGTAATGGCCCCTAAACTATGTTCTGGGATGAAAGTTACAGCTTCAGTGAAATCCGTTTGCAAATCGGAGTGATAGATTAGAATATAGAGCCAACGGTAAGTTTTCTATGTTAAACCATTACACCATTGAAAAACTGGTTACGTTTGCAATTGAAAGAAAAATGACTATAGTTGAAGAAGTAATGGCCCCTAAACTATGTTCTGGGATGAAAGTTACAGCTTCAGTGAAATCCGTTTGCAAATCGGAATGATAGATTAGAATCTAGAGCCAACGGTACGTTTTCTATGTTAAACCATTACACCATTGAAAAACTGGTTACGTTTGCAATTGAAAGAAAAATGACTATAGTTGAAAAAGTAATGGCCCCTAAACTATGTTCTGGGATGAAAGTTACAGCTTCAGTGAAATCCGTTTGCAAATCGGAGTGATAGATTAGAATCTAGAGCCAATGGTAAGTTTTCTATGTTAAACCATTACACCATTGAAAAACTGGTTACGTTTGCAATTGAAAGAAAAATGACTATAGTTGAAGAAGTAATGGCCCCTAAACTATGTTCTGGGATGAAAGTTACAGCTTCAGTGAAATCCGTTTGCAAATCGGAGTGATAGATTAGAATCTAGAGCCAACGGTAAGTTTTCTATGTTAAACCATTACACCATTGAAAAACTGGTTACATTTGCAATTGAAAGAAAAATGACTATAGTTGAAGAAGTAATGGCCCCTAAACTATGTTCTGGGATGAAAGTTACAGCTTCAGTGAAATCCGTTTGCAAATCGGAGTGATAGATTAGAATCTAGAGCCAACGGTAAGTTTTCTATGTTAAACTGGTTACGTTTGCAATTGAAAGAAAAATGACTATAGTTGAAGAAGTAATGGCCCCTAAACTATGTTCTGGGATGAAAGTTACAGCTTCAGTGAAATCCGTTTGCAAATCGGAGTGATAGATTAGAATCTAGAGCCAACAGTAAGTTTTCAATGTTAAACCATTACATTATTGAAAAACTGGTTACGTTTGCAAATGAAAGAAAAATGACTATAGTTGAAGAAGTAATGGCCCCTAAACTATGTTCTGGGATGAAAGTTACAGCTTCAGTGAAATCCGTTTGCAAATCGGAGTGATAGATTAGAATCTAGAGCCAACGGTAAGTTTTCTATGTTAAACCATTACACCATTGAAAAACTGGTTACGTTTGCAATTGAAAGAAAAATGACTATAGTTGAAGAAGTAATGGCCCCTAAACTATGTTCTGGGATGAAAGTTACAGCTTCAGTGAAATCCGTTTGCAAATCGGAGTGATAGATTAGAATCTAGAGCGCACAGTAAGTTTTCTATGTTAAACCATTACACCATTGAAAAACTGGTTACGTTTGCAATTGAAAGAAAAATGACTATAGTTGAAGAAGTAATGGCCCCTAAACTATGTTCTGGGATGAAAGTTACAGCTTCAGTGAAATCCGTTTGCAAATCGGAGTGATAGATTAGAATCTAGAGCCAACGGTAAGTTTTCTATGTTAAACCATTACACCATTGAAAAACTGGTTACGTTTGCAATTGAAAGAAAAATGACTATAGTTGAAGAAGTAATGGCCCCTAAACTATGTTCTGGGATGAAAGTTACAGCTTCAGTGAAATCCGTTTGCAAATCGGAGTGATAGATTAGAATCTAGAGCCAACGGTAAGTTTTCTATGTTAAACCATTACACCATTGAAAAACTGGTTACGTTTGCAATTGAAAGAAAAATGACTATAGTTGAAGAAGTAATGGCCCCTAAACTATGTTCTGGGATGAAAGTTACAGCTTCAGTGAAATCCGTTTGCAAATCGGAGTGATAGATTAGAATCTAGAGCCAACGGTAAGTTTTCTATGTTAAACCATTACACCATTGAAAAACTGGTTACGTTTGCAATTGAAAGAAAAATGACTATAGTTGAAGAAGTAATGGCCCCTAAACTATGTTCTGGGATGAAAGTTACAGCTTCAGTGAAATCCGTTTGCAAATCGGAGTGATAGATTAGAATCTAGAGCCAACGGTAAGTTTTCTATGTTAAACCATTACACCATTGAAAAACTGGTTACGTTTGCAATTGAAAGAAAAATGACTATAGTTGAAGAAGTAATGGCCCCTAAACTATGTTCTGGGATGAAAGTTACAGCTTCAGTGAAATCCGTTTGCAAATCGGAGTGATAGATTAGAATCTAGAGCCAACGGTAAGTTTTCTATGTTAAACTGGTTACGTTTGCAATTGAAAGAAAAATGACTATAGTTGAAGAAGTAATGGCCCCTAAACTATGTTCTGGGATGAAAGTTACAGCTTCAGTGAAATCCGTTTGCAAATCGGAGTGATAGATTAGAATCTAGAGCCAACGGTAAGTTTTCTATGTTAAACCATTACACCATTGAAAAACTGGTTACGTTTGCAATTGAAAGAAAAATGACTATAGTTGAAGAAGTAATGGCCCCTAAACTATGTTCTGGGATGAAAGTTACAGCTTCAGTGAAATCCGTTTGCAAATCGGAGTGATAGATTAGAATCTAGAGCCAACGGTAAGTTTTCTATGTTAAACCATTACACCATTGAAAAACTGGTTACGTTTGCAATTGAAAGAAAAATGACTATAGTTGAAGAAGTAATGGCCCCTAAACTATGTTCTGGGATGAAAGTTACAGCTTCAGTGAAATCCGTTTGCAAATCGGAGTGATAGATTAGAATCTAGAGCCAACGGTAAGTTTTCTATGTTAAACCATTACACCATTGAAAAACTGGTTACGTTTGCAATTGAAAGAAAAATGACTATAGTTGAAGAAGTAATGGCCCCTAAACTATGTTCTGGGATGAAAGTTACAGCTTCAGTGAAATCCGTTTGCAAATCGGAGTGATAGATTAGAATATAGAGCCAACGGTAAGTTTTCTATGTTAAACCATTACACCATTGAAAAACTGGTTACGTTTGCAATTGAAAGAAAAATGACTATAGTTGAAGAAGTAATGGCCCCTAAACTATGTTCTGGGATGAAAGTTACAGCTTCAGTGAAATCCGTTTGCAAATCGGAATGATAGATTAGAATCTAGAGCCAACGGTACGTTTTCTATGTTAAACCATTACACCATTGAAAAACTGGTTACGTTTGCAATTGAAAGAAAAATGACTATAGTTGAAGAAGTAATGGCCCCTAAACTATGTTCTGGGATGAAAGTTACAGCTTCAGTGAAATCCGTTTGCAAATCGGAGTGATAGATTAGAATCTAGAGCCAACGGTAAGTTTTCTATGTTAAACCATTACACCATTGAAAAACTGGTTACGTTTGCAATTGAAAGAAAAATGACTATAGTTGAAGAAGTAATGGCCCCTAAACTATGTTCTGGGATGAAAGTTACAGCTTCAGTGAAATCCGTTTGCAAATCGGAGTGATAGATTAGAATATAGAGCCAACGGTAAGTTTTCTATGTTAAACCATTACACCATTGAAAAACTGGTTACGTTTGCAATTGAAAGAAAAATGACTATAGTTGAAGAAGTAATGGCCCCTAAACTATGTTCTGGGATGAAAGTTACAGCTTCAGTGAAATCCGTTTGCAAATCGGAATGATAGATTAGAATCTAGAGCCAACGGTACGTTTTCTATGTTAAACCATTACACCATTGAAAAACTGGTTACGTTTGCAATTGAAAGAAAAATGACTATAGTTGAAAAAGTAATGGCCCCTAAACTATGTTCTGGGATGAAAGTTACAGCTTCAGTGAAATCCGTTTGCAAATCAGAGTGATAGATTAGAATCTAGAGCCAACGGTAAGTTTTCTATGTTAAACCAATTCCAATGTTTTTTATTGAAAAATTTTTGAAAAACATTTTACAGAAATAAAATAATGTGGTTAAAGCAGTGTACAAGTTATAACAATAGTACAGTATATTGATTAGGTAGGTAATGAAATACATAATCAAAAAGCATTGACAGATATTATAAAGAAATTACTTTCAGATATGCATAAAATCTAGAGGATTTTTTGTTTTATTATCAATTTTTATTATTATGCATCAGTAAAAATGAAGTTGAAGAAAATAATTAGTCTATACTCAATACTCAATCAAACCTGTAAGAGAAAGAAAAGCATGAAATATTGTGCACTACTCTATAAGGAAGTCAAAGTCAAGAATGATACTTGACGCACTTTAGCTGTATTTACCTTTGTTGTTAAAGTAGAGGGTTGGGGGTATACCCCTATTGTTTTGTATGTACCATCAATAATGATAAGGGGAATAAGTTGTTGATCCCAACAAGTTTTGTTGTGTAGTTTGAAGAAATCTAATATATTAGTCCTGTTGTTATTATCCCATATAGGAAGTGGTTAGTGAAAATCTCTCTACCTGGAGAATGGGGGAATTATACCACCCTACAGAGACTCCAGGGAGTGATTATGCCATGTAGTACATATCCTGGGTCTTCCAAGTATGGATTGCAGGTATAAATGTTGTTTGGTTGGCTCTAAAGTTGATAAATATTGGGAGGAGGCTGCAAGCAGTTTAATGGTTGAATTTAAAGTTTATTATTGTTATTGTTAATGATATGAGTCTGTATTGATTATTAATTGGTATTTGGCGCATAAATAGAGGTGTTTAGACCATAGGTCAGCTATGCTAGATAGCTCTAGCAATCAACAATCTATTCTACATTGAACATTGAACAGGGGGGGGGGGGTGCAGGGTTGTCCTGAAGTTAGTGTGTGGATAGGTAGGATCAGGTTACACATCCTCAGATATTCTGTTGAGGATTTACAGATAAAAATAACATATAACATATACAATTTCCAGGATCTGTCTCGTGAGAACCAACAAGCAACCATCAGTCATGCTTCCAATCATTCACTCAGTCTGTGAGAGGGAAATATACTCAAAATTTCAAAAGTTTGGAGTTTTTATATACTGTGGGCCAAAGATTGGCCTTACTCAGAAAAGAGTTTATGGTGCCATTCCTGATTGCCCAAGCTTTCTCCGCAAGGAGGTTGGACTCAACAATCCTTAGAATTTCCCCCATGGTGGGGATAGTATCAGATTTCCAATTAAGAGCAATTTGGTTCCTAGTAACAATGAAGACATGGTTATAGATCAATCTTTCTTGTGGTGGGATATCCCTAGTACCCAGGTGTAAGAGGGCCATGCCAGAGGGGATGGCTTGCAGAGACATGGGTAACTTCTTTAAAAAACCTTCTATGTTGTTTCTAAGTGTGGCTAATTTGGGGCAGTCCCAAAGAAGGTGGCCGATGGAGCCCGTCAAGTTGCACCCCCTCCAACATAGGGGGGAAGATTTTGTGTCAAATTTGGCTATTTTCTCTGGGGTCATATACCATTGCCATACTGTTTTAATTAATCCTTCATAATGGTTCACACAGTGTGAGGATTGTTTCACAGACTTTGCTGTGAGCTCCCATTCTTCCACGTTGATTTCTACTCCCAAGTAATCCTGCCAGCTTTTAAATTGCCACTTTGGGATTTTTTCCTTCAAGTATAATAGGGTTCTATAAAGGAGTGATGTACCCTTAGTATGAGTACCCTCTGGTTGAATAAGTTTCTTAATTTGGGGGAGTATAATGATAGGGGAGAAATGGTGTTTTTTAATGAATCTGTTAATTCTAGAATATAGGGGTGAGTCTGTGGTGGGGATGTTATAACTTGTCCTCAGCTGGTCAAATGGTTTAATTTCATCATTATCTAATAAGTCTTTAATATTTTTTATTCCTGCATCTATCCAGCTTTGTATATTTATGTCTCTAATAACCATATTAAGAGCTGCTAAGGGAGTATCTACTTCTATTGCTAAGGGGTCATCTTTACAGAGTTTCAATATTTCCTTCCATAATCTAATAGTGTTGGCTGTGATAGGGTTGTAATTAGTGTGTCTAACCTGCCAAACCAGTCTAGATTCTAGAAAAAGTCTATATGAGTTGTGTGGAAGCTGTTCTTCTTCTATGGAGAACCATTGTTTGGTAAGGTCTTCCAACCAAATTGATCTAGACTGGTCTAGCAGGGTCGCCTTATAATAAAATTCTAGATTGGGGACTCCTAATCCTAGATTTGAGGTATGGGACGTTAATACTTTATTAGAAAATCTAGATTTTTTGTTTAGTAGAATAAATTTGTTAAGGAGTTTTTGAAGGGAGTTAAAAAAGGTTTGAGGGACTTTAATAGGTAGGTTCCTGAACAGGTAGAGAAATTGGGGGAGTACTATCATTTTAAAGGCCGCTGCTCTACCCATCCAAGAATACTCTATTTTAGCTAAAGCTTCTAGTTTGTCTTTAAACTTTTTCAACCAGGGGTTGTAATTCTCTTTATAAAGCTGGGATATTTGTGGGGTCAGATATATACCCAGATATTTTATGGCAGTATCATTCCATGTAAAGCTACAGGATTTCTTGAGAGTTTCTCTGATTTTCTGAGGAATAAAACATGGGAGGATTACAGTTTTCTTTTGGTTGAGTTTGTAATATGAAATATGGGAGAAGTTATTAATTTCTTTATTGGCAGCTGGCAATGATGTTAAGGGTTTCTGAAGGAATAAAATTATGTCATCGGCATATAGGCTAAGTTTGCTAGTTGATTGATTTAGTTTTATACCATGTATTTGGGGATTGTCTCTAATACTTTGGGCTAAGGGTTCTAATGAAAGGTTAAAAATTAAAGGGGAGAGGGGGCATCCTTGACGGGTTGCATTTTTAATGTCAAAAGCTTGGGACAGAGAGCCAGAAGATAATACTTTCGCTGAAGGTTGGGTATACAGAGCAAGAATTGCTTTGTGTAGAAAGCTAGGAATTCCAAATTTGGATAGTACTCTTGATAAGTACAACCAGTTGACTCTGTCGAACGCCTTCTCCGCATCAAGTGATACCAGGAGGGTAGGCGTCCGACAGAGTCCCACTTTATGAATCAAGGCGAGAGCCTTTCGAGTACCATCACATGTCGATCTATGTCTGGTGAAACCTACTTGATCAGGGTGTAACATCTGTGTCATCAAAGGGGCAATTCTGTTCGCTATTACTTTGGAGTAAATTTTGATGTCAGTATTCAAAAGGGATATGGGTCGGTAACTGCTTGGGTCAGATGGATCTTTATCCTCTTTAGGGATGGTGGTAATTAAGGCCGATAATGACTCCTTGGGGAAGGTACCTGATAGTGCTACCTCATTATACATGTCTGTAAGGGGTTTAACTAATGTGGAGATAAATTTCTTAAAATAACTATTAATAAAGCCATCTGGCCCTGGGGCCTTGTCATTTTTAAGGGAGTTTATAGCCCGGGTGACTTCTTGCTGATTAAAGGGGATTTGTAGAGTTTTCTGTTCGAATTCAGATAGAGTAGGGAGATTAATCTTGTCTAGGTATTTGTCAATTTCCTGTATGCTTGGAGTGTGGGTATTTGGGTCTAACTCTAGGTTGTAAAGGGACTCATAGTATGAAGCCAGGGCATCAATTATTTCTTGGGGGTGGTGAACTACTTTTTTTGAGTTAGGGTGTGTAATCTTTACTATTCTGTGGAGAACTCTTTTTCCTTTGATCTTTCTGGCCATTATTTTCCCAGCTCTATTATTTTCGTAGTACCAGTTTTCTTTAAGGATGGTTTGCCACTTGTCATATTCATAGTAGAGTGTGTCTGCCAATTCTTGTCTTGTTTCCTCTAGGGACTTTATCAGCTCTCTTTTTTTGTTTTTGAATATTTCCTTTTCCAAGGATTTAATTTTTTGTAACAACCTGTTTGTGTTTTCATTTCTTTTTTTCTTTTGTATAGCACTTAGTTTCAAAAATACTCCTCTAATGAAGGCTTTGTGTGCATTCCATAGTACTGTTTTGGAAACATCTTCGGTATCATTTATTTCAAAGTACTCTGAGAGTTCTTTTTTGATGATGGGTAAAGAATGTTCGGAGTTCAAAATGAATTTATTCAATTTCCATAGATGGGGGCGTGCAGGGGAATTAGTTAAACTAAATTTGATGAGTAGGGGGGAGTGATCCGACCAAATTCTGGGTATAATTTCGACTTCTGTGAGTAGTGGTAGGGTAAACCTGTCAACTAGGCAATAATTGATACGTGTGAAGGATTTTTGTACAGGGGAATAATAAGTATATTCTTTAGAGTTAGGATGAAAGCATCTCCATGAATCATAAAGTTCATGGTTCAATAGCGCTGGTTGAAGTATGGAGTGGGTTCTTCTGGTATTGGAAGTACAATCCATTTGTATGTCAGCTATGGCGTTAAAGTCACCCGAGATAAACAGGTGTCCTTTTTGTAATGTTGATAATTTCTTTAATTTTTTGTTAATAAATTTGAGTTGGTGTGAGTTTGGGGAATATAAGTTTGCAAAAGTATATTCTTGGGAGTTGATGGTACCTTTAACAATTACGAATCTGCCATCATCACTAGCGAAAGTTTCCTCTACCACTAAGCCCAGCGAGTCTTTAACCGCTATGCAGACCCCTGCTTTTTTCTTTTTACTTTTTAATGTTGAGTGGAATATTTGAGAAAATTGATGGATTTTAAATCTGCTTGCAGAAATTTTGGTCAGATGCGATTCCTGGATGCACACAATGTCTGCACTTTGTTCCTTTATCAGTTTCTGTAAGAGGAAGCGTTTTCTATATGAATTTAGTCCTCTCACATTAACTGATAGGATATTACAGTTTAAAACCAGGGTTACTATAACAAATGCATTCATACAAAACATACCAATCAGTCGGTTCTTCACGAGACAGTCCTGGAACATCCGTTAACCCTCTGCATATCATGTTGATGAACACACCTATATAGTTTGAGGACAACAACCTGCAAAACATGCAAACCTGGAGAAAAAACAGAAAAAAAAGAGAATACAGAAACTTAGGCCGCATACTGGTGGGCATCCGGTTCTACCCTCCAGTTAGCTGCCTGCCTGGAGAATGAGGGCTTACTGAGAAGCCTCCCGACTGAGACTCCAGACAAAGAGTCTTAAGACACTAGTGTTAAACAACTAGAACAATGATAACAAAAACAGTTAGGATCTAGTTGATCCAAAAAAAAGCTTGATTGATGGTATGAACCCGAATGGTTCAAATCAAGCCTATTCCTGCAAGGGGGAAAAACAAGTTTGTTTATGCCCTAGGGAATAGAGCCTTTGGGGGGAAAAAAGAGTTTGTGGATGAATACCTTGTGCTCAAGAAACTGAAGAAGCCCCTGCTGAATCTTCTTTCTCCGCTTGGTCAGGGGGAGGGGTAGTGTCCATCTGATTCGGTGGAGCACTTCTGAGGTTTTGCCTCGGGGAAGCCAGCTGTTTGGATAAAGATACCTGGTATGTAGGCTTTTCTGTGTGAAATGGTCTGTCCTTCCTGGGATCTCTTGGGACAAAGATTGGGATATCCCATTTAGCCAATAGGCCGTAAGCTTCTTTGGGGTTCCTGGCAACATGAGTTATTCCATTGTCTGAAATCAAAAGTTTTGGAGGGAAACCCCAGGAGTAGGCAATTTTCCTATGGCGTAGGGTGGTGGTAACTTCTGAGAACTGCCTTCTTGCATGAAGTGTCGCTTGTGAAAGGTCCTGGTACAGGATGAGGTCTTGAAATGGATTGGGTAGTTTTTTGCCACCTCTAGTTGCTGCGAGCAATCTTTCCTTAGCGTGAAAGAAGTGTACCCTCGTTATAACATCCCGTGGAAGGAGCTTGGGTACGTGGGAGGGCTTTGGCAGACGATGGGCCCTGTCAATCACTAGTTCTTGGTCCGGGAGATCAGGAGCTGTGGTCTTCAAAATATCTTTTACATAATCCTTTAGGTCATCAGAGTTAACAGATTCTGGTACGCATCTTATTTTAATATTATTCCGGCGGTTTCTGTCCTCGTTGTCGGATATTTTCTCCTTCATAAAGATGTGTTCTTTCAGTAACTCTTTATGTGCTCCAACAAGGTTATTGTGGGCAATGGTCATCTCCTCTATTCTCCTTTCAAGCTTGGAAATTCTGGAGTCAGTTTCCCCTGCAATTTGTGAGACGTGACCTGCTAAGGATTGAAGGTCTGCTCTGACTTCTCCAATGTCATTTTGGATGACTGTTCTGAAGGAAAGCATAAAGTCCTTTAGAAACTGCTGTGAAGTGGGTTGGTCAGTTACTGGAAAAGATTCCAGAGGATCCAGAGCTTGCGGTTGTCTTTGTGACCTATTTTCCCTTTGAAGCCGTTGGGGAAGTGAGTATATGTTTTCCTGTGTTGATGCGACCATCTGGGCGCTTGATGCAGGGTATTGCGAATTTCTAGTGTTGTTGGACGCGTCCGCTTGTTCGCCTGGAGTGGTGGGATGCGACTTTTGCGAACCGTCCGATGCGACCAAACGTTCGCATGCGTCAGGGGAATGTTCGCGTGGCGGTGCCTGGGCCTCCTGGATGTGCGCATCGGACTGACCTTGTGCTGTGGGTCCCGGCTTCAGGGGGCTCCGTTCGCGGAGCTTCTTGGCCTGCCGCTGGCGCTGATAATTCTCCTCATCAGAGTCCTCCTCATACAGCGCTTCATGGCCTCTTGGGTAGGGGGTCTGGAGGGGTGCAAACCTGTTTTTCAGTGGGATGGAAGGTGGAGTGCTGAAGGCAGATCTGTCCAGGGCCTCCCTGCTGTGATAGCGGTGGCCATCTTGGTTTTCTTCAGCCTGATAGGGAGACAGCTTTCTCAGGGCTGGAGAGCTGTAATTCCTTCCTGATTTTGTTCTTCTGTACTCCCAGTCGTCCTCATAACGTCCTGCCATCTTTCTGTGTGGTTTTTGGGACTTTTCAGAGTGCTTTTAGTAGCTGTTTCTGGTATTCAGGCAGAGAGCTCTGGTCTCACACAGCCATGCAGCTCAGCAGCCAGCCACGCCCCTCTTTTCTATGTTAAACCATTACACCATTGAAAAACTGGTTACGTTTGCAATTGAAAGAAAAATGACTATAGTTGAAGAAGTAATGGCCCCTAAACTATGTTCTGGGATGAAAGTTACAGCTTCAGTGAAATCCGTTTGCTAATCGGAGTGATAGATTAGAATCTAGAGCCAACGGTAAGTTTTCTATGTTAAACCATTACACCATTGAAAAACTGGTTACGTTTGCAATTGAAAGAAAAATGACTATAGTTGAAGAAGTAATGGCCCCTAAACTATGTTCTGGGATGAAAGTTACAGCTTCAGTGAAATCCGTTTGCAAATCGGAGTGATAGATTAGAATCTAGAGCCAACGGTAAGTTTTCTATGTTAAACCATTACACCATTGAAAAACTGGTTACGTTTGCAATTGAAAGAAAAATGACAGATTCATGGCGGGAGTATAATGGCAACAAACGAGGATATACATACCTCTCAGCACCACACAACTCGTACTCCAGAATCGATTTGATCCTTCTATCGGCCTCTTGTACTCCTCTAATGGCCTACTCCAGACACCTGCTCACCCCGTGGTCAGATCATGACCCCGTACTCACTGCCCTAACATCACCTATTCCCCGCTCCCAACCATCACCATGGAGACTCAATGATTCCCTGTTACTTAATACGGAAATACATGATAAAATAGACACATGCATCACCAATTATTTTGCTGACAACATTACGCCTGATGTTTCACCAGGCATATGTTGGTTGGCACACAAAACAGTTATAAGAGGGGAAATTATTAAACTTTCTTCAGCCTATAAAAAATCTAAAAACATTATTCAATCCAACTTAGAACACAAAATTCGGACCTTATCCTTAATTAACCAATCCAACCCTACTAGATTTCTCCTAAAACAAATACGGGACTCACAATTACAACTAAATATAATCTTAAATACAGAAGCCGAAAAGGCCCTTAGATGGTGTAAGGCCATATCATACGAGCAGCTAAACAAACCAAACCGATGGCTGGCGAAGAGATTGAGAAATCAGCAGACCCTCAACAAAGTCTTAAGAATTAGGGACTCCAAAGGTTCAGTAACGTCGAATCCAGAGAGAATTCATAACACCTTTCAAGACTTTTATAAGAAATTATATGCAGACCAATCCCCCCTCACTAACTCTAAACCACAAACGGATTTCCTAGAAAATAACATGCACTCTACGGTACCCCCGGCAATATCTACTTCTTTAAATAGCGAAATTTCGTTGGAAGAAATACACGAGGCCATCAAAAAACTTAAAAGACCAAAAGCCCCGGGCCCAGACGGCCTTACGGCATCATACTATAAAAAGTTTGAACACCAGTTAGCCCCACATATGCTTAAATTTTTTAATACAATTCTTAAAGGGACTGTTCCCCCCCCCCCCAGAATTTTTTGCCTCCTCACTTATTGTCATTCCGAAACCGAATAGGGACCCTCTTCAAGTTAAAAATTACCGCCCCATCTCTCTTTTAGGGATTGATTATAAGATTCTCACCTCAATATTAGCCTCTAGACTTAATCTAGCTCTCCCCCTTTTAATAAATAAAGACCAAGTGGGATTTATGCCTTTTCGCCAGGCATCAGATAATATCCGAAAAATAATAGACATACAACATTACTGTAAATGGCTGAACATCAATCTTGCATTATTAGCATTAGACATGGAGAAGGCCTTCGATTTAGTGAGGTGGCCTTACATGAAGGCAGTTCTGAGAAAATTTGGCTTCTCAGGCAGATTTCTCAATGCAATTAACGCCCTATACTCCACTCCCACAATGACACTCAAAATGCCCTCTCCCAACAAAAGCTCTTTTCCAATACATCGCGGTACCAGACAGGGGTGCCCCTTATCCCCTGGAATTTTCTCACTTATGATGGAACCATTGGCCAATGCCATCAGACAGTCTCACGATGTTCAAGGTGTTCGTATTGGCAACAAAGAGCATAAAATTAGTCTCTTTGCGGACGACATTTTCCTGACATTGAAATCCCCCCATACTTCTATACCAAATACTTTAGATATTATTCAACATTTCTCATCATTTTCAGGGTTCAAACTCAACCTCGATAAGTCAGATCTTATGCTCACCAGATCCCCATACACAGTAACTTCCAATTTAGCCTCAAAACTGGGTATCCAGCCCCAACCCAAACAGATTAAATACCTCGGAATAAATCTTACTCGTGATCCTGCCCTTTTATACGACAACAATTACCCATCCCTATATAGAAAACTTCAGTCTGACCTACAAAATTGGAATGACCTCCCTATCTCATTATCAGGTAGAATTACTGCGATAAAAATGACACTTCTCCCCCGCCTTCTGTACTTATTCAGAGTCCTTCCCATTCCTATTAAGAAATTTGCGATCCATAATCTCCAGAAGCAGATGCAGAAATTTATATGGAAACAGCGCAAACCACGCATCAAATATACCACCCTAACAAGACCCAAAGACAAAGGAGGACTGGGAGCGCCAGACCTCTGGCTCTACTATGTTGCTGCCCATATTACCCAATTAGCAGTGGTTAATGCTGGAACGGTGGCACCACTGTGGGTAGACCTAGAAACACAATTAGTACTACCACTGTCTATGCCAGCAATCATGTGGGCAACTAAAATCCCCTACCAAGCTATTAATAAGGTATCCCCCACCTCTGCCCATTCCTTTAAACTTTGGCAGAAACATAGATATGCTTATGGATTGCAAGCCCCAGTGTCATGCATGACACATATATTAAGAAACCCAGACTTTCCCCAGGGCCACAATACGAGTTTATTCAAATGGTGGTATAACAAAGGTCTAGTTTTTTTCGGCAAATTTATGAGTGCATTTAAGTTAATGTCTGTATCTGCTTTCCATGAAAAGAATGTAGTCCCACCGACGGAGCAATTCAGAACCAATCTGATCTTTAACTTTCTAAAATCGCTCGACAAGGACAACGAAACTTTGGTGTATACCCCTTTTGAAGTTAGGTGCAGAGGACGCTCTCTAGATAAGGGATTCATTTCTGAAATGTATACTATCATGCTATACCATGATATGACTCCCAAGCTTAAGTGTCAGACAGATTGGGAAAGGGACTGCTCTACAGACCTATCGGATGCAAAATGGTCACATTGCTTCACACAGTTAACTAAGAACAGTCTTTTCTATTCATCAATAGAGACCTCTATTAAACTACTACACAGGGTATATTATACCCCCGATAAGATTCACTTATTCTCTGCTCTACAACCAGACATGTGCTTTAGAGGTTGCTTGGTCAAGGGCAATATATGGCACATATGGTGGGACTGCCCGAAGGCTATGGCTTACTGGAGGAGAATATGGGATAAGCTGGAACTAATAATCGGCAAATCTATACCATTTGAACCCACCATAGCACTTCTAGGTAACAAACCCACTGGCTTACCTTTTGCTATCCATAAATTTATTCAATTTACCATGGCTCAGGCCAAAAGACACTTAGCGTCTAAGTGGAGGACTTCATCTCTACAAGTAAATGCAGTTTTCCAGTCCCTAAACGACACCATGCAGTCAGAGCACATTCTTGCCAAGCTGTATGATAGGATGGACAATTTTTTTAAGATCTGGGATAAATGGATCACATGGCAAGACAACCAAGGTCTCTCTTACACCTTACATTCATTCTAGGCTTCAGGACGTAGACAACACTTATTTGTATTCTATTATGGTCATCAGGGTACCTAGTATTAGGACAAGAACTGGTATTATGTTCAATAGACAATTATATGTTCTTCCCCACCCCCCTGCCCTATTATCCCTATTTTTTTCCCCTCTGCTCCCCATCGTTAGCCCAGTCTGGGGCCGGTTGGAATGATGTGGAATCCCCACCCACGGCCCTGACTGTCCTGACATTTCTCCTTTCCTCTCCTTTCCTGTATTCCCTTCCTCCCCCATATACACAAAGGAAGATCCACATGTTTATCTATGTTACAGTTTGTTAACCTATGCTGTTTGCTTAGTTTTTCCATATGCTATTTCTGATTGCTAACACGCTATTTCTCCCAAGTGGGGTACATACTGTTGATTGCTGTCATAACTTCTTGTATTGTGCATTTTCCTTTCAATAAACACCCTTGAAACGAAAGAAAAATGACTATAGTTGAAGAAGTAATGGCCCCTAAACTATGTTCTGGGATGAAAGTTACAGCTTCAGTGAAATCCGTTTGCAAATCGGAGTGATAGATTAGAATCTAGAGCCAACGGTAAGTTTTCTATGTTAAACCATTACACCATTGAAAAACTGGTTACGTTTGCAATCGAAAGAAAAATGACTATAGTTGAAGAAGTAATGGCCCCTAAACTATGTTCTGGGATGAAAGTTACAGCTTCAGTGAAATCCGTTTGCAAATCGGAGTGATAGATTAGAATCTAGAGCCAACGGTAAGTTTTCTATGGTAAACCATTACACCATTGAGAAACTGGTTACGTTTGCAATTGAAAGAAAAATGACTATAGTTGAAGAAGTAATGGCCCCTAAACTATGTTCTGGGATGAAAGTTACAGCTTCAGTGAAATCCGTTTGCAAATCGGAGTGATAGATTAGAATCTAGAGCCAACGGTAAGTTTTCTATGTTAAACCATTACACCATTGAAAAACTGGTTACGTTTGCAATTGAAAGAAAAATGACTATAGTTGAAGAAGTAATGGCCCCTAAACTATGTTCTGGGATGAAAGTTACAGCTTCAGTGAAATCCGTTTGCAAATCGGAGTGATAGATTAGAATCTAGAGCCAACGGTAAGTTTTCTATGTTAAACCATTACACCATTGAAAAACTGGTTATGTTTGCAACTGAAAGAAAAATGACTATAGTTGAAGAAGTAATGGCCCCTAAACTATGTTCTGGGATGAAAGTTACAGCTTCAGTGAAATCCGTTTGCAAATCGGAGTGATAGATTACAATCTAGAGCCAACGGTAAGTTTTCTATGTTAAACCATTACACCATTGAAAAACTGGTTACGTTTGCAATTGAAAGAAAAATGAATATAGTTGAAGAAGTAATGGCCCTTAAACTATGTTCTGGGATGAAAGTTACAGCTTCAGTGAAATTCGTTTGCAAATCGGAGTGATAGATTAGAATCTAGAGCCAACGGTAAGTTTTCTATGTTAAACCATTACACCTTGGAAAAACTGGTTACGTTTGCAATTGAAAGAAAAATGACTATAGTTGAAGAAGTAATGGCCCCTAAACTATGTTCTGGGATGAAAGTTACAGCTTCAGTGAAATCCGTTTGCAAATCGGAGTGATAGATTAGAATCTAGAGCCAACGGTAAGTTTTCTATGTTAAACAGTTACACCATTGAAAAACTGGTTACGTTTGCAATTGAAAGAAAAATGACTATAGTTGAAGAAGTAATGGCACCTAAACTATGTTCTGGGATGAAAGTTACAGCTTCAGTGAAATCCGTTTGCAAATCGGTGTGATAGATTAGAATCTAGAGCCAACGGTAAGTTTTCTATGTTAAACCATTACACCATTGAAAAACTGGTTACGTTTGCAATTGAAAGAAAAATGACTTTAGTTGAGGAAGTAATGGCCCCTAAACTATGTTCTGGGATGAAAGTTACAGCTTCAGTGAAATCCGTTTGCAAATCGGAGTGATAGATTAGAATCTAGAGCCAACGGTAAGTTTTCTATGTTAAACCATTACACCATTGAAAAACTGGTTACGTTTGCAATTGAAAGAAAAATGACTCTAGTTGAAGAAGTAATGGCCCCTAAACTATGTTCTGGGATGAAAGTTACAGCTTCAGTGAAATCCGTTTGCAAATCGGTGTGATAGATTAGAATCTAGAGCCAACGGTAAGTTTTCTATGTTAAACCATTACACCATTGAAAAACTGGTTACGTTTGCAATTGAAAGAAAAATGACTATAGTTGAGGAAGTAATGGCCCCTAAACTATGTTCTGGGATGAAAGTTACAGCTTCAGTGAAATCCGTTTGCAAATCGGAGTGATAGATTAGAATCTAGAGCCAACGGTAAGTTTTCTATGTTAAACCATTACACCATTGAAAAACTGGTTACGTTTGCAATTGAAAGAAAAATGACTATAGTTGAAGAAGTAATGGCCCCTAAACTATGTTCTGGGATGAAAGTTACAGCTTCAGTGAAATCCGTTTGCAAATCGGAGTGATAGATTAGAATCTAGAGCCAACGGTAAGTTTTCTATGTTAAACCATTACACCATTGAAAAACTGGTTATGTTTGCAACTGAAAGAAAAATGACTATAGTTGAAGAAGTAATGGCCCCTAAACTATGTTCTGGGATGAAAGTTACAGCTTCAGTGAAATCCGTTTGCAAATCGGAGTGATAGATTAGAATCTAGAGCCAACGGTAAGTTTTCTATGTTAAACCATTACACCATTGAAAAACTGGTTACGTTTGCAATTGAAAGAAAAATGACTATAGTTGAAGAAGTAATGGCCCCTAAACTATGTTCTGGGATGAAAGTTACAGCTTCAGTGAAATCCGTTTGCAAATCGGAGTGATAGATTAGAATCTAGAGCCAACGGTAAGTTTTCTATGTTAAACCATTACACCATTGAAAAACTGGTTACGTTTGCAATTGAAAGAAAAATGACTATAGTTGAGGAAGTAATGGCCCCTAAACTATGTTCTGGGATGAAAGTTACAGCTTCAGTGAAATCCGTTTGCAAATCGGTGTGATAGATTAGAATCTAGAGCCAACGGTAAGTTTTCTATGTTAAACCATTACACCATTGAAAAACTGGTTACGTTTGCAATTGAAAGAAAAATGACTATAGTTGAGGAAGTAATGGCCCCTAAACTATGTTCTGGGATGAAAGTTACAGCTTCAGTGAAATCCGTTTGCAAATCGGAGTGATAGATTAGAATCTAGAGCCAACGGTAAGTTTTCTATGTTAAACCATTACACCATTGAAAAACTGGTTACGTTTGCAATTGAAAGAAAAATGACTATAGTTGAAGAAGTAATGGCCCCTAAACTATGTTCTGGGATGAAAGTTACAGCTTCAGTGAAATCCGTTTGCAAATCGGAGTGATAGATTAGAATCTAGAGCCAACGGTAAGTTTTCTATGTTAAACCATTACACCATTGAAAAACTGGTTATGTTTGCAACTGAAAGAAAAATGACTATAGTTGAAGAAGTAATGGCCCCTAAACTATGTTCTGGGATGAAAGTTACAGCTTCAGTGAAATCCGTTTGCAAATCGGAGTGATAGATTAGAATCTAGAGCCAACGGTAAGTTTTCTATGTTAAACCATTACACCATTGAAAAACTGGTTACGTTTGCAATTGAAAGAAAAATGACTATAGTTGAAGAAGTAATGGCCCCTAAACTATGTTCTGGGATGAAAGTTACAGCTTCAGTGAAATCCGTTTGCAAATCGGAGTGATAGATTAGAATCTAGAGCCAACGGTACGTTTTCTATGTTAAACCATTACACCATTGAAAAACTGGTTACGTTTGCAATCGAAAGAAAAATGACTATAGTTGAAGAAGTAATGGCCCCTAAACTACGTTCTGGGATGAAAGTTACAGCTTCAGTGAAATCCGTTTGCAAATCGGAGTGATAGATTAGAATCTAGAGCCAACGGTTAGTTTTCTATGTTAAACCATTACACCATTGAAAAACTGGTTACGTTTGCAATTGAAAGAAAAATGACTCTAGTTGAAGAAGTAATGGCCCCTAAACTATGTTCTGGGATGAAAGTTACAGCTTCAGTGAAATCCGTTTGCAAATCGGTGTGATAGATTAGAATCTAGAGCCAACGGTAAGTTTTCTATGTTAAACCATTACACCATTGAAAAACTGGTTACGTTTGCAATTGAAAGAAAAATGACTATAGTTGAAGAAGTAATGGCCCCTAAACTATGTTCTGGGATGAAAGTTACAGTTTCAGTGAAATTCGTTTGCAAATCGGAGTGATAGATTAGAATCTAGAGCCAACGGTAAGTTTTCTATGTTAAACCATTACACCTTGGAAAAACTGGTTACGTTTGCAATTGAAAGAAAAATGACTATAGTTGAAGAAGTAATGGCCCCTAAACTATGTTCTGGGATGAAAGTTACAGCTTCAGTGAAATCCGTTTGCAAATCGGAGTGATAGATTAGAATCTAGAGCCAACGGTAAGTTTTCTATGTTAAACCATTACACCATTGAAAAACTGGTTACGTTTGCAATTGAAAGAAAAATGACTATAGTTGAAGAAGTAATGGCACCTAAACTATGTTCTGGGATGAAAGTTACAGCTTCAGTGAAATCCGTTTGCAAATCGGTGTGATAGATTAGAATCTAGAGCCAACGGTAAGTTTTCTATGTTAAACCATTACACCATTGAAAAACTGGTTACGTTTGCAATTGAAAGAAAAATGACTATAGTTGAAGAAGTAATGGCCCCTAAACTATGTTCTGGGATGAAAGTTACAGCTTCAGTGAAATCCGTTTGCAAATCGGAGTGATAGATTAGAATCTAGAGCCAACGGTAAGTTTTCTATGTTAAACCATTACACCATTGAAAAACTGGTTACGTTTGCAATTGAAAGAAAAATGACTATAGTTGAAGAAGTAATGGCCCCTAAACTATGTTCTGGGATGAAAGTTACAGTTTCAGTGAAATCCGTTTGCAAATCGGAGTGATAGATTAGAATCTAGAGCCAACGGTAAGTTTTCTATGTTAAACCATTACACCATTGAAAAACTGGTTACGTTTGCAATTGAAAGAAAAATGACTATAGTTGAAGAAGTAATGGCCCCTAAACTATGTTCTGGGATGAAAGTTACAGCTTCAGTGAAATCCGTTTGCAAATCGGAGTGATAGATTAGAATCTAGAGCCAACGGTAAGTTTTCTATGTTAAACCATTACACCATTGAAAAACTGGTTATGTTTTCAATTGAAAGAAAAATGACTATAGTTGAAGAAGTAATGGCCCCTAAACTATGTTCTGGGATGAAAGTTACAGCTTCAGTGAAATCCGTTTGCAAATCGGAGTGATAGATTAGAATATAGAGCCAACGGTACGTTTTCTATGTTAAACCATTACACCATTGAAAAACTGGTACGTTTGCAATCGAAAGAAAAATGACTATAGTTGAAGAAGTAATGGCCCCTAAACTATGTTCTGGGATGAAAGTTACAGCTTCAGTGAAATCCGTTTGCAAATCGGAGTGATAGATTAGAATCTAGAGCCAACGGTAAGTTTTCTATGTTAAACCATTACACCATTGAAAAACTGGCTAAGTTTGCAATTGAAAGAAAAATGACTATAGTTGAAGAAGTAATGGCCCCTAAACTATGTTCTGGGATGAAAGTTACAGCTTCAGTGAAATCCGTTTGCAAATCGGAGTGATAGATTAGAATATAGAGCCAACGGTAAGTTTTCTATGTTAAACCATTACACCATTGAAAAACTGGTTACGTTTGCAATCGAAAGAAAAATGACTATAGTTGAAGAAGTAATGGCCCCTAAACTATGTTCTGGGATGAAAGTTACAGCTTCAGTGAAATCCGTTTGCAAATCGGAGTGATAGATTAGAATCTAGAGCCAACGGTAAGTTTTCTATGTTAAACCATTACACCATTGAAAAACTGGCTACGTTTGCAATTGAAAGAAAAATGACTATAGTTGAAGAAGTAATGGCCCCTAAACTATGTTCTGGGATGAAAGTTACAGCTTCAGTGAAATCCGTTTGCAAATCGGAGTGATAGATTAGAATATAGAGCCAACGGTAAGTTTTCTATGTTAAACCATTACACCATTGAAAAACTGGTTACGTTTGCAATCGAAAGAAAAATGACTATAGTTGAAGAAGTAATGGCCCCTAAACTATGTTCTGGGATGAAAGTTACAGCTTCAGTGAAATCCGTTTGCAAATCGGAGTGATAGATTAGAATCTAGAGCCAACGGTAAGTTTTCTATGTTAAACCATTACACCATTGAAAAACTGGTTACGTTTGCAATTGAAAGAAAAATGACTATAGTTGAAGAAGTAATGGCCCCTAAACTATGTTCTGGGATGAAAGTTACAGCTTCAGTGAAATCCGTTTGCAAATCGGAGTGATAGATTAGAATCTAGAGCCAACGGTAAGTTTTCTATGTTAAACCATTACACCATTGAAAAACTGGTTACGTTTGCAATTGAAAGAAAAATGACTATAGTTGAAGAAGTAATGGCCCCTAAACTATGTTCTGGGATGAAAGTTACAGCTTCAGTGAAATCCGTTTGCAAATCGGAGTGATAGATTAGAATCTAGAGCCAACGGTAAGTTTTCTATGTTAAACCATTACACCATTGAAAAACTGGTTATGTTTTCAATTGAAAGAAAAATGACTATAGTTGAAGAAGTAATGGCCCCTAAACTATGTTCTGGGATGAAAGTTACAGCTTCAGTGAAATCCGTTTGCAAATCGGAGTGATAGATTAGAATCTAGAGCCAACGGTAAGTTTTCTATGTTAAACCATTACACCATTGAAAAACTGCTTACGTTTGCGATTGAAAGAAAAATGACTATAGTTGAAGAAGTAATGGCCCCTAAACTATGTTCTGGGATGAAAGTTACAGCTTCAGTGAAATCCGTTTGCAAATCGGAGTGATAGATTAGAATTTAGAGCCAACGGTAAGTTTTCTGTGTTAAACCATTACACCATTGAAAAACTGGTTACGTTTGCAATTGAAAGAAAAATGACTATAGTTGAAGAAGTAATGGCCCCTAAACTATGTTCTGGGATGAAAATTACAGCTTCAGTGAAATCCGTTTGCAAATCGGAGTGATAGATTAGAATCTAGAGCCAACGGTACGTTTTCTATGTTAAACCATTACACCATTGAAAAACTGGTTACGTTTGCAATCGAAAGAAAAATGACTATAGTTGAAGAAGTAATGGCCCCTAAACTACGTTCTGGGATGAAAGTTACAGCTTCAGTGAAATCCGTTTGCAAATCGGAGTGATAGATTAGAATCTAGAGCCAACGGTAAGTTTTCTATGTTAAACCATTACACCATTGAAAAACTGGTTACGTTTGCAATTGAAAGAAAAATGACTCTAGTTGAAGAAGTAATGGCCCCTAAACTATGTTCTGGGATGAAAGTTACAGCTTCAGTGAAATCCGTTTGCAAATCGGAGTGATAGATTACAATCTAGAGCCAACGGTAAGTTTTCTATGTTAAACCATTACACCATTGAAAAACTGGTTACGTTTGCAATTGAAAGAAAAATGAATATAGTTGAAGAAGTAATGGCCCTTAAACTATGTTCTGGGATGAAAGTTACAGCTTCAGTGAAATTCGTTTGCAAATCGGAGTGATAGATTAGAATCTAGAGCCAACGGTAAGTTTTCTATGTTAAACCATTACACCTTGGAAAAACTGGTTACGTTTGCAATTGAAAGAAAAATGACTATAGTTGAAGAAGTAATGGCCCCTAAACTATGTTCTGGGATGAAAGTTACAGCTTCAGTGAAATCCGTTTGCAAATCGGAGTGATAGATTAGAATCTAGAGCCAACGGTAAGTTTTCTATGTTAAACCATTACACCATTGAAAAACTGGTTACGTTTGCAATTGAAAGAAAAATGACTATAGTTGAAGAAGTAATGGCACCTAAACTATGTTCTGGGATGAAAGTTACAGCTTCAGTGAAATCCGTTTGCAAATCGGTGTGATAGATTAGAATCTAGAGCCAACGGTAAGTTTTCTATGTTAAACCATTACACCATTGAAAAACTGGTTACGTTTGCAATTGAAAGAAAAATGACTATAGTTGAAGAAGTAATGGCCCCTAAACTATGTTCTGGGATGAAAGTTACAGCTTCAGTGAAATCCGTTTGCAAATCGGAGTGATAGATTAGAATCTAGAGCCAACGGTAAGTTTTCTATGTTAAACCATTACACCATTGAAAAACTGGTTACGTTTGCAATTGAAAGAAAAATGACTATAGTTGAAGAAGTAATGGCCCCTAAACTATGTTCTGGGATGAAAGTTACAGTTTCAGTGAAATCCGTTTGCAAATCGGAGTGATAGATTAGAATCTAGAGCCAACGGTAAGTTTTCTATGTTAAACCATTACACCATTGAAAAACTGGTTACGTTTGCAATTGAAAGAAAAATGACTATAGTTGAAGAAGTAATGGCCCCTAAACTATGTTCTGGGATGAAAGTTACAGCTTCAGTGAAATCCGTTTGCAAATCGGAGTGATAGATTAGAATCTAGAGCCAACGGTAAGTTTTCTATGTTAAACCATTACACCATTGAAAAACTGGTTATGTTTTCAATTGAAAGAAAAATGACTATAGTTGAAGAAGTAATGGCCCCTAAACTATGTTCTGGGATGAAAGTTACAGCTTCAGTGAAATCCGTTTGCAAATCGGAGTGATAGATTAGAATATAGAGCCAACGGTACGTTTTCTATGTTAAACCATTACACCATTGAAAAACTGGTACGTTTGCAATCGAAAGAAAAATGACTATAGTTGAAGAAGTAATGGCCCCTAAACTATGTTCTGGGATGAAAGTTACAGCTTCAGTGAAATCCGTTTGCAAATCGGAGTGATAGATTAGAATCTAGAGCCAACGGTAAGTTTTCTATGTTAAACCATTACACCATTGAAAAACTGGCTACGTTTGCAATTGAAAGAAAAATGACTATAGTTGAAGAAGTAATGGCCCCTAAACTATGTTCTGGGATGAAAGTTACAGCTTCAGTGAAATCCGTTTGCAAATCGGAGTGATAGATTAGAATATAGAGCCAACGGTAAGTTTTCTATGTTAAACCATTACACCATTGAAAAACTGGTTACGTTTGCAATCGAAAGAAAAATGACTATAGTTGAAGAAGTAATGGCCCCTAAACTATGTTCTGGGATGAAAGTTACAGCTTCAGTGAAATCCGTTTGCAAATCGGAGTGATAGATTAGAATCTGGAGCCAACGGTAAGTTTTCTATGTTAAACCATTACACCATTGAAAAACTGGCTACGTTTGCAATTGAAAGAAAAATGACTATAGTTGAAGAAGTAATGGCCCCTAAACTATGTTCTGGGATGAAAGTTACAGCTTCAGTGAAATCCGTTTGCAAATCGGAGTGATAGATTAGAATATAGAGCCAACGGTAAGTTTTCTATGTTAAACCATTACACCATTGAAAAACTGGTTACGTTTGCAATCGAAAGAAAAATGACTATAGTTGAAGAAGTAATGGCCCCTAAACTATGTTCTGGGATGAAAGTTACAGCTTCAGTGAAATCCGTTTGCAAATCGGAGTGATAGATTAGAATCTAGAGCCAACGGTAAGTTTTCTATGTTAAACCATTACACCATTGAAAAACTGGTTACGTTTGCAATTGAAAGAAAAATGACTATAGTTGAAGAAGTAATGGCCCCTAAACTATGTTCTGGGATGAAAGTTACAGCTTCAGTGAAATCCGTTTGCAAATCGGAGTGATAGATTAGAATCTAGAGCCAACGGTAAGTTTTCTATGTTAAACCATTACACCATTGAAAAACTGGTTACGTTTGCAATTGAAAGAAAAATGACTATAGTTGAAGAAGTAATGGCCCCTAAACTATGTTCTGGGATGAAAGTTACAGCTTCAGTGAAATCCGTTTGCAAATCGGAGTGATAGATTAGAATCTAGAGCCAACGGTAAGTTTTCTATGTTAAACCATTACACCATTGAAAAACTGGTTATGTTTTCAATTGAAAGAAAAATGACTATAGTTGAAGAAGTAATGGCCCCTAAACTATGTTCTGGGATGAAAGTTACAGCTTCAGTGAAATCCGTTTGCAAATCGGAGTGATAGATTAGAATATAGAGCCAACGGTAAGTTTTCTATGTTAAACCATTACACCATTGAAAAACTGGTTACGTTTGCAATTGAAAGAAAAATGACTATAGTTGAAGAAGTAATGGCCCCTAAACTATGTTCTGGGATGAAAGTTACAGCTTCAGTGAAATCCGTTTGCAAATCGGAGTGATAGATTAGAATCTAGAGCCAACGGTAAGTTTTCTATGTTAAACCATTACACCATTGAAAAACTGGTTACGTTTGCAATTGAAAGAAAAATGACTATAGTTGAAGAAGTAATGGCCCCTAAACTATGTTCTGGGATGAAAGTTACAGCTTCAGTGAAATCCGTTTGCAAATCGGAGTGATAGATTAGAATCTAGACCCAACGGTAGGTTTTCTATGTTAAACCGGTTTCGATAGTTTTTATTGAATTTTTCAAAAATAACATAGTCAAACATAACTTTGACAAAATCATAACAGTAGCTTTAAACATTAGACATTAACATCAATATGAAAATACAGAGTATTATATATTGAAGCATTCAGCTAAGACAACTATTTACACCATTGAAAAATTGGTTACGTTTGCAATTGAATGAAAAATGACTATAGTTGAAGAAGTAATGGCCCCTAAACTATGTTCTGGGATGAAAGTTACAGCTTCAGTGAAATCCGTTTGCAAATCGGAGTGATAGATTAGAATCTAGAGCCAACGGTAAGTTTTCTATGTTAAACCATTACACCTTGGAAAAACTGGTTACGTTTGCAATTGAAAGAAAAATGACTATAGTTGAAGAAGTAATGGCCCCTAAACTATGTTCTGGGATGAAAGTTACAGCTTCAGTGAAATCCGTTTGCAAATCGGAGTGATAGATTAGAATATAGAGCCAACGGTAAGTTTTCTATAGCAGTTCAATGTGATTGCGCTCCCAGTTACAAAAGACTCATACATCCATCTCTCCCCCCTTCATGGACTTACTCACCAGATGATGCGGTCTATGAAAAGACCTAGTAGCGCTTTTGGGGTGTATGGCCCCCCGTCACCTCACGACCTCAGTTGAATCTCTCTTTAGTGGGTGCAGGCCTTTACAATCCGTGTCTGATGGAGTCCTGGGGGTGTGGAGTAAATAACAGAAAAGAGATGGGAAGACCAGCCTCCTATCGTGTAAATCCGGTTTATTGAATGAAAAAGTTAAACGTTTTTTTAAAAAAATCCGCTACTGAGTCAGCATAGTATGACAGCACTTCAGGTAAAGGTAAGAATCAATTCCAGGCGGCCGCCCGTATCCCGCTTCACTCTCCCGTGCCTGTATAACTAGCTGCTCAAAGACCGCTGAGACGCCAAGCCGCCAGATCGGTGACCTGCGCTCGTTCTGCTCTGCGTGCTGCGTCACTCCGTGGCTCCGCCCTACGCGTTTCGTTGCCTAGCAACTCATCAGGGGCTACACGGAGTGACGTGTGCGCCCTTGTTTTAAAGCCTATGCGGCCGCCAGCCCGGAAGTAACTCCTCCATCACAATTTCTTATGTTTAGTTGTACAAACAGCAAAACTCCTATACATTTACAAATCAAGTTCCTACTGAGATTTTTCAAAGGGACAAAGTATCAATGGCAGTTTAATGGGTAAATTTCCATGTTTTAGCATGTAGCCCTAATCTTTGCTTATCTATTGCACATATAGGCAGAAATACAGTGATGCTGTCGTAGAAACAGCCTAACCACAAATATATTGGGGAAATGACACTTTAGTATAAAGTATGATCATCCATGCCTACATTGTTTCTTCTAGCAAAAACGACATCCGCTACTGCTAGATGTTCATTTGATTTTTGGACCAAGTGCTCCAGTCCCGAAATCAAATTTAGGGTGAAATAGAAAAATAAAATTAAATAAAAATGAAGTAAAAAAAGTAAAAAAATAATAAAAATGAAAAAATAAGTAGATAAGAGGAAAGTGCAAACCTGGACTGTAATCCGCATAATACAGATAAGATTGCCAGGATATGACCTTGTCTAAACAGGGGATCAGAAAGTCCGCGACCGCAGGCATGTGATCTTATGAATTGTTTAAAAAACAGTTGAGATCAATCTCTATATTAAGACCTGTCGGTTCAAGCGTTTCAAATTCATAGATGTATTTTGTTTCCAATTTTGATAGTTCTCTAATCTTGTTGCTCCCCCGCCAGGAGGGCTGCAGTTTTTCCAAACCTAACATAGTCATTTGACTCAATCTACATGTGTGGTTACCAACAAAATGTCTTGGGACGCTGTGATTGGTGTGTCCTTTTCCAATTTTATAATAGTGTTCACCCAGTCGTTCTTTGAGTTCTCTGCTAGTTCTGCCGATGTACTGTTTGCCACACATGCATGTCAGGCAGTACACAACAAACTTTGTAGAACACGTAATAAATCCCCTGATTTTAAATTCACGGCCATTAGTACTTGAGGTCACACTAGAGGCCCTTTTGGTAAGGCCATGTTGACACAATCTGCAAGTCCTACAAGGGTAAAACCCATCAGTTTGCCAAGGATTTTTTTGTTTTTTGGGGGGGTTTACACAACTGGGGGCCAATAGGGATTTCAAGTTGTTAGCTCTCCTATAAATGAACTGGGGCCTATCTGTTAAAACCGATCCTAACTGTGCATCAGCCTTAAGAACATTCCAATGTCTTTTAAAGATTCTTTCCATTTCCCGATACTGTTTGCTGAACCCAGTGATGAATGGCAGACTATTTGGATCCCTTTCTTTCGTCTTTCTCACAAAGGTCTGCCTCCTATCCATCCTAGCCACCTGATCAATTTGCTCATCAATGAAAGCGGCACCATAGCCCTTCTGTAGGAAACGTCCTTTTAGCATGTTAGATTGTTCAATATAATCATCATGCCGGGAACAATTCCGTTTTAATCTCAGAAATTGTCCCTTGGGGACAGCCTTCACCCAATTTGGGTGATGGCAACTATCAAGGCCTATATAACCGTTACGGTCCGTCGCCTTAAAAAATGTACGTGTCCAAATTTTGTCTTCCCCTTTATTGACTTCTAAGTCCAAAAATTGGACCTTGGTGCTGCTCGCTTCCATTGTGAGCCTAATGTCCAGGTCATTTTTATTTAGATTCCCAATGTAATTTTTCAAGGCCTCTTCAGTGGAATTCCAGACCAATATCAGGTCATCAATGTACCTAGACCAGGAAACGACCTCCCCGGAGGCGGGGTCCGCCAGAACTCCCTCTTCCCAGACCGCCATAAATAAATTGGCGAAACTGGGAGCAAACCCCGCCCCCATGGCGCATCCCCTGGTCTGGACATAGAAATTACCTCCATACCAAAAGTAATTTCTAGTTAATGCAAAAAGCAGTAGCTGAATGACAAATTCTATTTGTCTGTCTATCATGCCCGCTTTCACCAAGTACAATCTAACAGCCTCAACCCCTGCACGATGAGGTATGACCGTATCTTATCTGTATTATGCGGATTACAGTCCAGGTTTGCACTTTCCTCTTATCTACTTATTTTTTCATTTTTATTTTTTTTTTACTTTTTTTACTTCATTTTTATTTAATTTTATTTTTCTATTTCACCCTAAATTTGATTTCGGGACTGGAGCACTTGGTCCAAAAATCAAATGAACATCTAGCAGTAGCGGATGTCGTTTTTGCTAGAAGAAACAATGTAGGCATGGATGATCATACTTTATACTAAAGTGTCATTTCCCCAATATATTTGTGGTTAGGCTGTTTCTACGACAGCATCACTGTATTTCTGCCTATATGTGCAATAGATAAGCAAAGATTAGGGCTACATGCTAAAACATGGAAATTTACCCATTAAACTGCCATTGATACTTTGTCCCTTTGAAAAATCTCCGTAGGAACTTGATTTGTAAATGTATAGGAGTTTTGCTGTTTGTACAACTAAACATAAGAAATTGTGATGGAGGAGTCACTTCCGGGCTGGCGGCCGCATAGGCTTTAAAACAAGGGCGCACACGTCACTCCGTGTAGCCCCTGATGAGTTGCTAGGCAACGAAACGCGTAGGGCGGAGCCACGGAGTGACGCAGCACGCAGAGCAGAACGAGCGCAGGTCACCGATCTGGCGGCTTGGCGTCTCAGCGGTCTTTGAGCAGCTAGTTATACAGGCACGGGAGAGTGAAGTGGGATACGGGCGGCCGCCTGGAATTGATTCTTACCTTTACCTGAAGTGCTGTCATACTATGCTGACTCAGTAGCGGATTTTTTTAAAAAAAGTTTAACTTTTTCATTCAATAAACCGGATTTACACGATAGGAGGCTGGTCTTCCCATCTCTTTTCTGTTATTTACTCCACACCCCCAGGACTCCATCAGACACGGATTGTAAAGGCCTGCACCCACTAAAGAGAGATTCAACTGAGGTCGTGAGGTGACGGGGGGCCATACACCCCGAAAGCGCTACTAGGTCTTTTCATAGACCGCATCATCTGGTGAGTAAGTCCATGAAGGGGGGAGAGATGGATGTATGAGTCTTTTGTAACTGGGAGCGCAATCACATTGAACTGCATTTATTAAGCTGGAGATAACCCAGAGCCTTGATTGCAGCACTTGGTGGACACTTTTAAGAACTTTTTTTCACGGATTGTGATTATTACAACGGGGCGAGCGCTGTTATACCTTGTTTTGATTGTTTGTATTGTTATACCTTAACAGCTGCACACCAATATGATGGAGTTATTTGAATTTAGGATGCACAAGGATGTAGATCTAGATCTCATATTTGGCAGAGATTCTGAAGCCAAGGGTGCATTAGAACAAGATTTCAAAAAACTTCAAGGACTGATGTCCAAAGAACTGACGACATGGTGGGATATTGCCACTTTAAAAAAATACCACCATAAAGGCATTGTTCCCAAGTCCATTAAGTGGGAACTAGAGGCCAATGATGGCGAGGAATCAGAGATCAATGATAAGGAGTGGGAGGAACATCTCACCAAATGTGGCTTGGGTACAATGGAAATATTAATTAAGCGTAAACAATGTAGAATTGAACGCTTAGGACAGGATATTGATACAATTAAAGTGAAACTTGAACCTTATAAAAATACGGAGGAATTCAAAGATAAATCAAAACACTTATTTGAGACCCTTAAAAAGAATGAAAAAATCATGATAGCGGATAAACAAAAGAAATTCGCTAGAGATATCATGGTTTTTAAAGACCATATGGCGTATCGCTGGCAGGTGAGAAAGAGAATAAAAGCCCAAGAAGAAGCGGATAGAGCCAGCCAGGTTACAGTCCCCGAACCGAGACCCCACAACATCCCACAGCAACCAGCACCAGGCCCAAATAGACCAGCTGGCGCGATCCCAAAAAGAGGTCGTGGGGGGAACCCTGGACCAAGGGGTGGGGGGGGGAGGGGTAGCCCGCACCCCAAATCAATCCCGGCCTGGAGAGATCCCCATTATGGAAAACCCAGAGGGGGGGGCCCCAGGGGAACTTACCCACATCCATCATATAGACCTAATGATGATAGGAGAAACATACCCATATCTAATAGATATGATCCCCTGAGGAACCAACATGACCAACTGTCCCCTTCTTCTTTTCTATGGGACCTGCCCAAACCCCGATACAAGCCCTGGGAGGAGGAGGACTTGAGTATGTACCTCTCACCCAGAAGGCAACAAAAACGAGGTGCAGAAGAGGATGCAGAGGAGGGGGAGGAAAAAAGAAGGAAATACTAAATAATGATGGCATTTTTAACATAAGTGGTACTACACTTGACAATGAGGAATTGCAACTATTAAGTAGGGGCCTGAAACATGCGCCCACAAAAGGCCTTAACAAATGTGATACGTATATTGACCTGCAAAAATTTGTAAGACGTCTAAATATTAAAAAGTATTTTCTGGGGAAAAACACTACAACAAATGCAGGGACATTAACTGATCCATTTAGACATACCAGCCTACGCAACAACTCCACATTCAACCCAGCAGGTGCCCCTGTGGGTAGTACTGTGGAAACTTTTAAAAGACTGGTCTGTAAAGACCTGCGAGAAATGACTAACAAACAGTCGGACCGCTCCATCCCCAAAATCAAAAGACCCTGATGGAGAAACAGCTGGTCATTCGACCAGCAGATAAGGGTGGTGGAGTGGTCATTATGACTAATGCCCAATATGACGCTGAACTATCTAAACTGGTGTTAGACACCACCACCTACCAAAAGCTACCAGGTGATCCCACGAAAATTTACTTAGATGAGTTGAGACAAATCTTGAAACAAGGCTTAAGTGAGAACTTGCTCAATGACCATGAGTTTGATTACCTAATACCGTCTGCCCCAAGGATCCCTGTGATCTATCAAGTACCAAAAGTACATAAAGACCCAATTTGCCCACCGGGTAGGCCAATAATCAGTGGCATCGGTTCGGACACCCATCGGCTGGGCCAGTATCTGGATGACATGCTGCAGCCGGCAGTGGCATTGGTGCCCCATTTATTAAGGGACACCAAGCATGCCCTGCAGGTGCTGGACCAGATCCACATCAGGCCCCATATGATATTGGCGACAGCAGAAGTCGCATCTCTCTATACGGTCATACCTCATCGTGCAGGGGTTGAGGCTGTTAGATTGTACTTGGTGAAAGCGGGCATGATAGACAGACAAATAGAATTTGTCATTCAGCTACTGCTTTTTGCATTAACTAGAAATTACTTTTGGTATGGAGGTAATTTCTATGTCCAGACCAGGGGATGCGCCATGGGGGCGGGGTTTGCTCCCAGTTTCGCCAATTTATTTATGGCGGTCTGGGAAGAGGGAGTTCTGGCGGACCCCGCCTCCGGGGAGGTCGTTTCCTGGTCTAGGTACATTGATGACCTGATATTGGTCTGGAATTCCACTGAAGAGGCCTTGAAAAATTACATTGGGAATCTAAATAAAAATGACCTGGACATTAGGCTCACAATGGAAGCGAGCAGCACCAAGGTCCAATTTTTGGACTTAGAAGTCAATAAAGGGGAAGACAAAATTTGGACACGTACATTTTTTAAGGCGTCGGACCGTAACGGTTATATAGGCCTTGATAGTTGCCATCACCCAAATTGGGTGAAGGCTGTCCCCAAGGGACAATTTCTGAGATTAAAACGGAATTGTTCCCGGCATGATGATTATATTGAACAATCTAACATGCTAAAAGGACGTTTCCTACAGAAGGGCTATGGTGCCGCTTTCATTGATGAGCAAATTGATCAGGTGGCTAGGATGGATAGGAGGCAGACCTTTGTGAGAAAGACGAAAGAAAGGGATCCAAATAGTCTGCCATTCATCACTGGGTTCAGCAAACAGTATCGGGAAATGGAAAGAATCTTTAAAAGACATTGGAATGTTCTTAAGGCTGATGCACAGTTAGGATCGGTTTTAACAGATAGGCCCCAGTTCATTTATAGGAGAGCTAACAACTTGAAATCCCTATTGGCCCCCAGTTGTGTAAACCCCCCCAAAAAACAAAAAAATCCTTGGCAAACTGATGGGTTTTACCCTTGTAGGACTTGCAGATTGTGTCAACATGGCCTTACCAAAAGGGCCTCTAGTGTGACCTCAAGTACTAATGGCCGTGAATTTAAAATCAGGGGATTTATTACGTGTTCTACAAAGTTTGTTGTGTACTGCCTGACATGCATGTGTGGCAAACAGTACATCGGCAGAACTAGCAGAGAACTCAAAGAACACTATTATAAAATTGGAAAAGGACACACCAATCACAGCGTCCCAAGACATTTTGTTGGTAACCACACATGTAGATTGAGTCAAATGACTATGTTAGGTTTGGAAAAACTGCAGCCCTCCTGGCGGGGGAGCAACAAGATTAGAGAACTATCAAAATTGGAAACAAAATACATCTATGAATTTGAAACGCTTGAACCGACAGGTCTTAATATAGAGATTGATCTCAACTGTTTTTTAAACAATTCATAAGATCACATGCCTGCGGTCGCGGACTTTCTGATCCCCTGTTTAGACAAGGTCATATCCTGGCAATCTTATCTGTATTATGCGGATTACAGTCCAGGTTTGCACTTTCCTCTTATCTACTTATTTTTTCATTTTTATTATTTTTTTACTTTTTTTACTTCATTTTTATTTAATTTTATTTTTCTATTTCACCCTAAATTTGATTTCGGGACTGGAGCACTTGGTCCAAAAATCAAATGAACATCTAGCAGTAGCGGATGTCGTTTTTGCTAGAAGAAACAATGTAGGCATGGATGATCATACTTTATACTAAAGTGTCATTTCCCCAATATATTTGTGGTTGGGCTGTTTCTACGACAGCATCACTGTATTTCTGCCTATATGTGCAATAGATAAGCAAAGATTAGGGCTACATGCTAAAACATGGAAATTTACCCATTAAACTGCCATTGATACTTTGTCCCTTTGAAAAATCTCCGTAGGAACTTGATTTGTAAATGTATAGGAGTTTTGCTGTTTGTACAACTAAACATAAGAAATTGTGATGGAGGAGTTACTTCCGGGCTGGCGGCCGCATAGGCTTTAAAACAAGGGCGCACACGTCACTCCGTGTAGCCCCTGATGAGTTGCTAGGCAACGAAACGCGTAGGGCGGAGCCACGGAGTGACGCAGCACGCAGAGCAGAACGAGCGCAGGTCACCGATCTGGCGGCTTGGCGTCTCAGCGGTCTTTGAGCAGCTAGTTATACAGGCACGGGAGAGTGAAGCGGGATACGGGCTGCCGCCTGGAATTGATTCTTACCTTTACCTGAAGTGCTGTCATACTATGCTGACTCAGTAGCGGATTTTTTTAAAAAAACTTTTAACTTTTTCATTCAATAAACCGGATTTACACGATAGGAGGCTGGTCTTCCCATCTCTTTTCTGTTATTTACTCCACACCCCCAGGACTCCATCAGACACGGATTGTAAAGGCCTGCACCCACTAAAGAGAGATTCAACTGAGGTCGTGAGGTGACGGGGGGCCATACACCCCGAAAGCGCTACTAGGTCTTTTCATAGACCGCATCATCTGGTGAGTAAGTCCATGAAGGGGGGAGAGATGGATGTATGAGTCTTTTGTAACTTGGAGCGCAATCACATTGAACTGCATTTATTAAGCTGGAGATAACCCAGAGCCTTGATTGCAGCACTTGGTGGACACTTTTAAGAACTTTTTTTCACGGATTGTGATTATTACAACGGGGCGAGCGCTGTTATACCTTGTTTTGATGGTAAGTTTTCTATGTTAAACCATTACACCATTGAAAAACTGGTTACGTTTGCAATTGAAAGAAAAATGACTATAGTTGAAGAAGTAATGGCCCCTAAACTATGTTCTGGGATGAAAGTTACAGCTTCAGTGAAATCCGTTTGCAAATCCGAGTGATAGATTAGAATCTAGAGCCAACGGTAAGTTTTCTATGTTAAACCATTACACCATTGAAAAACTGGTTACGTTTGCAATTGAAAGAAAAATGACTATAGTTGAAGAAGTAATGGCCCCTAAACTATGTTCTGGGATGAAAGTTACAGCTTCAGTGAAATCCGTTTGCAAATCGGAGTGATAGATTAGAATCTAGAGCCAACGGTAAGTTTTCTATGTTAAACCATTACACCATTGAAAAACTGGTTACGTTTGCAATTGAAAGAAAAATGACTATAGTTGAAGAAGTAATGGCCCCTAAACTATGTTCTGGGATGAAAGTTACAGCTTCAGTGAAATCCGTTTGCAAATCGGAGTGATAGATTAGAATCTAGAGCCAACGGTAAGTTTTCTATGTTAAACCATTACACCATTGAAAAACTGGTTACGTTTGCAATTGAAAGAAAAATAACTATAGTTGAAGAAGTAATGGCCCCTAAACTATGTTCTGGGATGAAAGTTACAGCATCAGTGAAATCCGTTTGCAAATCGGAGTGGTAGAATAGAATCTAGAGCCAACGGTAAGTTTTCTATGTTAAACCGGTTTCGATAGTTTTTATTGAATTTTTCAAAAATAACATAGTCAAACATAACTTTGACAAAATCATAACAGTAGCTTTAAACATTAGACATTAACATCAATATGAAGATACAGAGTATTATATATTGAAGCATTCAGCTAAGACAACTATTTACACCATTGAAAAACTGGTTACGTTTGCAATTGAATGAAAAATGACTATAGTTGAAGAAGTAATGGCCCCTAAACTATGTTCTGGGATGAAAGTTACAGCTTCAGTGAAATCCGTTTGCAAATCGGAGTGATAGATTAGAATCTAGAGCCAACGGTAAGTTTTCTATGTTAAACCATTACACCATTGAAAAACTGGTTACGTTTGCAATTGAAAGAAAAATGACTATAGTTGAAGAAGTAATGGCCCCTAAACTATGTTCTGGGAAGAAAGTTACAGCTTCAGTGAAATCCGTTTGCAAATCGGAGTGATAGATTAGAATCTAGAGCCAACGGTAAGTTTTCTATGTTAAACCATTACACCATTGAAAAACTGGTTACGTTTGCAATTGAAAGAAAAATGACTATAGTTGAAGAAGTAATGGCCCCTAAACTATGTTCTGTGATGAAAGTTACAGCTTCAGTGAAATCCGTTAGCAAATCGGAGTGATAGATTAGAATCTAGAGCCAACGGTAAGTTTTCTATGTTAAACCATTACACCATTGAAAAACTGGTTACGTTTGCAATTGAAAGAAAAATGACGGGGGGCGCTAGTGAGGCGCTGCAGGGAGAAGACGTGTTCCCTGTGAGCTCCTGTTTTCCAGCCGGATTATGACTATCTGAGCAGACTGATTGGGGCATGAAGCACCTTCCCTGAAAGCTAAGCATCTCAGCAATGCAAAGAGACCCTCGGCAATACCCTCTAAGAAGCCGTGCGACCGTGAGACCCCTGCATTCGCCGCTCAAGTTTAGGAGGAATTTCTCCAAGATGGCCGCCCATGCCCAACATGGAGCCACGGCCTCGCCGCCCGCTTCCCTCCCGCTAGACCCACAGGCCCTCCAGGAGGAGACACCAGCCCTCCGCAGTCCAGACCCTACCCAGCGGACACCGCCGCAAGTTTCACCCACTCCGGGGCTGGCCATAACAGGTATGACGGCGGAGGAATTGATAGCGCTGATGAAACAAGTGTTCCGTACGGAACTCCGTACGGAACTCCGTGAAGCTGTTACGGAATTGTCCCAGCAGATTGCGGATATTGGCCAGAGGGTCAACACGTTAGAGTCCCAAGCGGATGAGTTTGTGGGGGCGCTGAATGAGGATAGAGAGGTCCTGGACACGCATGATGAGCGTTTGGATGCCCATGAGGCCAAATTAGAGGACTTGGAGAATAGGAGTAGGCGGGCAAATATACGCATACGCGGATTGCCCGAAACCTGCTTGGACATCGAGGAGGTGGCATCCAGGCTCTTTAAAACCATTTTGCCCCCCGAGGAAGCGCTATCAATGCGAATTGTGCGTATTCATAGAGCTATAGCAAAACCCCGCAACCCGGACCTCCCGAGAGACATCATTGCCAAACTGTCAGCAGAAGATTTCCGCGATCGAATTTTACTGGCAACTAGAGATATGGATCGCCTGCCCGGGGTCCCCACTTCAGTACAACTGTATGCTGACTTAGCACCATCCACCATTGCAAAAAGGAGAGATATGCGGCCTTATACACAGGCTCTCCAGAAGAAAGCCATCAGGTACAGATGGGGGTTTCCCTTCTTACTATCATTTAAAATCAGGGGGAAGCTCTACAATTGCAAGACCCCAGGAGAGGCTGCAGCGGTGTTGAATGAAGTGAACATCCCGTTCACTTTACCTGCTCCCCCATTACAGGCTCCTAAGGACCAAAGAACCCAGAGGTTTACCAAGACATGGAGCACGGCTAAAGGATCGAGGTTCCGCCCGAAAGCATTGGCCTTAGAAATGGGACCCCCAACTTGATTCTCGTCCTTCTCAGGTGTCACCAATCTGCCCTTGTTCCTAACTACGAGTCAACGGGGTAAAAACCCCAACCTGAAGATGGTGGGCCACTTTATGATGCTGGTCCCACTAACATTCATATTGTGGCTGGTTTCATCAGCCTAAATCCTGAGACATACTTTGTCTGTAGATGTGGCCCCTTTATGATGCTGGGCCCACTACGTACGTGTGTTTAGAAGACCTAATGGTCCTACATAGAAGATATGATACTCTTGTTATTTACTTTTTGGCGGGCCTATCCGTTGATGGAGCCCCCTTTAAGGGCAAAAGGGACCCCTTTATGATGTCGGGCCCTTTCATGGCAAGAAACGAGCTCATCGAACTTTCTCATATCTTTGTCCTCTCTATTTGATATATATTCTTAGCTTGATGGCATGTTTGCTTATATGTTTGTTTTTATTGGCATTTACAAGGTTATAAGTACAAGTAAGTTTATTTGACTAGGTTTCGTTCACTTCTATTTAGACTAAATACATGTGCAGGGGGCTTAATCCCTGTACACATTAGAGCAAATATTATGATACTTACACTCTCCAACAAGCTAGGCATATCATTAACTATAGATAGAACAGTTTGCCCTTCAGTCAGTCCATCACTAGCTGATTTTAAGGTGAATTTGGCTGAGAAAACCATAGTTGTTCCCCCATACAAAATGCCAGGTGGTGAGCCCATCTTTGTTTGGGTTCCCCTCCTCGCATTGTTTTTGCACCATTGTGCAATGTTTCTTTTTCAGAGTCTATTCGTCTTACTACAGATTCATTTGGACCCCCCTGGTGAGAAGGGTCCACAATATTTCTTTTTACCACCCTGTAATTCTACTCATGAAAAGTTCGAGAGGAGACCTGCCCCCCTGGTCGACGAGGCCACACTTTTCTATTACCAACTCCATAAACCATGGCTACGAGACCAATTCACATAATGTCCCATAATGTCAGGGGCTTTAACTCCCCGCAAAAAAGGCAAAAGGCATTCACCTATTACTCCCAGTCCCATCCTGATATCCTGGCTTTACAGGAAACCAATTTCTCTACTAAATCCTCCCCTAAATTTTTCAACAAAAACTACACTCGGGTTTTTATGTCTAATTATCATAAAAAACAGAGAGGAGTGGCCACCTTTTTGGCCAATTCCTTCCCACTTGAAGTATCTACCCAATTGGTTGACGACCAGGGAACGTATAATATTATCCTGGGAAACCTCCATAATAGAGTTCTCTGTATAGTTAACATGTACGCCCCACTGAATCTGGTCAAGACAACTATTAACAAAATCTCTGAGATTCTCTTGACATTACAATACGATTCGCTGATATGGCTAGGAGATTTCAATATAGCACCGAATGATGCCCTTGATAAAACACTTCCAACTCGCCCATCGGATGCCAGGAAAAATAGGGATTATTTTGATAATGTGTTGAAACAATACTCACTAATTGATTCCTGGAGGGAGTATAATGGAGCACGGAAAGGTTATTCATATTACTCAGCGCCTCACAACTCCTATTCCAGGATAGACCTGGTCCTGATCTCTTCTCATTGTGCCTCTAATTTGGCCTACTCAAGGCACTTATTGTGCTCTTGGTCAGATCATGACCCAATTTTAACATCTATGACCTCTCTACTACCAAAAACTCAGAGGGCCCCATGGAGACTCAATGAGAAACTCTTATACAACCCAGAGATATGTGGGGAAATCGATAAAACCTTGGATGATTACTTTGCTGAGAATGCCACTCCGGAAGTTACACCGGCAATATGTTGGTTAGCTCATAAAGCAGTAATCAGAGGCCACCTCGTTAAAATAGCATCCAAACATAAGAGACAAAGAGGAATTATAATTTCTAACTTAGAGCACAAGATTGCTACCCTTCATCACATTAATCAGAGTAACCCTTCGAGATACCTTAGTAAACAAATATATGTCTTAAACACTCAGTTGGAGGCCATTTTGAATGCCGAGTGCGAGAAAGCCTTAAGTTGGACAAATGCAAAAGCTTACGACCAAATTAACAAGCCCAATAGGTGGCTAGCTCAAAAATTAAGGGCCCAACAGTCACTGAACAGGATAGTGAGAATTAAGGATGCAAAGGGTAAAATTACGGCCAACCCAGATAAAATATATGAAGCTTTTCTATCATATTATAGACAATTATACAAGGATGAAGATCCTCATAGTGCTTCAGAGACCAGATCTAATTTTTTAAATTCCCCTCTCCATAAAACTTTATCCCCACTTACTGTGACGCAGCTTAACCAAAATATCACGTCCGAGGAACTCCGAGAGGCCATTAAAAAGACAAAAAATGCTAAATCACCAGATGGCCTAACAGCCCTTTATTATAAAAAATTTGAGCACACTTTAACTCCTCACATGCTAAAATTCTTTAATACCATATTGAAGGGCCATTCCCCTCCCCAAGAATTCCTCGCCTCTTCAATTGTAATGATTCCAAAGCCCCAAAAAGACCCACTTTTAACCAACAATTACCGCCCAATATCTCTACTACGAGTTGATTACAAATTATTTACAGCCATACTAGCAGCCAGGCTCAATAATATCCTTCCTGCCTTAATACATAAAGACCAGGTGGGATTTATTCCCGCTAGGCAAGCTTCGGACAATATCCGCAAAATCGTGGATATACAACATTTTTCTAGCAGGTCTTCTTCATGTCTAGCCATTTTGGCTTTGGACATGGAGAAGGCCTTTGATTTGATCAAGTGGCCATATATGATCTCGGTCCTTCAAAAATATGGATTTAGTGGCAACTATCTGAATGCCATAAGAGCCCTTTATTCATCTCCCACTGCTTACCTTAAAATGCCGGCAGTCAGCAGGGTGTCGTTCCCAATTGAAAGGGGGACCAGACAGGGGTGTCCTCTATCACCGGCGATATTCGCCTTAATGATCGAACCCCTTGCTGAAATGATCAGACGAACTCCTGATATACAAGGAGTCACTATAGGCGCAAAGGAGTATAAACTATCCTTGTTTGCGGACGACATCCTGCTGACACTATCTTCTCCTCAAACATCTATTCCGGCTCTTTTGAAGGTGATGGATGATTTCTCACTATTTTCTGGCTTCAAACTAAATTTAGAAAAGTCCGAGCTGATGCTATCAAATACTACCACCAAAGCAGGACAGGAGCTTGCACGCTCCTTTGGGTTACAGTACCAGCCGAGATATTTAAAATACTTGGGTATAAATCTAACGATTGATCCCTCTAAGTTATACGAACAAAATTATCCCTCAATGCTACGAAAACTGAGTAATGACTTAGATACCTGGAATAACTATCCAATTTCCCTTTTGGGAAGGGTGACTTCAGTGAGGATGACACTACTACCGCGCATTCTCTACTTATTCCAGGTCTTGCCCGTTCAAATCAAGAAAGGGGCATTGGGAAGACTCCAAAAACAAATCCAGCAATTCATCTGGCGAAAGCGCAAGGCGCGTATCAAATATGCTACTCTGGCAAGGCCTAGAGATATGGGAGGTCTGAATGCCCCAATCCTTCTAAACTATTATTATGCTGCTCAGCTGACACAGCTAGCGGCAGCAAACTCGACTTGTAATGTGCCCAGCTGGGTGGAATTAGAGTCAGGGCTCCTCAATCCTGCATCCCTCACTGGCTTGATGTGGTCTAAAGTGATTCACACTAACAAAATTAGAAAAAAGGCTCCGGTAGCCGCGCACTCATTGGGCTTATGGTCTAAGCTAAGATTTTCCCATGCTTTCCAATCCCCAACCTCGTGTTTGACGAATATATTTAGAAATCCTGACTTTCCAGGAGGCCTCCAAACTCACAAGTTTGCGTGCTGGATCTCGAAGGGCTACCTTACGCTAGGCAAATATATGTCTCACTTTAAATTAGCTTCACCTGCTCAATTTAGTAAAGATAAAAATGTCCCATATGAAGAAATGGATAACCTGGCCTTGATATTTAAATACTTACAATCCTTGGACAGAGGGGGGGAGATCCTGATATACACTCCGTTTGAAGTTAAATGCAAAAACTATGCTATGGAAAAGGGTCTTATCTCAGACCTATATTTGACGATGTGCCATACAAATATAACTCCTAAACTGAAAGCTCATGAAAGCTGGGAGCGGGATTGCAACATCGCTTTCTCTGAAGCAAGATGGGCCCACTGTTGCTCAACCCTTACGAGAGGTTCATTATTCTTTTCGTCTATTGAGACGTCCCTAAAATTGTTCCATAGAATATACTTTACGCCTTCAAGGCTACATCAATTTTACCATGACACTTCTGACCTCTGCTTTAGACACTGCCATATGAGGGGAGACCTATGGCACATATGGTGGGATTGCCCAACAGTTCAACATTATTGGAAAGCAATCTGGAACAAATTATCTTTAATGTTGGGCAAGCAAATCCCCATGGACCCATCGGTGGCCCTTTTAGGGAATAGGCCTGAATCAGTGTTGCACCTAGCTCACAAGCTTATCCAATTTGTGATGGCACAAGCCAAAAGGCATATTGCCTTCCACTGGAGACAACCCCTTCTGTCCGTGGACGACATGTTCAGAGACCTAAACAAAACAATGCTCTCGGAGCACATCAGAGCCAAAATCTTTGATCGATTAGAAAACTTTTTCAAAATATGGGATCCATGGATACTATAACAAGATAATCAAGGTCTCAGATATACCCTTCATACATTTTAATTCCCCTGACATTACACACTGCTTTGAAATATGAGTTGGCTATGGAGGCCCGGGACGGGTATGGTTCCTTTTGTTATCATTGAAAGAAATGGTGGTAGAGATTTGAAGCGTAATTCTCACCGTTCATCCCCTTTCCTTTTCCCTTATTTTTCCTACTCTATCCCTCGGATAGGTCCATTGGCATGCTGTGGAGTACCCACTCATGGACCATTCCTTACCCCACCCCTGTTCCTTTCCCCTTCCCTTTCAACCCTTGCCTCTTCCTCACTTTTTCCTCACCCCCCCCCCCCCCCCCATTGTATGGCAATTGTGATCTAGTGGTTACCTCACTTACAATCTTGAGAGGAATGAATATGACCACTCAGTTATGAAAAGTTATATGATGATGTTTCCTCTGGCATATCCCCATGTGTGGGGAGCATTGTTGTTATCTCTGTATACTTGTGCGATCTTCAATAAAAACCCTTGAAACGAAAGAAAAATGACTATAGTTGAAGAAGTAATGGCCCCTAAACTATGTTCTGGGATGAAAGTTACAGCTTCAGTGAAATCCGTTTGCAAATCGGAGTGATAGATCAGAATCTAGAGCCAACGGTAAGTTTTCTATGTTAAACCATTACACCATTGAAAAACTGGTTACGTTTGCAATTGAAAGAAAAATGACGGGGGCGCATGCGCGGCGCTGAGCAGGAAGGATGCATCTCCTGCGAGCTCCGCGTTCTGGAGGCAACCACCGCAAATATACCCGCCGCGCCCGGACAAAAACTGTACTGCTGAGGAGCCCTAGTCCTGAGCAATGCTGAGGTCCCCCTCTGGCTATCCCCTACGAAACAGATCCGCTGTACGCCCGCTTTTGTCTCCACTCAAGCATAGGAGACGATTTTCCAAAATGGCCGACAAGGCCCAAGCCTCCATCAGCAGCGCTCTTTCCCCGGCTGGCCTATCCGCGCATCAGGCACCAAAACACCCGGATGAAAATCTGACAGCCTGGTCCCCGCACGCTCCGGCCTCTGGAACTCCTCCTATGGCCCACCAGGATGATACACTACGTCCCGCAGAAGGACCGCCACCATCAGCCCCCGGAGGTATGACAAATAATGAGCTATTAGGGGCTATTACGCGCATCTTCCGTACGGAACTCCGTGATGCGGTAAACAAAATTAATGTTAAGCTGGACGAGATGGGGGAAAGAGTGAACCAATTAGAGAAACAATCCGATGACTTGGTCTCCGCAGTACAGATTGACAAAGCTCAAATAGATGTCCACGAGATGAGAATCACTACAGTGGAGGAAAAAATGGAGGACCTAGAAAATCGCTGTAGGCGCGCAAATGTTCGCATCAGGGGCCTACCCGAATCCTTTGAGGACTGCGAGGCGGTGGCAACCAACCTATTTTCAGCATTAGTACCCAGCATGGACCCTGCCTTAACGCGAATTGTCCGCATACACAGAGCACTGGCCAGACCCCGGAACCCCGAACTACCGAGGGATATTATTGTGAAATTAGCCTCAGAAGATGCCAGGGACAAGATCCTACTTGCTGCAAGGGACCTAGATAACCTTCCTGATGTCCCCCAATCGGTCCAAATCTTTGCCGATCTAGCCCCGACCACAATAGCAAAAAGGCGAGACCTTCGACCGTATACCCTGGCGCTACAAAAAGCTACCATAAGGTATAGATGGCGATTTCCTTTTATGCTGTCCTTTACAATAAATGGTAAGCAGTTCAATTGTAAAACGCCGGGCGAGACTGCTGCAGCCTTGGATGAAGCCAATATCCCCTACATCATACCCTCGACCAATGTACAACCCTATAGAAAGACCAGTTCCCCTCGCCCACGAAGGAACTGGGATACTATTGGCAGGGCACGCTTCCAACCAAGATCCCTGGAATTCCCACCCCAGGGCCCGAATCAAGAGGATTGAGGATCAACCCCCATTGTGATATGACCCACCCAAATTCTTGTTACCACCACAAAGTTTATGTTTATCTATACTGTTGATGACAATCTGGTCTCCTTTATGATGTGGGACCAGTATCCTTATTTCTGAGGGACCTAGTTTATAGGCCCACTACTGGCACTACCCTGAAACAAGCTTGGGCTCTCCTTTATGATGTGGGAGTCCATTTCCTTCTCATCTTTCTGGAGGCAGTTAGCACCTTACCTCCTAACTCTTGACCCAGAGGACTCCCTAGCTTCCCCCTCTGGCAAGAGACAATGCCTGGGGCCAAATAAAAAGTAAACGTGGGCATTGTTTGGGCCCTTATCTTCAATAGCTTATCAATCAAGTGGACTATATGACACTCTCCCCTTTATGATGTGGGTAGGTGTGTCCCTGCCCACCAGGAGTATATGGGCCTACCTCACTCCATAACCTGCCTCACTTCATCTTTGGACATCGGCCCAATTATGTTTATGGTATAATCAGAAGCATATCCGCCCTCGCTGACTATGGACCCCCTGATATCAAGGCTAGCAGGCGTTTGGAGACACCCGCTTTCCTCTTAGATCTATAAAACTGGTAACAATATTTCTGTTTTGGTTGGATAATTGTTATGTTATTTAATATACCTTTGTTTTATGTCTGTATTGAAGCAGAATTATACCTCAATATTTCTTTTTACCTATTGCCACGATGGAACAGTGGCTACCCCATGCGGTACCCATGCTCCAACAAAGCACGTTACGGGTTCGGCTTATCACACATGTTAACTATTAGCTACCCGGTGGTTAGCCCCGGAGTATATTGTTTCCCCCATTACATGTGTCTAGTCATGGTTTTTGTTCCTATTATGAACCATGATTTAGATAACAACCTAGCCCCACTGGGCTTTGAGTTCCTTCCCCTCTACTATTTTCTTTATCTTTTGTTTTCTCTTAATTTTGCCCCCAAACCCGGATTCTTAGCACAGCCTGAAAGGTTGCTAACTATATGTTGCTCATTCACAGATTTTACTGATGTTTTTGATAATGGCTAGCAACCCTGTGAAGGTGCTTTCTCACAACCCGAGAGGGTTAAATTCCCCTCGGAAATGTAATCAGGCCATATCTCAATACATGAAGCACTCCCCTGATATCCTGTGCCTCCATGAAACACATTTCACTCAAAGGTCCTACCCGAAATGTTTCCACAAAAGATACCAAAGAGTCTTCCTCTCTTCTTTTACCTCCAAGCGAAGGGGAGTTGCGACCCTCCTTTCTGATAATTTTCCTTTAGAAGTTACTTCCCAAGAGGTGGACTCAGAGGGCAGGTTTGTTATTATTTTAGGCCAATACCAAGGAAAAATCCTATGCATAGTAAATACATATGCCCCTCCTGACCAAGCATTTCCCACAATATCCAAAGTGTCTGATATTTTACTTAATATGAAGTTTGATTCCATGATATGGGCAGGGGACTTCAATATCGCCCCTAATGACAATTTAGACAGAACCCACCCAATGCGACCATCTGACGCCAAGAGAACTAAACTATTTTTTGAGGACTTATTCAAACAACATTCTCTGGTGGATACGTGGAGGGAACACAATGGCACTAAGAGAGGATACTCACATTTCTCGGTGCCTCATAATTCCTACTCGAGGATTGACCTGATCCTCCTTACTGCCTCATGTGTCCTTTCGCTAGTATACTCTAGACACCTGATGACATTGTGGTCGGATCATGACCCTGTCCTAACTGTCATATCCTCCCCCACTCCTAGGCCCCAATTATCACCCTGGAGACTGAACGATTCCCTATTACTTCATTCTGAGGTACATGACAAAGTAACCACCTGTATAGATAACTACTTCAAGGAGAATGACACCCCAGGGATTTCACCAGCCATTTGCTGGCTTGCCCACAAATCTGTAGTTCGGGGTGAGATTATACGGTTGGCCTCAGCATACAAGAAGGCCAAAAATGAATCCCAAGCCAACTTAGAGCATAAAATATGGACTCTATCTTTGGCCAATCAACTTCATCCCTCCAAATATTTACTCAAACAGATCCAGGATCTGCAGCTTCAGCTTAACCACTTGAGGACCTAGGGCTTTCTACCCCTTAAGGACCGGCCACTTTTTTTCCATTCAGACCACTGCAGCTTTCACGGTTTATTGCTCGCTCATACAACCTACCACCTAAATGAATTTTGGCTCCTTTTCTTGTCACTAATAAAGCTTTCTTTTAGTGCTATTTGATTGCTCCTGCGATTTTTACTTTTTATTATATTCAGCAAAAAAGACATGAATTTTGGCAAAAAAATGATTTTTTTAACTTTCTGTGCTCACAGTTTTCAAATAAAGTAAAATTTCTGTATACATGCAGCGCGAAAAATGTGGACAAACATGTTTTTGATACAAAAAAACCCATTCAGTGTATATTTATTGGTTTGGGTAAAAGTTATAGCGTTTACAAACTATGGTGCAAAAAGTGAATTTTCCCATTTTCAAGCATCTCTGACTTTTCTGACCCTCTGTCATGTTTCATGAGGGGCTAGAATTCCAGGATAGTATAAATACCCCCCAAATGACCCCATTTTGGAAAGAAGACATCCCAAAGTATTCACTGAGAGGCATAGTGAGTTCATAGAAGATATTATTTTTTGTCACAAGTAAGCGGAAAATGACACTTTGTGAAAAAAAAAAAAAAGTTTCCATTTCTTCTAACTTGCGACAAAAAAAAATGAAATCTGCCACGGACTCACCATGCTCCTCTCTGAATACCTTGAAGTGTCTACTTTCCAAAATGGGGTCATTTGTGGGGTGTGTTTACTGTCCTGACATTTTGGGGGGTGCTAAATTGTAAGCACCCCTGTAAAGCCTGAAGGTGCTCATTGGACTTTGGACCCCTTAGCGCAGTTAGGGTGCAAAAAAGTGCCACACATGTGGTATTGCCGTACTCAGGAGAAGTAGTATAATGTGTTTTGGGGTGTATTTTTACACATACCCATGCTGGGTGGGAGAAATATCTCTGTAAATGACAATTTGTTAATTTTTTTTACACACAATTGTCCATTTACAGAGATCTTTCTCCCACTCAGCATGGGTATGTGTAAAAATACACCACAAAACACATTATACTACTTCTCCTGAGTACGGCGATACCACATGTGTGGCACTTTTTTGCACCCTAACTGCGCTAAAGGGCCCAAAGTCCAATGAGTACCTTTAGAATTTCACAGGTCATTTTGAGAAATTTCGTTTCAAGACTACTCCTCACGGTTTAGGGCCCCTAAAATGCCAGGGCAGTATAGGAACCCCACAAATGACCCCATTTTAGAAAGAAGACACCCCAAGGTATTCCGTTAGGAGTATAGTGAGTTCATAGAAGATTTTATTTTTTTGTCAAAAGTTAGCGGAAATTGATTTTAATTGTGTTTTTTCACAAAGTGTCATTTTCCACTAACTTTTGACAAAAAATAAAATCTTCTATGAACTCACCATACTCCTAACGGAATACCTTGGGGTGTCTTCTTTCTAAAATGGGGTCATTTGTGGGGTTCCTATACTGCCCTGGCATTTTAGGGGCCCTAAACCGTGAGGAGTAGTCTTGGAACGAAATTTCTCAAAATGACCTGTGAAATTCTAAAGGTACTCATTGGACTTTGGGCCCTTTAGCGCAGTTAGGGTGCAAAAAAGTGCCACACATGTGGTATCGCCGTACTCAGGAGAAGTAGTACAATGTGTTTTGGGGTGTATTTTTACACATACCCATGCTGGGTGGGAGAAATACCTCTGTAAATGGACAATTGTGTGTAAAAAAATCAAAAGATTGTCATTTACAGAGGTATTTCTCCCACCCAGCATGGGTATGTGTAAAAATACACCCCAAAACACATTATACTACTTCTCCCGAGTACGGCGATACCACATGTGTGGCACTTTTTTGCACCCTAACTGCACTAAGGGGCCCAAAGTGCAATGAGTACCTTTAGGATTTCACAGGTCATTTTTGTTTCAAGACTACTCCTCACGGTTTAGGGCCCCTAAAATGCCAGGGCAGTATAGGAACCCCACTAATGACCCCATTTTAGAAAGAAGACACCCCAAGGTATTCCGTTAGGAGTATGGTGAGTTCATAGAAGTTTTTATTTTTTTGTCACAAGTTAGCGGAAATTGATTTTAATAGTTTTTTTTCACAAAGTGTCATTTTCCGCTAACTTGTGACAAAAAATAAAATCTTCTATGAACTCACCATACTCCGTACGGAATACCTTTGGGTGTCTTCTTTCTAGAATGGGGTCATTTGTGGGGTTCCTATACTGCCCTGGCATTTTAGGGGCCCTAAACCGTGAGGAGTAGTCTTGAAACCAAATGTCGCAAAATGACCTGTGAAATCCTAAAGGTACTCATTGGACTTTGGGCCCCTTAGCGTACTTAGGGTGTAAAAAAGTGTCACACATGTGGTACCGCCGTACTCAGGAGAAGTAGTATAATGCGTTTTGGGGTGTATTTTTACACATACCCATGCTAAGTGGGAGAAATATCTCTGTAAATGACAATTGTTTGATTTTTTTACACACAATTGTCCATTTACATAGAAATTTCTCCCATCCAGCATGGGTATGTGTAAAAATACACCCCAAAACACATTATACTACTTTTCCTGAGTACAGCGGTACCACATGTGTGACAATTTTTTGCAGCCTAGGTGCGCTAAGGGGCCCAACGTCCTATTCACAGGTCATTTTGAAGCATTTGTTTTCTAGACTACTCCTCGCGGTTTAGGGCCCCTAAAATGCCAGGGCAGTATAGGAACCCCACAAGTGACCCCATTTTAGAAAGAAGACACCCCAAGGTATTCCGTTAGGTGTATGGCGAGTTCATAGAAGATTTTATTTTTTGTCACAAGTTAGTGAAAAATGACACTTTGTGAAAAAAAACCAATAAAAATTAATTTCCGCTAACTTTTGACAAAAATAAAATCTTCTATGAACTCGTCATACACCTAACAGAATACCTTGGGGTGTCTTTTTTTCTAAAATAGGGTCACTTGTGGGGTTCCTATACCGCCCTGGCATTTTACAGGCCCAAAACCGTGAGTAGTCTGGAAACCAAATGTCTCAAAATGACTGTTCAGGGGTATAAGCATCTGCAAATTTTGATGACAGGTGGTCTATGAGGGGGCGAATTTTGTGGAACCGGTCATAAGCAGGGTGGCCTTTTAGATGACAGGTTGTATTGGGCCTGATCTGATGGATAGGAGTGCTAGGGGGGTGACAGGAGGTGATTGATGGGTGTCTCAGGGGGTGGTTAGAGGGGAAAATAGATGCAATCAATGCACTGGGGAGGTGATCGGAAGGGGGTCTGAGGGGGATCTGAGGGATTGGCCGAGTGATCAGGAGCCCACACGGGGCAAATTGGGGCCTGATCTGATGGGTAGGTGTGCTAGGGGGTGACAGGAGGTGATTGATGGGTGTCTCAAGGTGTGATTAGAGGGGGGAATAGATGCAAGCAATGCACTGGCGAGGTGATCAGGGCTGGGGTCTGAGGGCATTCTGAGGGTGTGGGCGGGTGATTGAGTGCCCTAGGGGCAGATAGGGGTCTAATCTGATAGGTAGCAGTGACAGGGGGTGATTGATGGGTAATTAGTGGGTGTTTAGGGTAGAGAATAGATGGAAACACTGCGCTTGGGTGGTGATCTGATGTCGGATCTGCGGGCGATCTATTGGTGTGGGTGGGTGATCAGTTTGCCCGCAAGGGGCAGGTTAGGGGCTGATTGATGGGTGGCAGTGACAGCGGGTGATTGATGGGTGGAAGTGACAGGGGGTGATTGATGGGTGGCAGTGACAGGGGGTGATTGATGGGTGATTGATAGGTGATTGACAGGTAATCAGTGGGTTATTACAGGGGAGAACAGATGTAAATATTGCACTGGCGAATTGATAAGGGGGGGTCTGAGGGCAATCTGAGCGTGTAGGCGGGCGATTGGGTGCCCGCAAGGGGCAGATTAGGGTCTGATCTGATGGGTAACAGTGACAGGTGGTGATAGGGGGTGATTGATGGGTAATTAGTGGGTGTTTAGAGGAGAGAATAGATGTAAACGCTGCGCTTGGGTGGTGATCTGATGTCGGATCTGCGGGCGATCTATTGGTGTGGGTGGGTGATCAGATTGCCCGCAAGGGGCAGGTTAGGGGCTGATTGTTGGGTGGCAGTGACGGGGTGATTGATGGGTGATAGGTGATTGGCAGGTGATTGACAGGTGGTCAGTGGGTTATTACAGGGAAGGACAGATGTAATTAATGCACTGGCGAATTGATAAGGGGGGGGTCTGAGGGCAATCTGAGCGTGTGGGCGGGTGATTGGGTGCCCGCAAGGGGCAGATTAGGGTCTGATCTGATAGGTAACAGTGACAGGTGGTGATAGGGGGTGATTGATGGGTGATTGATGGGTAATTAGTGGGTGTTTAGAGAAGATAACAGATGTAAACAATACATTTGGGAGGTAATCTGACGGCGGGTTTGCGGGCGATCTAATGGTGTGGGTGGGTGATCAGATTGCCCGCAAGGGGCAGGTTAGGGGCTGATTGATGGGTGGCAGTGACAGGGGGTGATTGATGGGTGATAGGTGATTGGCAGGTGATTGACAGGTGATCAGTGGGTTATTACAGGGAAGAACAGATGTAATTAATGCACTGGTGAATTGATAAGGGGGGGTCAGAGGGCAATCTGAGCGTGTGGGCGGGTGATTGGGTGCCCGCAAGGGGCAGATTAGGGTCTGATCTGATAGGTAAAAGTGACAGGTGGTGATAGGGGGTGATTGATGGGTGATTGATGGGTAATTAGTGTGTGTTTAGAGGAGAGAATAGATGTAAACAATGGATTTGGGAGGTGATCTGATGTCGGATCTGCGGGCAATCTATTGGTGTGGGGGGGTGATCAGATTGCCCGCAAGGGGCAGGTTAGGGGCTGGCTGATGGGTGGCAGTGACAGGGGGTGATTGACGGGTGATTGATGGGTGATTGACAGGTGATTGACAGGTGATTGACAGGTGATTGACAGGTGATCAGGGGGATAGATGCATACAGTAAACAGGGGTGGTGGTCTGGGGGGGGGGGTCTGGGGAGAATCTGAGGGGTGGGGGGTGATCAGGAGGGGGCAGGGAGCAGGGTGGGGGATAAAAAAAAAATAGCGTTGACAGATAGTGACAGGGAGTGATTGATGGGTGATTAGGGGGGTGATTGGGTGCAAACAGGGGTCTGGGGGGTGGGCAGGGGGGGGTCTGATGGGTGCTGTGGGCGATGTGGGGCAGGGGGGGGGAAAAATCAGTGTGCTTGGTGCAGACTAGGGTGGCTGCAGCCTGCCCTGGTGGTCCCTCGGACACTGGGACCACCAGGGCAGGAGGCAGCCTGTATAATACACTTTGTAAACATTACAAAGTGTATTATACACTTTGTATGCGGCGATCGCGGGGTTAACATCCCGCCGGCGCTTCCGTATGGCCGGCGGGATGTTGCGGCGGGTGAGCGGCGCCAGGCGGAGGCGGAGGATCGCGTCACTGATGACGCGATCGCTCCGCCCATGCCCCTACAAGGACCGCCGCCAATTGTCAATACGGCGGTCCTTGCGGGGTGCACTTCCCGGCCGCCAATTGTACATACGGCGGTCGGGAAGTGGTTAACATTATACTAAATGCTGAAGCCGAAAAAGCACTTCGCTGGTCCAAGGCAATATCCTATGAACAGCTAAACAAGCCAAATCGCTGGCTGGCAAAAAAATTGCGCAACCAACAAGTCCTTAACCTCCCCGGCGTTCTATTGAGATCGCCAGGGAGGCTGCGGGAGGGTTTTTTTTTAATAAAAAAAAAACTATTTCATGCAGCCAACTGAAAGTTGGCTGCATGAAAGCCCACTAGAGGGCGCTCCGGAGGCGTTCTTCCGATCGCCTCCGGCGCCCAGAATAAACAAGGAAGGCCGCAATGAGCGGCCTTCCTTGTTTTGCTTAGATCGTCGCCATAGCGACGAGCGGAGTGACGTCATGGACGTCAGCCGACGTCCTGACGTCAGCCGCCTCCGATCCAGCCCTTAGCGCTGGCCGGAACTTTTTGTTCCGGCTACGCTGGGCTCAGGCGGCTGGGGGGACCCTCTTTCGCCGCTGCTCGCGGCGGATCGCCGCAGAGCGGCGGCGATCAGGCAGCACACGCGGCTGGCAAAGTGCCGGCTGCGTGTGCTGCACTTTATTTGAAGAAAATCGGCCCAGCAGGGCCTGAGCGGCAGCCTCCGGCGGTGATGGACGAGCTGAGCTCGTCCATACCGCTCAGGAGGTTAATAAAGTCACAAGAATAAGAGACTCCACGGGCAAAGTTACATCACACCCGGACAGGATCTACAACACATTCTTAGAATTTTATCAAAAATTGTATTCAGATCAGGATCCTGAATCAGCACCCCTCTCACAAGCAGAGTTTCTTACCCATAATATCCAGTCATCATTATCTACCCCTATGGCCGAATCTATAAACCACGATATTACATCTGAGGAATTGCATGAGGCCATTAAAAAACTCAAGAGGCCTAAGGCACCAGGTCCAGATGGCTTTACCGCATTCTACTATAAAAAATTTGAACACAAATTAACGCCCCATTTACTTAAATTCTATAATGATATCATGAAAGGTCATAGCCCCCCAGTTGAGTTCCTGGCCTCAGCAATAGTCGTTATACCAAAGCCAGACAGAGATCCCCTCCTAGTCAAAAACTACAGGCCAATATCCCTCCTGGGCATAGACTACAAATTTTTTACATCAATTCTGGCAACTAGGCTGAATAAGACCCTCCCCTTCCTGATAAACAAAGACTAAGTAGGCTTCATACCATCCCGCCAAGCGTCTGACAACATCAGAAAAATTGTAGGCATCCAAAACTACTGTAAACGCAATAAAATAAATATGGCGCTCCTAGCACTGGATATGGAGAAGGCCTTCGACCTCATTAAATGGTCTTATATGCGGGCAACATTGCAGAAATTTGGCATTAGAGGCAACTTTCTAAGAGCAATAAATGCTTTATATTCTACCCCAAGTGCCTCTTTAAAGATGCCCTCCCCCGTTAGATCGTCGTTTCCTATCCAACGTGGGACCAGACAGGGGTGCCCCTTGTCACCAGCAATATTTGCCCTCATGATAGAGCCCTTGGCAGGAGCCATTCGTAGGTCCCCAGAGGTCTTGGGAGTCTGTATTGGGAAAAGGGAACATAAATTAAGCCTCTTTGCGGATGACACTTTCCTAACACTTACCTCCCCTCACACATCAATTCCCAATGCCCTAAACATTTTTCGTGCTTTCTCATCATTTTCAGGACTCAAGCTTAACCTGGATAAATCAGAGTTAATGCTTACCAGATCCCCATATCTCGAAAGAGAGTTATGTAATATACATATGGCAGACGTAAGAAATTCTTGTGGGGGAGATTTTCCTAACATTAAAGAATTATAAAATTTTAGTAAGTGGGTACTTAGGTCGTATTCAAACTTTTTATAATACAGAGAGGGCAGTCCATCCGGACCTGGGGCCTTTGCCCTTTTAATGTTTGATAGCCTCATGTAATTCCTCGTCTGTGATTGGGGCGCTTAATTGTTTAGCTGTATCCTTTGACAAGGAAACCTTAATATTGTCTCATAAAAATGCATCCCTGTCAGCTGAATTTTCTGCGGGTGAATCATCAGTATAAAGTTTTTGATAATATTCAAAAAAGGTCTCATAAATTTTGTCTGGATTTGATGTAACGGAGCCATTTTTATCTCTAATTTTAAGTATTTTGTTGGAAACCTGTTTGGATCGTAATCTTTTGGCCAGTCATTTATTTGGTTTATTATATTGCTCGTACGATATTGCTCCAGTCCACCTCATGGCCTTCTCGACCTCGGCCCCCAGTATGGTATCCAGTTGTGTCTGTAAATCAAAAATTTGTTTCTGGAGAAATCTAGAAGGATGGTTCTGATTTACCCAATGTAGGGTATTTATTTTTTGTTCTAGATTTGAGGTGATAATACCTCTCTCTCGCTTGACTTTTGCAGATCTCGTCATAAGTTCCCCTCTAATTACAACTTTATGGGCCATCCAACAGGTGGCCTCAGACACATCCTCCGTATCGTTCTCCCGGAAATAATTATTGATACATTCTGTAATTTCAGAGCATATAGTAGGATTTACTAGAAGGGATTCATTAAGCCTCCAGGGAGCTCTTAATGTCTTTGGTACTGGAGAGGCCAATGCAGTGAGGACCATATCGTGGTCCGACCAGGGGCATAAGATATGTCTAGAATATGCCAGATCCGATGAGCATAATGAAGTTATCAGGATCAAATCTACTCGAGAGTAGGAATTGTGTGGGGCTGAGTAACATGAATACCCTCTTTTCGGACCATTATATTCTCTCCACGAATCCACCAAGGAATGTTGCCGAAACAATTCGTGAAAGAATTCCCTATTTTTCCTCGCCACTGAAGGGCGTGGGGGAGTTGATCTATCTATATGATCATTGGGAGTGATATTGAAATCGCCTGCCCATATTAGGCTATCGAATTTTAAGGTAAGAAGAAGATCCGAGATCTTTGATATAGTGACCTGAGTTTGGTTTGGAGGAGCATACATATTCACCAGGCATAACACCTTGGATTCATATGTGCCTAGGATGATGATATATGTTCCATTTTCATCTACTATATTAGAGGATATTTCTATCGGAAAATTATCTGAAAACAGTGTCATCACTCCTCTGCTCCTTTTCTTATAAGAAGCAGTATAGACTCTATTGAAGCGTCTATGAAAATATTTGGGTGGATTCGTGGGTGAGAAATGGGTCTCCTGTAGGAACAGTACATCAGGCGAGTGTTTGGTATATGCCTGAAGGGCCTTACTCCTTTTGTTTGGTGAATTAAAACCTCTGACATTGTGAGACAAAATGTTAATGGGTTTGAATTGTGGTTTTCTTTTTGCTATTGATTTTAACCTGAGGGACCTGGAACCAAGAAGAAACAATAAACTGTAATAACTTTCTCAGAACATAATACTTAATTTCAACCCAAGCTAAGAATATAATCTCAATGTAGTCTGGAAAGGCTCTGACCGGCACCGAGAGTGCCAGGGTAGAAAGACCATAGATGGCGGTCAATAACAATAAAAGTACCGACCACCTAGTGTCTTTCATAATGGGGGCAGCAAGCACAGTGGGTCTACCTGCCTTATATGCCAGATATATAAGCTTGGGACATAAGAGATAACAAGATTACCCAAGTAGTAGTCATAGATTGACTACGTCATTGTAAAAAATAGGAACTTAAAGAAAAGCCTTAGATGGCAATGATAGTAATAATCAAAGACCCGACACAACCTAAAGGACCAAATGTCACCTAGACTTCAACCCAAAAACAGATAGGGTTATTATCATTTAGAAGTGAGAAATCTACAATCCAAAATACCATAATGAAAGGAGTGGGATAGAATGAACCAATCACCACTATATAATAGATATGACCCAACAGGAATACAGTTAGTGCATGTTATAAAAAGATATTAAACAACATAGCGTGTCAGTTCGCATCCCAATATCATAAAGTGGGTATTTCTAGGGACCTAAAAAGAAACGTAAAACTTAGGTGGAGCCCAACATCATAAAGAGGGAGCACCTGAACTATTTAGCAAGAGGTCCTTTAACTGGTTCGGTATGGCTTCTCTGGGTTCTTTGTAAAGCATATTGCTTATGCCAAAATATTATATACTCATATCCAACATCATAAAGTGGATTGAGAATAGTTAGTCCGCAGAAGAATCTTGATCCACCTGTATGCGTCTGGAGTTAGAAGATCTTACCGTGGTCCATTGTCTATCTCTCCTCGGTTCCCGTCTAGGCAACGGGGGTTGTTGATCTTGTGTAGATTGTTGGGGGTCTGGAACCGTAAATGGGATGTTTGCTTCATTTAGTACCCCAGCAGCATCATCTGGATTTCTGCATATATGTTGCTTGTTCCCAATTTTGAAGATGAGTGCAAAGGGAAATCCCCATTTGTATCTAATAGCATCTCTTTGGAGGGCCGCAGTGTATGGCTTCATCTCTCTTCGCTTTTGTATTGTGATAGGTGCTAAATCCGCATACAGCTGCACGGATTTTGGGAGATCAGGGAGAGATTGCATATCTCTTGCTGCTTTTAAGATATTGTCCCTTGCATCTTCTGTGCAAATTTTTGCTATTATGTCCCTAGGTAGAGCTGGGTTCCTTGGTCTGACCAGTGCCCGATGCGCTCTGATCACCCTTCATTGCGCAGGGTCTACCTGGGGTAATATAGCCTGGAAAAGATTCGTTGCCATTGCTTCCACATCTTCTACCGTTTCAGGGACCCCTCTGATACGGATGTTGGCCCTCCGACTTCTATTCTCTAAATCTTCTAATTTTGATTCCATAAAGTTTAGCCTGTCCTCGTGCGTATCAATGTTCGCAGTGTTCGCATTTGACACCATTATTAAGTCATCTGTTTGATTTTCTAGAGTGTGCACCCGCTCCCCTATGTCATTAATCTGGGTTGACAATTCCGTAACTGCCCGCTTAAGTTCCGCCTTCAGTTCCGCACGGAAAATATTCGTAATGGTGACCAGAAGCGCTTCGGCGGACATGCCGCCTATTTGGATGGCAGGGCTCTGGGCAGTGTCTGCGGGGGAGGCCGGGGATGAGCCGGGTGGGGAGGCCACATCAGCCGCACATGACATACCTTCTGACCATCTTTGTGGTAAATCTCCTATTGAAGCACAGCGGGGAAATGAGTGGGATATAACAGGATCGGCTTCTTATAGGATAAGAGCTGGGCGACCTCTGCATTGCTTGAATCCTTAGGCTTCAGATGGTATATCTCATGCCCCAATTATCAAGCTAAAAACGGCTGATATATGACTCACAACGAGGAGCTCAGAGATCCAGCGTCTGCTCTCTCTGGCGCCTCTCTAGCGCCCCCCAGTCATTTTTCTTTCAATTGCAAACGTAACCAGTTTTTCAATGGTGTAATGGTTTAACATAGAAAACTTACCGTTGGCTCTAGATTCTAATCTATCACTCCGATTTGCAAACGGATTTCACTGAAGCTGTAACTTTCATCCCAGAACATAGTTTAGGGGCCATTACTTCTTCAACTATAGTCATTTTTCTTTCAATTGCAAACGTAACCAGTTTTTCAATGGTGTAATGGTTTAACATAGAAAACTTACCGTTGGCTCTAGATTCTAATCTATCACTCCGATTTGCAAACGGATTTCACTGAAGCTGTAACTTTCATCCCAGAACATAGTTTAGGGGCCATTACTTCTTCAACTATAGTCATTTTTCTTTCAATTGCAAACGTAACCAGTTTTTCAATGGTGTAATGGTTTAACATAGAAAACTTACCGTTGGCTCTAGATTCTAATCTATCACTCCGATTTGCAAACGGATTTCACTGAAGCTGTAACTTTCATCCCAGAACATAGTTTAGGGGCCATTACTTCTTCAACTATAGTCATTTTTCTTTCAATTGCAAACGTAACCAGTTTTTCAATGGTGTAATGGTTTAACATAGAAAACTTACCGTTGGCTCTAGATTCTAATCTATCACTCCGATTTGCAAACGGATTTCACTGAAGCTGTAACTTTCATCCCAGAACATAGTTTAGGGGCCATTACTTCTTCAACTATAGTCATTTTTCTTTCAATTGCAAACGTAACCAGTTTTTCAATGGTGTAATGGTTTAACATAGAAAACTTACCGTTGGCTCTAGATTCTAATCTATCACTCCGATTTGCAAACGGATTTCACTGAAGCTGTAACTTTCATCCCAGAACATAGTTTAGGGGCCATTACTTCTTCAACTATAGTCATTTTTCTTTTGTTTCAAGGGTTTTTATTAATGCTTTGCACATGACAAATCATAACAAATATAACAGCAATAACCCCACGCATGGGGTATAGCAAAATCAAAACTTGTCAGGTACATATACAGAAATGAGAAAGAACATAACTGAAATTATTAAGTAAACATATTATCGAAAAAGCAAACTGTTCCAGTCATGCTTTTGCTCAGCTTTTATTTTTGGAATAGGGGGAAGGAGAGACAGAAAAGTAAGGAGTAAGGGTAGGTGGGGGGAGGGGGAGGGAATCTGGATGCTGGGCTGTGCCATGGGTGGACCATAATCCACATCCTTCCAATGACACAAACCGGAAAAAAAAAGAGAGAGAAAACCTGAGAGAAGAGGGGAATGGGAAAGGAGGGTAAGGGGGAAACACACATAACAGATATACATGGGTGTGTGGTACATTGCCTTTAAAATGTTGCCATGGACTCCAGGGGGCGCAGACGTCCTCCCATAGGGGCTTATAGTCCTCTCTCTGAACTGGTTAGGGGGTTAGAACGAGTGTAATATGTAGGGTAGGCCTAAGTTTTCTTGCCAGTCAATCCAGGGAGACCATATATTATCAAACGCTGCAATATGGTCTAAAATTTTGGCTCTGATATGCTCCGAGAGCATAGTTGCATTAAGGCTATGGAATACCGTTTCCACATGTAGTGAACGTTCCTTCCACTGAGTTCCTATATGTTTTTTAGCTTGTGCTGCTACAAATTGTATAAATCTATGCTGTGGGCGAGAGACTCCCTCCGGCCTATCACCTAGGAGTAAAACTGACGATTGTAGGGGCTTTTCCAGGTTAAGTATTGATTTAACGCTATTCCAGATGGCTTTCCAGAAGGTTTGGGCCCTCGGGCAATCCCACCATATATGCCATAGATCGCCCACAGCATTACAATCCCTAAAACATAGATCAGAGTGGGATGAGCAAAATATATGAAGCTTTGCAGGGGTATAGTATGTCCTGTGCAATAGTTTGATAGAGGTTTCTATGGATGAGTAAAAAAGCGAATTTTTAGTTAGGATGGTGCAACAGTGTGCCCATCTCTCTTGGGTTAAGGTGATGCCACAATCTCTTTCCCAATCTTCCATACATTTCAGGTTGATCTCTGAGTTAGCTTGTGAAAGGGTGAGATATAGGTCAGAAATGAGGCCTCTGTCCAGGGGTGCCGATTTACATCTTACTTCAAAGTTCACATACATGAGGATCTCCTGTGTCGGATCTAGTGATTGCAGGAACCCAAATATAGCTTGCATTCTTGGTTCCTCTTCAACCGGGACATTATTCTCTTCTCTAAACAGCCTAGGAGAAGTTATTTTGAAGCCCGACATAAATCTTGCAAGTATAGTAAATCTTCTGGATCTCCACCAGTGGAACAGACGAGTCTGTGTCCCCAGGGGGAAGTCCGGGTTCCCAAATATCTCTGTAAGGCAAGAGATGGGGGACTGTAACTTATAAGAAGACCTATTATTCAACCAGATCTTCATAAAGTGGGTTGTTACAGGGGAGGATTTCCTAATTGTAGCAAGAGGAATGTTTTTAGCCCACATAATACCTGGTAGTGTCAGAGGTGAGATCATTTGTGATTCTAAATCAACCCATAGCGGTGCTCTAGTCTTAGCATTTATAGCAGCCATTGGAGCTAATTGGGCAGCCAAGTAGTAGTTCCATAATATAGGAGCATTTAGGCCCCCTGAATCTTTAGACCTGGCTAGTGTCAGATATTTAATCCTCAGCCTCCTCTTCCTCCAAATAAATTTTTGAATCAGTGTCTGCAGGTGCTTCACAGGTCCCTTTTTAATATCAATTGGTAGTGCTCGAAATAAGTATAAAAGTCTCGGTAGGAGAGTCATTTTGACCGAAGAGATCCTACCTAGTAGTGATAGGGGGTAGATATTCCATATATCTAGGTCTCGTGCCAGTCTGGTGTACATAGTTGCAATCATATAAATGTTTGGGGTTTTTGGTCAAATTAATCCCTAGATATTTTATGTATTTGGGTTGATACTGGAGTCCCAACGAAGCTGCCAAATTCCGCCCCTCGACAGTGGTCATTTGGGTGAGCATTAATTCAGATTTATCGAGATTCAATCTGAACCCCGAAAACTCAGAAAATTCCTGAATAATATTTAGTAAATTTGGGATAGATGTATGGGGAGAGGTCAAGGTGGCAAAGATGTCACCCGCAAAGAGTGACAATTTGTAATTAGTTCTTCCGATTTGGACTCCAAGAACCTCTAGTGAGTTGCGGATTTTTACTGCCAGCGGCTCCATTACTAGGGCAAAAATGCCTGGGGACAATGGGCAGCCCTGCCTTGTCCCCCTCTGGATAAGAAAGGGGATCCTTTGGAGTGATGGGAGTTTCAAAGTGGCTGTGGGGACAGAATAGAGAGCTCGTATAGCATTCATATAATTACCCTTAAATCCATACTTATGTAAGACATCCAGCATATAGGGCCATTTTATCAAGTCGAATGCCTTTTCCATGTCTAAGGCTAGTAGGGCCAGTGGCATAGCGGTGTTCAGGCAATGATGTTGTATATCAAGGATTTTTCGAATGTTATCGGGGGCTTGTCTTAGGGGAATAAAGCCAACTTGGTCTTTGTGGACCAGGGCAGGGAGAACCGTATTTAATCTTTTAGCGAATATAGAGGTTAGAAGCTTGTAGTCTACCCCCAGGAGTGATATGGGGCGGTAGTTTTTGGGGAGTAAATGATCTCTCTGAGGCTTTGGAATGACCACTATCGAGGAGGAGAGGAACTCCGGCGGGGGAGCATCACCTTTTAGTATAGTATTAAAGAATTTCAGAATGTGAGGGGATAAAATATTTTCGAATTTTTTATAATGTAATGCCGTTAGGCCATCGGGGCCAGGAGCCTTTGATCTTTTGGCCTTTTTGATAGCCCAGTGCAGTTCCTCATAGGAAATGTCCTGGCTGAGATTTTTGGCAGTATCTTCCGTGAGGACTTTCTTAATATTTTGGTCCAGGAACTGTTTCCTCTCTGAGGACCCAGCCTCCGGGTTTTTATCTTCATATAGATTTTTATAGAAGTCAGTGAAAATGGCATGAATATTCTCTGGGCTTGTTGTAACTTTGCCCTTAGCATCTCTAATTCTGATTATTTTATTTATATTCTGTTGACCTCTTAGTTTTTTAGCTAGCCATCGAAGAGGCTTATTCATTTGTTCGTATGACGAGGCACCCGACCACCGAAGGGCCTTTTCTGCATCTGCGTTCAAAATGGCATCAAGTTGAAGTCTTAAGTCCTGAATTTGTTTGAGGAGGAAGCGGGAGGGTCGAGTTTGATTAAGGATTGTTAATGTAGTAATTTTGTATTCGAGATTGTTAACCAGGATTGACCTATCCCTTTTGTGTTTAGAAGCCAATTTTATCAACTCCCCTCTTATTACGGGCTTATGAGCCATCCATCTGATACCAGGAGAAACTGTGTCAGCGTAATTTTTCCTAAAATAATTAGTCAAGCATGTCTCCATCTTATCTGCTATTTCTGAATTGTAGAGTAGGGATTCATTTAGGCGCCAGGTGGACCTGGCGACCTTAGGTATTAGTGAAATAAGTGATGTTAGCACCGGGTCATGGTCTGACCAGGGGCATAGCAGATGTCTTGAATACCCCAAGGAGGACACACATCGCGAGGAGATCAATATCAGGTCCAATCGTGAGTAAGAGTTATGGGGGGCCGAGAAGTAGGTATACCCCCTCTTTGCCCCATTGTGCTCCCTCCAAGAATCGACCAAAGAGTGGTCCCTAAAGAGGTCATCATATAATTTCTGGATTTTCGATGCATCAGATGGCCTTGTCGGATGAGTCCTGTCAATTTTATTGTTAGGAGCGAGGTTGAAGTCCCCAGCCCATATAAGTGTGTCAAAGGTTAAAGTTAATAATAGCTCTGATACTTTAGTGATCGTTTCCGTAGCCAGATTTGGGGGGGCATAGACATTTGTAAAACATATTATTTTGTCTTGGAGCATACCTATTAGGATTACATAGGTCCCATCCGTGTCAATGATGCTAGATTTAAATTTAAATGGGAAGTCATTATGTAATAGTATCGCTACTCCTCTTTTTTTTGAGGTGAAGTTGGATAGAAATGATCTCCTATATTTGGAGTGGAAATGTTTGGGAAATGACGTTTTAGAGAAATGTGTCTCCTGGATACAGAGGACGTCAGGGAGGTGTTTTAAGTATTCTCTCATGGCTTTATTCCGTTTTTGAGGGGAGTTGAACCCCCTAACATTGTGTGAAATTATGTTATATGGCCTACTAGCCATTGTTCACTGATCAGCAGGACTTGCAATATATATCCAAGAAGACATAAGGTTCCCCCAACAGTCCACAGCCCATGGTTTTGTAAAGAGAAACAAGATAAAGCACCAAACACACCCAACAGGAAGGTAATCAGGAAATATAGCTTGTTGAGAACAAGTCTATCTGCACAATGGTGCAGGGAAGATGCCCAGGGGGGGACTGATATTAAAGCCAGTCCACCTCCTTGCATCCTCGTCTTAGGGGGGCAACAAGAGTTTCCAAGAGCGCTTTCCAGCCCAGCTGGATGTAAGCTATCTGTGGAGACCTTCTGGGACAAGGAGAGTCAGAATAATATAGCGGATGTCAGAGCACATGAAGCGTTAGCCCTTTACAACCGTGTCAAAAAGTACAAAGGATAGCCCATATAAAGTAAGAACATAATAAACATAATAAACACCTGTTAACTTAATTAACCTTATTGCTTTCTAATTAGGGGACCGCTGAGAGGTCCTTCCCCCTGAGAGCTGCCAAGATGTCTACCTTAGCCCGTAATGCCAGGCATATTTCTAGATAAACTTTTGTGATATATAGAGTATTTTTCATAGGGTTGATCTGGGATCCAGGCGTCTTTAGGGATGGAGTGGGCCCTGACTATGTAACCCCACTTGTATAGCTGGGGGATTTTTATTATGATCTAAGATTCAAATGGTAGCCCTGAGATAGGTCTTCCTCCCACTAGCCAGTTACCTATAGGGATCCACATCCAATTACTACCCTGTAGACCAGATCCATAGTGGGTACCCCAGTTTTCTGTCAAGGATGATTTTATTTCCTGCATAGTGAGGGATTATGAGCTCTTAATGTGTATAGGGTTTTTGTTGATGGTGTTGCCTGGTAGCAATCTGTGATCTAATGGGGTGAGGTCACTATATATTAATGGAAAGGGGGATAGCTTATATAGATTATATGCAGTTACTCCAATGATAAGTGTTCTGTAAGGCTCATCACTACAAGAGGGCCCTATCCAACTTCAGGGGTCCCATGGCCTAGGAGGACATGCCTCTCGTGTAAATATATCACTAATGCTTAGCAAATCAACCTAAAATGAGTTATTGAAATAAAGACATTTTGTATGATCAAACCATATTATCCGAGATACATTAAGCCATGTAGCATATAGTAGTGCAGAATGCTATAATATGAGGAACCTGACTGGACCGGCAGTTCTGTGATAAGCTGTATCACCCCAGTTTGGGTTCCTTAAGCTAGTTAAAGGGGTATAATGCCACATCATAAAGGGCATACCATTAGACAGTTGCTCCATAGCCAGTTATGCCACATCATAAAGGGCATGTCCTTAGACAGTTGCTCCATAGCCAGTTATGCCACATCATAAAGGGCATGTCCTTAGACAGTTGTTCCCTAGCCAGTTATGCCACATCATAAAGGGCATTTGCCAAGCCCATGGATAGGCTAAAGGGTCTTAGTTTGACTCAGGAGTCCTGTGAGAGATTTAAAGGCATATGGTACATAGCGCCATCTCATAAAGGGAATGCTACTGAGAGTTGTTCATATACCAGATGTGCCACATCATAAAGGGCACTTGTTATGTTTTCTTGTGTATGTAGTTGTCGTGCCACATCATAAAGGGCACGGACCGTATGGCCAGGTGATTAGTCCTGAGAGTCCAGATTAAGTCTCCGTGGGCAGAATTGTGTATCTCTAGCTGTATTCCAGGTTCTTCGGAGGGTCTGGGATCTCGAGGTCCTCTGTGGTAGTTGGTTTTGTGAGGGGCCTGGATCCTTCGGAATTTCGTATGGGATGTTTTCCTCATCCAGTGCATCCGCAGCCTCTTGTGGGGTTTTGCACATGTATTGATTGGCATTTGCCTTGAATGCCAGAGCGAAGGGGAAATTCCATCTATATCGGATGGAAGCCTTCTGGAGTGCCAATGTGTATGGCCGCATATTCCGTCTTCGTTGTATGGTTATAGGAGCCAAATCCGCATAAATCTGTACGGAATTTGGGACCCCGGGCAAGACAGTCAGGTCACGGGCCGCAAGGAGAATGCTTGGCCAGTGCCCGGTGGATTCGCACAATGCGGATCAGTGTGGGGTCTACCTGTGACAATAGGGCCCCAAATAGGTTTACCGCAGCCGCTTCCACTTCAGTTACGGATTCCGGAAGTCCTCGTATGCGGACATTACCCCGCCGGCTCCTATTCTCCAAGTCCTCTAATTTATCCTCAATCGTGTCAATGCGGATGTCTTGGGAGTCTAATTGCTTACGATCTTCATTATTGGCCCCTATGACTTGGTCAGACTGTCTCTCTAACACATCCACTCGCTCACCTATATCCGAAATCTGCCGGGAGAGTTCCGTCACCGCATCCCGGATCTCCGAACGGAAAATCTTCGTCATGGTAGCCAGCAGCTCCTGATTAGAGAGATCCCCCCGTGGTAAGACATCCGATGACTGCTCTACCGCTGGTGGAGTCCGCATAGGATCCGAGGCCTCCGGGCTGGTGCTTTAGGTTTGGCCTGGTCGGCCATCTTGGAGAATCTCCGGTTGAAACGCAGCGGCGAAAGTAAAGGTCTTACAGCTGAACGACTTCTCAGAGGGTAGCTGTTAGGGGATCTTAGCATAGCGGAGGTCTTATGCTTTTCATCAATACCTCTCCGGTCCCGATCCGTGCTAATTAAGAGGCTGAATCACGCTCCAGAAAGCAGAGCTCACACCATGTGCATCCACACAGTGCAGCGCCGCGCATGCGCCCCCCGTCATTTTTCTTTCAATTGCAAACGTAACCAGTTATTTAATGGTGTAATGGTTTAACATAGAAAACTTACTGTTGGCTCTAGATTCTAATCTATCACTCCGATTTGCAAACGGATTTCACTGAAGCTGTAACTTTCATCCCAGAACATAGTTTAGGGGCCATTACTTCTTCAACTATAGTCATTTTTCTTTCAATTGCAAACGTAACCAGTTTTTCAATGGTGTAATGGTTTAACATAGAAAACTTACCGTTGGCTCTAGATTCTAATCTATCACTCCGATTTGCAAACGGATTTCACTGAAGCTGTAACTTTCATCCCAGAACATAGTTTAGGGGCCATTACTTCTTCAACTATAGTCATTTTTCTTTCAATTGCAAACGTAACCAGTTTTTCAATGGTGTAATGGTTTAACATAGAAAACTTACCGTTGGCTCTAGATTCTAATCTATCACTCCGATTTGCAAACGGATTTCACTGAAGCTGTAACTTTCATCCCAGAACATAGTTTAGGGGCCATTACTTCTTCAACTATAGTCATTTTTCTTTCGTTTCAAGGGTGTTTATTAGAAGTAATGAGCATTACACAAAAAAAACAGTGCACAGCATACCCCACATGTGGGGAAACATAAGTGATCGCTGAGATTAAAATCCTTTACAGCATTTCTTATAGGTTAAAAATAAGAACCATAATAAACATTTGGAGTAGAAATTTCGTAGATCAGCTCAGAGTAGTGCACATTAGCTTCATCATAAGGGGTGGGGGTAAAGGGTAGGGAAAATAAAAGAGGGGAGTAGGGAAAGGTAGGGGAAAGGATGTAAGGATGCCACCATGGGTGGTAATACCACATCATACCAATGGGGGCACCCAGGGGGGAAAGAGAGGGAAAGAGGGGGAAGGGGGTAACTCTTAATAACATAGATATGCCGAGAATTTTTTCATGCGCAAGATATGTCCCACGGGCCCAAGCCAGCAGACCCAGGGGAGAAATCAAATAGTGGAGAACTGTCTCTCGATCCTAACCCGCTCCTGAGCACACTAAATGTAACATGGGTAAGGCATTATGCTTTCATGGGCAAGGAACTCAAAACGTATGTAATGTATAGGCCAGACCTTGGTTATCTTGCCATCCGATCCATGGTGTCCAAACATTGAGGAAACTGTCAAGTCTGTCCATAATTTTAGCTATAATGTGTTCAGCTAACATTGTTTTGTTGACCTCCTGAATTACCGTATCAGCGGATAAGTCAGGGGATTTCCATTGGTGGGCAATGTGTCTTTTGACTTGTGCCATAAAAAATTTCACCAGCTTGTGGGCCGCAAATGGGAGCGATTGTGGTCGATTGGCTAAGATAGCTATAGAAGGTTCTAAGGGTAATTGGAGCTTCAGCATAAGAGTAAGTTTCGTCCATACTGTAGACCAAAGAGCGTGAGCTTTAGGGCACTCCCACCACATGTGCCACATGGAGCCTCTATGTGGGCATCCCCGGAAGCACAGCTCCGAGTTATGGGGAGAGAATAAGTGCAGCTTTGTTGGTGTGTAATAAACCCGATGGAGCAATTTAAGAGATGTCTCGATGGAGGAGAAAAATAAGCTTCCCTTGGTCAAGGAGGTACAACAATGGGCCCATTTTGATTCTGACAAGGTTAGGTTACATTCTCTTTCCCAGTCTAGTTGTGCTTTCAGCTTATTTGAGGATATATGTTCGGTAAATAGTCCATATAAGTCGGAAATCAGGCCACCATCCAAAGGACAGTTCTTACATCGTACCTCGAATGACGTGTACATTAATACATCATTAGAGCTATTCATTGCTTGCAGATAATCAAAAATCATCTGCATTCGAGGAACCTCCTCCATCGGAACATCATGATCGCTTCCAAACTGATTCCGGGGAGCCAGCTTGAATCCTGAGATGAATTTATTTAGCGTGGTGAGATCTTTATGGTGCCACCATGAGAAAAGCTCATTTTTTTTTTTAGCTGCTCTGAAGTCCGGGCTGCGAAAGATATGGGTCAAACGTGACACTGGTGACTGTAATTTATGGGCAAATCTAAGCTTTGTCCATATGGACATTGAAAAGGCAGAGACAGGTGACAGTTTCCTTATTTGGTTAATAGGTATTTTACGGGCCCACATTATTCCTGGCAGCGAAAGAGGGGACAAGAGTTGGGATTCTATTTCAACCCACAAAGGGGCATTTCCCTTTGCGTTAATAGGGGCCATCTGAGATACACAGGCGGCTTGATAGTATTAAAAAAGCAGCGGGGCATTTAATCCTCCTGCTGTTTTGGGGCGGGCCAAAGATGTATACTTAATTCTTGCTCTACGCTTTCTCCAGATAAAAGCCTGTATAAGGGATTGAAGATGTTTTAGGGGGCCCTTCTTAATAGGAATTGGGAGGACACGAAAAAGGTATAATATCCTAGGTAGGAGGGTCATCTTAACTGACACCACTCTACCCGACAATGAGATAGGATACTCATTCCAGATCTCAAGATCTGAGGATAACTTTCTGAGGATGGAAGGATAGTTATCTTGATAAAGGTTGGATGGATTTAGGGAAAGATTGATGCCTAAATATTTAATGAATTTTGCTTTATGTTGTAGGCCCAAGGATACTGCTAATTGTTGGGCTTCAATAGGGGGGGTTTGGGTGAGCATTAATTCCGATTTATTAAGGTTCAATTTGAATCCTGAGAAGGCCGAGAACTGGGAAATTAGTTTTAGGACATTTGGTATTGATGTATGGGGTGAAGTTAAGGTCAATAAGACGTCGTCTGCGAAAAGACATAATTTGTATTCCCTAGGTCCTATTTTAACTCCCTGAACCTCTTGGGAGTTTCGGATTTGTGCCGCCAAAGGCTCAATAACTAAGGCGAATATGGCCGGGGATAAAGGGCATCCCTGTCTCGTGCCTCTTTCTATTAAGAAAGGGGATCTTAAAGTGGATGGTAGTTTCAAAGAGGCTGATGGTTGAGAGTAAAGAGCTATAATAGCATTCAGAAAGTTGCCCGAGAATCCATACTTCCTTAGTACTGCTAACATATATGACCAGTCTATTCTGTCAAATGCCTTCTCCATGTCCAATGACAGGACTGCTAGGCGTGTGGAGGCTCGGAGACAATAATGCTGAATATCTATTATTCTCCTAATGTTGTCTGGGGCCTGGCATGTAGGGATGAAACCTACTTGGTCTTTATGGACCAGCGCGGGGAGAATTCTATTTAATCTATTGGCGAGGATAGCTGTAAAAAGTTTATAATCTACTCCCAAGAGGGATATGGGCCTATAGTTTTTCGGAAGGAGAGGGTCGCTTTGTGGTTTAGGGATGACTACAATGGTTGATGAAAGGAATTCGGGAGGGGGGGTATTACCTTTTAATATATAATTAAAGAATTTAAGCATATGGGGGGCTAGAGTAGATTCAAATTTCTTGTAGTAAAGGGCGGTAAGTCCGTCCGGTCCCGGTGCTTTGGCTCTTTTAGTTTTCTTTATAACTTCGTGGAGTTCCTCATACGATATGTCGCTGTTCATAATTTTCAAAGTATCGGGAGCTAGCTTGAGTTTAATGTTTGAGTCTAGGAAGGTTTTCCTGTCCCCTTCTGAATTAGGGGGTAAATCATTATGGTAAAGGGCTTTATAATAATCTGTGAAAATGGAATATATTTTATCAGGATTTGTAGTGATCCTACCGTCAGGGCCTCTAATCCTCATGATCCTATTAATCGTTTGCTGATTGCGTAGTTTCTTCGCCAGCCATCTATTTGCCTTATTAAGTTGGGAATATGCACAAGCTTTTGTCCATCTCAGGGCCTTCTCAGTTTCAGCAGAAAGAATAACATCTAATTGCAGTTGTAGGTCCCTAATCTGTTTAAGGAGAAAACGTGAGGGCTGCGATTGGTTTAAGGTAAGGAGGGTAGCAAGTTTATGCTCGAGGTTGGAAGTTATAGCTGACTTCTCCCTTCTGAGTTTGGCGGAGACCTGTATTAACTTCCCTCGTATGACGGCTTTATGAGCCATCCAGCATATCTCTGGATTAACCTCCGGGGTGGAGTTTTCTCTAAAGTAATTGGTGAGGGAAGTCTCAATCTGGTCGAAGGTGTCAGGGTTAATAATTAATGACTCATTTAAACGCCAGGGAGGTCTTTGGAATCTAGGGATCAAGGAGGTTAAAGAAGTTAATAAAGGATCATGATCTGACCACGGACAAAGCAAATGCCTTGAGTATGCCAGGGAAGGGACACATCTGACTGAGATCAAAGTTAAATCGATCCTAGAGTAGGAGTTATGGGGCGCTGAGTAAAATGAATAGCCCCGTCTCGCTCCGTTATGGTCCCTCCAGGCATCGACCAAAGAGTGAAGCCTAAGGAGATCATCAAAGAAAATTTTGGTGGCTTTGGAATCAGATGGGCGAGACGGATGCGTCCTGTCAAGAGCATCGTTAGGGGAGAGATTAAAGTCTCCTGACCAGATCAGGGAGTCGAACTGTAAGGACAGTAGTATGTTAGATACTTTAGTGATGGTGTCTCGGGCATGGGAAGGATGGGCATACATATTAACTATACATAGAGATTGAGCTTGGAAATTACCAATTATAATGTTAAAAGTACCTTCATCATCATCAATGTGCTTGGTGATCTCAATAGGGAAAGAGTCAGCCAGGAGTGTAAGAACTCCTCTTTGTTTTCTGCAATAATTAGACATATAAGAACGTTTATAGTTCTTATGAAAGTGCTTAGGGAAGGAGTTAGTAGAAAAGTGGGTCTCCTGTAAACACAGAATGTCAGGAGAGTGTTTGAGATATCCCTTAAGAGCCTTGGCTCTTTTTTGAGGCGAGTTGAGTCCTCGCACATTGTGTGAAATTACGTGATATGGCCTTGTACCCATATTGAGATGACCAAAACGCTAAGAAAGAGCGTCCCAGGCGGGAGGAGAGAGGCAGTTCCAAAAAGGAAAACAATGAGAACACAAGAAAAATCAATGATTAGCTCGGCATAAAGTAACAAAGAAGCAAAAATGAAAATTGGGGTAGCACAATCATGCTGTAATGGTGGTTGAGGCCTGGCCTGCGCAGTATGCGCCCGCCTGACTCCAAGCGCCATTTCCATTGGGGGAACAGCAGTAGTGTTTCACGACTGATCGCATTAAAAAAAAAAAAACGTATGGACTAAATCTATTTTAACCTTGGTTATCCGGTGTCAACTCTTGCAAAACAAATAGACATTCAAATAACAATGAAGCAGAGAATGTGTTAAACATGCAAGTTGCTGAGGGAGTCCGGAGCTTCCAAAAAAATGTCAGCTGTGATTTGCACAAAGTTTTGCATTCTAGGGGAGGAAGTCGGCTCTCTGAAGTGAAAGAGTCACAGACCGGAGCCCGCCAAATTAGAGGCTCCACGTGATCCTATGAGGTGGAGAGAAAAGTCAGCGCCCGCTGCAGTCCAACATCATAAAGGGACTGGAGCGGGCCATATAGAGTTCTTGTAGATGACAGAGAGAAGTCATCTCTTCATATGCGGTAGCAACGGTGCCGCACCTATTGTTCCTGAGAAAATAAAATACAAACCAGGAAAAACTATAATGGTGACACACCTTCCACATCATAAAGGGAAGGGGCGTGCCAGTGTTTTAGGAAGCCAAGTGTTCACCTGAAATGATAATATATGGGAACAAGGTTCCCTGTAGGCCTAAGCAGCATCCATATCGAGCTCTCTAGGCCGAAAGGACGATCCTCGTGATGAGTCCCAGGTCCTACGAAGCCTACGTTGGCGTTGCTCCCCTGGGGGAGGTTGAGGAGGTTTCGGGATGGTGAAGGGGATAGATGCTTCGTTAAGGGCTTGGGCAGCTTCCTCCGGGCGTTTACAGTTGTATGTCTTTGAGTTAATTTTAAATGTAAGCATGAAGGAAAAGCCCCAGCGGTATCGGATGGATTTTTGCTGGAGGGCTAAGGTGTAGGGCCTCATTTCTCTTCTTCTCGCTATAGTGGCAGGTGCGAGGTCTGCAAAAAGTTGAACTGAGGCCGGAACCCCTGGTAGTGCTGTAAGGTCCCGAGCTGCCAGCAGGAGCTTATCTCGTGCATCCTCTGATGCCACCTTAGCAAGAACATCCCGGGGAAGTTCTGGGTTTCTCGGCTTCGTTAGGGCACGATGGACTCGGACTACCCTCAATTGTGCCGGGTCTACCTGAGGAAGGAGAGACCCAAACAAATTAGTCGTCACTGATTCAAGGTCCTCAAAAGCTTCAGGGAGACCCCGTATTCTTATATTAGCCCTCCTGCTACGATTTTCCAGGTCCTCCAATTTGGCTTCATGAGCGTCTAGTCTGTCATCATGGTCTTCAATCTGCTTGCGGTCTTGGTTGACCGCTAGGACTATATCATCATTTTGTCTCTCCAAAGCATCCACTCTCTGTCCAATGTCATGGATCTGTTGCGATAGTTCATCAACCGCATCACGTAGCTCTTCTTTAAATATTTGCCGCATTGTACGCATCAATTCCTCCACCATGGGTCCCTGAAGCTGCATGGATTGATGTGCGTCATGGGTACGTTCATGCTGATATTGCGTACGTTCACGCGTACTTTCCTGGGTTGCATGCGACCATTCAGGCTTGCTTGTGGTGTTGGCATGCATACGTCCATGCTGGTAATGCGAATTTGCATGCGTATTTTCCGGGCCCGCATGCGACCGTTCATACGCATTAGCGCTAGCGGCATGCGTATTTTCATGCGTATGTACTTGGGCGGCATGCGTACTTTCATGCGAACGCTCCGGTGTTCTCATCATATGCTCTTCATGCGATCCATGCGAATTTTCATGCGAATTTACAGATCCATGCGAATTTTTATGCGAATTTAGCGATCTATGCGAATTTTCATGCGAATTTAACGGTAGCGCTTCCGACCTACCTTGTAAAGTTTGGGGTGATTTGGGGAGCTGGGTCGGCGATCCACCTTGCGGGGGTGGTGGGGGTGGGGTCCCCTTGCGGCTGGACTCATCCTGGAAGCTTGGAGAAGCAGTAGAATGGAGCTGGGCTTCAGTCTGAAGTAAGGCCTTGTCGGCCATCTTGGAGAATCTCCTGTTGAATCTGAGAGGAGAAAGCAGGGGTCTGGAGGCTGAACGGCTTCGTAGTGGGTATTGTTGAGGGCTCCTGTACATCCCTGAGGCCTTTAGGTGCTGTTTAAGGTATAATTTGTCCGGATCCGAGGTCTAGTTCCAAAGCAATCAGTCTGTGAATCAGGAGCTCACTGAAGGTGCATCCTCTCCAGTAAGCGCCTCACTAGCGCCCCCCGTCATTTTTCTTTCAATTGCAAACGTAACCAGTTTTTCAATGGTGTAATGGTTTAACATAGAAAACTTACCGTTGGCTCTAGATTCTAATCTATCACTCCGATTTGCAAACGGATTTCACTGAAGCTGTAACTTTCATCCCAGGACATAGTTTAGGGGCCATTACTTCTTCAACTATAGTCATTTTTCTTTCAATTGCAAACGTAACCAGTTTTTCAATGGTGTAATGGTTTAACATAGAAAACTTACCGTTGGCTCTAGATTCTAATCTATCACTCTGATTTGCAAACGGATTTCACTGAAGCTGTAACTTTCATCCCAGAACATAGTTTAGGGGCCATTACTTCTTCAACTATAGTGAATTTTCTTTCAATTGCAAACATAACCAGTTTTTCAATGGTGTAATGGTTTAACATAGAAACTTACCGTTGGCTCTAGATTCTAATCTATGACTCCGATTTGCAAACGGATTTCACTGAAGCTGTAACTTTCATCCCAGAACATAGTTTAGGGGCCATTACTTCTTCAACTATAGTCATTTTTCTTTCAATTGCAAACGTAACCAGTTTTTCAATGGTGTAATGGTTTAACATAGAAAACTTACCGTTGGCTCTAGATTCTAATCTATCACTCCGATTTGCAAACGGATTTCACTGAAGCTGTAAATTGCATCCTAGAACATAGTTTAGGGGCCATTACCTCTTCAACTATAGTCATTTTTCTTTCGATTGCAAACGTAAACTGTTTTTCAATGGTGTAATGGTTTAACATAGAAAGCTTACCGTTGGCTATCGATTCTAATCTATCACTCCGATTTGCAAACGGATTTCACTGAAGCTGTAACTTTCATCCCAGAACATAGTTTAGGGGCCATTACTTCTTCAACTATAGTCATTTTTCTTTCAATTGCAAACGTAACCAGTTTTTCAATGGTGTAATGGTTTAACATAGAAAACTTACCGTTGGCTCTAGATTCTAATCTATCACTCCGATTTGCAAACGGATTTCACTGAAGCTGTAACTTTCATCCCAGAACATAGTTTAGGGGCCATTACTTCTTCAACTATAGTGATTTTTCTTTCAATTGCAAACATAACCAGTTTTTCAATGGTGTAATGGTTTAACATAGAAACTTACCGTTGGCTCTAGATTCTAATCTATGACTCCGATTTGCAAACGGATTTCACTGAAGCTGTAACTTTCATCCCAGAACATAGTTTAGGGGCCATTACTTCTTCAACTATAGTCATTTTTCTTTCAATTGCAAACGTAACCAGTTTTTCAATGGTGTAATGGTTTAACATAGAAAACTTACCGTTGGCTCTAGATTCTAATCTATCACTCCGATTTGCTAACGGATTTCACTGAAGCTGTAAATTGCATCCTAGAACATAGTTTAGGGGCCATTACCTCTTCAACTATAGTCATTTTTCTTTCGATTGCAAACGTAAACTGTTTTTCAATGGTGTAATGGTTTAACATAGAAAGCTTACCGTTGGCTATCGATTCTAATCTATCACTCCGATTTGCAAACGGATTTCACTGAAGCTGTAACTTTCATCCCAGAACATAGTTTAGGGGCCATTACTTCTTCAACTATAGTCATTTTTCTTTCAATTGCAAACGTAACCAGTTTTTCAATGGTGTAATGGTTTAACATAGAAAACTTACCGTTGGCTCTAGATTCTAATCTATCACTCTGATTTGCAAACGGATTTCACTGAAGCTGTAACTTTCATCCCAGAACATAGTTTAGGGGCCATTACTTCTTCAACTATAGTGATTTTTCTTTCAATTGCAAACATAACCAGTTTTTCAATGGTGTAATGGTTTAACATAGAAACTTACCGTTGGCTCTAGATTCTAATCTATCACTCCGATTTGCAAACAGATTTCACTGAAGCTGTAACTTTCATCCCAGAACATAGTTTAGGGGCCATTACTTCTTCAACTATAGTCATTTTTCTTTCAATTGCAAACGTAACCAGTTTTTCAATGGTGTAATGGTTTAACATAGAAAACTTACCGTTGGCTCTAGATTCTAATCTATCACTCCGATTTGCAAACGGATTTCACTGAAGCTGTAAATTGCATCCTAGAACATAGTTTAGGGGCCATTACCTCTTCAACTATAGTCATTTTTCTTTCGATTGCAAACGTAAACTGTTTTTCAATGGTGTAATGGTTTAACATAGAAAGCTTACCGTTGGCTATCGATTCTAATCTATCACTCCGATTTGCAAACGGATTTCACTGAAGCTGTAACTTTCATCCCAGAACATAGTTTAGGGGCCATTACTTCTTCAACTATAGTCATTTTTCTTTCGATTGCAAACGTAACCAGTTTTTCAATGGTGTAATTGTTTAACATAGAAATTTTGAAGCTATCTTTATTCTTGCTAACTATGATGCTCTGCTCATAGAATAACATATATATGAGACCTGTTTGTCTTATTTCCTGTTTTTTCTCCTACCTATTTTATGCGACTTTATTATCTTACATTTCTCTTTTGCACAATTGTATAACCTTATACTTATACATTATTTACTACTATTTTTGTATTATTTGTACACAAAGATATGTGTATACTATGCTACTGTCACTATTACTTGTTTGTTAACTGTATTAACTATATTGTTATAACCTTGAAAAAATTCCAATAAAAATTACTGATATTGGTTTAACATAGAAAACTTACCGTTGGCTCTAGATTCTAATCTATCACTCCGATTTGCAAACGGATTTCACTGAAGCTGTAACTTTCATCCCAGAACATAGTTTAGGGGCCATTACTTCTTCAACTATAGTCATTTTTCTTTCAATTGCAAACGTAACCAGTTTTTCAATGGTGTAATGGTTTAACATAGAAAACTTACCGTTGGCTCTAGATTCTAATCTATCACTCCGATTTGCAAACGGATTTCACTGAAGCTGTAACTTTCATCCCAGAACATAGTTTAGGGGCCATTACTTCTTCAACTATAGTCATTTTTCTTTCAATTGCAAACGTAACCAGTTTTTCAATGGTGTAATGGTTTAACATAGAAAACTTACCGTTGGCTCTAGATTCTAATCTATCACTCCGATTTGCAAACGGATTTCACTGAAGCTGTAACTTTCATCCCAGAACATAGTTTAGGGGCCATTACTTCTTCAACTATAGTCATTTTTCTTTCAATTGCAAACGTAACCAGTTTTTCAATGGTGTAATGGTTTAACATAGAAAACTTACCGTTGGCTCTAGATTCTAATCTATCACTCCGATTTGCAAACGGATTTCACTGAAGCTGTAACTTTCATCCCAGAACATAGTTTAGGGGCCATTACTTCTTCAACTATAGTCATTTTTCTTTCCATTGCAAACGTAACCAGTTTTTCAATGGTGTAATGGTTTAACATAGAAAACTTACCGTTGGCTCTAGATTCTAATCTATCACTCCGATTTGCAAACGGATTTCACTGAAGCTGTAACTTTCATCCCAGAACATAGTTTAGGGGCAATTACTTCTTCAACTATAGTCATTTTTCTTTCGATTGCAAACATAACCAGTTTTTCAATGGTGTAATGGTTTAACATAGAAAACTTACCGTTGGCTCTAGATTCTAATCTATCACTCCGATTTGCAAACGGATTTCACTGAAGCTGTAACTTTCATCCCAGAACATAGTTTAGGGGCCATTACTTCTTCAACTATAGTCATTTTTCTTTCGATTGCAAACGTAACCAGTTTTTCAATGGTGTAATGGTTTAACATAGAAAACTTACCGTTGGCTCTAGATTCTAATCTATCACTCCGATTTGCAAACGGATTTCACTGAAGCTGTAACTTTCATCCCAGAACATAGTTTAGGGGCCATTACTTCTTCAACTATAGTCATTTTTCTTTCGATTGCAAACGTAACCAGTTTTTCAATGGTGTAATGGTTTAACATAGAAAACTTACAGTTGGCTCTAGATTATAATCTATCACTCCGATTTGCAAACGGATTTCACTGAAGCTGTAACTTTCATCCCAGAACATAGTTTAGGGGCCATTACTTCTTCAACTATAGTCATTTTTCTTTCGTTTCAAGGGTGTTTATTAGATGAAAGAATGCAAGATGACATCATACAACAGTACAAATAAAATCCCTCGTAAGGGAATCATCAATACAGCAGACATATTAACTAATATGAGGATCTAGTTTAGCTGTTGTACAATTTGAATTTAAACGAACCAGAACAAATAACACCAACATTTTAAATATTAACCACCCTGGCATTCTGATAAGATCGCCAGGGAGGCTGCGGGAGGGTTTTTTTTAAATTAAAAAAAAACTATTTCATGCAGCCAACTGAAAGTTGGCTGCATGAAAGCCCACTAGAGGGCGCTCCGGAGGCGTTCTTCCGATCGCCTCCGGCGCCCAGAATAAACAAGGAAGGCCGCAATGAGCGGCCTTCCTTGTTTTGCTTACACCGTCGCCATAGCGACGAGCGGAGTGACGTCATGGACATCAGCCGACGTCCTGACGTCAGCCGCCTCCGATCCAGCCCTTAGCGCTGGCCGGAACTTTTTGTTCCGGCTACGCTGGGCTCAGGCGGCTGGGGGGACCCTCCTTCGCCGCTGCTCGCGGCGGCGATCGGGCAGCACACGCGGCTGGCAAAGTGCCGGCTGCGTGTGCTGCTCTTTATTTGGTGCAAATCGGCCCAGCAGGGCCTGAGCGGCAGCCTCCGGCGGTGATGGACGAGCTGAGCTCGTCCATACCACCAGGATGGTTAAGGGGGAAGGGAACTAAGTTCCCGGGCAGGGGTAGGGGCAAAGGAAGGAAGAGGTTCTCAGGGAAAGGGAAGTGGATACATGGGAATCCCCAGGGTGGGACTACCACATCATACCTGTGGGATTCTCCAGGGGTAAAATCTGGGAGAGTGGGGAAAGAGGAGGGGGAGGGAAAGGGTTAAAGGGTTGAAAATATACCCATAAACAATCAGTTAATCTCTATAACTCAGATATCTTACTTGGCTCCTCGGTCACCTCATAATTCTCAATTGAGACCATGTTTATCATTTATCACAATGTCAGGGAATCTTTAAAAGGTATGTAATGTGTATCTCAATCCCAAATTGTCCTGGAGGTCAATCCATGGAGATCATATTTCCATAAATGCATTCAGTCTATCATGGACCTTGGCCAGAATATGCTCTGATAACATAACCGAATTAAGAGATTTGAAGACCTCATATGAGGCCAAATGTGAGGATTTCCAATTATGAGCAATGTGTCTTCTAGCCAAGGCCATGACATGGTGAATCAACTTATTGGCAGGCGAGGTAATATTATGTGGCCTATTACCCAAAAGGGCCACCGTAGGGTCACATGACATTTGAGTTTGTAGCATTAGAGAAATGCGTCTCCAAATATCCTTCCAGAATTTCTGAACATGATAACAAGACCACCAAACGTGCCATAGGTTGCCTTTATGTCCACAACCTCTAAAACATCTGTCTGATTCATTTGGGGAGAAAGCATGTAGTCTATCAGGGGTAAAATAAGCTCTGTGCAGCAGCTTGAGCGAAGTCTCTATTGACGAATAAAAGAGGCTGTTTTTCAAAAGTGTAGTACAGCAATGACCCCATCTCGGTTCTGATAGAATTTTGCCAGAGTCATTTTCCCATGTTAGCTGAAATTTTAGTTTATTGCAATTTTCATCTCTCGTCAATAAGAAATAGACACTGGAAATCAAACCTTTATCAAGTGGGCCATTCTTGCATGTAGTTTCAAATGTGGTATATACAATAAAGTCATTGCTTATGTTCAGTTTGTGGAGATAGTTGAATATTTGAGTGGCTCTACCATATTCTTGTGGAGGAACATTTCTCTCTATACAGAAGTCTCTTAATGTCATGAGTTTAAACCTAGATGTAAAATTAGCTAGCCTTACAAATCCTCTAAATTTCCACCAGGAAAAGAGATTAGGGGAAAGGCCCGCAGGAAAATCAGGATTTCCGAAAATCTGGGACATATAGCTAACCTTAGATTGCAGCTTATGAAGGAATCTACACTTCCGCCAGAGTCTCAGAGCAAAGGCAAGGACCGGAGCCATGGCCTGAATCTTTTGAAGTGGGACCCTGTTGGCCCACATGACCCCCTGTACTGTCATAGGGGATATCAGTCTGGATTCAATATCTGCCCATAGTGGAGTCCTATCCCCCGAATTAACCGTGGCCAACTGGGAAATTCTAGCTGCCCTATAGTATTGGAGCAGGATAGGGGGATTAAGCCCTCCTCTATCTCTCGTTCTTGCCAGGGTGGAATAGCTTATTCTAGCTCTTTTGTTTGACCATATAAACTTGTGAATTTTGGCTTGTAAGTTGGATAAATGATAATTATTTATAGGGACAGGAAGGACTCTAAATAAATATAGCAATCTAGGGAATAAGGTCATTTTAATAGAGTGCATTTTACCTAATAGTGATAGTGGTAGCTTGGACCATGTCTCCAAATCATTTATTAATTTCCTATACATTGAGGGGTAATTTACATCATACAGGCTATTGGGATTTTTGGGCAGATTAATTCCAAGATACTTGATGTACTTTAGTTGTAGTTGTAAGCCCAAGGTCTCTGCCAGGTGTTGGGCATTTCTATTGGGCATATGTGAGATCATTAATTCTGATTTATCTATATTAATTTTGAATCCTGAGAAGGTAGAGAAATGTTGGATTATATTAAGTAGATTGGGGATAGAGGTGTGAGGTGAGGAAAGGGTCAAAAGGATATCATCCGCGAATAGATTCACTTTATATTGTTTAGGACCGATTTGAATTCCAAGAATTTCTGGGGTATTCCTAATTTTATATGTCAATGGTTCTATCATCAGGGCGAAAATGCCTGGTGAAAGGGGGCAGCCTTGCCTAGTGCCTCTCTGAATGGGGAATCTATTTTGTGTATAAGAGGGTAGTTTTAGGTAAGCTGATGGGTAGGAGTATAAGGTTGAAATAGCTCTGAGGAAGCCTCCTGTGAATCCATAATTTTCTAATACCTTTGTCATGTAAGGCCATTTAATACGGTCAAAGGCTTTCTCCATGTCCAATGACAGAATGGCGAGTGTCTGGGCAGATTTCATGCAATGATGTTGGATATCTAGCACCTTTCTTATATTGTCCGGTGCCTGTCTATGGGGGATAAATCCCACCTGATCTTTATGGATTAAAGCTGGAAGGACTGTATTTAGTCTATGGGCTAATATGGATGTAAAAATTTTATAATCCACTCCTAAAAGCGAAATGGGCCTATAATTTTTGGTTAATAACGGGTCCCGTGGGGGCTTGTGTAGTATACATATAGCAGACGTGAGAAATTCTTGCGGGGGGGATTTTCCTAACATTTAAGAATTATAAAATTTTAGTAGATGAGTATTTAGGTCATATTCAAACTTTTTATAATACAAAGAGGGCAGCCCATCCGGACCTGGGGCCTTCGACCTTTTAAGACGTTTGATGGCCTCATGTAATTCCTCATCTGTGATTGGGGAGCTTAATTGGTTGGCTGTATCCTTAGACAAGGAGACCTTAATATTATCTCTTAGAAAGGTATCCCTATCAGCTGAATTTTCTGCAGGGAAGTCATCAGCATACAGCTTTTGATAATATTCAAAAAAAGTCTCATAAATTTTATCCGGATTTGATGTTACAGATCCATTTTTATCTCTAATTTTAAGTATTTTGTTGGAAACCTGTTTGGATCGTAGTCTTTTGGCCAGCCATTTATTTGGTTTATTGTATTGCTCGTATGACATTGCTCCAGTCCACCTCATGGCCTTCTCGACCTCGGCCCCCAAAATGGTATCTAATTGTGTCTGTAAATCAAAAATTTGTTTCTGGAGAAATCTAGAAGGGTGGTTTTGATTTACCCAATGTAGAGTATTTATTTTTTGTTCTAGATTTGAGGTAATAATACCTCTCTCTCGCTTTGCTTTTGCAGATCTCTTCATGAGTTCCCCTCTAATTACTGCCTTATGGGCCATCCAACAGGTGGCCTCAGATACATCCTCCGTATCATTCTCCTTAAAATAATTATTGATACATTCGTGATTTCAGAGCATATAGTAGGATTTACCAGAAGGGATTCATTAAGCCTCCAAGGAGCTCTCAATGTTTTTGGAACTGGAGAGGCCAATGCAGTAAGGACCATGTCATGATCCGACCAGGAGCATAAGATATGTCTAGAATATGCTAAATCCGATGAGCATAAGGATGTTATCAAGATCATATCTACTCGAGAATATGAATTGTGTGGAGCTGAGTAACATGAATACCCCCTTTTCGGACCATTATGTTCTCTCCACGAATCCACCAAAGAATGTTGCCGAAACAAGTCTTGAAAGAATTCCCGATTTTTCTTCTCCACTGAAGGACGTGGAGAAGTTGATCTATCAATATAATCATTGGGTGTGGTGTTAAAATCGCCTGCCCATATCAGGCTATCGAATTTCAAAGTAAGAAGGAGATCCGATATCTTTGATATAGTATCATAAGTTTGGTTTGGGGGAGCATACATATTCACCAGGCATAACACCTTAGATTCGTATGTGCCTAGAATGATGAGATATGTACCATTTTCATCTGCTATATGAGAGGATATTTCTATCGGGAAATTGTCTGAAAAGAGTGTCATAACTCCTCTGCTCCTTTTCTTATAAGAAGCAGTATAGACTCTGTTAAAACGTCTATGAAAATATTTGGGTGGATTTGTGGGTGAGAAATGAGTCTCCTGTAAGAACAGGACATCAGGAGAGTGTTTGGTGTATGTCTGGAAGGCCTTACTCCTTTTGTTAGGTGAATTAAAACCCCTGACATTGTGAGACAGAATATTAATAGGTTTGAACTATGGTTTTCTTTTCACTATATAATTTAAGCTGAGGGACCTGGAGCCAAGAAGAAAAAATGAACTGTAATACGTTTCTCCCTGATGATGTGATCAACTTCCTGTTCCGGGATCTGCCTGGTTGGCGTGTGTTTCAGAGCTCCTGAGCAACTATGACTGAGCTCTGCGTCCTCCTCTGATGCTCTCTGCTCTCTGCTGCTTTCCGACACTGGATTCCTTCGCTGAGTGTGTGTGGGCTGATGCTGCTTGCTGCTGCCTTCTCTCCGTGTGCTGAGGCTGTTCAGGGGATTCAGTGGGTTGCCGTTTGTTTTCTCTGCTTCTGATGTTTCTGCTGTTTTTGCTGACTGTTTACTGAGTGACCTGCCGCTGCCCTTACTAACTCTTGACTGGGTGATTGGCCTCTGGAAAAGATCCTGGACGCTGCACGCTGTCAGCCCTGAGGGTGAATGAAAAAAAAAAAACTTTCGGGAAAGCAGCAGCAGTGCCCTTGCCTTTTAGCTAGCACGTCTTGCTCTGTCTATGGGCTTTCTGGCTTTCTGGCTTGGCTACTTTCACTCCTAGCTTTAACTGCCTTAACTGCTCTCATCAGCGCTGCACCAGTCTAAAAAGAAAGAGAGATAAGAAAATAGAGATAAGAGAGATAAGAAAAAGCTTAAAATAGCTTTTAACAGTTCTCCAGCGTCTGCCTCTCAGTCTGCCCTCAGCCTGCAACCCCTGCATCCCCTGGTACGGGCAACATATGAAAAAATAGTCCTGCTGTGTCTGCCTAACAATTTGCGTTAGCCTGCAACCCCTGCATCCCCTGGTACGGGCAACATACGAAAAAATAGTCCTGCAGTGTATGCCTAACAGTTTGCGTTAGCCTGCAACCCCTGTATCCCTTGGTACGGGCAACATATGAAAAATAGTCCTGCAGTGTCTGCCTAACAGTTTGCGTTAGCCTGCAACCCCTGCATCCCATGGTACGGGCAGCGTATGGAAAATAGTCCTGCAGCACCTGTCTAACAGCCTGCCTCCAGCCTGCAACCTTTGCATCCCCTGGTACGGGCAACATATGGAAAATAGTCTTGCAGCGCCTGCCTAACAGTTTGCGTTAGCCTGCAACCCCTGCATCCCATGGTACGGGCAGCATATGGAAAATAGTCCTGCAGCACCTGCCTAACAGTCTGCCTCCAGCCTGCAGCCTCTGCATCCCATGGTACGGGCAGCATATGGAAAATAGTCCTGCAGCGCCTACTTAACAGTCTGCATCCAGCCTGCAACCCCTGCATCCCCTGGTGCGGGCAGCATATGGAGAATAGTCCTGCAGCATCCACCTGTTAGTCTGCAGCCCTTGCATCCCTTGGTACGGGCCAGCTCTCCAGCATCTGTCTTTCAGCTTGCCTCCAGCCTGCATTTCGTGCATCCCCTGGAACTGGTAATGTAAAAGTATCTATTGTATTGCATGTTTATTACTCAAGTGAGTTAGCTGATGGCAAATGCCACCCGAAACAGATCGAAACTGCCTCCAGGTCTCACTTCAAAAGGGCTAGATAGTTTTGGTTTTACCCAAACTAAGGACATAAATATGGCATCCGATAAGAAAAAAGGCACAGACTCTGCTAGGGACACCAACATTCCAGCTACACCCACAAGGAGGGACTCATTAACATCTCAGGCAGCTGGGTCACTAACGCCTGCAGATATATCCACGCACTATAAAAAAATAGCTGAGTATTGCGAAGAAGCAAACTCTCAAATAAAAGGCGGAAAGAAAGCAGGAAAGGATAACTACGTAGCTAAGGATGAATTGGATGATAAATTAAATGTCTGGTTCAGTGACATTGCAGGCAAATGGCAGACAGTTATGATTGAAACTATTCAAACAACAATAAAAACGGCAGTGGCAGAGGAGATTAAACCAATAAAGGAAGCAGTAGATCATTTGACAGCAAGGATAGAAACGCTAGAAGCAGACTATGAGAAAAATCAACAAGCAATTGTAAATCACACTTCTGAGATTGGTACTCACAATAAGCAAGTGCGATCCCTAATAAGTAAAGTTGATGACTTGGAAAATAGGTCACGAAGGAATAATATAAAAATAAGGGGTCTTCCAGCAAAACTTAATCAAACCGAACTCCCTACTGTCATCCAATCAATCTTTAACGATGTGTTGCGGAATGATCAGCCAGAAGAAATAAAAATCGATAGAGCCCACAAAATTGGAAGAGAGAGAATGACGAGTCAGGGCAATAATACAGATGTGCTCTGCCGAGTGCACTTCTTCAAAGAAAAAGAGAAAATCCTTGCTAGAGCCAGAGAAATGAAAGAAATAATGTACAATGATAAGAAAATTGAACTGTTTAATGATTTGTCTTCTCAGACTGTTTATAGAAGGAGGCTCCTGAAACCCCTTTTGGATGCTATTAAGGAGAAGGGAGGCACCTATAGATGGGGTTTCCCCCTATCACTCGCGGTCTCAATGGGCCAAAAATCATACACACTAAGAGACGGTGAACCAACTGAGCCCTTGTTACAGTTGTTTGGTCTCCCCCAAATTAAAATACCAAGCTGGGAGGAACTAGAAACGGGAGGCGATTTTAGCAAACGCGCCACCAGCAACAGCCGGAGATAGGAATTTTTTTTTTAGCACAAAATCCAACTGTGCTAATTGTCTAGGTAAACAAAGGTCCCCTATATCCCGCAGTGAGATGGGAAAGGTGACTAACGACCTTGTGATCACAATGGGAGGTGACCCTCAGGGTCTTCATCCTAAGGATGATTTGTATAGTACGAATGGTATGAGTGGAATGAATGGTGGAATACAGGTGCAAAGGAAAATATGCTTCTCTGATGTATACAAATTCAGTCTGTCTTTTCTTCCCCCCCCCTCCCCCTCCTTATGGAATTATCAATAAAGTAGAAAATTTTAATGAATTACTTAAAGATTGAAACAATAAACGTTAAGGGAGCTAATTCAGGGAAAAAAAGGGGTAGAATTTTAACAGAATTAACTAAGAATAAAATAGACATAGCCTTTCTACAAGAAACTCATTTCAAGAGTAAATTTGAACCAAGCAAATATTGCAAAAAATATAGCCTATGGTATACTAACTCGAAGGATAGGGGCAGATCATGTGGGGTGGCCACTATATTTTCTTCCAGGATCTGTTTCGAATAGGGATGAGCGTAACGACCTAATTACGAATTTCCGAAATTTCGCGAAATTACTACAATTACGATTTTAGCAGTAATCGAAATTTCGTAATTTTCGCAAATTACGCACATTTTCGTAATTACGATTACGAAATTTAGTATTTTAAAGTTTGCAAAGGTTTCTATCCCTCTAGATGCCTAAAATGAATAACCAACCAACTCCTCCTCCTCCTCCTCCTCCTTCTCCTCCTCCTCCTCCTCCTCCTCCTCCTCCTCCTCCTCCTCCTCCTCCTCTCTCTCTCTCTCTCTCTCTCTAGAGATCTGTAGTATTTCAAAACCATACTCACATTCATGACATGTCCAGGGATCAAACCCAGGCCAACCACATGGAAGACAGCTATGCTCACCACCATACCACCAAACACACACTAAATAGACTGCTAACCTAAATCTTACTTGTAGACAGTCATATGAGACACATGCTGGGTGCAGGGCTTTGTGATTGGACCATGGACCATGCGATAGAGTGAGGTGCAAAAATGAAATCATGCCTAGCAGAGGATGGTTTCACAGTGCTAAATGCTAGGCTGGCTGTGGTGCAATTGGTTAGTGTGTCTGGCTGGTAACAGCAAGGTTACAGGTTCAATTCCATCCAGGCATGTCTTTTCCTTTTGCGTTCAACAGTTGTCCAAACAGAGCCAACAGAGCCCCAGATAGCCATGTAGAGTTAGGTCACAGCTAGCCTGGCTGTGGTGCAATTGGTTAGTGTGTTTGGCTGGTAACAGCAAGGTTACAGGTTCGATTCCATCCAGGCATGTCTTTTCCTTTTGCGTTCAACAGTTGTCCAAACAGAGCCAACAGAGCCCCAGATAGCCATGTAGAGTTAGGTCACAGCTAGCCTGGCTGTGGTGCAATTGGTTAGTGTGTCTGGCTGGTACCAGCAAGGTTACAGGTTCGATTCCATCCAGGCATGTCTTTTCCTTTTGCGTTCAACAGTTGTCCAAACAGAGCCAACAGAGCCCCAGATAGCCATGTAGAGTTAGGTCACAGCTAGCCTGGCTGTGGTGCAATTGGTTAGTGTGTCTGGCTGGTAACAGCAAGGTTACAGGTTTGATTCCATCCAGGCATGTCTTTTCCTTTTGCGTGCGCGCGCTGCGCCATTGAACCCCATGGGGTATTTTGCGTGCGTAAAACTTTACGCATGCAAAACTTTGTGCTCGGTGTTTGGACAACTGTTGAACTCAAAAGGAAAAGACATGCCTGGATGGAATCGAACCTGTAACCTTGCTGTTACCAGCCAGACACACTAACCAATTGCACCACAGCCAGGCTAGCTGTGACCTAACTCTACATGGCTATCTGGGGCTCTGTTGGCTCTGTTTGGACAACTGTTGAACGCAAAAGGAAAAGACATGCCTGGATGGAATCGAACCTGTAACCTTGCTGTTACCAGCCAGACGCACTAACCAATTGCACCACAGCCAGCCTAGCATTTAGCATTGTGAAACCATCTTCTGCTAGGCATGATTTCATTTTTGCACCTCACTCTATCGCATGGTCCATGGTCCAATCACAAAGCCCTGCACCCAGCATGTGTCTCATATGACTGTCTACAAGTAAGATTTAGGTTAGCAGTCTATTTAGTGTGTGTTTGGTGGTATGGTGGTGAGCATAGCTGTCTTCCATGTGGTTGGCCTGGGTTTGATCCCTGGACATGTCATGAATGTGAGTATGGTTTTGAAATACTACAGATCTCTGGAGAGAGAGAGAGAGAGAGGGAGGAGGAGGAGGAGGGCTGGCGGGCTGGCGGGCTGGCGGGCTGGCTGTGCTATTCATTTTAGGCATCTAGAGGGATAGAAACCCTTACAAACCTGAAAAAGTAAAATTTCGGTTGGAGACACGAAATTCGTCATTACGGGAGTGAAATTTCGATTACGAAATTGTAAATTACGATTTGAAAATTAATTACGAAATTACGAATTTGGGTCGTAATGTTAAATTTCGCATTCGTAATAAAAGCAGTTCGAAATTTCGAAAATTTCGGCTCATCTCTAGTTTCGAACCAAGTCAGATCTATAAAGACGATGAGGCTAGGTTACTAATCTTGGTTGGAAAATTGAACGGTAAAACCGTCACGCTGGCAAACATTTATGCGCCAAATAATGGCCAATGTGCTTTTATAAAAAAAGCGCTGGATAAAGTGAGTGAATTAAAAAAAGGGAAAACTATAATGGGAGGAGATTTCAACCTCCCCTTTGAACCCAACCTAGACTCCTCGAAAGGTATGTCCCATATTTCAAAAAAACAAATTACATCCCTCACACAACATTTAAAAAATTATAGAATGGTAGACGTCTGGAGAATTTATAACCTTGGGGTGAGAGATTATACCTTCTATTCGGGAGTACACAATACCTACACTAGATTAGATTTATTCTTATTACCACAAAATGAAATTCTGGAAATAATAGAAATAAAAATAGGAAGTATTACTTATTCTGACCATGCACCAGTGATACTCACCCTTAAGTGGAACAAGGATGTCATGACTGATTGGCGGTGGAGATTGGACAGCTCTGTCTTGCTTGAGCCTACAGTGAAGGAGACAGTAGCGACCCAGATTAAACAATTCTTTGCAGAAAATCAGGGTTCAGTAAACTCCGGAAAAATAATGTGGGACTCCTTTAAATGTGTTATAAGGGGTTCCTTAATAGCAATAGCAAGTAAAATTAAAAAACAAAAAACTAAGCAGTTAGATAATTTAATGGATGAACTCAAAACAGCGGAAGCCACACATAAGGAAAATCCTGAGCAGGATAATTTTTTGAAAGTTAATTCAATTAGGCATAGGATAAATAAAATATTAAATGAAAAATGTAGTAAAGAATACAAAAAACTCAAAAAAGATTTTGTCATAAACTGTAACAAACCAGGAAAATGTATGGCCAAGCTATCAAAAAAAAAGACAACAGCCCAATTCATAGAAAAAATACAGAATAATTCCGGTCAATTAAGCTACAGCACGCAAGAAATAGGACAAGTATTTGGGAAATATTATGCAGAGCTATATAGTATAAAGCAGGAAATGCCAGTGGATAATATGAACAGGTATCTTACACAAGTAAATTTACCAAAAATTACAGTCGAGGATAAAGATACGCTGGATGCCCCGGTAACAGAAATAGAGTTTAAAGAGGCAGTAAATTTGCTTAAAATCGGTAAGAGTCCGGGTCCCGACGGCTTCACCTTGGAGTTCTATAAAGCATTCATAGAGGAGATAGCACCTGACTATTGTTTAATGATTAATAATCTGGATGGAAGTGAGACCTTTTCTAGAGAATCAAATCAGGCCACAATCACCCTAATACATAAAGAAGGTAAAGATCCCCTACAGTGTAGCAACTATCGTCCCATTTCGGTAATTAATATTGATGTTAAAATATATTCAAAAATTCTAACATTAAGACTGGAAAAGGTGTTAGATCAGCTACTGGGGAAGGAGCAGATGGGTTTTAGAAAATTGGGCAGACTATCGGATAATATTTCAGCAGCAATACATTTTATATATAACGCAAAAATTCGTAATGAAGATGCCATCTTAGCGGCCATTGACGCTGAAAAGGCGTTTGACCGTATTTCAAGACCATTTATCTACACAACTTTAGAACACTATGGTATTGGTCCCATCTTTATCAAACGAATCAAAAATCTATATTTAAACCAAACAGCCAGAGTAAAAATCAACGGTACCTTGACACACTCCTTCCCTTTGGGGAACGGCGTGAGGCAGGGATGTCCAATCTCCCCGCTAATATTCAATTTAGGCATAGAAGTGTTAATACGCATGATCCATTCTGACAGGGAGATATCTGGGTGGCATATAGGTAACTATGAAAGTAAACTACTAGCATACGCGGACGACCTTCTTTTGACATTAACCAATCCCCTGACCTCTTTCGAAGAAGCAAATAAAATAATAACTGAATTTTCCAAATACTCGAACTATAAAGTAAACAATTCTAAAACTACAGTATTAAACATAAAAAGTCCCGCCGAAATATTGAGTACCCTACAACTAAGGTATGGCATTCATTATACCAATTCTCATATTAAATATCTCGGTATCAACTTATGTAGTGATTTCAATGATCTATTCAAACATAATTATACACCAGTGCAAAAAGATTGTGAGAAGATACTGAGTAAAATGAAAAATGCCCAATTTAATACAATTGGGAAAATCAACTTTATAAAAATGAAAATTCTTCCTAAAATAATATTTACAGTACAAAATTTGCCAATAAACATCCAAAGGAATTGGTATAATGTCTGGAACAATATATTTCAAAATTTCATATGGAGAACACCAAACCGCAGAATTTCATATAAGATAATAAGCAGGCATAAGAAATTGGGAGGAATGGGGGCACCAAATATTAAACGATATGCCCAATGTTTCCAATTGCAAAGAATTTTATATCTCAGGATGTGCGACCCGAAGAGATTCTGGACAACATATGAAAGAAGTCTGTTTAATTACGATATGTTGGATTCATGGCACCCCCACACGGTAGCAAAACTCCTCCCTTCTATCAGCCATCCATTATTAGCACCTGCAATTAAAACCCACATGGAAGTTATAAGATCTATGTCAAAGAGCAATAAAATATCATTACTAACCACTCTACGCAATAACCCAGATTTTCAACCTGGCTTAACTTCAGGGTGGCTCAAGGAATGTGGGCTCCCTCGAGATGTTAGAATCCTAGACTTGGTTGGCCACAGAGATTCCACATTGAGGGAGATTTATAACATGGTCAGAATGGATAATGGGCTGTGGAGCTTCCAGGTCAGGAGCTACCTTTCCAAACATAAGGATAATATAAGTAAAACCATAAATATTTATGAAAAGTGTTTTCTTCATTCGAGGGTGGGGAAGGGAATGACAGCAAATTTATATTTTTTTCTTGACAGTTGTCAAACTGATCCTCTACCTAAGTTCTGTAGAAGCTGGGAACAAGACCTAAATCATATCCAAAACTTGGACTGGGGAGCAGTATTCCAGGAAATTTGGACCCCCAGCTATACCTCATTTCAACTTGTTAATTATAAACTCATGACGAGATGGTACTTCACACCCTCTAAGATGGCTAAATTTAAAGGCGGAAATGGGAGCTGTTGGAGATGTCTTACTGCGTTTGGTTCACATATGCATATGTGGTGGTCGTGCCCGGTTATACAGAACTTTTGGAGAGAGATAGGAGATTTCATTAGACTTCCTTCCCCTTTTCATCCCAGTACCGCTCTGTTGAGTTGCATGGAACCTGACCGCTTTAGACATGCAAATAAACTAGTAATCCCTGCAGCAATTGTGGCCAGGAAACTTATAGCAAAATTCTGGAAGAACCCCGAAGCTCCCAGTATGGAAGAGTGGATATGGATGATGTCAGATTTTTTGCAAGGTGGCGAGGGCAGTGTAGAAGATGCTGGCACCAACAAACAAATGGAGGAATGGAAAATTGCATGGGAAAAAATAAGTAACATATAATATGTAGTTGAGTATTTGAGGTGGAGGGGATGAGGAGAAAAGAACCAAATAACCACTATATTACCAACTGAAATTGTAAGGATAAATGGATGGATGAATGTGCAGATGCATAGATATATGTTGAAGTATAGAAGGCACTTATATGAATGTGTATGAAAGGTGAAATAAGAGTAATTGCTTTGCTTCTCAGCTTAGATATGTGACCTGTTTGTGCATGAGGCCTGTCCCCTCCATTGGCTTGGTCCGGCCCTGATGGCTCATGCATGGAGGGCATGTCCATAAAATAAGTAGGTGGTCGGAAAGGGATATTAACCACTTAATGTTAAGATGGGTAGGTGGAGTTTGTTTTTTGCTGGTGCTTGTGTTTTTTTTTTTTTTGTCTTTCTTACTTTCTTTTTTCTCTCTCTTACTATAATTAGTTTGACCTGAGCCACTGGTGGAATATTTGATATATTGTAGTGATGATGGAGTGGGGGAGGGGGGGAGGAGAGGAAAGAAAATCAAACTATGATGCAGACCTGAGACCCACGTATGATGGCTTCACAGCTGTCACATGGTCATATCTGGGTCACATACCGGCTGAGTTTGAAAAGAAAAAAAAAAAAAAAAAAAAAAGAAGAAAAAAAAAAAAAAAAAAAGAATTCCAAGAATTTCTGGGGTATTCCTAATTTTATATGTCAATGGTTCTATCATCAGGGCGAAAATGCCTGGTGAAAGGGGGCAGCCTTGCCTAGTGCCTCTCTGAATGGGGAATCTATTTTGTGTATAAGAGGGTAGTTTTAGGTAAGCTGATGGGTAGGAGTATAAGGTTGAAATAGCTCTGAGGAAGCCTCCTGTGAATCCATAATTTTCTAATACCTTTGTCATGTAAGGCCATTTAATACGGTCAAAGGCTTTCTCCATGTCCAATGACAGAATGGCGAGTGTCTGGGCAGATTTCATGCAATGATGTTGGATATCTAGCACCTTTCTTATATTGTCCGGTGCCTGTCTATGGGGGATAAATCCCACCTGATCTTTATGGATTAAAGCTGGAAGGACTGTATTTAGTCTATGGGCTAATATGGATGTAAAAATTTTATAATCCACTCCTAAAAGCGAAATGGGCCTATAATTTTTGGTTAATAACGGGTCCCGTGGGGGCTTGTGTAGTATACATATAGCAGACGTGAGAAATTCTTGCGGGGGGGATTTTCCTAACATTAAAGAATTATAAAATTTTAGTAGATGAGTATTTAGGTCATATTCAAACTTTTTATAATACAAAGAGGGCAGCCCATCCGGACCTGGGGCCTTCGACCTTTTAAGACGTTTGATGGCCTCATGTAATTCCTCATCTGTGATTGGGGAGCTTAATTGGTTGGCTGTATCCTTAGACAAGGAGACCTTAATATTATCTCTTAGAAAGGTATCCCTATCAGCTGAATTTTCTGCAGGGAAGTCATCAGCATACAGCTTTTGATAATATTCAAAAAAAGTCTCATAAATTTTATCCGGATTTGATGTTACAGATCCATTTTTATCTCTAATTTTAAGTATTTTGTTGGAAACCTGTTTGGATCGTAGTCTTTTGGCCAGCCATTTATTTGGTTTATTGTATTGCTCGTATGACATTGCTCCAGTCCACCTCATGGCCTTCTCGACCTCGGCCCCCAAAATGGTATCTAATTGTGTCTGTAAATCAAAAATTTGTTTCTGGAGAAATCTAGAAGGGTGGTTTTGATTTACCCAATGTAGAGTATTTATTTTTTGTTCTAGATTTGAGGTAATAATACCTCTCTCTCGCTTTGCTTTTGCAGATCTCTTCATGAGTTCCCCTCTAATTACTGCCTTATGGGCCATCCAACAGGTGGCCTCAGATACATCCTCCGTATCATTCTCCTTAAAATAATTATTGATACATTCCGTGATTTCAGAGCATATAGTAGGATTTACCAGAAGGGATTCATTAAGCCTCCAAGGAGCTCTCAATGTTTTTGGAACTGGAGAGGCCAATGCAGTAAGGACCATGTCATGATCCGACCAGGAGTATAAGATATGTCTAGAATATGCTAAATCCGATGAGCATAAGGATGTTATCAAGATCATATCTACTCGAGAATATGAATTGTGTGGAGCTGAGTAACATGAATACCCCCTTTTCAGACCATTATGTTCTCTCCACGAATCCACCAAAGAATGTTGCCGAAACAAGTCTTGAAAGAATTCCCGATTTTTCTTCTCCACTGAAGGACGTGGAGAAGTTGATCTATCAATATAATCATTGGGTGTGGTGTTAAAATCGCCTGCCCATATCAGGCTATCGAATTTCAAAGTAAGAAGGAGATCCGATATCTTTGATATAGTATCATAAGTTTGGTTTGGGGGAGCATACATATTCACCAGGCATAACACCTTAGATTCGTATGTGCCTAGAATGATGAGATATGTACCATTTTCATCTGCTATATGAGAGGATATTTCTATCGGGAAATTGTCTGAAAAGAGTGTCATAACTCCTCTGCTCCTTTTCTTATAAGAAGCAGTATAGACTCTGTTAAAACGTCTATGAAAATATTTGGGTGGATTTGTGGGTGAGAAATGAGTCTCCTGTAAGAACAGGACATCAGGAGAGTGTTTGGTGTATGTCTGGAAGGCCTTACTCCTTTTGTTAGGTGAATTAAAACCCCTGACATTGTGAGACAGAATGTTAATAGGTTTGAACTATGGTTTTCTTTTCACTATATAATTTAAGCTGAGGGACCTGGAGCCAAGAAGAAAAAATGAACTGTAATAAGTTTCTCAAAGCATAATATTCAATTTCAACCCAAGCTGAGGAGATAATCTCAATGTAGCCTTTAAAGGCTTTAACCGGCACCTGAAGTACCAGAGTAGAAAGACCATAGATGGCGGTCAATAACAATAAGAGTACCGACCACCTAGTGTCCTTCATAGGGGGGGGCAGCAAGCACAGTGAGTCTACCTGCCTTATATGCCAAATATATACATTTGGAACATGAGAAATAACAATGTTATTTAGATAGTAGTCTTAGATTGGCTACATCATTGCATAAGATATGAACTAGATAAAAACCTTAAAAAAAAAAACAATAGGATTGGTCAATGACCCGAAACAACCTAGACGACCAGAGGTCACCTTAACTTCACCCCACAAACAAATATGATTGATATCATTTAGAAATAAGAAATTTACAGTCCTAAATACCATAATGAAAGGAGTGAGATGAAATGAACCAATCACCACTATATAACGGATATAACCCAACAAGCAAACATTTAGTGCATATCAATAGAAGTCATTTAAGAACAGGGCATATCTGTTTACATCCCAACATCATAAAGTGGGTTTTTCTAGGGAAGTAAAGAGGAGAAAACTTTGGTGAAACCCAACATCATAAAGTGGGAACACCTGAACTACTCAACAAGAGGGCCTTTGACTGGATAGATTTGGCATCTCGGGGTTCTTTGAAAAGCATATTGCTTATACCAAGATACTATATACTCATATCCAACATCATAAAGTGGACTGAGAATAGTTAATCCGCAGAAGAATCTTGATCCACCTGTGTACGTCTAGAATTAGATGATCTTACGGTGGTCCATTGTCTGTCTCTCCTTGGTTACCGTCTAGGTAATGGGAGTTGTTGATCTTGTGTGGATTGTTGGGGGTCTGGAACTGTAAATGGGATGTTTGCTTCTGTTAGCACCCCAGCTGCATCATCTGGACTTCTGCATATGTGCTGCTTGTTTCCAATTTTGAAGATGAGTGCAAAGGGAAATCCCCATTTGTATCTAATAGCATCTCTCTGGAGGGCTGCAGTGTATGGCTTCATCTCTCTTCACTTTTGTATTGTAATAGGTGCTAAATCCGCATATAACTGTACGGATTTTGGGAGATCAGGGAGAGATTGCATGTCTCTTGCTGCTTTTAAGATATTGTCCCTCGCATCTTCCGTGCATATTTTAGCTATTATGTCCCTAGGTAGTGCTGGATTTCTTGGTCTGACCAGTGCCCGATGCGCTCTAATCACCCTTAGTTGTGCGGGGTCTACCTGGGGTAATATGGCCTGGAAGAGATTCGTAGCCATTGCTTCCACATCTTCTACCGTTTCCGGAACCCCTCTAATACGGATGTTGGCCCTCCGACTTCTATTCTCTAGATCTTCTAGTTTTGTTTCCATAAAGTTTAGCCTGTCCTCATGCGTATCTATGTTTGCAGTGTTTGCATTTGACACCATTATTAGGTCATCTGTTTGATTTTCTAAAGTGTGCACCCGCTCCCCTATGTCATTGATCTGGGTTGACAATTCCGTAACTGCCCGCTTTAGTTCTGCCTTCAATTCCGTACGGAAAATGTTCGTAATGGTGGCTAGGAGTGCTTCGGCGGACATGCCGCCTATTTGGATGGCAGGGCTCTGGGCAGTATCTGTAGGGGAGGCCGGGGATGTGCCGAGTGGAGAGGCCATATCGGCCGCGAATGACATACCTCCAAAAGGCGCATCCGGCGGTATTACTGATGCCATTACCGGCGATGGAGGCGACCTGTGCTGAGGGTCTTCCGTATGCAATTCGGAATCCTCTGATGGGCCTGAAGAAGAAGCTCCAGCACATGGCGTCTGGACGGCGGCCATCTTTGTAGTAAATCTCCTCTTGAAACGTAGCGGAGAAACGAGTGGGATACGGCTGGATCGGCTTCTTATGGGATAAGAATTGGACAGCCTCTGCATTGCTCGGATCCTTAGGCTTCAGATGTTGTGTCTCATGCACCAAATAGCAAGCTAAGATTCTAATCTATCACTCCGATTTGCAAACGGATTTCACTGAAGCTGTAACTTTCATCCCAAAACATAGTTTAGGGGCCATTACTTCTTCAACTATAGTCATTTTTCTTTCCATTGCAAACGTAACCAGTTTTTCAATGGTGTAATGGTTTAACATAGAAAACTTACCGTTGGCTCTAGATTCTAATCTATCACTCCGATTTGCAAACGGATTTCACTGAAGCTGTAACTTTCATCCCAGAACATAGTTTAGGGGCCATTACTTCTTCAACTATAGTCATTTTTCTTTCAATTGCAAACGTAACCAGTTTTTCAATGGTGTAATGGTTTAACATAGAAAACTTACCGTTGGCTCTAGATTCTAATCTATCACTCCGATTTGCAAACGGATTTCACTGAAGCTGTAACTTTCATCCCAGAACATAGTTTAGGGGCCATTACTTCTTCAACTATAGTCATTTTTCTTTCGATTGCAAACGTAACCAGTTTTTCAATGGTGTAATGGTTTAACATAGAAAACTTACCGTTGGCTCTAGATTCTAATCTATCACTCCGATTTGCAAACGGATTTCACTGAAGCTGTAACTTTCATCCCAGAACATAGTTTAGGGGCCATTACTTCTTCAACTATAGTCAGTTTTCTTTCGATTGCAAACGTAACCAGTTTTTCAATGGTGTAATGGTTTAACATAGAAAACTTACCGTTGGCTCTAGATTCTAATCTATCACTCCGATTTGCAAACGGATTTCACTGAAGCTGTAACTTTCATCCCAAAACATAGTTTAGGGGCCATTACTTCTTCAACTATAGTCATTTTTCTTTCCATTGCAAACGTAACCAGTTTTTCAATGGTGTAATGGTTTAACATAGAAAACTTACCGTTGGCTCTAGATTCTAATCTATCACTCCGATTTGCAAACGGATTTCACTGAAGCTGTAACTTTCATCCCAGAACATAGTTTAGGGGCCATTACTTCTTCAACTATAGTCATTTTTCTTTCGATTGCAAACGTAACCAGTTTTTCAATGGTGTAATGGTTTAACATAGAAAACTTACCGTTGGCTCTAGATTCTAATCTATCACTCCGATTTGCAAACGGATTTCACTGAAGCTGTAACTTTCATCCCAGAACATAGTTTAGGGGCCATTACTTCTTCAACTATAGTCATTTTTCTTTCGATTGCAAACGTAACCAGTTTTTCAATGGTGTAATGGTTTAACATAGAAAACTTACCGTTGGCTCTAGATTCTAATCTATCACTCCGATTTGCAAATGGATTTCACTGAAGCTGTAACTTTCATCCCAGAACACAGTTTAGGGGCCATTACATCTTCAACTATAGTCATTTTTCTTTCGATTGCAAACGTAACTAGTTTTTCAATGGTGTAATGGTTTAACATAGAAAGGGGGCGTGGTCTGGACGCGGAGGTGAATGGGTGTCTGATCCTGCAGCTCCCGCTCTGATCACCCATAAAAGCTACTAAAAGCGATCCAGAAATCCCCAAAACCACTCTAAAAGGTTGGTGAACCCTCCAGGATGGCATCTGGATACCGCAGAGTGTCACAGAGACAGCAGAAAAGCGCCTCACAGGTCCCAAGGAGACTGTCCACCTTCTTCACCGAGGAGAAGCAAGATGGCGCCGGCCATTACAGACCTGGCCCACACCATGAGGCTGACTACAGGACCCCTCCACCGCTGGAGCAGAGGAACCGATACAGCCTGTTATTTACCCCCCAGGAAAGGAGAGACAGAGCTGACACCTTGGAAGAGCTCCTGGCAGAGGATTACACTGATCTGGAGAACAAAGGAAGTAACAGAGAGCGCAGCCCACTGAAGCCTGCATTGTCCTCCATTACACAGCGCTCAGCCATGCTGCATGGGTCCGCAGACCCCAAGGTAGGATCTGTGACACATACTTCCCCTGCCTCCCCTGCCTCATCTGAAGAGCAGCCCCTGCCAGTTATTCATCCACCCCTGTCCGCACAGCAGACCCAGTCACCCATCCATTCATCCATCCATCCATCCCCAGCAGCGCAGCAAGCCCCAGCAGAGAACTTTTTTAACTCACTATCCGCATTCCCTGCCTCAGATGAACCCATGTCGCAGCAGTTTTTTAAATCATTCATGCTGTCTTTTAGCCAAATGCTTAGCGACAACATAGCAGGCACCAGATCTGATTTAAATACACTAGCAGGCAATGTGGAGGTCTTTGCGACTGAAACAGACCAGAGAATCTGCTTGCTAGAAAACAAACTGGCAGAGATGTCTAAGGAATACAATGTGCTGGTGGATTCACACAAAAGCTTAATGGAGGAAAACAAATGGATTAAGGAAAAGATTGCAGATGGGGAGGACAGAAACAGGCGGAACAATATAAAGATCAGGGGGGTCCCAGAGACTGTGTCTAATGACATGCTGAATGATTATGTGGTGGATGTAATCCGGAATACCATCCCTTCCCTGGACAAAAGTGAGCTGATAGTGGACAGGGCACACAGGCTGCCTAAGCCTGCACATCTGAGTAAAAATGTGCCCAGAGATGTCATCACAAGAATCCACTTTTTTCATGTGAAAGAGAGACTCCTGGCTGCAACTAGAGAAGGTAAAAAACTCCCTGGTGATTATAAAGACCTGTCCCTGTATCAGGATTTATCCCAAGCAACACTAAAGAAAAGGAGGGACTTTGCACAGGTGACAACAACACTCAGGCACAATAAAATTGCATATAACTGGGGATTCCCCCCAAAGCTGATTGTGTTTGATCATGGGACACCATATGTCATCAGGACGCCAGATGAAGGAAAAGACCTGCTTGCTAAATGGGGAATCCCTATCTTTATCCCCAGAGACACAAATAAGGACAGACCTTTTCAACCTCTCTCATCTCCAAAGTCAGGAAAGACACAGACGCCTATGGACACCACCCAGCCTTTGTCTGATGAAGAACAAAACAAAGCTGGGGAAGCTTCTGGAACTTCTTGATCTGGGGTGATCCCCACGGAACTTTTCCCCCAATAAGACTTTTCCCCCTTGGGACTACTTTTCCCTTAGGTGGACAGTCGTTCTGGAAGTCCACACCGGTGGACTCTGACCGTTTGGTCAAAAACTGTGCTTTTAGAAGTTTGTCCTAAAGGACATAAACTTCACTGTTTGATTTGTTATTGTTTTATTGTTTAACTTACTTTTATTCCCACTTCTAGGATAGGAGATACAGGGTAAGACATAACTTGAGGGATTGCACACAGGTAGAACCGGATGCCTCTGTGCACATCCCTCGGTCTGATTCTGATGTTTCTTATTTGTTTGTTTTTCTTTATTTATCTTAGGTTCTGCACACTGTTTTGTCCATTAACTGCTTTCCTTCCCTTCAGAGTCGAGATGCCTGAATGCTCTGACAGGATCAGCTCCTATGGTAGTATACAACATTGTTATTTCCATTGGTCTGTTACAGGAAGTTATTATTGTTTTATAGTTACTTTTCAGCATAATCTGAACCGTTATGAGTAATTGTACACTTTTGTCCCTGAATGTTAGAGGTCTAAATTCTTTTAGGAAAAGATATCTCTTACATAAGTTAGCAAAAGAAAAAAACCCAGATATAATCTGTTTACAAGAGACCCACCTAACAAAAATTTCAGCATCTAGGCTGAAAATTCTTAATTATTCAAAAGTATTTCACTCAACATTCAGGGACAAAAAGAGAGCGGGAGTGTGCATAGCAATCAAGGACACTCTGGGCCTGGTGGTAGAGGAATCATATTGTAGTGAGGATGGTAGATTGGTGATGATTTCTGGAACTATTAACTCTCAAACCTTTACAATTGCTAATATATACGCCCCTAATACATACCAAGTCAAGTTTCTCAACAAAGCATTCCAAAAAATACTTAAATTTAAAAAAGGAAATCTTTTCATAGTTGGAGACATGAATGCTATAGCAGATCCCACATTAGATTCTACTTCCCAAACAAAAAAAAGAGCCCAATCAATCCTTACACCTTCATTAATAAAAAATGAACTATTTGATACCTGGAGGTGTATTCACCCAAAAGAAAAAGGATATAGTTATTACTCACCAATCTACCAATCCTTCACCAGGATAGATCATTGTTTGACCGATAGATTCTCTCTGCCACTGGTCTCAGAGGTTGAAATTGGCACCAGAATTTGGTCAGACCACTCCCCTCTCATAGTAAAATTTCAACTATTAGATACTTCCCCCAAACAGTTCAACTGGAAATTAAACAAATATATCATCAACTCTGAACACACCCTTCCCCTTATTAAAAAAGATTTGCTTGAATACTTCCACTTCAACAACACCAGCGTATCCTCTAGAGTCTCCCTATGGAATGCTCATAAGGCCTTCATGAGAGGAACACTTATGAAGCAAGGAGCTATACAAAAAAGGAAAATCAGAGAAAAAACAGACTCCTTACTGAGTAAAATTAGAGTGCTGGAAGTGGAAGTGTTCAACAAACACAGGAAAAGTTTGATAGGAGAACTGGAGGAGAGGAGACAGGAACTGGCAGAGTGCATGTATTATGAATATGACAAATGGCAGACTAGGCTCAGGGAGAATTGGTACCATGGAGGAAACAAGGCCGGAAAATTAATGGCAAACAAAATTAAAGGTCAAAGAATACATCATAGAATACTTAAAATTAAACATCCCCTTACTAAAACTGAAGTTCATCACCCTAAAGATATAGTAGAAGCACTAGCTAAATACTATGAAGGCCTATACAATTTGGAAACAGACCCCAATACTCCATCTCCATCCCCACAAAACATAGATAAATATTTAGGAAAAATAGACCTCCCTTCACTATCAGATTTTGAAAAAAAATACCTATCAGTCCCCTTTTCCCAAGCAGAAGTAGTTAATGTAATCAACACCCTGAAAAATGACAAAGCCCCAGGCCCAGATGGATACATAAATGAATATTATAAAAAATTTGTCACTATATTATCAAAACCACTTTCTGAAATGTTCAATGAGGTAGCTTCCCAACGTAAATTCCCTAAAGAATCATTATCAGCCTTTATATCAACCATCCCAAAAGAAGACAAAAACCCAGCAGACCCCAGTAGCTATAGACCTATTTCACTTTTGAATACAGATGTTAAAATATATGCCCGTATTATTGCAAATAGACTATCCCCCTTAATGCCCCAACTTATTAACTCAGATCAGGTAGGATTCACAAAAGGTAGATCCACAAGTGATGGTACAAGGAAAGCCTTGGCCATACTCCACCAGATCAAGCTCTGTCGGGCGCCCACTCTCCTTGTCTCTTTAGACGCGGAGAAGGCGTTCGACAGAGTTAACTGGCTATATATGTCTAGGGTACTTACTAAATTTGGGATCCCAGATTTCCTCCATGGTGCCATTCTAGCTTTATATACCTGTCCTTCTGCTAGAGTTGCCTCCTCTGGTTCTGTCTCCTCACCTTTCACTATTACCAATGGTACCCGTCAGGGCTGTCCTCTCTCGCCACTAATTTTTAATTTAACACTAGAGCCTCTTGCCCAAAAAATTAGGAATAACCCCAAAATTCATGGTATTAAAATTGGTAGCTATTCCACCAAATTAGGCCTATACGCAGACGATGTGATATTATTTATTCAAAAACCCTTGGTATCACTGCCTAATGCTATCAGAGAACTTGAGGAATTTTCCACAGTGTCATTCTATAAACTTAATGATCAGAAGACAGTCATTCTCCCCTGCTTCATACCAGCCAAGGTCAAAGAAACTCTCAAGCAGTCCTGCCAGTACACTTGGAATGAGAAATCTATTAAATATCTAGGAATCCAACTAACCCCAACCATAGCACAAATTTATAGAGAAAATTATGATCCCTGGTTATCTAAAATTAAAAATAAATTAGAATCCCTTGCTAAAGTAGAATTTTCATGGTTAGGTAGAATTGCAGCATTTAAGATGATGATCCTTCCCCAGCTTCTTTACCTGTTCCGGAATCTCCCAATAAGAGTACCTCAAAAGTTCTTCATGAGCTTACAAAAACAAATTAATCAATACTTTCTTAACAACAGAAAAGCCAGGTTCTCCAATAAAATCTTAACAACTCATATCTCAAATATGGGACTTGGAGCCCCTAATATAGAACTGTATTATAAGGCCACAATTCTGGATCAATCTAGGTCAATCTGGACCAGAGACATCACCAAACAATGGTATGTAATAGAAGACGAACAATTACCATCCAAACCATTTAGAGAGTTCTTGGAATCCAGATTGACCTGGAAAGTTCAACAACATATCCAGAACCCTGTCACCGCCAACTCTCTCAGATTATGGAAAGAGTTGATTAACCTGAGTAAAAATGAGGTGTTGGCGGTGACAATACCCACTTATTTAAACACATTACATGCTGTTATTAAGAATCTAGAACTGGAGACCTGGCTAGAATATGGAATAAAATCTATGGAGGATCTGTTGGGAGATTCTGGAATTAGACCCTTTGATGACTTAGTAATAACCTATGGAATCCCACCCTCAGAGAAACCTAAATTTGATAAAATAGCCAGATTTATTAATAAACACCCATATCTCCCCATATCCCTTGAGCCAAGAATCATAAAACTTACTCAATCAGAAAATACCCACTTAAAAGGAACATCGGTCATCTATAGATCATTATTAGAGTTAAAAGAAAAATTCCCTAAATGGCAACTAAATAAATGGCAGGACTGGCTGGGAGAAGAAATTGGTGTGGAGGAATGGGAGAGGTCTGTCAAGGCCTTCAAAAAGGTCTCTCATTGTGTAGGACATCATGAGAGCTTATTGAAGAGCATTTGGCGGTGGTACCAAACCCCTGAAAAAATTAGTAAATTTGACACCCAATCATCCCCCTTATGTTGGAGAGGATGCAACCTGGTGGGTACCATGGAACATATTTTATGGGAATGCCCCAAACTACAGGGATTGTGGAGGGACATTGAGATTTTTCTCAAACAACTCCCAATGTCTTTGCAAACAATCCCTCCAGGCCTTGCTGTACTAAATCTGGGTGCACATAACTTCCCCCCCCAGGAGAGATTGATAGTATCTCATGTTTTTGCAGTGGTAAGAAATTTGTTAGCTTTAAATTGGAGATCTCCTCACATCCCAAAATTGGATGAAATCCTGAGAAGGGTAGAGTCCAACCTCTTGGCCGAAAAGGCCTGGGCCATAAGATGTGGCAATGTCAATTCATTTCTTATGAAAGTCAATCTCTGGCCTACGGTTTACCCAAGTTAAAAAATATTAGACTTTTGAACTTTTGAACTGGATTATTCCAGACATTAGATGGAGCGGTAGGGGTGTGCTTGGTGTGATCCTGTCAACATTCCTGAAGTATTCTGCATCTCAGACTCTGATTATAGATAATTGAACTTGTGGACAAAACAGTGTGCAAGTAGATTAGGTAGTTAGGTTAGGTTAGGATAGTGTAGTTTGTCTTTAAGCTGTTATCTATACTTATCAACAACTTGAAGTCTCTATAAGTGAGTAAATATGATAAGTCAGACTTTGGAAAATACTCATTTTTGGTGTGCAACCTGCGGCATGGTGGAAACTATGTATATAGGCCTCACTCCATGGGATCTATGTAGAGGCCACCCCTCATTTCCCAGGTTGAGAGAGTCCCCTTCTTACTGAGCATAACTCAACCATCTTGCCATGCACACCAGAATGGAGAAGCTTCTTAGTAACATCCCTTTCACTGACTATTACATGTCAAATATATATTTGGCATTTTAATTGCTTACTTACAACTTTACAGGTATATGTCACAATAGCCCCCTCCCCCCCCTAGACAGTTGGCTAGGTTATTTATGTTTAATTCATTAACTTATCCCAGTGTATTCCTAGTTTTAGTTTTAGTTTTAGCTTCCGTTTTAACAAATTAAATTAAGATTATTTACAGACTCTTAAGTAAACATATGTTTTATGCGTTTTCTGAGCATTTGTGTGAATAAGTGTATTTACGCATTACTACCCCTCAATTTATTATCTAGAGGTAAGAATCTACTTAATTTGAGTCTCTGAGTCAATTTCCTAAAAATTTGGTAAAATTTGGGCAATTTTGCGAAAAACGCGCAAAAAACGCGCAAAAAACGCGGTTTGCCGCTTTTAGACGTTTTTGTGGCGGTTTGCAGCTTTTTGCCGCTAAAAAAACGCTACTAAAACGCTTTCATAGAAATATGCGTATACGCATAGAAATACAAAAATACGCATGATAGACATGTTTGTACGCGTCTAAGGCGTATATTTTTACGCGTAAAGCCGCGTAAAGATTGCGCATTTATACATATACTAATCACAACCCCAAAATTTATAATATATAATATAGAAAAGTATACCTCTGAGCATTTGTGTGAATAAGTGCATTCACGCATTACTACCCCTCAATTTATTACCCGGAGGTAAGAATCTACTTAATTTGAGTTTCTGAGTCAATTCCCTAAAAATTTGGTAAAATTTGGGCAATTTTGCGAAAAACGCGCAAAAAACGCGCAAAAAACGCGGTTTGCCGCTTTTAGGCGTTTTTGTGGCGGTTTTGCGGCTTTTTGCCGCTAAAGAACCGCTACTGAAGCGCTTTCATAGAAATACGCGTATGCGCATAGAAATACAGAAACACACATGATGGACATGTCTGTACGCGTCTAAGGCGTATATTCTTACGCGTCAACCGCATAAAGATTACGCATTTATACATATATCAACCGCAACCCCAAAACTTACAATATATAATATCGGAAAGTATACCTCAAGAATTTTACGCGTTGTTTACGCGGTTATACATAAATTAAACATAATATTTTCAATTACTAACTCAGAATCCTTTCTCCTTTTTCCCCAACTTATATTAACTAAAATGCTATATTACAAATTATACACATGAAAACTGTTTGTAATATTTTTGTTGATCCATTTCATACAATCTTATCATTTTTATGATTATTACTGTTTTTGTACAACTTATACACAGGTATTTATACTATGCTATTGACATTTTACCTGTACGTTTACTGTATTGTTATATTTTGAAAAATTTCAATAAAAAACTATTGTTACTGGTTTAACATAGAAAACTTACCGTTGGCTCTAGATTCTAATCTATCACTCCGATTTGCAAACGGATTTCACTGAAGCTGTAACTTTCATCCCAGAACATAGTTTAGGGGCCATTACTTCTTCAACTATAGTCATTTTTCTTTCGATTGCAAACGTAACCAGTTTTTCAATGGTGTAATGGTTTAACATAGAAAACTTACCGTCGGCTCTAGATTCTAATCTATCACTCCAATTTGCAAACGGATTTCACTGAAGCTGTAAATTGCATCCTAGAACATAGTTTAGGGGTCATTACCTCTTTAACTATAGTCATTTTCTTTCGATTGCAAACGTAAACTGTTTTTCAATGGTGTAATGGTTTAACATAAAAAAGCTTACCGTTGGCTCTCGATTCTAATCTATCACTCCGATTTGCAAACAGATTTCACTGAAGCTGTAACTTTCATCCCAGAACATAGTTTAGGGGCCATTACCTCTTCAACTATAGTCATTTTTCTTTCGATTGCAAACGTAACCAGTTTTTCAATGGTGTAATTGTTTAACATAGAAATTTTGAAGCTATCTTTATTCTTGCTAACTATGATGCTCTGCTCATAGAATAACATATATATGAGACCTGTTTGTCTTATTTCCTGTTTTTTCTCCTACCTATTTTATGCGACTTTATTATCTTACATTTCTCTTTTGCACAATTGTATAACCTTATACTTATACATTATTTACTACTATTTTTGTATTATTTGTACACAAAGATATGTGTATACTATGCTACTGTCACTATTACTTGTTTGTTAACTGTATTAACTATATTGTTATAACCTTGAAAAAATTCCAATAAAAATTACTGATATTGGTTTAACATAGAAAACTTACCATTGGCTCTCGATTCTAATCTATCACTCCGATTTGCAAATGGATTTCACTGAAGTTGTAACTTTCATCCCAGAACATAGTTTAGGGGCCATTACCTCTTCAACTATAGTCATTTTTCTTTCGATTGCAAACGTAACCAGTTTTTCAATGGTGTAATGGTTTAACATAGAAAACTTACCGTTGGCTCTAGATTCTAATCTATCACTCCGATTTGAAAACGGATTTCACTGAAGCTGTAACTTTCATCCCAGAACATAGTTTAGGGGCCATTACCTCTTCAACTATAGTCATTTTTCTTTCGATTGCAAACGTAACCAGCTTTTCAATGGTGTAATGGTTTAACATAGAAAACTTACCGTTGGCTCTAGATTCTAATCTATCACTCCGATTTGCAAACGGATTTCACTGAAGCTGTAACTTTCATCCCAGAACATAGGTTAGGGGCCATTACTTCTTCAACTATAGTCATTTTTCTTTCAATTGCAAACGTAACCAGTTTTTCAATGGTGTAATGGTTTAACATAGAAAACTTACCGTTGGCTCTAGATTCTAATCTATCACTCCGATTTGCAAACGGATTTTACTGAAGCTGTAACTTTCATCCCAGAACATAGTTTAGGGGCCATTACTTCTTCAACTATAGTCATTTTTCTTTCGATTGCAAACGTAACCAGTTTTTCAATGGTGTAATTGTTTAACATAGAAATTTTGAAGCTATCTTTATTCTTGCTAACCATGATGCTCTGCTCATAGAATAACATATATATGAGACCTGTTTGTCTTATTTCCAGTTTTTTCTCCTACCTATTTTATGCGACTTTATTATCTTACATTTCTCTTTTGCACAATTGTATAACCTTATACTTATACATTATTTACTACTATTTTTGTATTATTTGTACACAAAGATATGTGTATACTATGCTACTGTCACTATTACTTGTTTGTTAACTGTATTAACTATATTGTTATAACCTTGAAAAAATTCCAATAAAAATTACTGATATTGGTTTAACATAGAAAACTTACCATTGGCTCTCGATTCTAATCTATCACTCCGATTTGCAAATGGATTTCACTGAAGCTGTAACTTTCATCCCAGAACATAGTTTAGGGGCCATTACCTCTTCAACTATAGTCATTTTTCTTTCGATTGCAAACGTAACCAGTTTTTCAATGGTGTAATGGTTTAACATAGAAAACTTACCGTTGGCTCTAGATTCTAATCTATCACTCCGATTTGCAAACGGATTTCACTGAAGCTGTAACTTTCATCCCAGAACATAGTTTAGGGGCCATTACCTCTTCAACTATAGTCATTTTTCTTTCAATTGCAAACGTAACCAGTTTTTCAATGGTGTAATGGTTTAACATAGAAAACTTACCGTTGGCTCTAGATTCTAATCTATCACTCCGATTTGCAAACGGATTTCACTGAAGCTGTAACTTTCATCCCAGAACATAGTTTAGGGGCCATTACTTCTTCAACTATAGTCATTTTTCTTTCGATTGCAAACGTAACCAGTTTTTCAATGGTGTAATGGTTTAACATACAAAACTTACCGTTGGCTCTAGATTCTAATCTATCACTCCGATTTGCAAACGGATTTCACTGAAGCTGTAACTTTCATCCCAGAACATAGTTTAGGGGCCATTACTTCTTCAACTATAGTCATTTTTCTTTCAATTGCAAACGTAACCAGTTTTTCAATGGTGTAATGGTTTAACATAGAAAACTTACTGTTGGCTCTAGATTCTAATCTATCACTCCGATTTGCAAACGGATTTCACTGAAGCTGTAACTTTCATCCCAGAACATAGTTTAGGGGCCATTACTTCTTCAACTATAGTCATTTTTCTTTCAATTGCAAACGTAACCAGTTTTTCAATGGTGTAATGGTTTAACATAGAAAACTTACTGTTGGCTCTAGATTCTAATCTATCACTCCGATTTGGAAACGGATTTCACTGAAGCTGTAACTTTCATCCCAGAACATAGTTTAGGGGCCATTACTTCTTCAACTATAGTCATTTTTCTTTCGATTGCAAACGTAACCAGTTTTTCAATGGTGTAATGGTTTAACATAGAAAACTTACCGTTGGCTCTAGATTCTAATCTATCACTCCGATTTGCAAACGGATTTCACTGAAGCTGTAACTTTCATCCCAGAACATAGTTTAGGGGCCATTACTTCTTCAACTCTAGTCATTTTTCTTTCGATTGCAAACGTAACCAGTTTTTCAATGGTGTAATGGTTTAACATAGAAAACTTACCGTTGGCTCTAGATTCTAATCTATCACTCCGATTTGCAAACGGATTTCACTGAAGCTGTAACTTTCATCCCAGAACATAGTTTAGGGGCCATTACTTCTTCAACTATAGTCATTTTTCTTTCAATTGCAAACGTAACCAGTTTTTCAATGGTGTAATGGTTTAACATAGAAAACTTACCGTTGGCTCTAGATTCTAATCTATCACTCCGATTTGCAAACGGATTTCACTGAAGCTGTAACTTTCATCCCAGAACATAGTTTAGGGGCCATTACTTCTTCAACTATAGTCATTTTTCTTTCGATTGCAAACATAACCAGTTTTTCAATGGTGTAATGGTTTAACATAGAAAACTTACCGTTGGCTCTAGATTCTAATCTATCACTCCGATTTGCAAACGGATTTCACTGAAGCTGTAACTTTCATCCCAGAACATAGTTTAGGGGCCATTACTTCTTCAACTATAGTCATTTTTCTTTCGATTGCAAACGTAACCAGTTTTTCAATGGTGTAATGGTTTAACATAGAAAACTTACCGTTGGCTCTAGATTCTAATCTATCACTCCGATTTGCAAACGGATTTCACTGAAGCAGTAACTTTCATCCCAGAACATAGTTTAGGGGCCATTACTTCTTCAACTATAGTCATTTTTCTTTCGATTGCAAACGTAACCAGTTTTTCAATGGTGTAATGGTTTAACATAGAAAACTAACCGTTGGCTCTAGATTCTAATCTATCACTCCGATTTGCAAACGGATTTCACTGAAGCTGTAACTTTCATCCCAGAACATAGTTTAGGGGCCATTACTTCTTCAACTATAGTCATTTTTCTTTCGATTGCAAACGTAACCAGTTTTTCAATGGTGTAATGGTTTAACATACAAAACTTACCGTTGGCTCTAGATTCTAATCTATCACTCCGATTTGCAAACGGATTTCACTGAAGCTGTAACTTTCATCCCAGAACATAGTTTAGGGGCCATTACTTCTTCAACTATAGTCATTTTTCTTTCAATTGCAAACGTAACCAGTTTTTCAATGGTGTAATGGTTTAACATAGAAAACTTACTGTTGGCTCTAGATTCTAATCTATCACTCCGATTTGGAAACGGATTTCACTGAAGCTGTAACTTTCATCCCAGAACATAGTTTAGGGGCCATTACTTCTTCAACTATAGTCATTTTTCTTTCGATTGCAAACATAACCAGTTTTTCAATGGTGTAATGGTTTAACATAGAAAACTTACCGTTGGCTCTAGATTCTAATCTATCACTCCGATTTGCAAACGGATTTCACTGAAGCTGTAACTTTCATCCCAGAACATAGTTTAGGGGCCATTACTTCTTCAACTATAGTCATTTTTCTTTCAATTGCAAACGTAACCAGTTTTTCAATGGTGTAATGGTTTAACATAGAAAACTTACTGTTGGCTCTAGATTCTAATCTATCACTCCGATTTGGAAACGGATTTCACTGAAGCTGTAACTTTCATCCCAGAACATAGTTTAGGGGCCATTACTTCTTCAACTATAGTCATTTTTCTTTCGATTGCAAACGTAACCAGTTTTTCAATGGTGTAATGGTTTAACATAGAAAACTTACCGTTGGCTCTAGATTCTAATCTATCACTCCGATTTGCAAACGGATTTCACTGAAGCTGTAACTTTCATCCCAGAACATAGTTTAGGGGCCATTACTTCTTCAACTCTAGTCATTTTTCTTTCGATTGCAAACGTAACCAGTTTTTCAATGGTGTAATGGTTTAACATAGAAAACTTACCGTTGGCTCTAGATTCTAATCTATCACTCCGATTTGCAAACGGATTTCACTGAAGCTGTAACTTTCATCCCAGAACATAGTTTAGGGGCCATTACTTCTTCAACTATAGTCATTTTTCTTTCAATTGCAAACGTAACCAGTTTTTCAATGGTGTAATGGTTTAACATAGAAAACTTACCGTTGGCTCTAGATTCTAATCTATCACTCCGATTTGCAAACGGATTTCACTGAAGCTGTAACTTTCATCCCAGAACATAGTTTAGGGGCCATTACTTCTTCAACTATAGTCATTTTTCTTTCGATTGCAAACATAACCAGTTTTTCAATGGTGTAATGGTTTAACATAGAAAACTTACCGTTGGCTCTAGATTCTAATCTATCACTCTGATTTGCAAACGGATTTCACTGAAGCTGTAACTTTCATCCCAGAACATAGTTTAGGGGCCATTACTTCTTCAACTATAGTCATTTTTCTTTCGATTGCAAACGTAACCAGTTTTTCAATGGTGTAATGGTTTAACATAGAAAACTTACCGTTGGCTCTAGATTCTAATCTATCACTCCGATTTGCAAACGGATTTCACTGAAGCTGTAACTTTCATCCCAGAACATAGTTTAGGGGCCATTACTTCTTCAACTATAGTCATTTTTCTTTCAATTGCAAACGTAACCAGTTTTTCAATGGTGTAATGGTTTAACATACAAAACTTACCGTTGGCTCTAGATTCTAATCTATCACTCCGATTTGCAAACGGATTTCACTGAAGCTGTAACTTTCATCCCAGAACATAGTTTAGGGGCCATTACTTCTTCAACTATAGTCATTTTTCTTTCAATTGCAAACGTAACCAGTTTTTCAATGGTGTAATGGTTTAACATAGAAAACTTACCGTTGGCTCTAGATTCTAATCTATCACTCCGATTTGCAAACGGATTTCACTGAAGCTGTAACTTTCATCCCAGAACATAGTTTAGGGGCCATTACTTCTTCAACTATAGTCATTTTTCTTTCGATTGCAAACGTAACCAGTTTTTCAATGGTGTAATGGTTTAAAATAGAAAACTTACCGTTGGCTCTAGATTCTAATCTATCACTCCGATTTGCAAACGGATTTCACTGAAGCTGTAACTTTCATCCCAGAACATAGTTTAGGGGCCATTACTTCTTCAACTATAGTCATTTTTCTTTCGATTGCAAACGTAACCAGTTTTTCAATGGTGTAATGGTTTAACATAGAAAACTTACCGTTGGCTCTAGATTCTAATCTATCACTCCGATTTGCAAACGGATTTCACTGAAGCTGTAACTTTCATCCCAGAACATAGTTTAGGGGCCATTACTTCTTCAACTATAGTCATTTTTCTTTCCATTGCAAACGTAACCAGTTTTTCAATGGTGTAATGGTTTAACATAGAAAACTTACCGTTGGCTCTAGATTCTAATCTATCACTCCGATTTGCAAACGGATTTCACTGAAGCTGTAACTTTCATCCCAGAACATAGTTTAGGGGCCATTACTTCTTCAACTATAGTCATTTTTCTTTCAATTGCAAACGTAACCAGTTTTTCAATGGTGTAATGGTTTAACATAGAAAACTTACCGTTGGCTCTAGATTCTAATCTATCACTCCGATTTGCAAACGGATTTCACTGAAGCTGTAACTTTCATCCCAGAACATAGTTTAGGGGCCATTACTTCTTCAACTATAGTCATTTTTCTTTCAATTGCAAACGTAACCAGTTTTTCAATGGTGTAATGGTTTAACATAGAAAACTTAACGTTGGCTCTAGATTCTAATCTATCACTCCGATTTGCAAACGGATTTCACTGAAGCTGTAACTTTCATCCCAGAACATAGTTTAGGGGCCATTACTTCTTCAACTATAGTCATTTTTCTTTCGATTGCAAACGTAACCAGTTTTTCAATGGTGTAATGGTTTAACATAGAAAACTTACCGTTGGCTCTAGATTCTAATCTATCACTCCGATTTGCAAACGGATTTCACTGAAGCTGTAACTTTCATCCCAGAACATAGTTTAGGGGCCATTACTTCTTCAACTATAGTCATTTTTCTTTCGATTGCAAACGTAACCAGTTTTTCAATGGTGTAATGGTTTAACATAGAAAACTTACCGTTGGCTCTAGATTCTAATCTATCACTCCGATTTGCAAACGGATTTCACTGAAGCTGTAACTTTCATCCCAGAACATAGTTTAGGGGCCATTACTTCTTCAACTATAGTCATTTTTCTTTAGATTGCAAACGTAACCAGTTTTTCAATGGTGTAATGGTTTAACATAGAAAACTTACCGTTGGCTCTAGATTCTAATCTATCACTCCGATTTGCAAACGGATTTCACTGAAGCTGTAACTTTCATCCCAGAACATAGTTTAGGGGCCATTACTTCTTCAACTATAGTCATTTTTCTTTTGATTGCAAACGTAACCAGTTTTTCAATGGTGTAATGGTTTAACATAGAAAACTTACCGTTGGCTCTAGATTCTAATCTATCACTCCGATTTGCAAACGGATTTCACTGAAGCTGTAACTTTCATCCCAGAACATAGTTTAGGGGCCATTACTTCTTCAACTATAGTCATTTTTCTTTCCATTGCAAACGTAACCAGTTTTTCAATGGTGTAATGGTTTAACATAGAAAACTTACCGTTGGCTCTAGATTCTAATCTATCACTCCGATTTGCAAATGGATTTCACTGAAGCTGTAACTTTCATCCCAGAGCATAGTTTAGGGGCCATTACTTCTTCAACTATAGTCATTTTTCTTTCGATTGCAAACGTAACCAGTTTTTCAATGGTGTAATGGTTTAACATAGAAAACTTACCGTTGGCTCTAGATTCTAATCTATCACTCCGATTTGCAAACGGATTTCACTGAAGCTGTAACTTTCATCCCAGAACATAGTTTAGGGGCCATTACTTCTTCAACTATAGTCATTTTTCTTTCGATTGCAAACGTAACCAGTTTTTCAATGGTGTAATGGTTTAACATAGAAAACTTACCGTTGGCTCTAGATTCTAATCTATCACTCCGATTTGCAAACGGATTTCACTGAAGCTGTAACTTTCATCCCAGAACATAGTTTAGGGGCCATTACTTCTTCAACTATAGTCATTTTTCTTTCAATTGCAAACGTAACCAGTTTTTCAATGGTGTAATGGTTTAACATAGAAAACTTACCGTTGGCTCTAGATTCTAATCTATAACTCCGATTTGCAAACGGATTTCACTGAAGCTGTAACTTTCATCCCAGAACATAGTTTAGGGGCCATTACTTCTTCAACTATAGTCATTTTTCTTTCGATTGCAAACATAACCAGTTTTTCAATGGTGTAATGGTTTAACATAGAAAACTTACCGTTGGCTCTAGATTCTAATCTATCACTCCGATTTGCAAACGGATTTCACTGAAGCTGTAACTTTCATCCCAGAACATAGTTTAGGGGCCATTACTTCTTCAACTATAGTCATTTTTCTTTCAATTGCAAACGTAACCAGTTTTTCAATGGTGTAATGGTTTAACATAGAAAACTTACCGTTGGCTCTAGATTCTAATCTATCACTCCGATTTGCAAACGGATTTCACTGAAGCTGTAACTTTCATCCCAGAACATTGTTTAGGGGCCATTACTTCTTCAACTATAGTCATTTTTCTTTCAGGAATTATCAGAGATTTTATCTATCTAACTTTAGATCTAAACGCAGAGGTGTAGCTATTTTCCTATCAGATAGTTTCCCAATGGAGGTGTCCTCACAAATTATAGATCCGGAAGGAACATATGTCATCATACTAGGGGAATTCCAAGGTAAAAATGTATGTATTGTAAATGTGTATGCTCCTCCTGATAACACCTTGCCTACACTTACAAAAGTCTCTGATATACTATTAACCCTGAAATATGATTCACTAATATGGACACGAGATTTCAACACTGCTCCTAATGACAACCTAGATCGCACTACCCCTGAGCGCCCCTCCATTGCTAAGACAAACAAAGCCTTTTTTAATGACCTTTTTCGACAGCATGCCCTGATTGATTCATGGCGAGAGTACAATGGTCCTAGAAAAGGTTACTCATACTTCTCTGCATCTCATAATTCCTATTCGAGGATTGACCTCATACTTATTTCGGCCTCTTGTGCTCCCCTCATGCTATACTCAAGGCATCTACTAACCCTTTGGTCAGACCATGACCCTGTATTCACAGTTCTATCATCACCAATACCTAAATCTCAATTATCTCCTTGGAGACTCAACGATTCTATTCTTCTTAATTCGGACGCCTATGACAAAATTGATACCTCTATCACTAACTACTTTTCAGAAAATGATACTCCAGACATATCCCCAGGAATCTGCTGGTTAGCCCACAAGGCTGTCGTACGAGGGGAAATAATCAAACTGTCTTCGGCCCATAAAAGAGCTAAAAACATCATTAGGTCCAATATTGAGCATAAAATCCAGTCTTTGTCCATTTTAAACCAAACTTCCCCGTCTAGATTTCTCCTAAAACAAATCCAGGACCTCCAATTACAATTAAATGTCATATTAAACGCTGACGTTGAAAAAGCTATTCGGTGGTCCAAAGCAATTTCATACGAACAAATAAACAAACCCAACCGATGGTTAGCAAAAAAAATTGAGAAACCAACAGACTACAAACAGAGTTCTAAGAATTAGAGATCAGAGAGGTCTGGTGACTTCAAATCCTGATAAAATCTATACTACATTCATGGAGTATTACAAGACTCTATATTCAGATCAGACCAGAGACCCGCATTCTAAGAATCAAAATGATTTCCTTGCCCAAAACGTACGCTCATCAATACCCACAACAATAGTAGAAAGCCTAAACCAAGATATTATCCAAGAAGAACTCCATGAGGCTATAAAAAGGCTAAAAAGACCCAAAGCACCAGGCCCTGATGGCCTTACGGTCTCCTATTACAAAAAATTTGAGCATAAATTAGCCCCATACCTCATAAAATTTTATAATACTATAATGAAGGGAGTAGTACCACCACCAGAGTTTCTGGCTTCATCTATAGTTGTCATACCTAAACCTAACAGAGACCCCCTAATGGTAAAAAATTACAGGCCCATTTCGCTCCTAGGTATTGACTACAAATTATTCACATCCATCCTAGCCACCAGATTAAATACAGCCCTACCACTTTTGATTAGTAAAGATCAGGTCGGATTCATGCCTTTTCGGCAAGCGTCAGACAACATAAGGAAGATTGTAGACATACAAAATTTCTGTAAGCACTCAAATATTGACCTGGCTTTACTTGCATTAGATATGGAGAAGGCCTTCGATCTCATTAGGTGGCCCTATATGATAGCAGTGTTAGAAAAATTTGGCTTTAAAGGAAAATTCTTAAAAGCAATACAATCACTATACTCCATACCCTCATCTTCTTTAAAAATGCCTTCTCCCCTTAGAACCTCTTTCCCTATACAGCGTGGAACTAGACAAGGATGCCCGCTGTCTCCAGGAATTTTTGCATTAATGATGGAACCTCTGGCCAATGCTATTAGAGGATCACAGGAAGTTTTGGGGGTAAGAATTGGCAACAGGGAACAGAAGATTAGTTTATTTGCCGACGATATCTTCCTAACCCTTACTTCCCCCCACACGTCAATACCCAACCTATTCAATATCATACAGAATTTTTCAGCGTTTTCTAGCCTTAAATTAAATTTGGATAAGTCTGAATTGATGCTTACCAAGTCCCCTTACCAAGTAACTCTGAATTTGGCTACCTCGTTAGGAATACAATCACAACCCAAAATGATTAAATATTTAGGGATAAACTTGACTCGTGATCCAGCCCAACTATATGATTACAACTACCCAGCTCTTATTAGAAAGCTTTAATCCGACTTAACTATTTGGAATGATTTTCCAATCTCACTCATGGGAAGAATCATATCCGTAAAAATGACTCTCCTACCGCATCTTCTATACCTCTTTAGAGTTCTCCCGATCCCAATTAAAAAATCTGCAATTCATAACCTACAGAGACAAATACAAAACTTTATTTGGAGACAAAGAAGACCGAGAATTAAGTACAGCACCTTGGCTAGACCCAAAGACAGGGGAGGAATGGGAGCACCCATTCTATGGAACTACTACATTGCGGCCCAAATAACACAGCTAGCAGTTGTTAATGCTGGAAGGGCTGCCCCTCTATGGGTAGATCTAGAATCTCAACTTTTAGCTCCACTATCTATGCCGGCAATTATGTGGGCAGTAAATATTCCATATCAGCGCTTAAATAAACTTTCCCCTACCTCAGCACATTCCTTTAAAATTTGGAATAGAATTAGATTCAAGTATGGTCTATAAGCTCCAACTTCGTGCATGACCCACATCCTGAGAAACCCAGACTTCCCCCCGGGACATTCGACAAGTTTATATCAGTGGTGGTTTGACAATGGTTTGGTTTTCTTAGGCAAATTCTTAAGCGGCTTTAAACTACTGACTTCTAGAGGTTTTTTTGAACAGCATGCTGTCCCACCACAAGAACATTTCAGAGCTAACCAAATCCTGAGTTTCCTGAGGTCTCTAGATAAAAACAATGATATCCTCATATACACTCCATTTGAGGTAAGATGCAGGAATCGCTCACTTGATAGGGGGTTCATCTCGGAGCTATATGCCATCTTATTGGAACAGGATATGGTGCAGAAACTAAAGAGCCAGGAGGACTGGGAAAGAGACTGTGGTTTTACCCTCTCAGCCCCTAAATGGTCCCATTGTTGCACCCACATTTTTAAAAATAGTCTTTTCTATTCTACCATAGAAACTTCATTAAAATTATTTCATAGGGTGTATTACACTCCTTTCAAACTACATGTGTTTTCTGCTTCATACCCTGACATATGCTTCAGAGGATGTCCTTCTAAAGGTACAATATGGCATATTTGGTGGGAATGCACGCTGGCCCACACATTTTGGAAAAGAATCTGGCGCAAGCTTGAACTAATTATAGGTAAATCAAAACCCTTGGACCCCACTATCGCATTACTGGGAAATAAACCCCCTTCTATGCCATACGCCTCCCACAAATTTTGCCAATTCATCATGGCTCAAGCCAAATGCCATTTGGCTTCTAATTGGCAATCCCCTACCCTGTCAATGGATACAGTCTTCCACAATCTAAATGACACAATGCAGTCGGAGCACATTTTAGCTAAAATCTATGACCACATGGATAGTTTCTTCAAAATTTGGGATCCCTGGATTACCTGGCAGACTAACCAAGGCCTGTCATATACACTACATTCATTTTAGACCTCCTTTGTGTGCTTCATTCGAGGTTGGGCCTTGAGGCCAGGATTAGGGCAAGTGTTAAGTGGACAAAAACTTATAGCTATGACACTATAGTACTTCTTTTGATTCTTTCCTTTCTTTACCTCTATCTTTTCTTCTTTTTTCTAGGACTAGGTGCCATTGGCATGTTGTGGCATCCCCACTCATGGCACCAGTCTCTTTCTCTTTTCTTTTGATCCGTCCTTCTTCTCTCTTACCTTTATCTCTTTCTTTTCTCTCCTCTTTTCTTCTCTTCTCTATCTCTCTAAAAAAAAAAATTTGTTTGTAAGAAGATGCAGCAAACACGTTATATGACACGATACACCCAGAAGTGTATTACCTTTGTTCTTGCTATATTTGTTATTTTTAATAATTGATGTTTTTCTAGATACTCACCTAAGGGGGAACATTTGTATTCACATACTGTTGAATGTTTATGTAATTTGCATTTTCTTCTAATAAACACCCTTGAAACGAAAGAAAAATGAATATAGTTGAAGAGGTAATGGCCCCTAAACTATGTTCTGGGATGCAATTTACAGCTTCAGTGAAATCCGTTCGCATATCGGAGTTAGAGATTAGAATCTAGAGCCAACGGTAAGTTTTCTATGTTAAACCATTACACCATTGAAAAACTGGTTACGTTTGCAATCGAAAGAAAAATGACTATAGTTGAAGAGGTAATGGCCCCTAAACTATGTTCTGGGATGCAATTTACAGCTTCAGTGAAATCCGTTTGCAAATCGGAGTGATAGATTAGAATCTAGAGCCAATGGTAAGTTTTCTATGTTAAACCATTACACCATTGAAAAACTGGTTACGTTTGCAATCGAAAGAAAAATGACTATAGTTGAAGAGGTAATGGCCCCTAAACTATGTTCTGGGATGCAATTTACAGCTTCAGTGAAATCCGTTTGCAAATCGGAGTGATAGATTAGAATCTAGAGCCAACGGTAAGTTTTCTATGTTAAACCATTACACCATTGAAAAACGGGTTACGTTTGCAATCGAAAGAAAAATGACTATAGTTGAAGAGGTAATGGCCCCTAAACTATGTTCTGGGATGCAATTTACAGCTTCAGTGAAATCCGTTTGCAAATCGGAGTGATAGATTAGAATCTAGAGCCAACGGTAAGTTTTCTATGTTAAACCATTACACCATTGAAAAACTGGTTACGTTTGCAATCGAAAGAAAAATGACGGGGGCGCATGCGCGGTGCTGCGGAGTGTGGATGTGCACTCTGTAAGCTCCGCTCTGCAAGCTAAGTCTGCCGCGTCTCAGCCCGCTCCAACCTGGGACATTCTTTGATATTCCGCAATCAGAAGACCCCTGGAATGCAACAAGAGCAGAAGGACTATCCGATCAGGAGCAGATCAAGCAAAATTCCACTTCTTTCACCGCTCAGATTTAACAGGCGCTTTTCCAATATGGCCGCCAGCGCGTCACCACGAGGGGACACAGGCCTCATGGCAGACACGAATCCTAGCGAGACTCCTGCAAGGTCGATACAGGCGTCCTTATGCCCGCCACCGATATTAACTGGAGGTATGTCAGCAAATGACTTTATTGACATTATGAAAAATATTTTCAGACAAGAGCTGAAGGAAGCGGTGTCAGAAATGACCAAGCAGATAAGCGACATAGGCGACCGTGTGCATGCTTTGGAAACACAGACCGATGAACTAACTATGTCAGTGGCTAATAACAAGGCAGCCATCAAAAAACATGATGTCAGACTGGACTTTGTAGATGACAAGTTGGAAGACCTGGAGAATAGGTCACGGAGGGCCAATGTCAGAATAAGGGGACTTCCGGAAAGTTTTACGGATTTGGAGTCGGTTGCAGCTACCCTGACTAGTGCTTTATTACCGCAACTAGACCAATCACTCTTGCGAGTAATACGGATTCACAGATCTTTAGTGAAACCACGGAATCCGGAACTGCCACGCGACATAATAGCTAAATTCTGCACGGAGGATGCAAGAGACAAGGTCTTGCTAGCAGCGAGAGACCTGACATCCTTTCCAGGTATGCCACAATCGGTCCAGCTATATGCAGATTTAGCCGCCAGCACCATTCAAAAGCGGAGAGCTATGCGACCTTACACTATGGCACTGCAAAAGGCCTTAATCCGCTACAAGTGGGGATTTCTGTTTTCACTGTCCTTCAGAGCCAATTCTACCCAATATGTCTGTAGATCTACTGATGAAGCGGCGGATGCCTTAACGGAGCTTAATATACCCTTTGAACTTCCTGACGATCGCCCAAAAACACAGAGAAGGAAAAGATCGCCGCGTCATGGGTCATCGCAGACCACTGTGAGAGAATCCCCAAACCGGCCAGGTAAATCAAATGGATCAGCTCATCAGGCTACACCGAGACATTCATCCGCAGAGTCACTGGAGAATGCCTGAGCTTTTAGTCGTATCAAAGTTGTGAGAGGGTAAGCAACGAAAGGTGATCTACACGGAGGACATCTCAAATCCTACACAGTCATGCTATAGGTGATATAAGTGTCCACTTTATGATGTTGGACTGAAGACCTTATCACTATTGGAAACCTCTTGTTACTTTTTGGCATGCTATAGGTGATATAAAGTGTCCACTTTATGATGTTGGACTGAAGACCATATCACTATTGGAAACCTCTTGTTACTTTTGGGTTGGTATATAGAACTAATGGTTATAATGTTGTATGCTTTAAGGGACACTTGACACTGTATATGTGATTGTGTTCCTTTTTCTAGTCTATACCTTTCTTCCTCCTCTCTTAATGTAAAAATACATAGCTCTATGTTGAATTGCATATGTTTCTCACCCTGGCTCTGAGGTCCTAAATGTTAGGGGACCTTAGGGTTGAAGGGTGCTGGTTAATGGTGTTTTATGGTGTAAGGACATTTTGAATTCTCATAGACCATTACATAGTTATTTTTTATAAAACTAAGAAGCAAAATTATATAGTTTAATGGGATATGTCCCAGAGTTGGAGTAAAATCTTTTTGAATATTTTTAGCAAGGCAGACAGGCTTGCATTACTATGTCTGCCCCCGATAGGGTAGGTAACTTGGTGGGCCCTTTTTATTTATTATGGGCTCCCGTTCCTTCCTGCCAATGGCACTGAATGTGCTTTTCCTTATATGTTTGTCCAGGTGTGCCACACTATCAGAGATTACTATCCTTTGGGGGTTCCCCACCTCCCTGGTCCCCACCCCTTGTCCCGAGAGTCCCACTTGGCATGGATACCCAGTATATAGTGTCTTCTAAATTCGTTAACATTCTGTCCCAGAACACTGGAGGCCTGTGTTCACCACATAGAAGGAATATGATTGTCAGAGATCTGGTCAGGCATCGACCTGATATTTTGTGCCTACAGGAATCTAATTTTTCTCCTGGAGCAGAACCTAAATTTTACCATAAAAAATATCAAAGGTTTTATACGCCTCATTCAAAAGGAGAAGAAGAGGAGTTGTCACTCTGATCTCCAATAATTTTCCAATAGAGGTCACCGGCCATATCTCTGACAAGGATGGCACTTATTTTATTCTGACAGGGATCTATGATGCTAAGGTGTTATGTATAATAAACATGTATGCACCCCCTGAAGATCGATTGAAAACAGTTACAAAGATCTCTGAGATTCTGTTAGACCTGACCTTTGATAGTGTAATTTGGGCAGGGGACTTCAATATGGCCCCAAACGATAAATTGGACAGGTCCTCCTCCTCAAGACAATCCACTGGTAAAAAACTCATTGCTTTATTCAACACAATGTTGAGAGACCATGGGTTGGTTGACTCTTGGAGGGAGTATAATGGGCCAAAGAAAGGCTACACCTTTCACTCAGCTACCTATAATACCTACTCGAGAATCGATCTAATCCTTATCTCCTCTGCATGTGTCCCAGATATGTTGTATTCCAGACACTTATTGTCCACCTTGTCTGATCATGATCCTGTTCTGACAGTGTTGGGGTCCCCTGTTCCAAAAAATGCTAGATCACCATGGAGACGTAAAGAGTCGTTGCTGGTTAACCCTGATATTAGAGAACAGATTTCAAAGTCTCTTGAGAATTACTTTTTTGAAAATGCTACTTCAGAGATTAGTCCAGGTATATGTTGGTCTGCCCATAAGGCAGTGATTAGGGGAGAATTTATACGAATCTCATCTAAACTAAAGAAAGACAAGGGAATTATCTTGGCTAACATTGAAAATAAGATATATACTTTGAGACACCTAAATGAACTGAACCCCACTAGATACTTGCAAAAACAGTTGACAGACCTTCAACTTCAGGCTAACACAATCTTGGGGGCAGACACTGAGAAGGCCCTGCGTTGGATAGGAGCAACTGCTCATGTCCAGCTCAATAAAGCTAAGACGTGGCTAGCAAAAAAACTTAGATCTAAATAAACTCTGAATACTATCCCTAAGATTAGAGAACAGAATGGGCTACAGGTTCTACAGCAGGGATGGGCTGCACCTTAATGGGGAGGGTGCAGCTGCATTGGGGGAGAAGATGGCTAAACGGTTGGAGGAGATTTTAAACTAGGATCTGGGGGGAGGCGGGAGGATAAAGTCTCAATATGTAGACAAGATAAGGTAAAAAGACAGTGGGAGCCTAACATTATGGGGGGTGGAGAGGGGGGTGGAGACAGTGTAAAGATTAAGGAGGTTGGTAAATCTTCAAGTAGCCCATTTCGTGTAAACAAAATTGGTAAATGTGTTGGTAAAAATATAAAGTGCATGGTAACCAATGCTCGGAGCCTTGCAAATAAAATAGACGAACTAGAGTTCATTCTGAATGACAAAGGCTATGACATTGTGGGAATAACCGAGACATGGATGGATGAAAGCCATGACTGGATAGCTAATTTAAAAGGATACAATGTGTTTAGGAGGGATTGAACAGGGAAAAAAGGTGGAGGGGTTTGTCTCTTTGTTAAGAATTCTTTTACAGCTGTCCTCAACGATGAGATGGAGGAAGATTGCGAAGATGTGGAGTCCGTTTGGGTAAATATTCATGGTGGAAATAAAAGTTGCCAATTGCTTATTGGGGTATGCTACAGACCACCTCTTATTAATGAAGCTGCAGAACTGCGATTACTACAGCAGATTGAAAAAGCTGCAAGTAAAAACGAGGTCATAATTATGGGCGACTTCAACTTTCCAGACATTGACTGGGGTATTGAGGCTACCCATTCTGGTAAAAGCAGCAGATTTCTGGCAGCACTACAGGACAATTACTTGACTCAAATGGTAACGGAACCAACTAGGGGGAATGTGTTACTGGATCTGATCATTTCTAATAGACCAGATAATGTATCAAGTGTGCAGGTTCAAGAACATTTGGGAAATAGTGATCACAACATGATAACGTTTGATCTGGTGACTGATAGGCCACAGGGCAGCGGGACCACTAAAACTATGAATTTTAGAAAAGCAAAGTTCAATCAAATTAGGCAGGCACTAAGTTTGGTGAACTGGGATAATGTACTACAAGGGGACGACACTGAAGGGAAATGGCAAGCTTTTAAACGTATTCTCAATCAATATTGTAGTATGTATATCCCATATGGAAACAAAATGTCTAGGAATAAAAAAAGGCCTCTATGGATGAATAGAAAGGTTAGGGATAAAATGAAGAGGAAAAAGAATGCCTATAAGGTCCTAAAACAGGAGGGGACTGAGGCTAAACTAAGCAATTATAAGGAGTGCAATAAAAATTGTAAAAAAGAAATTAGGCTGGCAAAGATCGAAGCTGAAAATCAAATCGCTAGGGATATCAAATCTAACCCAAAAAAGTTTTACAAGTACATCAACTCTAAAAAAAGAAAGGTTGACTGTATAGGAATCCTAAAGGATGAGGGTGGGAACTCAATGGTGGACGACCAAGGTAAGGCAGAGTTATTAAATGCTTTCTTTGCTTCTGTCTTCACAAAGGAAACAGCACTGTTGCAAATTACAGAGGCAGAAGAGTCTCAATCTTCTAACTGTAATATTAAATACTTAACGCAGGAAGAAGTAAAGGCAAGACTAAATAAATTAAAAATAGACAAGGCACCTGGCCCGGATGGCATGCATCCTCGGGTCCTAAGAGAATTAAGTTCAGTTATAGCTAAGCCCCTTTATCTTATCTTTTGTGACTCTCTTGCAACTAGCAGAGTCCCATTGGATTGGCGTACAGCCCACGTTTTCCCATTATTTAAGAAGGGCAAAAAATCTGATCCAGGAAATTATAGACCTGTAAGCTTAACATCAGTTGTATGCAAACTATTTGAGGGGTTACTAAGAGATACTATACATGACTTCATAGTAGAAAATAATCTTATTTCTCAGCATCAACATGGGTTTACTAAAGACAGGTCCTGTTTGACTAACATGCTCAGCTTTTATGAGGTAGTGAATGCTAATATGGATATTGGGAATGCTGTAGATGTGATATACTTGGACTTTGCAAAGGCCTTCGACACTGTTCCCCACAGAAGTCTGGTGCAAAAGTTGAGGATGCAAGGACTGGGGAAGAGTTTGTGTGCATGGATAGGGAACTGGCTAATGGACAGAAAACAAAGAGTTGTGGTCAATGGATCATACTCAAAATGGGAGACTGTTAGCAGTGGGGTCCCACAGGGGTCTGTACTGGGTCCAGTGCTCTTCAATTTATTTATTAATTACCTAGTAGATGCAGTAGTGAGCAATGTTGCTATTTTTGCAGATGATACAAAATTGTGCAGAATCATCAACTCTCAGGAAGATAGTGTCATATTGCAACAGGATCTGGATAGGATGGCTATATGGGCACATACATGGCAGATGAAATTCAATGTTGACAAATGTAAAGTCATGCATTTTGGTCGTACCAATGGTCTAGCACCATACAAAATAAATGGGATACAGTTGGGAACATCAAACTTGGAGAAGGACTTAGGAGTACTCATCGACAACAAGTTAAATAATCGTACTCAATGCCAAGCCGCTGCAGCTAAAGCGAACAAAATTTTGGGATGCATTAAAAGGGAAATAAAAACTCGAGATGCTAGCATAATATTGCCCCTGTTTAACTCTCTAGTAAGGCCACATCTGGAATATGGAATTCAGTTCTGGGCACCACATTACAAAAAAGATATTGCAGTTTTAGAGCAGGTGCAGAGACGAGCCACAAAATTGATACGTGGGATGGAAGGTCTCGCTTACCAAGAAAGGTTAGATAAACTGGGTTTATTTAGTCTAGAGAAAAGACGCCTTAGAGGAGATCTAATTAACATGTATAAATACATTAGAGGGCAATATAATAGCTTGGCGGATGAGCTTTTTGTCCCTAGGCCTTCTCAAAGGACTAGAGGACATGAGCTGCGCATGGAGGAAAAACGTTTTAGCCATTTTTTTAGGAAAGGGTTCTTTACAGTAAGAGTGGTTAAGATGTGGAATGCATTGCCACAGGAAGTCGTTATGGCAAACTCTATACCTGCATTTAAAGGGGGCTTAGATGCTTTCCTTGCGTTGAAAGACATCCATGGCTACAATTACTAGGTTATGTCTAATGATGTTGATCCAGGGATTTTATCTGATTGCCATCTGGAGTCAGGAAGGAATTTTTCCCATTTGGGGCTAATTGGACCATGCCTTGTGGGTTTTTTTGCCTACCTCTGGATCAACAGGGATATGTGGGGGACGGGCTGGAGTTGTACTTTGTACTGGTTGAACTCGATGGACGTATGTCTTTTTTCAGCCAAAATAACTATGTAACTATGTAACCTCTAGAGATGTCGCGAACCTCCGATTTTCGGTTCGCGAACCGGGTTCGCGAACTTCCGCAGAAGGTTCGGTTCGCGGAAAAATTCGCGAACCGCAATAGACTTCAATGGGGAGGCGAACTTTGAAAAATAGAAAAAATTATGCTGGCCACAAAAGTGATGGAAAAGATGTTTCAAGGGGTCTAACACCTGGAGGGGGGCATGGCGGAGTGGGATACATGCCAAAAGTCCCGGTGAAAAATCTGGATGTGACGCAAAGCAGCGTTTTAAGGGCAGAAATCACATTGAATGCTAAATTGCAAGCCTAACGTGCTTTCAAACATCTTGCATGTGTATACATCAAACAGGGAGTGTAATTAGAGTACTGCTTCACACTGACACACCAAACTCACTGTGTAACGCACCACAAACAGCTGTTTGTGTAGTGACGGCCATGCTGGACTACTGCGCAACATGGCGTGATTGCTCTTCCTCACTCAGTGATGTCAGGTAATGTGTGACTTCCTTCTCAACTTTCCATGGCATTGTTAAAAAGCTTACGTTTTGTTTTTAATTTACATTTTCTACTTGCTGTGTACTTGTTCAGTACCGCTACAATGAGAATCCTGTGGAGGCGGGCAAGTCTGCCATTGTGACCCCGGGTAATGGCCGGGGAATGAGAGGTTTGAATCCGGTGTGGAGCCTGAGAAACAGCTACCACTACACATCCAAGGAGGGCAGCGGGCAGGCATGCACGCCCGCCCGCCCCGAGGTAGTGACCAAAAATAACAATACAGGAGGAGGACTTTCGAGGCCCTGCTGTGTATTTGAAATGAATGTACTTTAAATCCTTTAACGAGAACCAGTTATGGCGGGCAAAGATGACACCACATTCCTTTCACGAGAATCATATGGAGGCGGGCAAGTCTGTCATTTGTGACCCCGGGTAATGGCCGGGGAATGAGGGGTGGAATCCGGTGTGGAGCCTGAGAAACGGCTACCACCACACATCCAAGGAGGGCAGCAGGTAGGCATGCACGCCCGCCCCGAGGTAGTGACCAAAAATAACAATACAGGAGGCGGACTTTCGAGGCCCTGCTGTGTATTTGAAATGAATGTACTTTAAATCCTTTAACGAGAACCAGTTATGGCGGGCAAAGATGACACCACATTCCTTTCACGAGAATCATATGGAGGCGGGCAAGTCTGTCATTTGTGACCCCGGGTAATGGCCGGGAAATGAGGGATGGAATCCGGTGTGGAGCCTGAGAAACGGCTACCACTACACATCCAAGGAGGGCAGCAGGTAGGCATGCACGCCCGCCCCGAGGTAGTGATCAAAAATAACAATACAGGAGGCGGACTTTCGAGGCCCTGCTGTGTATTTGAAATGAATTAACTTTAAATCCTTTAACGGGAATCCGTTATGGAGGGCAAGTCTGCCATTGTCACCGCGGGGAATGAAGGTTGGATTGCGGCCCGAAGTGGGAGCCTGCTGAGACCCATGCTGTAGCTGCCCTGTCCGTGCTTTGCAGACCAGGCATCTGTGGTCAGATGGACCCTTGAGCCAGCGGAAGACAAACCAAGTCGAAAGCATTTGCCAAGAATGTTTTATGGAGGGCAAGTTTTTTTGCCCTTTTTTTAAATTTTTTGAAAATGATAGATGGTTGTATTTTTAAATTGTTTGAAAGTTTAGATGGTTGTATTTTTAAATTGTTTGAAAGTTTAGATGGTTGTATTTTTAAATTGTTTAAAAGTGTATCCATTCTTCCTCCCCCCCAGCCACGAACAATACCATGGGAACGTGGAGCAGCAGAAGCCCCCTGTCGGCTGCCACGGTTGTTCTCCGCTGCTTGTCTTTTGAGGGGTGCTTCTTTTCCTCAGGTGTTCTTGCCATAGCTGTTTGTGCCTTCTCTCCAGGTGCCTTCGTAAAGCACTTGTCCCTACGTGACAGTTGGCCTTTCCACGGCTCAATTTTTGCTGGCAGAGACAACAGATGGCTTTGCTCCGATCTGAGACACACACGTGAAAAAATTTCCAAACCGCTGAGGCCCCCTGGGGTGATGGCGCTACGGTGGCATCAGCAGCAGCTGACGTTGAAGGGCATGTGTGCTCCCTGGCCATAGCTGGCGATACATGGCACCGGACACTGCCCCCAGCTGTTTCTGAGGACGAGCTCCCTCTGCTTCTATCATGGAGTCGTCTCCTCCTACTCCTCTCTGACTCCTCCTCTGAACTGTCCCCCTGGTCATCTCCTCTACCGGGAACATATGTGGTATCCATATAATCGTCATCATAATCCTCCTGGCCAGCTGCGCTTTCCTCAGACACCTCCCCAAGTGCACCAACTTCAGGTGGTCCACCATCATCCCCACCCACACACGTTATGTCCATACTATCGCCACCTAACTCAGACGTATGAGGTGGTGTACCTGCGCCTTCTTGTTGTTGTTGCAGTAGTGGCTGGGAATCAGTGATTTCACCACCACCACCAAATAACTCCTGCGAAGTGTCAAATGGAGCGGATGTGGTGCTTGTTGTAGCGCTGGTGGCTGCGGGAGATGAGGTGTTCTGTGTTAAATACTCAATCACCTCCTCACGATTTTGGGAAGTGATGGCACGTGCCTTCTTCTGAGCACTGTATTTTGGGGCAGGTCCGCATGAAATCACAGCAACACCACCTCGCACAGCCACAGACCTGCCGGTGTCTGATGGCCTTCCTCTGGGTCTGCCTCTACCTCTTCCTCTACCTGGTTTGTCCATTTTGTCCATCTCGGGGGTATGCTAGCTATATGCAGTGAGGTGGGTTCTCACTCAACACAACAGGTAGTTAGATGCAGTGAGGTGGCCAGGTGGGTTCACACTCAACACAACAGGTAATTAGATGCAGTGAGCTGGGTTCACTCAACACAAGGCTAGGTATATGCAGTGATGAGGTGGGTTAAGTAAACACAACAGGTACTGGGTAGTTAGATGCAGTGAGCTGGGTTCACTCAACAGTAAAGGTACTTAAGATGCAGTGAGGTGGGTTCTCACTCAACACAACAGGTAGTTAGATGCAGTGAGGTGGCCAGGTGGGTTCACACTCAACACAACAGGTAGTTAGATGCAGTGAGCTGGGTTCACTCAACACCACGCTAGGTATATGCAGTGATGATGTGGGTTAAGTAAACACAACAGGTACTGGGTAGTTAGATGCAGTGAGCTGGGTTCACTGAACAGTATACAGTAAAGGTACTTAAGATGCAGTGAGGTGGGTTCTCACTCAACACAACAGGTAGTTAGACTTAGATGCAGTGAGCTGGGTTCACTCAACACAACGCTAGGTATATGCAGTGATGAGGTGGGTTAAGTAAACACAACAGGTACTGGGTAGTTAGATGCAGTGAGCTGGGTTCACTCAACACAAAGCTAGGTATATGCAGTGATGAGGTGGGTTAAGTAAACACAACAGGTACTGGGGTATATGCAGTACTGGGTAGTACAATGTGCAGCTCCCTGTCACACACACAGGCAGTCAGTCACTGAATGTGCTGGGCTGCTAGCAGTGGCACACACACTATCAATTAGCAAGGCTGTGCATGCAACAAAAGTGTCAGAAAAAAAAATGTACAGGTTGAGCTCTGAAAAGAGCTGTTGCTGGGTGCTTTAAAAGCAATATTAATCAGTCAGGAACAAGCAAAGCAGCCTAGAACCTAACTAATCTGTCCCTAAGAGAAAAAGTCTGCAGCAGCTGTCCCTTTCCTCTCTCTAGCAGGAGTGACTGTAATGGCCGCCGGAGGCTGCCTTATATAAGGGGGGGTGGGGCTCCAGGGCTTACTGTAGCCTGAATGGCTACAATGTGCCTGCTGACTGTGATGCAGAGGGTCAAAGTTGACCCTCATAGTGCATTATGGGGCGAATCGAACTTCCGGAAAAGTTCGCCTGGCGCAGGCGAACGCGAACCCCCAATGTTCGCCTGGAACCGTTCGCCGGCGAACCGTTCGGTACACCTCTAATCACCTCCAACCCAGAAAAAATTTACAACACATTTTTCAACTATTATAAGAAATTATATTCCGACACCCCTCAAGAGAATGAGAGTAGGGAGGAAGACTCCTTCCTCAAAAATACAGTCAAATATACACTGACTCAGGAGACAGCTAAACTTTTGAATGTCCCAATATCCCCAGAAGAACTTCATGAAGTCATTAAAAAGCTTAAACCATCAAAGGCCCCAGGCCTAGATGGCTTCCCAGCAAGTTATTATAAAAAATTTGAAGATACTCTTTCCCCACATATGATCAAATTTTATAACTTTATGTTGAAAGGGGGCACCCCTCCTCCTGAATCTTTAACATCTGCAATCTGTGTCATTCACAAGCCTCCCAGAGACCCTTTATCCACAAAAAACTATAGGCCAATCTCCTTGTTAGGAGTGGACTACAAATTATTCACATCCATTCTAGCTCTCAGGCTGAATACTGTTCTCCCTTCGTTAGTCCATAAGGCTTAAGTAGGCTTTGTGCCATGCCGCCAAGCTCCTGACAATATAAGAAAAATTTTGAATTTACAACACCATTGCATTCGTACATCACAGAGATGAGCTATATTGTCATTAGACATGGAGAAAGCTTTCGATAGCATAAAATGGAAGTACATGTTCTCCACTCTTTCTAAATTTGGATTCAAGGGGGAGTTTATGAATGCTATAAAAGTTCTCTACTCGCAACCCTCGGCTTACCTTAAACTCCCAGCACCCACCAGAAACCGCTTTCCTATACAAAGAGGCAAGAGGCAGGGGTGCCCCCCTTCACCAGGTATTTTTGCTCTGGCAATTGAGCCATTGGCCAAACAAATTAGGAATTCCCCTGAAATCCAAGGAGTTAAAATAGGTAAAGTGGAACATAAAACTAGTCTCTTTGCGGATGACATACTTATGACCCTCACGTCTCCGCACACCTCCCTTCCCCATCTTTTGAATATAGTTGAAAAATTCTCTACATTCTCGGGCCTACACTTAAACTTAGAAAAATCCGAGCTAATGGTCTCCCGGATGTCGATGCAGGAAGCAAAGGGTCTAGCTCAATCATTGGGTGTAACTTATGTGCCTAAATATCTAAAATACTTGGGTATTTATCTTCCTATAGACCCATCAAAGATATATGAAGCCAACTACCCAAAAATGTATAGGAAGCTACAATCTGACCTAGAGCAATGGGAAGCATACCCACTCTCTCTGTCAGGCAGGGCCAATGCCATAAAAATGACGTTGTTCCCTCGGTTGTTATATTTATTCCGAGCAATACCAGTTCCGATCAAGATGGGAGTACTTAATCAATTCCAGAGAGCAATCCATAAATTTATTTGGAAAAATAAAAGAGCCAGAATAAGCTACCTGACCTTAGCGACCAAACCAAAATCATTAGGAGGCCTAAATGTTCCCATCTGTAAACACTACTATAATGCAGCGAGAGTAGCACAATTAGCAGTAGCTAACTATAATAACATTCAACCAATATGGGTAGATATTGAATCGACCCTGTTGAGCCCCATGACATTACAGGGCTGTATATGGGCTAACACAATTCCTATACGTAAGATTAAGGAACTTTCGCCAATAACAGCATATTCCCTATCAGTGTAAAATAAACTTAGATATGTGTATAAGCTACAGGCCAATCCTAGCTGCATGACCAAAATTGTTGGCAACCCAAATTTTCCACTAGGCCTCATCCCCCACCACTTTGCATGGTGGACAACTAAGTCCTTAGACAGAGTAGGCAAATTTTTGTCAGCCTTCAAGATCCACACCAAAAAGTCCTTCTATGCACATAACGATATTCCTCGCACTGAAATATCACGTACCTCCCAAATCTTTGATTTCTTGGAGTCTATAGATCCTACTCGAGACATTTTAATGTATACAGCGTTTGAGTCTAGATGTAAAAATGGAAGTCTCGATAAGGGACTAATATCCGATATTTATGGCTCACTCACTTTGAATTCTCAGGAGGGTAAATCTCATTTTCAAACCTTGTGGGAAAGGGATCTTTGCACTACCATGTCGGATAGTAGGTGGGCCCACTCTTGTACTACTTTGTTGAGGGGTAGTCTATACTACTCATCGGTTGAGACATCACTTAGACTCCTTCACAGGACTTATTACACGCCAATAAGAATTCATGCCTTTGATCCATCCCAATCTGACTTGTGCTATAGAGGATGTAAAATGAAGGGAGACTTACTACATATGTGGTGGCCCTGCCCTAAGGCTACAAGGTACTGGTCTAACATTTGGAATAAAATATCTCAGGTACTTGAAATTTCTGCCACACTTGATCCAACGGTAGTATTATTAGGAAACAGACCACCGAATATCACTTCAAGGGAAAACAAATTCATACATTATGTGACTGCTTTAGCCAAAAGAAACTTGGCATTTCATTGGAAGTCAAAGATATTGATTGAGGATGTAGTCTTTCAGCAACTTAATACACTGATGCTGTCAGAACACATCCAGGCCAAGTTGACGGACACTTTAGGGGCATTCATGCTGATATGGTCGCCGTGGATCGACTGGCAGGATAATCAGGGCCTGTCATATACCTTACATACGTTTTAATCTTTCAACTGTGTTCTGGGACAAGAAGGTATCCTAAAAGCATATATTAGAGGGACTTGGGATAGGGGGGGGGGGGAATAGGGGAAAAATCATCTGAATGTAACAAGACCGCGGCGGTTTGGTACTCCTGGATTTGTTTAATGATATATTGATTTATTCATATATACTTTCTTTTTTCTTTTCTTTTTCCTTCTTTTCTCCTACTATTTCTACTCTTCTCTTTTTTCTCTCTTTTCTGGAGGTGCTCCATTGGCATGAAGTGGTATCCCCACCCATGGACCCTCCTACTACCTTCTTTCTTTCTTTAATCTTCCCTCTCTTGGGAAAGAATACTTAACAAAAAAGTTGTGTGTTATTTTAGTGTTTTATAGTTTCTGCATTTAATTCATAACAGGAGCATGTAGAGTTACAAAGGCCTCTTCATACTCTCTTTTTAGATTCATATGATAGGCTATATATGAAAACTATTTGGATAAGATAATTACATGTTCACTCCCTGCGGGATCTATCTTGTACTGATGTATAACTTGTATTGAATTTTACAACTAATAAACACCCTTGAAACAGAAAGAAAAATGACTATAGTTGAAGAGGTAATGGCCCCTAAACTATGTTCTGGGATGCAATTTACAGCTTCAGTGAAATCCGTTTGCAAATCGGAGTGATAGATTAGAATCTAGAGTCGACGGTAAGTTTTCTATGTTAAACCATTACACCATTGAAAAACTGGTTACGTTTGCAATCGAAAGAAAAATGACTATAGTTGAAGAGGTAATGGCCCCTAAACTATGTTCCGGGATGCAATTTACAGCTGCAGTGAAATCCGTTTGCAAATCGGAGTGATAGATTAGAATCTAGAGTCGACGGTAAGTTTTCTATGTTAAACCATTACACCATTGAAAAACTGGTTACGTTTGCAATCGAAAGAAAAATGACTATAGTTGAAGAGGTAATGGCCCCTAAACTATGTTCCGGGATGCAATTTACAGCTGCAGTGAAATCCGTTTGCAAATCGGAGTGATAGATTAGAATCTAGAGCCGACGGTAAGTTTTCTATGTTAAACCATTACACCATTGAAAAACTGGTTACGTTTGCAATCGAAAGAAAAATGACTATAGTTGAAGAGGTAATGGCCCCTAAACTATGTTCTGGGATGCAATTTATAGCTTCAGTGAAATCCGTTTGCAAATCGGAGTGATAGATTAGAATGTAGAGCCAATGGTAAGTTTTCTATGTTAAACCATTACACCATTGAAAAACTGGTTACGTTTGCAATCGAAAGAAAAATGACTATAGTTGAGGAGGTAATGGCCCCTAAACTATGTTCTGGGATGCAATTTACAGCTTCAGTGAAATCCGTTTGCCCATCGGAGTGATAGATTAGAATCTAGAGACAACGGTAAGTTTTCTATGTTAAACCATTACACCATTGAAAAACTGGTTACGTTTGCAATCGAAAGAAAAATGACTATAGCTGAAGAGGTAATGGCCCCTAAACTATGTTCTGGGATGCAATTTACAGCTTCAGTGAAATCCGTTTGCAAATCGGAGTGATAGATTCGAATCTAGAGCCGACGGTAAGTTTTCTATGTTAAACCATTACACCATTGAAAAACTGGTTACGTTTGCAATCGAAAGAAAAATGACTATAGTTGAAGAGGTAATGGCCCCTAAACTATGTTCTGGGATGCAATTTACAGCTTCAGTGAAATCCGTTTGCAAATCGGAGTGATAGATTAGAATCTAGAGCCGACGGTAAGTTTTCTATGTTAAACCATTACACCATTGAAAAACTGGTTACGTTTGCAATCGAAAGAAAAATGACTATAGTTGAAGAGGTAATGGCCCCTAAACTATGTTCTGGGATGCAATTTACAGCTTCAGTGAAATCCATTTGCAAATCGGAGTGATAGATTCGAATCTAGAGCCGACGGTAAGTTTTCTATGTTAAACCATTACACCATTGAAAAACTGGTTACGTTTGCAATCGAAAGAAAAATGACTATAGTTGAAGAGGTAATGGCCCCTAAACTATGTTCTGGGATGCAATTTACAGCTTCAGTGAAATCCGTTTGCAAATCGGAGTGATAGATTAGAATCTCTAGAGCCAACGGTAAGTTTTCTATGTTAAACCATTACACCATTGAAAAACTGGTTACGTTTGCAATCGAAAGAAAAATGACGGGGGCGCATGCGCGGCCCTGCAGAGTGTGGATGTACACGCTGTGAGCTCCGCTCTGCAAGTCGGATCCACCGCTACTAGCACACCTCAATCCGGGACCCCGATGCATATATGAAAACCGGAGACATTGGGGAATGCAACAGACACCAAAGGAATATCCTATCAGGACGATATCTAGCAGAATTCCGCTTTTTTCGCCGCTAAGGTTCAAGCGCCGATTTTCCAACATGGCCGCCAGCACTCCAGCGAGACTCAGCAAGAATATGGATGCGGCCTTAGCCCCGAGTGGATCCACCTCGTCACCCAGTCAGACTCCAGGATGCCCACCACCAATATTAGCTGGAGGTATGTCGGCTACTGATTTCATAGACATTATGAAAAATATATTTCGGCAAGAACTGAGGGATGCCGTTTCAGAGATGACACGGCAGGTACAGGATTTGGGTGAGCGCGTCCATACGCTTGAGAACCAAACTGATGAGCTGACTGTGACAGTGACTGAACATAAAGCTGCTATCAAAAATCATGATGCAAGGCTGGATTCGGTTGATGATAAGTTAGAGGACTTAGAGAATCGGAGCAGGAGGGCTAATGTCCGGATCCGGGGGCTTCCGGAATCCGTAGATAACCTGGACGCTATGGCTGTAAATTTATTTGGGGCCTTACTACCTCAGCTAGATCAATCGTTGTTAAGAGTGATACGGATACACAGATCACTAGTGAGACCACGCAACCCTGAACTTCCGCGTGATGTGATAGCGAAGCTTTGTACGGAAGATGCTAGAGACAAGATATTGCTAGCTGCTCGAGATCTAACTTCACTTCCAGATTTTCCACAATCGGTGCAGATCTTTGCCGATCTGGCACCTGTGACTATACAGAAGCGCAGAGACTTGCGTCCATATACACTTGCATTACAGAAAGCTGCAATACGGTATAAATGGGGATTTCCGTTTTCTTTATCTTTCCGTGTTAGCGGCAAGCAATATGCATGTAAGACACCAAGTGTAGCGGCGGAAATTCTAAAAGAATTGAAAATTCCTTTTGATCTGCCAGAGCCCCGTCAAAAACCAACAGGACATAGAAGTTCGCCTAGACGCAGATGGTCACAGACACCAACAAGATCTCCTCCAGCGTCCTCAAGACCCCCGGAAGACCGTGAGACCACTGCCTCATCAAGACGTTCCTCCTCAGAGTCCTTGGATGAGTCCTGAAGTATCACTCTCTTTTGATTTTCTTGCAATGTCCATACAACGCTCCCTCGGTCGTCCTGATATGACCCAGATAGTGATCTTCTTTTATACTCATTAATAACTGACTAGTCTACATGATTCAAAACAAAGGTTAAGTGCTCACTTTATGATGTTGAGCTGAAATTTCTACAGAGCCCCCTTTGGTGACTCCCCCCAAGCTGGAAAAATACTTCGTGCCCACTTTATGATGATGGGCTGAAAATAGCATCTTCTTTATAATGGGTAACTATATTCCTCCAGGTCATCCAGCCATCGGTAAAGCCTTAATACTAGTGTTGGGCGGACACCTAGATGTTCGGGTTCGCGAACGTTCGCCGAACATCGCCGCGATGTTCGGGTGTTCGCGCCGAACTCCGAACATAATGGAAGTCAATGGGGACCCGAACTTTCGTGCTTTGTAAAGCTTCCTTACATGCTACATACCCCAAATTAGCAGGGTATGTGCACCTTGGGAGTGGGTACAAGAGGGAAAAAAATATTTGAAAAAGAGCTTATAGTTTTTGAGAAAATTGATTGTAAAGTTTCAAAGGAAAAACTGTCTTTTAAATGTGGAAAATGTCATGTTTCTTTGCACAGGTAACATGCTTTTTTTCGCCATGCAGTCATAAATGTAATACAGAGAAGAGGTTCCACGAAAAGGGACCGGTAACGCTAACCCAGCACAAGCAGCGTGCTGCTGCTTGTGCTGGGTTAGCGTTACCGGAACGGAACAGGAGGAGGCGCAGGAGGAGAAGGCCACGCTTTGAGACACAACAACCCAGGCCTTGCATGAGGACAAGAAGCGTGCGGATAGCATGCTTTGTACTGCCATGCAGTCATAAATGTAATAAAGATAAGTGGTTCAATGAACAGGGACCACGCGGCAACGCTAACCCAGCAGCAGCAGACGTGATGGAACAGGAGGAGGCGCAGGAGGAGAAGGCCACGCTTTGTGAGACACAACAACCCAGGCCTTGCATGAGGACAAGAAGCGTGCGGATAGCATGCTTTGTACCGCCTTGCAGTCATAAATGTAATAAAGATAAGTGGTTCAATAAACAGGGACCACGCGGCAACGCTAACCCAGCAGCAGCAGACGTGATGGAACAGGAGGAGGCGCAGGAGGAGAAGGCCATGCTTTTTGAGACACAACAACCCAGGCCTTGCATGAGGACAAGAAGCGTGCGGATAGCATGCTTTGTACCGCCATGCAGTCATAAATGTAATAAAGATAAGTGGTTCAATAAACAGGGACCACGCGGCAACGCTAACCCAGCAGCAGCAGACGTGATGGAACAGGAGGAGGCGCAGGAGGAGAAGGCCACGCTTTGTGAGACACAACAACCCAGGCCTTGCATGAGGACAAGAAGCGTGCGGATAGCATGCTTTGTACCGCCATGCAGTCATAAATTTAATAAAGATAAGTGGTTCAATAAACAGGGACCACGCGGCAACGCTAACCCAGCAGCAGCAGACGTGATGGAACAGGAGGAGGCGCAGGAGGAGAAGGCCACGCTTTGCGAGACACAACAACCCAGGCCTTGCATGAGGACAAGAAGCGTGCGGATAGCATGCTTTGTACTGCCAAGCAGTCATAAATGTAATAAAGATAAGTGGTTCAATAAACAGGGACCACGCGGCAACGCTAACCCAGCAGCAGCAGACGTGATGGAACAGGAGGAGGCGCAGGAGGAGAAGGCCACGCTTTGTGAGACACAACAACCCAGGCCTTGCATGAGGACAAGAAGCGTGCGGATAGCATGCTTTGTACCGCCATGCAGTCATAAATGTAATAAAGATAAGTGGTTCAATAAACAGGGACCACGCGGCAACGCTAACCCAGCAGCAGCAGACGTGATGGAACAGGAGGAGGCGCAGGAGGAGAAGGCCATGCTTTTTGAGACACAACAACCCAGGCCTTGCATGAGGACAAAAAGCATGCGGATATAGCAGCAATGCTTTTTGCCGCCATGCAGTCATAAATGTAATACAGACGAGAGGTTCAATAAACAGGGACCGGAAACGCTACACCATCCCAGATGTTCATTGGTCATGTTACTTGGTTGGGGTCCTGGAGTGTTGCGTAGTCATTTCCAATCCAGGATTGATTCATTTTAATTTGAGTCAGACGGTCTGCATTTTCTGTGGAGAGGCGGATACGCCGATCTGTGATGATGCCTCCGGCAGCACTGAAACAGCGTTCCGACATAACGCTGGCTGCCGGGCAAGCCAGCACCTCTATTGCGTACATTGCCAGTTCGTTCCAGGTGTCTAGCTTCGATACTCAATAGTTGAAGGGTGCAGATGGATTGTTCGACACAGCTACGTCATCTGACATGTAGTCCTTGACCATCTTCTCCAGGCGATCGGTGTTGGAGGTGGACCTGCACGCTTGCTGTTCAATGGGCTGCTGCTGCATGGGTGTCAGAAAATTTTCCCACTCCAAGGACACTGCCGATACCATTCCCTTTTGGGCACTAGCTGCGGCTTGCGTTGTTTGCTGCCCTCCTGGTCGTCCTGGGTTTGCGGAAGTCAGTCTGTCGGCGTACAACTGGCTAGAGGAGGGGGAGGATGTCAATCTCCTCTCTAAAGTCTCCACAAGGGCCTGCTGGTATTCTTCCATTTTGACCTGTCTGACTCTTTCTTCAAGCAGTTTTGGAACATTGTGTTTGTACCGTGGATCCAGAAGGGTATAAACCCAGTAATTGGTGTTGTCCAGAATGCGCACAATGCGTGGGTCACGTTCAATGCAGTCTAGCATGAATTGAGCCATGTGTGCCAGAGTCCTACCAGAATCCTCATCATCCTCTTGTGAGCGTTGTGATAGTTGTTGTGATGCATCATAGTCGTCACCTTCCTCCTGGTCTGCTTCTGCTGACCATTCGCGCTGAATTGTGGAAGTCCAACGTGCACCGCTCTGGCCCTCGTCAGTGGTGGCATGAAATTCCTGCTCCAACTCCAGCTGTTCCTCCTCCTCTTCTTCATCATAGCTGCTGGGGCCAGCGTTCCCTGAGGCGGATGGCCTGATGTTGGTACCATCACGCTGATTGTTTTCTCCTTCAGATTCCCCCAGTTGCATCATGACAGCTGTTTCCTTGATTTTCAACATTGACCTCTTCAGTAAACACAGCAGTGGTATGGTAATGCTGACTGAAGAGTGGTCACTGCTCACAAGCAACGTGGATTGCTCAAAATTTTGGAGGACTTGGCAGAGGTCCAACATGTTGGCCCAATCGGATCCACAGAAGCTTGGCAGCTGTCCGGATGCGCCTCGGTACTGCGCCATCATGTACTGGACCACTGCACTCTTCTGCTCACAAAAGCGGGCTAGCATGTGCAGCGTAGAATTCCAGCGCGTAGGGACATCACACAGCAAGCGATGGTGGGGGAGATTGAAGCGCTCCTGCATCTTGGCGAGTGCCCCCGAAGCAGTACTGGAATTTCTACAATGTTTGGCCACTCGACGCACCTTCAACAGAAGATCGGCCACTCCTGGGTATGTCCTCAGGAACCGCTGAACTACTAGGTTCATCACGTGCGCCAGGCAAGGGATGTGTGTCAGCTTAGCCAACCTTAAAGCGCGAATGAGATTACTCCTATTATCACACACAACCATGCCCGGTTTCAGGTCCAGCGGTGCCAGCCACAAATCCGTCTGTTCCTTTATTCCCTTCCAAATTTCCTCCCCTGTGTGCTGCTTATCCCCAAGGCAGATCAGCTTCAGCAACGCTTGCTGATGCATGCCAACAGCTGTGCTGCACTGCTTCCACGATCCTACTGCTGCTGGGTTAGCGTTTCCGGATGAGGTACAGCTTTGAGATGCGTTGGAGGAGAAGGAGTCAGAGAGGTAGGTGCTGCTGTTGTTATCCAGTGGGAGGGACGGCGGTGCAGCTGTTTGCGGCGTGGGCAACACCCGCGCCGTAGCAGGTGAGGAATCGCTGCCAGGCTCCACAAGGTTCACCCAGTGCGCGGTAAGGGAGATGTATCGACCCTGGCCGAACGCACTCGTCCAGGTGTCAGTGGTGAGGTGAACCTTGCAGGCAACGGCATTCTTCAAGCTTCGGGTTATTTTGCTGACCACGTGCTCATGCAACTCAGGCACTGCAGAGCGCGCAAAGTGGTAGCGGCTGGGAACCACGTAACGTGGGATGGCCACTGACATCATGCCCTTGAAGCTGTTTGTCTCCACCACTCGATATGGCAGCATTTCGCAGGCCAGAAGCTTGGCTATGCTGGCTGTTACTGCCACGGCCCGGGGGTCATTTGCTGGCAATTTCCTCTTGCGCTCAAACATCTCCGACACAGACAACTGAACCGTAGCGCTGCACACGGAAGGGCTGTTGGTTGTTGTGTTTGATGAACACTGGGAGACCTCAAGAGCACTACTCCGGAAAGTGACAGTGTCAGCGTCGTCTGATGTTTGTGAATGTTGTGAACCATGCAATGGCTGGGCTACTGCTGCTGCTGAGGCGGGTCTGGTGGTGAGTCTGGTGAACCCAAGGGAGGCAGTGTTGCTGGTACCCTGTCCTGCCGCGTTTGCCCACAGAGTGGGATGTTTGGATAGCATGTGGCGGCTCATGCTGGTGGTGGAGAGGTTGTTAATACTTTTCCCCCTGCTCAGGTCTTGCACACCTTGCAAATCGCCATGGTAAAATCCTCACTGCAGTCTTCAAAGAAAGCCCAGACTTTGGAGCACCTGCCTTGCTGGCGATTTCTGTTTGCTCCTCTTTTGCCTCTCACTTGAACTTCCACGCTTGTGGTGCCTGAAATTGCGCGCCGCCTACCTTGTGGCACAAGGCGAACTCGTGCAGCAGTGGGTTCTTCAACAGACTCATCTGTGCTGCTGCTACGACGGCGATGTTCTCATTCACAAACAAAATATGGGTCTCTGTCCACATTGTCCATACCCTCCTCTTCCATCTCCTGAAACTCGTCATATGTCATTGTGGGGGGCCGCAGCTGTGGAGTAGAGCTCCCCAGAACAACCTCTGCGCAGCTCACTCCAACGTCGTCTTCCAGATCTTGTCGGCCGACCTCCTGCAATTGCAATCCCCCCTGCCCAACTTGCTCTGGGATTTGGGTTTCCGAGTCCTCCTCGGACTCGCCTTGTATTTCAGTGCGCGGTGCATTTCCCACAGTTAATGGTTGTGAATCCAGGCACAGCATTTCTGGCTGTTCCTCCATTGACCTTTGAAAGGTGGAAGTTTGTTGGGCTGGGAATAGCTCCTGCGAATACCCCATTGTGTCCTGAGGTAATTCATCGGACTGGTTATCTGGCAGTTGTGTGCGTGGTGTCGCTGCTGGTTGTGTCAGCTTTGTGCCCACTGGCTCCTTGTAACTGGCTGAGGACTCGGACCTCATGCGTGATGTGCTGGTGCTGCTTAACCCACTGCTGGACGCTTGAGAGGTCATCCAAGTAATTATCAGGTCCTGTTCTTTTGGATTTGTGAGGGTTGTTGTCCTGGACAACATGGGCGATATTGAGTGGGTTTTCTTGGGTGCTCCCCTGGGGCCTGTACGTGAACCGTCAGGGGAAACACCTCTTCCCTTGCCCCACCCTCTTTCACCGGATTTCTTCCTCATTTCACTTATCCTTACAGTACACGCTGACTGGCAGCAGTACAGTGGCAGTACAGAAATGCTATACAGTACCACTATTCCCAGCAGCGACACAGATCACAATGCTATACAGTGGCAGGTGAGTGGTGTACCACTATTCCCAGCAGCGACACAGAGCACAATGCTATACAGTGGCGGGTGAGCGGTGTACCACTATTCCCAGCAGCCACACAGAGCACAATGCTATACAGTGGCGGGTGAGCGGTGTACTACTATTCCCAGCAGACACAGAGTGGCAGTAAACAGAATGCTATATAGTGTGGCTGAGCGAGGTACACAGAGTGGCAGTAAACAGAATGCTATATAGTGTGGCTGAGCGAGCGGTGTACTACTATTCCCAGCAGACACAGAACAGTAAACAGAATGCTATATAGTGTGGCCGAGCGAGGTACACAGAGTGGCAGTAAACAGAATGCTATATAGTGTGGCTGAGCGAGCGGTGTACTACTATTCCCAGCAGACACAGAACAGTAAACAGAATGCTATATAGTGTGGCTGAGCGAGGTACACAGAGTGGCAGTAAACAGAATGCTATATAGTGTGGCTGAGCGAGCGGTGTACTACTATTCCCAGCAGACACAGAACAGTAAACAGAATGCTATATAGTGTGGCTGAGCGGTGTACCACTATTCCCAGCAGCGACACACAGCACAATGCTATACAGTGGCGGGTGAGCGGTGTACCACTATTCCCAGCAGCGACACAGAGCACAATGCTATACAGTGGCAGGTGAGCGGTGTACCACTATTCCCAGCAGCGACACAGAGCACAATGCTATACAGTGGCGGGTGAGCGGTGTACCACTATTCCCAGCAGCGACACAGAGCACAATGCTATACAGTGGCGGGTGAGCGGTGTACTACTATTCCCAGAAGACACAGAGTGGCAGTAAACAGAATGCTATATAGTGTGGCTGAGCGAGGTACACAGAGTGGCAGTAAACAGAATGCTATATAGTGTGGCTGAGCGAGCGGTGTACTACTATTCCCAGCAGACACAGAACAGTAAACAGAATGCTATATAGTGTGGCTGAGCGGTGTACCACTATTCCCAGCAGCGACACACAGCACAATGCTATACAGTGGCGGGTGAGCGGTGTACCACTATTCCCAGCAGCGACACAGAGCACAATGCTATACAGTGGCAGGTGAGCGGTGTACCACTATTCCCAGCAGCGACACAGAGCACAATGCTATACAGTGGCGGGTGAGCGGTGTACCACTATTCCCAGCAGCGACACAGAGCACAATGCTATACAGTGGCGGGTGAGCGGTGTACCACTATTCCCAGCAGCGACACAGAGCACAATGCTATACAGTGGCGGGTGAGCGGTGTACTACTATTCCCAGCAGACACAGAGTGGCAGTAAACAGAATGCTATATAGTGTGGCTGAGCGAGGTACACAGAGTGGCAGTAAACAGAATGCTATATAGTGTGGCTGAGCGAGCGGTGTACTACTATTCCCAGCAGACACAGAACAGTAAACAGAATGCTATATAGTGTGGCTGAGCGAGGTACACAGAGTGGCAGTAAACAGAATGCTATATAGTGTGGCTGAGCGAGCGGTGTACTACTATTCCCAGCAGACACAGAACAGTAAACAGAATGCTATATAGTGTGGCTGAGCAAGGTACACAGAGTGGCAGTAAACAGAATGCTATATAGTGTGGCTGAGCAAGCGGTGTACTACTATTCCCAGCAGACACAGAACAGTAAACAGAATGCTATATAGTGTGGCTGAGCGAGGTACACAGAGTGGCAGTAAACAGAATGCTATATAGTGTGGCTGAGCGAGCGGTGTACTACTATTCCCAGCAGACACAGAACAGTAAACAGAATGCTATATAGTGTGGCTGAGCGAGCGGTGTACTACTATTCCCAGCAGACACAGAACAGTAAACAGAATGCTATATAGTGTGGCTGAGCGAGGTACACAGAGTGGCAGTAAACAGAATGCTGAGCGAGCGGTGTACTACTATTCCCAGCAGCGACACAATGACTGGGGGGACCCTGGCTAGCGTGGCTGGAGCGCGAACTACCCTGCCTGCTTACCCAAAGCTAAACCCACAGACAAATGGCGGAAATATGACGTGGTTCGGGTATTTATTTACCCGAACCACGTGACAGTTCGGCCAATCAGAGCGCGTTCGGGTCCGAACCACGTGACCCGTTCGGCCAATCACAGCGCTAGCCGAACGTTCGGGGAACGTTCGGCCATGCGCTCTTAGTTCGGCCATGTGGCCGAACGGTTTGGCCGAACACCATCAGGTGTTCGGCCGAACTCGAACATCACCCGAACAGGGTGATGTTCTGCAGAACCCGAACAGTGGCGAACACTGTTCGCCCAACACTACTTAATACGTATTTAGTTGGACTTAAACATGTTATTCTTATGCTTATCAATATTATTGACTTTATCAGTATGGGCTGTAGGTTGCTAAAAATGTGAACAGCTTCATATGGTTTGAAAACAGTTTTTCTTTATATGACTTAACCAGATAGAGTTTTAGTTGCTATGTTCCATTAGATACTGTTTGATAATGATGATGTTTAGGGGTCCCTGGATTGGACCATTTTTGCATAAGGTTAATGCAGATACTAGCGGGTGGATAGACTTGCATTAGGATGTCTGTCCCTGATAAGGTAGGTTAAGTGGGAAGCCCCTGATAATAATGGCTTCACACCCCTTCCTGTTTATAGCACTGTTTGTGCAAAATTTCTCTTTTTCCTCTCACGAACACAAGATTCTCATGCTGCTTACTGGTACTTTAATCTCTCTTCTAGACTTTTGTTTATGTGCACCCCCGGACCCCCTCTACCCGCCCGGAGGCCCCTCATATTGTGCTTACAGGACATACCATGTCTTTTAGGCCTATGAATATTCTGTCCCAAAACACCAAAGGATTATGTTCTCCCCATAGACGTAACATGACCATTAAGGATTTAGTAAAAAATGCCCCTGATATCTTATGCATACAAGAGACCCATTTCTCACCTAACTCTGAGCCTAAGTTTTACCATAAAAAATATAGAGGGTTTTATACATCCTCATACAAGAGAAGAAGCAGAGGAGTAGTCACCTTGATCTCAAACAATTTCCCTATAGAGATACTTTCACATTATCCTGCTGATAACGGTACTTTTTCGGTGCTACTGGGTACGTTTGATAATAAAACACTGTGTATAGTGAATATGTATGCTCCCCCACAACATCACCTTAAAACAGTAGAAAAAATTTCGGAACTACTATTGTCACTCTCATATGACAGTGTTGTGTGGGCCGGAGACTTCAACATGGCACCAAATGACCAACTGGACAGATCTGGCAATTCTAGGCAATCCTCCACCAAAAATCACATTAAAATATTCCATGATCTTTTGAAACATCACTCACTGGTAGACTCTTGGAGGGAACATAATGGTCCAAAGAGGGGATACACCTTTCATTCCTCTACCCATAATACTTATTCTAGAATAGACCTAATATTAATCTCTTCCAGATGCGTCCCTTCACTAGTCTATTCAAGACACTCATGATCCTGTCATGACAGTGCTGAGGTCTCCAGTCCCAAAGACTACTCGCTCTCCCTGGAGACTCAATGAATCCCTCCTAGCCAACCCCGAAGTGAGGGACCAGGTGACTGAATGTCTGGAACACTACTTCCAAGAGAATAATACTCCAGAGGTGGGACCTGGAACATGCTGGGCAGCTCATAAGGCAGTAGTAAGAGGAGAATTTATTCGTATCTCCTCTAGACATAAAAAAGACAAGTCTATAATTTTAGCTAACATTGAACACAAAATTCTCTCCCTCCATCAACTGAATCAAGTTAACCCCTCCAGATCCCTTCAGAAGCAGATAACTGATCTCCAGCTTCAAGCTAGAACTATCTTAGAAGCTGAGAAAGCCCTTAGGTGGCTAGGTGCGAAAGCTTACGTACAACTAAATAAGGCTAAAACTTGGCTCGCTAAGAAACTTCGTGCTACGCAGACTGTGAATCATATAAACAAGATACGTGACTCAAATGGGAAGATTACTTCCAATCCAGAAAGGATATATGACACATTCCTTGATTATTATAAAAAACTATATTCAGACTCTCCAAAAGGCAATGAGAAGACAGAGGGAGAGACCTTTTTAAAAGATAATATTAAGTACATACTTTCCCCAGAATCAGCTAAGTCCCTGAATGCCCCGGTTTCCCATGAGGAATTACATGAGGTGATAAAACATTTGAAGCCCTTAAAAGCGCCTGGCCCCGATGGCCTTTCAGCCATCTATTATAAAAAGTTTGAGGATATACTAGCACCTCACCTTATAAAATTTTACAACTACATGTTGAAAGGGGGCCCTCCGCCTCCAGAGTTCTTGACCTCTGCAATTTGCGTTATCCACAAACCTCCCAGAGACCCATTATCCACGAAAAATTATAGGCCAATTTCCTTATTAGGAGTGGGCTACAAAATATTTACATCAATTTTAGCCCTCCGACTGAATACTGTCCTTCCATCACTCGTACATAAGGACCAAGTTGGGTTCATCCCCCACAGACAGGCCCCCGACAACATCAGAAAAATTCTAAACCTACAGCATCATTGTCTTAAAACTTCACAGAGGCTGGCAGTCCTTTCCTTAGACATGGAAAAAGCCTTCGATAGTGTTAAATGGCAATATATGTTTTCTACCCTAAATAGATTTGGCTTTAAAGGGGAGTTTATGAATGCTGTCAAGGTTTTATATTCAAACCCATCTGCATATCTTAAGCTCCCTGCTCAATCCCAATCTTATTTCCCCATCCTGAGAGGTACAAGGCAGGGGTGCCCCCTTTCACCTGGCATTTTTGCATTAGCAATAGAACCGCTTGCTGTGCAAATTAGAAAGTCCCCAGAGATCTTAGGAGTTAAAATTGGTAAAATTGTACATAAGGTTAGTCTCTTTGCAGACGATATTCTCCTCACCCTCACTTCCTCACATACGTCTCTCCCTAACCTTCTTGGACTCATGGATAGATTCTCGAGGTTTTCTGGTCTTCGTTTGAATTTGGAGAAGTCCGAAATGATGGTATCGCACATGTCGCAGCGAGAAGCCCATGGTTTAGCACAGTCACTTGGACTGACATATCAACCTAAATACTTAAAATATTTAGGCATTAACTTGCCAATTGATCCATCAAAGATTTACGAGGCTAATTACCCAGCTATGTATAGAAAGCTGCAAGCAGATTTACAAAATTGGTCCTCCCACCCATTATCTATGTCAGGAAGAGTGCATGCTATCAAAATGACCCTGTTCCCACGACTATTATACTTATTTAGAGTTATTCCAGTCCCTGTAAAGATGGGCCCATTAGCACAATTTCAAATAGCCATACATAAATATATCTGGAAATTTAGGAGAGCACGAATCAACTACGCCTCCTTAGCCAGACCAAAATCTCTAGGAGGCCTTAACTTACCGATCCTAAAGCAATACTATACAGCAGCTAGAATAGCCCAACTGGCATTAGCTAACTATAATAATATACAACCAATATGGGTTGACATAGAATCAGCTCTGATTAACCCCATGTCCCTCCAGAGATGTATGTGGGCTAATACAGTACCGATCAAAAAGATCAGGTCATTCTCACCAATAACGGCCTATTCACTAGTACTATGGAACAGGGTTAGGTTCCTACACAAGCTCCAAGCCCAACCTAGCTGCATGAAAAAGATAATAGGCAATCCCAACTTCCCTCCCGGATTAAAGTCCCAAGACTTCCAGCGGTGGATCAATAAGACACTAGAATAGAGTAGGTAAGTTTGTCTCTGGATTAAAAATTCATACCAAAAGATCATTTTATCGGGAGCACAATGTTCCAACTACTGAATTATCTAGGGCCACACAAATATTTGAATTCCTGGATGCTATCGACCCTACTAGGGAAATAGTCATATATACTCCTTTTGAATCTAGATGCAAAAATGGAATACTAGATAAAGGCCTTATTTCAGACCTTTATGGCACTATCACATTAGCTCCTCCAAATTTAAAGCTGAAGTTTCAGGAACAGTGGGAGAATCAGTTAGGTACAAATTTGACAGAAGCCAGATGGGCAAATTCATGTACTACTCTCCTTAGAGGGAGCCTCTATTACTCCTCAATTGAGACTGCCCTCAGGCTATTACATAGAACCTACTACACCCCTGTATGTATTCATGCCTTTGACCCATCTCAGTCTGATTTGTGCTACAGGGGATGCAAAATGAAGGGAGATCTGCTCCATATGTGGTGGTCCTGTCCTAAGGCTTCCGTATATTGGACTAATATTTGGAGGAAAGTTACCCAAATATTGGAAATTACAGCCACGCTTGATGTGTCGGTTGCTCTACTGGGTAATAGGCCTCCTAATGTGACCTCACGCGCAAATAAATTAATACACCATGTTTTGGCACTTGCCAAGCGCAACTTGGCTTTTAACTGGAAATCCACAACATTGTCAGTGGATACAGTTTTTAGCCAACTTAATACGGTTATGCTATCTGAGCATATACAGGCAAAATTGAGTGATCAGTTGGAGGCCTTCATGCTACTTTGGGATCCTTGGATTATGTGGCAAAATAACAATGGACTGTCATATGTATTGCACACCTTTTGAGTTCTGGGGTTGTGTAAGGGACAGAAATGTAACAGAGAGAACTAATATTACTTAAATTAGTGGCTGGGGTGGGGGGGGGGAGGAGGTGGGGGTGGTGTTAAAAATCTTAAAAATGTTAAAAAAAGTTAGATATACTTGAAACCTATAAACCTTATAGGAAGAGGTCTTGAGTTTCGTGAGTCTCAACCTTTCATCCTTCTCTCTCCTTATTACTTTTCTCTCTCTTTCTTTCTTCTCCCTTTACTCCTTTTTCTTTCCTTCACTTCTATACACTCTTTTCAGCAAGAAGTGTCCCATTGGCATGCTGTGGTATCCCCACTCATGGGCCTTCTTTCTGTTTTTATTCACTCTTTCTTCTCTAATTTCTTTCTTTTTCTCTTACTACTCTCACTCTCTACTCTTTTCCCTACTTTTCTTTGATATAAAATTCGTAAAATTGACGAGTGTTTATACAGTTTAATAAGGAGTAAACATTGTACCTATGTGAGTTTACAGTAAGACACCAATGTTTAAATAATGTGGTATTATTGCTATATTATACTGTAAATGTTTCTGTAAAATCATTTTGCATATCCCCTGAGGGGGTTTTACTTGTGCAATGTCTGTAACTTTTCCATGTGAGCATTTTACAACTAATAAACACCCTTGAAACAGAAAGAAAAATGACTATAGTTGAAGAGGTAATGGCCCCTAAACTATGTTCTGGGATGCAATTTACAGCTTCAGTGAAATCCGTTTGCAAATCGGAGTGATAGATTAGAATCTAGAGCCAACGGTAAGTTTTCTATGTTAAACCATTACACCATTGAAAAACTGGTTAAGTTTGCAATCGAAAGGAAAATGACTATAGTTGAAGAGGTAATGGCCCCTAAACTATGTTCTGGGATGCAATTTACAGCTTCAGTGAAATCCGTTTGCAAATCGGAGTGATAGATTAGAATCTAGAACCAACGGTAAGTTTTCTATGTTAAACCATTACACCATTGAAAAACTGGTTACGTTTGCAATCAAAAGAAAAATGACTATAGTTGAAGAGGTAATGGCCCCTAAACTATGTTCTGGGATGCAGTTTACAGCTTCAGTGAAATCCGTTTGCAAATCGGAGTGATAGATTAGAATCTAGAGCCGACGGTAAGTTTTCTATGTTAAACCATTACACCATTGAAAAACTGGTTACGTTTGCAATCGAAAGAAAAATGACTATAGTTGAAGAGGTAATGGCCCCTAAACTATGTTCTGGGATGCAATTTACAGCTTCAGTGAAATCCGTTTGCAAATCGGAGTGATAGATTAGAATCTAGAGCCGACGGTAAGTTTTCTATGTTAAACCATTACACCATTGAAAAACTGGTTACGTTTGCAATCGAAAGAAAAATGAATATAGCTGAAGAGGTAATGGCCCCTAAACTATGTTCTGGAATGCAATTTACAGCTTCAGTGAAATCCATTTGCAAATCAGAGTGATAGATTAGAATCTAGAGCCGACGGTAAGTTTTCTATGTTAAACCATTACACCATTGAAAAACTGGTTACGTTTGCAATCGAAAGAAAAATGACTATAGTTGAAGAGGTAATGACCCCTAAACTATTTTCTGGGATGCAATATACAGCTTCAGTGAAATCCGTTTGCAAATCGGAGTGATAGATTAGAATCTAGAGCCGACGGTAAGTTTTCTATGTTAAACCATTACACCATTGAAAAACTGGTTACGTTTGCAATCGAAAGAAAAATGACTATAGTTGAAGAGGTAATGGCCCGTAAACTATGTTCTGGGATGCAATTTACAGCTTCAGTGAAATCCGTTTGCAAATCGGAGTGATAGATTAGAATCTAGAGCCAACGGTAAGTTTTCTATGTTAAACCATTACACCATTGAAAAACTGGTTATGTTTGCAATCGAAAGAAAAATGACTATAGTTGAAGAGGTAATGGCCCGTAAACTATGTTCTGGGATGCAATTTACAGCTTCAGTGAAATCCGTTTGCAAATCGGAGTGATAGATTAGAATCTAGAGCCAACGGTAAGTTTTCTATGTTAAACCATTACACCATTGAAAAACTGGTTACGTTTGCAATCGAAAGAAAAATGACTATAGTTGAAGAGGTAATGGCCCATAAACTATGTTCTGGGATGCAATTTACAGCTTCAGTGAAATCCGTTTGCAAATCGGAGTGATAGATTAGAATCTAGAGCCAACGGTAAGTTTTCTATGTTAAACCATTACACCATTGAAAAACTGGTTACGTTTGCAATCGAAAGAAAAATGACTATAGTTGAAGAGGTAATGGCCCCTAAACTATGTTTTGGGATGCAATTTACAGCTTCAGTGAAATCCGTTTGCAAATCGGAGTGATAGAATAGAATCTAGAGCCAACGGTAAGTTTTCTATGTTAAACCATTACACCATTGAAAAACTGGTTACGTTTGCAATCGAAAGAAAAATGACTATAGTTGAAGAGGTAATGGCCCCTAAACTATGTTTTGGGATGCAATTTACAGCTTCAGTGAAATCCGTTTGCAAATCGGAGTGATAGAATAGAATCTAGAGCCAACGGTAAGTTTTCTATGTTAAACCATTACACCATTGAAAAACTGGTTACGTTTGCAATCGAAAGAAAAATGACTATAGTTGAAGAGGTAATGGCCACTAAACTATGTTCTGGGATGCAATTTACAGCTTCAGTGAAATCCGTTTGCAAATCGGAGTGATAGATTAGAATCTAGAGCCGACGGTAAGTTTTCTATGTTAAACCATTACACCATTGAAAAACTGGTTACGTTTGCAATCGAAAGAAAAATGACTATAGTTGAAGAGGTAATGGCCCCTAAACTATGTTCTGGGATGCAATTTACAGCTTCAGTGAAATCCGTTTGCAAATCGGAGTGATAGATTAGAATCTAGAGCAGACGGTAAGTTTTCTATGTTAAACCATTACACCATTGAAAAACTGGTTACGTTTGCAATCGAAAGAAAAATGACTATAGTTGAAGAGGTAATGGCCCCTAAACTATGTTCTGGGATGCAATTTACAGCTTCAGTGAAATCCGTTTGCAAATCGGAGTGATAGATTCGAATCTAGAGCCAACAGTAAGTTTTCTATGTTAAACCATTACACCATTGAAAAACTGGTTACGTTTGCAATCGAAAGAAAAATGACTATAGTTGAAGAGGTAATGGCCACTAAACTATGTTCTGGGATGCAATTTACAGCTTCAGTGAAATCCGTTTGCAAATCGGAGTGATAGATTAGAATCTAGAACCAACGGTAAGTTTTCTATGTTTAACCAATTTCAATTGTTTTTATTGGAATTTTTCAATAGAACAAGTAGTACATACAACACAGTACTAAGAGTATAATAACAGAGGTATAATGATACAATACACATACAGTATTAAGAAGTATCTTCTTGGGATATCAATAATACAATAGTACAATAAAAAGAGAACACAAATAGTTTGTATATATTGTAGAGTTCTCTTTTCTTTTTATGCATACACACATTAGATGCTAAACAGTTGAAATATAGTAGATTATGTATCTTTATTTAATATAACCTTTCAGTGTGTAGAGTGGTAATAAATCTTTATTGCATTTCTAAGATAGTCATTATATTATAAGACAAATAAATTCCTTTCCAATGCGTAGTAATGTTAGTTTAGGTGATGGTATAGGTTATTGTATGGCATAAATAAAAGAACAAAATATTATATATTGTAGTTTGCAAATGACGCATGCCTGTATATGTTTTAGGCGTATACGCGTAATTGGATTAAAATAGTTGAAACTGCAAACGTCGCGTACATATATGTATGTGATGCGTACATGCGTACCTTATTAATTACCTATCTTACACTGGTACCTAACGCGTACCTTTATGTCCAAGATGCGTACATGCGTAAAATTTTATATAAGCGGCGATGCGTAAGCATATGTCTATGATGCGTATATGCGTATTTTCGGTTAAATATTTTCTTATCTCGAAGTTACAGCGCATGCGTCAGTTTCTCCAATAAACGTAAAGATTTACGCAGACGACGCGTAATGTTGACCTATGATTGAATTGTGGATATTGATGTTTGTTTGCATAAACTCAGGAATTTGAGCAAATGAAGTACACTTTATAAGTGAATAGTTGAGCCAACTAATAACATAGTGACTAATCTCGTTTAGTATAAAAAGTCACTTAGAAGTTAGCTGATTAATGACTTTAAAAGCGGTATCTTGAGAATCTATCTAATATTGTTAACCAGTAGAGTTGGGCCGAACGGTTCGCCTGCGAACGGTTCCATGCGAACTTCCGTGGTTCGCGTTCGCGTCCCGCAGGCGAACTTTTGCGGAAGTTTGGTTCGCCCCATAATGCACCATGAGGGTCAACTTTGACCCTCTACATCACAGTCAGCAGGCCCAGTGTAGGCAATTAGGCTACACTAGCCCCTGGAGCGCCACCCCCCTTATATAGGGCAGGCAGCGGCGGCCATTACGGTCACTCGTGTGCCACTGCCTGCCTGCATTAGTGAGAGTAGGGCGAGCTGCTGCACTGTCTCTCATAGGGAAAGATTAGTTAGGCTTAGCTTGTCCCTGACTGCATACCTGTTCTGTGAACCCACCACTGCATACCTGTACTGTGAACCCACCACTGCATACCTGTTCTGTGAACCCACCACTGCATACCTGTTCTGTGAACCCACCACTGCATACCTGTACTGTGAACCCACCACTGCATACCTGTTCTGTGAACCCACCACTGCATACCTGTTCTGTGAACCCACCACTGCATACCTGTTCTGTGAACCCACCACTGCATACCTGTACTGTGAACCCACCACTGCATACCTGTTCTGTGAACCCACCACTGCATACCTGTACTGTGAACCCACCCCTGCATACCTGTTCTGTGAACCCACCACTGCATACCTGTTCTGTGAACCCACCACTGCATACCTGTACTGTGAACCCACCACTGCATACCTGTTCTGTGAACCCACCACTGCATACCTGTTCTGTGAACTCACCACTGCATACCTGTTCTGTGAACCCACCACTGCATACCTGTACTGTGAACCCACCACTGCATACCTGTTCTGTGAACCCACCACTGCATACCTGTTCTGTGAACCCACCACTGCATACCTGTTCTGTGAACCCACCACTGCATACCTGTTCTGTGAACCCACCACTGCATACCTGTTCTGTGAACCCACCACTGCATACCTGTTCTGTGAACCCACCACTGCATACCTGTACTGTGAACCCACCACTGCATACCTGTTCAGTGAACCTGCCACTGCATACCTGTACTGTTCAGTGAACCCGCCACTGCATACCTGTTCTGTTCAGAGAACCCGCCACTGTATACCTGTTCTGTTCAGTGAACCCGCCACTGCATACCTGTTCTGTTCAGTGAACCCGCCACTGTATACCTGTTCTGTTCAGTGAACCCGCCACTGCATACCTGTTCTGTTCAGTGAACCCACCACTGTATACCTGTTCTGTTCAGTGAACAGTTTGGTGTGTCAGTGTGAAGCAGTACCTTAATTACACTACCTGATTGATGTATACACATGCAAGATGTTTTAAAGCACTTTAGGCCTGTCATTTAGCATTCAATATGATTTCTGCCCTTAAAACGCTGCTTTGCGTCAAATCCAGATTTTTCCCGGGGACTTTTGGCGTGTATCCCACTCGCCATGCCCCCTTCCAGGTGTTAGACCCCTTGAAACATCTTTTCCATCACTTTTGTGGCCAGCATAAATTTTTTTTTTCAAAGTTCGCATCCCCATTGAAGTCTATTGCGGTTCGCGAACTTTAACGCGAACCGAACCTTCCGCGAAAGTTCGCGAACCCGGTTCGCGAACCTAAAATCGGAGGTTCGGCCCAACTCTATTAACCAGTTTTGTATTAACCCAATGTGGGAACATCTCACAAAGCGTCTTAGAAGTAAGGCAAGTGAGTCAATCGGATCTACCAGGCCTCATCTGGTAAGCACAGAATAGCAATGTGTCTGTGTGGCTTTAGTAAAAGTCCTCTCAACCTGGAAAGTGGGGGTGTGTTTCAACCTCCCTACAGAAATTCCAGGGAGCGGATCTCATGGTGTTCGAAACATTCACCATACTGTGCAATCACATCTAAGCAAGGTATATCCGTATGACTGATATCGTACTGAGAATCGGATTATGAGCTTAAAATTCCAATTAGATAATCTGATTTAAGGATAATTATTAAACTAAACTATTCTACAGAAAACTAAACAAACAGGTATTGTCATTTCCAGAGTGTATACCAGGAGTTAAGGTAAGATGTCAGACATTAGTGTTAGACTATAAACTATAGACTATAATAGGCCTTAGATTTCAAAATGGCTGGTCTAAAGAGATCCAATAGTTAGTATGTCCCTCAGTATGAAAGAGGCTCAATTAGTTTTATATTTCCAGGACTTTTGATTTCCTGTATACTGTCGGACAGAGTTTGGCCTTGTCCAGGAAAGGCCCCAACGCACCACTTCTAATTGCCCAGGATTTTTCTGCCAAGAGATTGGATTCGACGATCTTAAGGATCTCTCCAAATACTGGAATTTCTTTTGACTTCCAGTGGACGGCTATCTGATTCCTGGTTGTTATAAATATGTGGTTTGCTATGAACCTTTCCTGAGCAAGCAAGTCTGCAGCACCCAGGTGAAACAGAGCCAAGTCCGGTGGTATTTTTTGAAGGGACATGGGTAGCTTTTTCAGAAATTGTTCAATAGCACCCCATAGTTTCATAATTTTAGGGCATTCCCACCAAATGTGCTCCATAGTACCCACCAGGTTACATCCCCTCCAACACAGGGGAGATGTATTACCATCAAATTTTGAAATCCTTAAGGGAGTCATATACCAACGCCAAATGAGTTTAAGTAATCCCTCATGGTGATTTATGCAATGGGATGACTTTTTTAGTGTTTTAATCGCTCTTTCCCAATCTTCTATATGAACTTCATATCCTAGGAAGTCCTGCCATTGCCTCAACTGCCATTTTGGAGTTTCCTCCTTCATTTCTAATAATGTTTTATAAAAGGTTGAAATACCCTTTAACTTAATCCCTTCTGGTTGTGCGATTTTTTAAATTTTTGGTGTTAAAAGTTCTGGGCTATATGGGTGTGTACTCATGAATTTATGTATTTTATTATATAGGGGTCTATCAGCAGGGGGGAGACCATAGTCACTAGCTAGTTGATCGAATGGTATGATAGTGCCATCTTCTGTTAACAATTCTTCTATATAATCTATATCATGGTAATTAGTCCAGTTCTCCACATTAATGTCTTTAATTACTATATTTAAGATGGTCAAAGGAGTGGGCCTTGAGGTGGAGAGAGTATCTTTTTTACAGAGATTGATAATTTCCTTCCAAGTTTTCAAGGAGTTAGCTGTAATAGGATTCTGAATGTTTTGGTTCATCTTCCATATCACTCTTGATTTTAAATATAGTTTAAGAGAACCATATGGAAGCTGTTCTTCTTCTATTGATAACCATTGTTTGGAATAGTCTTCCATCCAAATTGACCTAGCTTGGTCTAAAACTGCTGCTTTGTAGTAATATTCAAGTTTGGGCACTCCTAATCCTAAGTTCGAAACATGGGAGGTGGTAATTTTATTGGAAATTCTGGACTTCTTACCCATGAAAATATATTTATTCAGGTCTTGTTGAAGTTTATTGCAGAACGTTTGGGGCACCTTTATAGGGAGGGTTCTAAATAAGTAGAGAAGTTGTGGAAGTACCATTATCTTTAGTGCCGCTGCTCTACCCATCCAAGAAAATTCTAGTTTTGCCAATGAATCAAGTTTGGTTTTAAATTTGCTCAACCAAGGGCTGTAGTTTTCTTTGTATAGTTGGGAAATTTTGGGCGTAATTTGTACACCTAAATATTTAAATGATTTCTCATTCCATGAGTAATGGCAGGACTTCGTGAGGCTATCCTTCATTTTTTGTGGGACATTACATGGTAATACTACAGTTTTTTCCTGGTTTAATTTATAATATGAAACCATTGCATAATCGTTGAGTTCTTTTTGTACATTTGGCAGTGATGTGATAGGTTTTTGCAGATATATGATAACGTCATCTGCATAAAGGCCTAATTTGTGGGTGGTTTTGCCTGATTTAATTCCATAAATTTGTTTCTAATTTTTTGGGCTAGTGGTTCTATTGATAAGTTAAAAATCAAAGGTGAGAGGGGACATCCCTGGCGGGTACCATTCTTGATGTCAAATGGACATGATAAGGAGCCTGAGGACATTACTCTGGCCGAGGGTTGGGTATAAAGAGCCAGGATTGCTCTATGTAGGAATTCTGGAAGTCCAAATTTAGTTAAAACTTTAGAAAGATATAACCAGTTGACTCTGTCGAACGCCTTCTCCGCGTCCAAGGAGACTAGGAGGGTAGGCGTCCGACAAAGTCCTAATCTATGCATCAAACCCAATAGCTTTCGAGTTCCGTCACCTGTAGATCTACCAGTGGTGAATCCGACCTGATCCGGATGTATTAGTTGTGGCATCAATGGTGCCAGTCTGTTAGCTAATATTTTAGCGTATAGTTTGACGTCCGTGTTTAGTAATGAGATTGATCTATAACTACCCGGGTCAAGGGGGTCTTTGCCTTCTTTTGGTATTGTCGAGATTAAAGCTGTCAATGACTCCCTGGGAAAGGCACCCTGGACTACTATTTCATTGAACATATCAGTTAGAGGTTTGGTTAATATTTTTGTGAATTTTTTGTAATAGTAGTTGATATAACCGTCTGGTCCAGGTGCCTTATCTTTTTTAAGAGAAGCAATGGCAGCTTCAACCTCTTGTTGGCGAATGGGGACATTTAAAGATTTTTGTTCGAAGTCTGTTAATAAGGGTAGGTCTACTTTCTCTAGGTATTTATCTATTTCTAATGAGGTCGGGGAGTGAGTATGTGGGTCTTTTTCTAAGTTGTAGAGGTCCTCGTAGTAAGTAGCTAATGCGTCAACAATGTCCTGGGGATGGTGGAGTTCGGTCTTTGTCTTGGGGTGTCTAATCGTTAAAATTCTTTGTTGGATTCTTTTCCCTTTGATTTTCCTAGCCATGGCCTTCCCTGCTCTGTTTCTGTCATAGTACCAGTGTTCTTTAAGTATTGTCTGCCATTTGTCATATTGGGAATATAAACAGCCAGCTAATTCTTGTCTAGTCTGTTCTAGCATCCGGATCAGGTCAGTTCTCTTTCCAGAAAACACTTCCCCTTCTAAGGATCTGATTTTGTTCAAGAGGAGATTTGTCTTCTCTCTCTGTTTTTTCTTCTGAATAGCACCATATTTCATAAATACGCCACGCATAAATGCTTTGTGTGCATTCCAAATGTTTGTCTTGGATACATCCTCTGTATTGTTGAACTTAAAAAATTCTAGCAGTTCTTTGTGTATGAGAGAGGAAGTGTGTTCTGAATTGAGAATGTATTTATTAAGTTTCCATATAGGTTGTTGTAGGGGTGAGTTGTTGAGCTGAATTTTAATTATTAATGGTGAGTGGTCCGACCAAATTCTAGGAGCAATATCAATGTCTGCGACCAGAGGTAGGGAAAACCTGTCAGTTAAACATAAGTCGATTCTAGTAAATGATTGATGGATCGGCGAGTAATAGGTGTATTGTTTATCATTAGGATGCATGCATCTCCATGTGTCAAAGAGTTCATAGTTTATTAGGGAGCTTTGTAGAATTGAGTGGTCCGTTCTAGATTTAGTTGTACAATCCACTTGAGGGTCTACTACAGAGTTAAAGTCTCCGACTATAAAGAGATTACCCTCCGTTTTTTGGCGATTATTTTTAATTTTTTGTTTATAAATTGTATCTGATGAGAGTTGGGAGAATACAGGTTAGCAAATGTATAAAGTTGGGAATTAATCGTGGCTTTGACAATTACCAGCCGTCATCATCACTAGAGTAGGTATCCTTTACCACCAGTCCCAGGGCATCCTTAACTGCTATACATACACCAGCTTTCCTTTTATTAACCTTCATATTAGAATGAAAAATTTGTGAAAATTGGTGTATTTTGTATCTATCTGCTAATAATTTTGTCAAATGGGTTTCCTGCAAACAAATTATATCCACATTTTGTTCTTTTATCAGTTTTTGGACCAGAAATCGTTTCCTGTAAGAGTTTAAGCCTCTTACGTTGAGGGACACCAATTTAAAGTTCTGACCCATACATGTTTGTGTGTTTGTTGCTAAACTGTGGGTCTTGTGTCATACTTGGTTCACTCCAACTAATTTTCAGATCATATAATTCAACAGTAATATCGTTATAATACCTATATAAATTTTTCCTGACTGAAAATAAAAGGGTTAGTTGGTATAACCATGTGTTAAGATTGTTCATAGCTGAACAGTAACAAAGGAAATGACAATATAACAAGATAAAAAGAATACTTAGAGTAAATGGCAGCTTCACAGGCATCCGGTTCTACCGTTAGCAACTGCCACTAAGGATAGTCCTTATTCAAATGAAGAAGCAGAGTAGATAAGGACCTGTAAATAGAGAGAGAAAAAAAAAACTTCCAACATGGAAAGAAATGAAGAAAAAGAGTAACCTACAATAAGGTCCTAGGGACCTATCTAGGTCGGCGTCCACTGATGTGGACTCAGCAAGGATGTCCTCCTAAGGGGAAATTCCCAGGGAGAAGATCACTTGGGGGAAATAAGTTTGTGGTAGGACACTTATAAGTTCATGTGTTACCTGTTGCCCCGTCAGATTTTTCCTCTTCCAGTTGTGGTTGGTGTTGAGTAGTATCCATGGCAACTGGAGCAGCTGGAGGTTGTTTGAATGGATTTGGTCTGATTGAAGATGGCTTGGGTGAAATCGGAGGTCTGTATGTTTTGTCTCTTTGTTGTTGTTCCCTTGGGATAATGATAGGAATGTTCCATTTGTATAGAAGATCCTTCCCCTCTTTTGGTGTCTTGACCACCATTGTCATCAATTATGAGCTTAATAGGAAAGCCCCAGGAGTATTTGATTTTCTTGTAACGTAATGTAGTGGTTACCTGGGAGAAATCACGTCTTGCTTTGAGGGTGGCTTGGGAAAGGTCATGGTAAAGTCGAAGATCTTTATATTCAGGGGGTAAGGTCTTCCCCTCTCTCGTGGTATTCAGAAGCATCTCCTTCACGTGATAAAAATGAATACGTGTTATGACGTCTCTAGGTAGGTGTTTAGGAATATGACTTGGTTTCGGAAGTCTGTGGGCTCTATCGACAGTGAGCTCGCTCTCGGTTAAGGTAGGGAAAGTGGTATGCAGTAATTTAACCACATAGTTGTTTAGCTCATCGTTCCCCACAGTCTCAGGAACTCCTCTGATTTTCAAATTATTTCTGCGGTTTCTGTCTTCTCCGTCCGCAATTTTTTCCCTCATCAGTTGGTTTTCTTTTATGAGTTCTTTGTGTGAGTCCAACAGTTCGTTATGAGCCGTGGTCATTTCCACCACCCTATTTTCCAATCTCGCGATTCTTTGATCAGTCTCCTTGGCGTAGTTGCTTAAGAACCCTCCCATTGTGTGCATGTCCTTTCTAAAGTCAGACATGGTATTTTTAATTTCCATGCTAAAGGACAGCATAAAGTTCTTAAAGAAACTTTGGGTTATCAGCTGATCCGATGCTGGGATGGATGCCAAAGAGTCATACATGTCAGGTGGATGGGATGAGTAGGATGGTGGTGCAGGTAGAGCCTGTGGGTTTTGCTCATCTTGGGAGTTTATGTCATCCCTTCTGTCATCTTGTTGCTCTGCATAATGCGTACGTTTTTCCGCATTTGCGTACGCATGGTCAGTAGAACACGTACTTTCTTCCGCGTACGCATGCGCATGGTCAGGAGGATGCGGAAGCTCTGATGCGGGATGGCGGCTAGCGGGATGCGTATTTTTGTATGCGTACTCACGCGTATCTAGCGGTTTCAGAGGACTTCTTTCTCTGCCACTTCTGGAGTCATCATCCACCTCATCAGGGTCCTCATAGATGCCCCTGGGGTGGGGGGTATGCAGGGGTGCGAAGCGATTCCTCTGTTCCAACGGTGGAGGTGTTCTGTAGCTGTCTTCAGGGCTGCTTCTAGGCCTGTAGCAGCGGCCATCTTGGTCTTCCTCACTGTATAAATCTGTGAGTCTTCTGGGGATAACAGGAGTTGTTTTCCTGCGATTTGTGCCTGGAATCCACTCCTGAGACATCTCTGCAGCTTTACCAACCTTTCTGGCTGAAATTGGGGCACTCAGGAACGCTGTGAGTAGCTGGATTCAGTGTCTTCCACAGAGAGCTGCAGTCTCAAGCAGCCATTAGCCTCTGTGGCCAAACCACGCCCCCTTTCTATGTTAAACCATTACACCATTGAAAAACTGGTTACGTTTGCAATCGAAAGAAAAATGACTATAGTTGAAGAGGTAATGGCCCCTAAACTATGTTCTGGGATGCAATTTACAGCTTCAATGAAATCCGTTTGCAAATCGGAGTGATAGATTAGAATCTAGAGCCAACGGTAAGTTTTCTATGTTCAACCATTACATCATTGAAAAACTGGTTACGTTTGCAATCAAAAGAAAAATGACTATAGTTGAAGAGGTAATGGCCCCTAAACTATTGTAACGATTGCGGAATCGTCTCCGTGGTCAGCGCACCAGAGGTGCGCTGACGCGGCGGATTTCCTCCACAAGCGTATAATTGAGGACACCCAGGCTAGGTGCTATGCACCTGCAGAGGGAAATTCCTGTCGGCAGGTGGAGCTGTGGAGTGCAGAGGAACAGCTCCTCTGCCCTACCACACACGCCAGACAGGAATTGTACGAAGGGAAGAAACGCAATCGCAAGAGAAGCGATTGAGAGTGAGCACAGAGACAGATTGTGTGTGTGTGTGTGCATAAAATTAGTCGCCAACCCGCGACTGTGCACACACCACAGCAGATAAGAAGCAGGAACGCGATCGCGAGAGGTGCGATCTCCAGACGTGACACAAGGTTACAGCAAGGCGGAGCACGAGAGTAGCAAAGGCACAGCAAATAATACAATTAGGAGATACGGAAAATAACAAACACTAGCTAACCGCGAACACCGCACTCATTCGCAACAGTGCACGCGGTTATGCGCGGTCTCCACGTGATAAGCACAATAGAGACAAGCACGCCTAACTAACCATTAACAGACAAACATGAAACAGAGGACGCGAGCGCTTGCTTAACGGTTACCTTACCGAGCCTCCCGCAAGCGCAGCAGACAAGACAGACACACGAAAACAGGGACAAGCGACAGAAGGATCCCCAGCGCTAGCGAAAAGTGGCTAGCGCGATCCCAGAAGACAGAACAGAAGGATCCCCAGCGCTAGCGAAAAGTAGCTAGCGCGATCCCAGGAGACAGAGTAGCAGAACAGAAGGATCCCCAGCGCTAGCGAAAAGTGGCTAGCGCGATCCCAGAAGACAGAACAGAAGGATCCCCAGCGCTAGCGAAAAGTGGCTAGCGCGATCCCAGAAGACAGAACAGAAGGATCCCCAGCGCTAGCGAAAAGTGGCTAGCGCGATCCCAGGAGACAGAACAGAAGGATCCCCAGCACTAGCGCTAGGGCGAGTGCAATCCCAACACACGGCAGACAGAACGGATGAGGTAGGCAGAAACAACCGCTGTTCCAACCTACACTCCAGGCTCAATCAGAAGGATCCACAGCCGCTAACGCTAGGGCTTGTGCGATCCAAACACAAGACAGACGGAACAGGCAAAACAGATAATACAACCTGACTAGGCTAGAAGGGGAGCCTAAAGCAACCCCCAGGAATTAACTATACTAGATAGCAATGGCTGACACTCCAGCAGTGTCCATCAGGAACAGACCATGGAAGGGAAATGTCCAGCAAAGCATTCTGGGAGCAGCATGCTTTTATAGTGCCAGTCATCAAAAGAAGGCAGGTAACGGATTTGCATGACTAATGTATGCAAATCCCTCAGCAACACAAGCTGCAAAACTGACAGAAGGTCTCTCTTAAAGAGACCTGCAGAATGCAGACGTGAACAGTGGTCAAAACGCTGCCTGTCTGCACAGGCAGCTGAGCAGATTCTCACAGTACCCCCCCTTCTAGGGTCGAATTCCAGACGACCCTCAAAACTGATATCTCCAAACCATTCTAACAGAAGACTCATGAAGGTCGGGGCAGCCCGACTAGGTCCAATTCCAGAGTCAGTCCACCCGAAACCGACCTCATCGGAAACAGAAGCCACCGAAACATGCCCATCAGTACTACCAGTCTCAGTATAACACCCATCAGGGCTGTGAACGCCAGAGAAGAAGCCATCGACACCCTCCAGACAATACCCACCACCTTCCAAGGAGCGTCCGAAAATACCAAACCTGCCACAATACCTGTTCGAAGTGTCCCTTACAACACAAAAGCCACCGTTGATCTTATCCAGGGTACCAAGCAAAATCTCTCCCGGAATCTCCCAGAACCTTTTGAAGCTCCACAGTGATCCCAAGAGGGTAGAACAATCACCAGGCTCACATGGAGAATTACCAAGAACCCCCATGGAACCAATGACAATTCTGGATTCAGAATTACGAGGACACCCATCAAGATCAAGACTTTCAGGGACCACTTCTGGGCATGCAAGCAGGCAGGCCATATCAGAGCATGTCTCCACCGAGGAAGCATCTGAGTACGCTGGTAACCGAGGCACACTTGGGCTTTCTGGGTCACAGAGCACACTGGGGTACACCAGCACAGGAGAAACCTCAGGACATGTCGGGGAACTGCCAACCTCAGAGTCCGGCACGTCAAGACCAAAACTAGTACCGGGCAGAGAATCATCATGAGTGAAGGTCACAGGCACTGGATCCGAGGAGACAGAACGCAAAATTTGCGAATCCACAATCGCTTTAGGTTGCGAAACCGAACACTCCAAAGACAGGGATTCTGAGGTCTCCAGGCTGGATTGCTGGATCTCAGAAACGCCAGCTGACAATGTACCTTTACAAACGTCACCTGAATGACGTACACGTAATTCATTCAGAAACATTTTCCACATACAAATCAGCGGACTCACAAAGTCAAATTCACACCCCTCTTTTTCTCTTAAGGCGGAAGCATAACTTATACATGCTCTCAAGACAGATTCACTTCTGGCAATGTAGTACTCACAAAACGACTCTGAATCGTTCTCCAATTCATACAACAACGCTTCGAGCTGTTTTTTCTGGAACGGGGGCTCCCATTCACACCTGACTAGGTCTGAGCATTCATACTGAACAATGTTAGGGGAAGTTGTGGCAACAACATGAGGAATCATATTAATTTTACTCTTGAAACTGCATAGTTTGGGAATTTTCCCCATAGCAAGATCATAGATGGAGGATCTTAAAGTAGTACTGAGAGAAGAAGATCTGTTTTTACATGACAAGGGATCCCACAAATCATTGACAAAACTGACACACTCACGCCGATCACAATCGGCAGGAACATCTGAGAAACAGGCATCAGATCGCACAGATTTAACCTCTAAACAAACGGGAGAAACTCCATCAGAATTCACGCAGGTGTCCACAGTCGAGGCACACCCATTCATTTCAGGTCGCACAGTGTCCAAACTCACTTGCTTTACCCCAGAAAGACAGGAATAATCATGTGACAATGGTGTCTCTTTATTGGAAATAATTGGTTGGTGTGTGTGCAATTCGTCCAAAATAGTCTGCCACACATAAATCACCAGATCCACATCACACTCATCACATTCATCCGAATCGATCAAAAGGTACATAGAGTCGAGACAATCATTCAGGTCATTCGCGCTCTTTGCGATATAAAAATCGCAAAAGGCTTTCCAATCGAAATCAAATTCTTCCAACAAGGCCCCAATTTCCCATGAGGCAAATGGCGGTTCAAACAACCCAGTATCGAGATAATCCCCATATGGGTGGGGATCAGGGACGAGCACCGATTTTTTAACTGCTTTTATATAGTGTGCGATCCTACCTATAATAGGATCCACATACGCTTTTGTCTCAGGCAATGACATCTGAAACAAATCGAAGGTTCCCTCTGCCCTGGGAATTTTGGTTTGGCTGGACATTCTGTAACGATTGCGGAATCGTCTCCGTGGTCAGCGCACCAGACGTGCGCTGACGCGGCGGATTTCCTCCACAAGCGTATAATTGAGGACACCCAGGCTAGGTGCTATGCACCTGCAGAGGGAAATTCCTGTCGGCAGGTGGAGCTGTGGAGTGCAGAGGAACAGCTCCTCTGCCCTACCACACACGCCAGACAGGAATTGTACGAAGGGAAGAAACGCAATCGCAAGAGAAGCGATTGAGAGTGAGCACAGAGACAGATTGTGTGTGTGTGCATAAAATTAGTCGCCAACCCGCGACTGTGCACACACCACAGCAGATAAGAAGCAGGAACGCGATCGCGAGAGGTGCGATCGCCAGACGTGACACAAGGTTACAGCAAGGCGGAGCACGAGAGTAGCAAAGGCACAGCAAATAATACAATTAGGAGATACGGAAAATAACAAACACTAGCTAACCGCGAACACCGCACTCATTCGCAACAGTGCACGCGGTTATGCGCGGTCTCCACGTGATAAGCACAATAGAGACAAGCACGCCTAACTAACCATTAACAGACAAACATGAAACAGAGGACGTGAGCGCTCGCTTAACGGTTACCTCACCGAGCCTCCCGCAAGCGCAGCAGACAAGACAGACACACGAAAACAGGGACAAGCGACAGAAGGATCCTCAGCGCTAGCGAAAAGTGGCTAGCGCGATCCCAGAAGACAGAACAGAAGGATCCCCAGCGCTAGCGAAAAGTAGCTAGCGCGATCCCAGGAGACAGAGTAGCAGAACAGAAGGATCCCCAGCGCTAGCAAAAAGTGGCTAGCGCGATCCCAGAAGACAGAACAGAAGGATCCCCAGCGCTAGCGAAAAGTGGCTAGCGCGATCCCAGAAGACAGAACAGAAGGATCCCCAGCACTAGCGCTAGGGCGAGTGCAATCCCAACACACGGCAGACAGAACGGATGAGGTAGGCAGAAACAACCGCTGTTCCAACCTACACTCCAGACTCAATCAGAAGGATCCACAGCCGCTAACTTGTGCGATCCAAACACAAGACAGACGGAACAGGCAAAACAGATAATACAACCTGACTAGGCTAGAAGAGGAGCCTAAAGCAAACCCCAGGAATTAACTATACTAGATAGCAATGGCTGACACTCCAGCAGTGTCCATCAGGAACAGACCATGGAAGGGAAATGTCCAGCAAAGCATTCTGGGAGCAGCATGCTTTTATAGTGCCAGTCATCAAAAGAAGGCAGGTAACGGATTTGCATGACTAATGTATGCAAATCCCTCAGCAACACAAGCTGCAAAACTGACAGAAGGTCTCTCTTAAAGAGACCTGCAGAATGCAGACGTGAACAGTGGTCAAAACGCTGCCTGTCTGCACAGGCAGCTGAGCAGATTCTCACAACTATGTTCTGGGATGCAATTTACAGCTTCAGTGAAATCCATTTGCAAATCGGAGTGATAGATTAGAATCTAGAGTCAACGGTAAGTTTTCTATGTTAAACCATTACGCCATTGAAAAACTGGTTACGTTTGCAATCGAAAGAAAGTTAAAGAGGTAATGGCCCCTAAACTATGTTCTGGGATGCAATTTACAGCTTTAGTGAAATCCGTTTGCAAATCGGAGTGATAGATTAGAATCTAGAGCCGACGGTAAGTTTTCTATGTTAAACCATTACACCATTGAAAAACTGGTTACGTTTGCAATCGAAAGAAAAATGACTGGGGGTGCGCATGAGCGGCGCCACAGGACACATGCTGGTACTGTGAGCTCCGCATTGCAAGCGTAAGAACAGCCGCTAGAGCGCACTGATCAAGGCACCCAATATAGCATCTGAAAGCTGATGATCCAGGCAATGCAGCGGTCCCCATAAGAAGCAGAACCAGCTATTTACCCCCTCTTTCTCCGCTCCGCTTTACCAGAAGATTCTCCAAGATGGCCGCCACCCCAGACCCTGGAGCAGGCCATAGCCCTTCATACAGCATGGAGAAGGAATCCGGAATGAGAGCGCCTCCCTCCCCGGTGTTCACCACCTCCTGCTCACCTGGCCAAGGTACGTCTGACCCCCAGGAACGAGCTCCTTCTCTCGGGCGAGACATCGCTATCTCCACCGCTAAACCCAATGACGCCATCACTAATGGATGCGTACAAGCGGACGCATGGAACCATAGCCCACGCGAACAAAGTAACGCGTCTCATGGGAAGCCCCATAGTCCATGCGTACTTCCAGACGCAATAACTCCAAATACATCTAGAAACACAGGCGAAAATCTGGACGCTTCCAGCTCTATAACAACCATGGGGTCATGCGTACTTTCTGACGCAACAACAGATATACCACCTTATGGTGCAAGCGTAACTTTTGACGCCTCCTCAGTCAGCTTGCAGCAAGATTCAGGAACACAACATGAAACACCCCACATTACAGGAGTACAAATTGGTGGAATGACGGCAGAACAAATGCTTACCACCATTACCAATATCTTTAGGGCAGAGCTGAAAGCAGAACTGAAATTAGCTGTAACCGAGCTCTCAGAACACATCAGTGACATAGGAGAAAGAGTGGCCTCCCTGGAAACCCAAGCTGAAGATCTAGTCATTGTGACTAATGCCAACACAGCAACCATAGAAAAGCAGCCAATTTATTTCATGCTTTACTCCCCCAAATTGACTCAACTAGGCTTCAACCAGTTCGAATCCATAGGGCCTTGGTACACCCTAGAAATTCAACCTTACCAAGGGACATAATTGCTAAGCTCCCAAGCGAAGACATAAGGGACAAGATACTCCTGGCTGCAAGGGATTTACAATGCCTTCCTGACCAACCTCAATCTGTGCAATTATTCGCTGACCTGACCCCGATCACAATACAGAAGAGGAGAAACATGAAACCTTATACTACGGCCCTCCTTTCCATAAGATATAAATGGGGATTCCCTTTTGCCCTTATCTTCCGAAAGAACAACAGGCAGTTTGTTTGTAAGACCCCGGAAGGGGCAGCTGAGGCCCTTACAGAAGCTGGAATATTCTTTACAATCCCAGATCCAAAACCACAGCAGGAAAACCAATCCCCAAAGCCTAGGAGAGAACTGCGACAGAACAAGGCATGGGCCTCCTCCAGGAACCTCTCTTTGAACTCACACTCCCCGGCAAGAGGACAAGCTGGAGAATAATCTTTACCAGAACTTTCTGTTTCAACTCCTTCATATAGAGATGATCATCTTGTACTTTCTTCACGGATCATCTGATCTTCAGAACTTTTAGTTCACCCTGCCCGACCGCAATGGGTAATAGAGTGATTGTTTTGTTTTTCTATTGATATCTTTTTCATGTATAGACTGATATGTGCTGGGTCTTCTAGTTCCTTAAAGATATAAACATTACAAAGGTAAGTGTTTTCATAAGCATGCCTTGACGGTTCAATAGCTATAACAATTTAAAGCTACTATATATACGGTAGTCAGCTTGCATTTTGTGTTGTACCCCCAATGAGCAAAGTTTGGTGGCTAGTCACCTATTTATGGACGGTCACCCGCTTGCCTCCCATAGTGACGCCTTCAGTGTTCACTATGCCTTATTGCAATTATGCTGTCAGCAGAAGCCCCTTTTATGGTTATACCAACCCACCTATTGTACCTTGGTCTCAGATGTCCAACCTCTCTCCATGTGATCATTATAGTTCTTGGTGCATAATCATTCAAACCCATTAATGTCTTAACGCACAATGCCAGAGGCCTTAACTCACCAGCCAAGAGGAGTAAGGCCTTTAAAGCTTACGTCAGACACTCCCCCGATATTATATGCATACAGGAATCCCACTTTTCACCTAAGAATCCTCCCAAATATTTCCACAAAAGATATACTAAGTTTTTCTTGTCCTCATATAAAAAAACGTAGCAGAGGGGTTATTACATTCATATCAGACAACTTCTCATTTGATGTGACAACCCACTTAGAAGATGATACTAGGACTTTCCTCATCCTTATTGGCACTCACGAAAGTAATAAAGTATGTATTGTTAATGTCTATGCTCCACCAGAAAATGCACATTCTGTTGTCTCCAGGATTTCTGAAACCCTCCTTACTCTACAATTTGATAGCCTGATTTGGGCAGGGGATTTCAATTTAACCCCTAACGATAAAATTGATAGGACACACCCATCAAGGCCGTCAATAGCCAAAAGACACAGGCCTTGTTTCAGGACATATTTAAAGTGCATGCCCTTATAGATTCCTGGAGAGAACATAATCAGAATAAGAGAGGATACTCTTATTTTTCCGCCCCTCATAATACGTATTCTCGGATAGACCTGATTTTGATTCCCTCCCTTTGTGCCTCTTCCCTGGCATACTCCAGACATATATTGTGTCCATGGTCTGATCATGAGATACTGTTAACGGTTATGGACTCTCCAATTCCTAACTTAATTAGAACACAATGGAGACTCAATGAATCATTATTAACCAACCCTGATGTTTGCTCAACCATAGAGAATTCATTAAATAATTACTTTCAGGAGAATGCCACGGAGGACATAGGCGAGGGAACCTTGTGGATGGCACACAAACCGGTAGTAAGAGGAGAACTAATGAAACTATCAGCTAAAGTTAAAAGAGAGAAAGGCGCATATATCGCTGGGTTAGAAAGGAAGATTAATGTTCTACACTCTCTAAATCAAACCAACCCCTCGAGATATCTCCAAAAACAGATATTCGATCTCCAGACTAACTTAGATACCATATTAGGCCAGGATATTGAAAAGGCCATGAGATGGACGGGTGCTTTAGCTTACGAGCAGCTCAATAATCCGAACCGATGGTTAGCTAGGAGGCTTAGAGATAAACAAGTATCCAACAAAATCATTAAAATCCGGGATAAGACGGGCACGCCGACCTCGAATCCAGACAAGATCTACCAAACATTTTTGGATTTCTACCAAAATTTATATAGTGAAGGACAACCCGAATATTGCTTCTGACCAAAAAGAGGCGTTCTTAGCAGAAAACATAGGGACCAGGTTGACCCAAGACACAGCAAAACTGCTTAATACCCCTATAAATGGGGAAGAATTACATGAGGCTATAAAAAGGCTTAAGAGAGCTAAGGCCCCGGGTCCGGACGGTTTCCCGTCTCTATATTACAAAAAATTTGAGGACACTTTGACCCCTCATTTATTAAAATTCTTTAACTCCCTGCTGAAGGGTAAAACCCCGCCACAAGAATTCCTGGCCTCAGCAATATGCATTATCCACAAACCCCCCAGAGATCCTTTATCTCCAAAAAAATTATAGGCCCATCTCTCTACTAGGAATAGACTATAAACTATTCACCTCCATACTTGCTGTTAGACTAAATTCTGTCCTACCTGCGCTGGTACATAAGGACCAGGTAGGATTCATACCTCAAAGACAAGCCCCTGATAACATCAGAAAAGTCCTGGACATTCAATATCACTGCTTACAATCTTCCCAAAGTTTAACATTATTATCATTGGATATGGAAAAAGCTTTTGATAAAATTAAATGGCCCTACATGATGTCTGTTCTCCAAAAATTCGGATTCTTCGGTGAATATCTCAAAGCAATCAAACTCCTTTATTCCTCCCTTTATGCATATTTGAAATTGCCATCCCACACGCAAACGAGATTCCCCATTTGTCGAGGCACTAGACAGGGATGCCCCCTATCCCCAGGTATCTTTGCGTTGGCCATTGAACCCCTGGCAACTAACATACGTTCATCGCCAGAGATCCTGGGTATTCAAATTGGTAAACGGCAATGTAAACTAAACCTATTTGTAGATGATATACTGTTGACCCTATCTTCCCCACACACCTCTATCCCGAACTTGTTCAAGGTTATCCAGGACTTTTCTGTTTTTTCGGGGTTCCAACTTTATAAAGATAAAACAGAGATCATGATATCACAAATGTCAACTAGTGCAGCTAAAAACTTAGCAGACTCCCTGGGATTACAACACCAAGATAAATACATCAAATATCTTGGCATAAACCTCTCTTTAAACCCAAATCACTTATATGAAGTTAACTACCCTGCACTTTACAGAAAACTTTCATCTGATCTGGATTCCTGGTCGAAACTGCCCCTGTCTTTGATTGGAAAGATACACTCGGTGAAAATGACACTCTTTCCAAGGATCTTGTATTTATTTAGAGTTCTCCCGATCCCAATTAGACCTTCCCATTTATCGGACCTACAAAAGAAAATACACAAATTTATCTGGTCCAATAAGAAAGCTAGAATAAAATATTCCACCCTTGCTAGAACAAAAGATAGAGGAGGACTGAAATTACCCGTACTCATCACATATTTTAGAGCAGCAAGGCTGTCTCAATTGGTCCTGGTAAATTCGGGGAACATGGCCCCCCTTTGGGTAGACATCGAATCCCGACTAATACACCCACTCACTACACAGGGTGTAATGTGGGCTACTAAAATTCCTCTGAAAAAATTACAAGCCCTATCGCCAGTATTTGGCTGGGCTATCAAACTATGGCTGAATCTTCGATTTGTTTATAAGCTTCATCCTCGGGAACCCGGACTTCCCCCCTGGCTGGAATGCTCCACTCTTTTCTTGGTGGTCATCAAAGGGTCTTACTAGATTCGGCAAATTTACTTCAGCTTTTAAACTAACAAAACTCAGACAATTCTTGAGTGAGAAAGAGGTGCCTCGTCAAGAACTCCCTAGGGCATATCAAATATTTGATTATATTGACAAAATCGACAAAGCTAAAGAATTCTGTTTATATACACCCTTCGAAACAAGATGTAGGAATGGGCCACTTAACAAAGGCCTTATATCAGATTTTTATTTCATGCTTTTCAAAGACAATAGTGAGGAGAAATTTAAATACCAGTTAGACTGGGAGCGAGAAACTGGCAAAGAAATGTCAGCAAGCAAGTGGGGCCATTGCTGCACCACCATGTTAAAAAATAGTTTGTTCTACTCCTCTATCGAAACGTCACTTAAATTACTACATCGCACATATTACACTCCAGCGAGAATGCATTCCTTTTGCCCTGATCAGACTGAGATATGCCCTAGGGGATGCAGACAAAAAGGCACATTATGGCATATGTGGTGGCAATGCCCTGTTGTGAGAAAATTCTGGAGGACTGTTTGGAGACGCACATCTCTTATATTTAATATCACCATTCCCTTTGATCCCACCATAGCTCTTCTGGGGAATAAGCCACTAAAAGCCACCTCAACAATTAATAAACTCCTACATCATATAATGGCCCTAGCAAGGAGGCAGATAGCTTTTAATTGGAAGTCCCCGGTACTTAATGTTCAACTGGTTTTTTTCTAAACTTAATAAGGCCATGCTCTCAGAGCACATTCTGGCTAAGGTTCACAACAAATTAGACTCTTTCCTTAATATTTGGGCCCCCTGGATCGAGATCCAAGACAATGAAGGACTACCGTATGTCCTCCATACCTTCTAACTTTATTGATCATATGGTACTTCTCTGGCATTGATGCGTAGGATCTTATAACAATATCAAAAACTTTTTGGGTTAATGAGAGAACGGACATCTTTGTTGATCTTTTCATCATTATTCAGCTGATAACTATTAGGGGCTTCTCCTCCCTCCTGGAGGATTTTCTCTTCCTATCCCTTTTCCCACCCACCTCTCCCCCCTTCCCCCCTATCCTTACCCCTTCCTTCCCCTCCCCTATACACATACACCCTAGGGCGCGTCCCAATGGCATGATGATGGTATCCCCACCCTTGGGACAGCCCTTTACCCTTCACATCCCTTCCCCCTCCCTCCCCCCCTAACCTCTTCCTCTTCCCATCCCCCTTCCCCCCTCTTCCCCCCTACCTATTATCCCTTCACCTCCCCAATAAATGACCAGAAAAAAATTTGGATGTTTACATATATTTGAATATAGACTTAAACTTCTAAGATAGGTAAGAGTGTAAGTTCTGTTTTTTTTTTTACTACATCTTATACCAACTCTTGTTGGAAAGTTTTTGTTATTTTGATATCAATGTATGACATTCCCCCAAGGGGGACTTGATATATGAACTCTGTAAGCTAATACTGTGAACTTATTTCTTACATAATAAACACCCTTGAAATGATAGAAAAATGACTATAGTTGAAGAGGTAATGGCCCCTAAACTATGTTCTGGGACGCAATTTACAGCTTCAGTGAAATCCGTTTGCAAATCGGAGTGATAGATTAGAATCTAGAGCCAACGGTAAGTTTTCTATGTTAAACCATTACACCATTGAAAAACTGGTTACGTTTGCAATCGAAAGAAAAATGACTATAGTTGAAGAGGTAATGGCCCCTAAACTATGTTCTGGGATGCAATTTACAACTTCAGTGAAATCCGTTTGCAAATCGGAGTGATAGATTAGAATCTAGAGCCAACGGTAAGTTTTCTATGTTAAACCATTACACCATTGAAAAACTGGTTACGTTTGCAATCGAAAGAAAAATGACTATAGTTGAAGAGGTAATGGCCCCTAAACTATGTTCTGGGATGCAATTTACAGCTTCAGTGAAATCCGTTTGCAAATTGGAGTGATAGATTAGAATCTAGAGCCAATGGTAAATTTTCTATGTTAAACCATTACACCATTGAAAACTGGTTACGTTTGCAATCGAAAGAAAAATGACTATAGTTGAAGAGGTAATGGCCCCTAAACTATGTTCTGGGATGCAATTTACAGCTTCAGTGAAATCCGTTTGCAAATCGGAGTGATAGATTAGAATCTAGAGCCAACGGTAAGTTTTCTATGTTAAACCATTACACCACTGAAAAACTGGTTACGTTTGCAATCGAAAGAAAAATGACTATAGTTGAAGAGGTAATGGCCCCTAAACTATGTTCTGGGATGCAATTTACAGCTTCAGTGAAATCCGTTTGCAAATCGGAGTGATAGATTAGAATCTAGAGCCGATGGTAAGTTTTCTATGTTAAACCATTACACCATTGAAAAACTGGTTACGTTTGCAATCGAAAGAAAAATGAATATAGTTGAAGAGGTAATGGCCCCTAAACTATGTTCTGGGATGCAATTTACAGCTTCAGTGAAATCCGTTTGCATATCGGAGTGAGAGATTAGAATCTAGAGCCGACGGTAAGTTTTCTATGTTAAACCATTACACCATTGAAAAACTGGTTACGTTTGCAATCGAAAGAAAAATGACTATAGTTGAAGAGGTAATGGCCCCTAAACTATGTTCTGGGATGCAATTTACAGCTTCAGTGAAATCCGTTTGCAAATCGGAGTGATAGATTAGAATCTAGAGCCAACGGTAAGTTTTCTATGTTAAACCATTACACCATTGAAAAACTAGTTACGTTTGCAATCGAAAGAAAAATGACTATAGTTGAAGAGGTAATGGCCCCTAAACTATGTTCTGGGATGCAATTTACAGCTTCAGTGAAATCCGTTTGCAAATCGGAGTGATAGATTAGAATCTAGAGCCAACGGTAAGTTTTCTATGTTAAACCATTACACCATTGAAAAACTGGTTACGTTTGCAATCGAAAGAAAAATTACTGTAGTTGAAGAGGTAATGGCCCCTAAACTATGTTCTGGGATGCAATTTACAGCTTCAGTGAAATCCGTTTGCAAATCGGAGTGATAGATTAGAATCTAGAGCCAACGGTAAGTTTTCTATGTTAAACCATTACACCATTGAAAAACTGGTTACGTTTGCAATCGAAAGAAAAATGACTATAGTTGAAGAGGTAATGGCCCCTAAACTATGTTCTGGGATGCAATTTACAGCTTCAGTGAAATCCGTTTGCAAATCGGAGTGATAGATTAGAACCTAGAGCCAACGGTAAGTTTTCTATGTTAAACCATTACACCATTGAAAAACTGGTTACGTTTGCAATCGAAAGAAAAATGACTATAGTTGAAGACGTAATGGCCCCTAAACTATGTTCTGGGATGCAATTTACAGCTTCAGTAAAAACCGTTTGCAAATCGGAGTGATAGATTTAAATCTAGAACCGACGGTAAGTTTTCTATGTTAAACCATTACACCATTGAAAAACTGGTTACGTTTGCAATTGAAAGAAAAATGACTATAGTTGAAGAGGTAATGGCCCCTAAACTATGTTCTTGGATGCAATTTACAGCTTCAGTGTAATCCGTTTGCAAATCGGAGTGAAAGATTAGAATCTAGAGCCAACGGTAAGTTTTCTATGTTAAACCATTACACCATTGAAAAACTGGTTACGTTTGCAATCGAAAGAGAAATGACTATATTTGAAGAGGTAATGGCCCCTAAACTATGTTCTGGGATGCAATTTACAGCTTCAGTGAAATCCGTTTCCAAATCGGAGTGATAGATTAGAATCTAGAGCCAACGGTAAGTTTTCTATGTTAAACCATTACACCATTGAAAAACTGGTTACGTTTGCAATCGAAAGAAAAATGACTATAGTTGAAGAGGTAATGGCCCCTAAACTATGTTCTGGGATGCAATTTACAGCTTCAGTGAAATCCGTTTGCAAATCGGAGTGATAGATTAGAATCTAGAGCCAACCGTAAGTTTTCTATGTTAAACCATTACACCATTGAAAAACTGGTTACGTTTGCAATCGAAAGAAAAATGACTGTAGTTGAAGAGGTAATGGCCCCTAAACTATGTTCTGGGATGCAATTTACAGCTTCAGTGAAATCCGTTTGCAAATCGGAGTGATAGATCAGAATCTAGAGCCAACGGTAAGTTTTCTATGTTAAACCATTACACCATTGAAAAACTGGTTACGTTTGCAATCGAAAGAAAAATGACTATAGTTGAAGAGGTAATGGCCCCTAAACTATGTTCTGGGATGCAATTTACAGCTTCAGTGAAATCCGTTTGCAACTCGGAGTGTTAGATTAGAATCTAGAGCCGACGGTAAGTTTTCTATGTTAAACCATTACACCATTGAAAAACTGGTTACGTTTGCAATCGAAAGAAAAATGACTATAGTTGAAGAGGTAATGGCCCCTAAACTATGTTCTGGGATGCAATTTACAGCTTCAGTGAAATCCGTTTGCAAATCGGAGTGATAGATTAGAATCTAGAGTCAACGGTAAGTTTTCTATGTTAAACCATTACACCATTGAAAAACTGGTTACGTTTGCAATCGAAAGAAAAATGACTATAGTTGAAGAGGTAATGGCCCCTAAACTATGTTCTGGGATGCAATTTACAGCTTCAGTGAAATCCGTTTGCAAATCGGAGTGATAGATTTAAATCTAGAACCGACGGTAAGTTTTCTATGTTAAACCATTACACCATTGAAAAACTGGTTACGTTTGCAATCGAAAGAAAAATGACTATAGTTGAAGAGGTAATGGCCCCTAAACTATGTTCTTGGATGCAATTTACAGCTTCAGTGAAATCCGTTTGCAAATCGGAGTGATAGATTAGAATCTAGAGCCAACGGTAAGTTTTCTATGTTAAACCATTACACCATTGAAAAACTGGTTACGTTTGCAATCGAAAGAAAAATGACTATAGTTGAAGAGGTAATGGCCCCTAAACTACGTTCTGGGATGCAATTTACAGCTTCAGTGAAATCCGTTTGAAAATCGGAGTGATAGATTAGAATCTAGAGCCGACGGTAAGTTTTCTATGTTAAACCATTACACCATTGAAAAACTGGTTACGTTTGCAATCGAAAGAAAAATGAATGAGTGCGCATGAGCGGCGCCACAGGACACAGGATGGAACTGTGAGCTCCGCATTACAGGCGAATTTACTGCCGCTATACCGCACCAATCTGGACATATGATACATTGCCAGAAAGCTAAAGATCCAAGGCATGCAGCGATCTCCTCGGATATACCCCATCAGGAGTAAAACCAGCTTAATCCCGCTCCGATCCCCGCTCCGCTTCAATTGGAGATTCAGCAAGATGGCTGCCATACAGGAAGCAGGCCCCAGCCCTCCACAGATCATGGAGCAGCCTTCTGGGATCAGAGAGCCTCCTACTCCAGTCCTTACCGCTACCTTCCTACCTGCACAAGGTATGTCTGCTGACCAGGAACTGACCCCTTCCCTCAGGCCTAATCTCGCCGCAACTCCTCGCCAGACCGCTGACGCAGCTAACGGAGAATGCGTACAATCGGCCGCGTGGAACTCTGGCCCATGCGTACAAATATCCGCACGGGGAGACGCAGTTTACACATCACCCCCTATCTCAGGCGTACTTTCGGACGCATCATCATCCGCATCATCTCCACACCCAGGCGTACTTCCGGACGCAACATCATCCACATCATCTCAACACCCAGGCGAACTTTCGGACGCAACATCTTCCGCATCATACCAATACCCAGGTGTACTTCTGAACGTAACATTATCCGCTTCACCCCAATACCCAGGCGTACGCTATGACGCAAGTGAAGATGTATCTAGCCAAAATCTGGGAGTACAAATTGGTGGCATGTCTGCTGAACAATTACTCACCAATATTACAAACATTTTTCGTGCCGAGCTGAAGGCCGAGCTCAAACTGGCGGTCACAGAGTTATCAGAGCAGATCAATGACATGGGAGAAAGGGTACTTTCACTAGAAAACCAGGCAGACGATCTTGTTATGGTTACTAATGCCAACACTGCGATTATAGAAAAGCATGACGATCGTCTTGATCAAGTGGAAGATAAACTTGAAGATTTAGAGAATAAAAGCAGGAGAGCTAATGTGAGAATTCGAGGGGTTCCAGAGTCTGTGGATCATTTGAAAGCGCTTGCAGCCAATCTGTTCCATGCTTTACTACCCCAGATAGATCCGACTAGACTGGGAGTCGTTAGAATCCATAGGGCCTTGGTTCGCCCAAGAAATACAGCATTACCTCGGGACATCATAGCCAAACTTAACTCAGAAGACATCAGAGACCAAATTCTCCTAGCTGCTAGAGATCTACAGTGCCTCCCAGACTTACCACAATCTGTTCAACTTTTTGCGGATCTAGCTCTAATAACTATTCAGAAACGGAGGAATATGAAACCCTTTACCATCGCTTTACAACAAGCCTCCATAAGGTATAGGTGGGGTTTCCCTTTTGCCCTCATCTTCCGCAAAAACAATAAACAATTTGTCTGCAGAACACCTGAGGGGGCTGCTGAGGCCCTAACGGAGGCTGATATTTCTTTCACGATTCCGGAACCTAAGCAGCAAAAACAGCAACAAGAAAGTCAATCTCCAAAGCCTAGAAGAGGTCCTAGAAGCAATAGGGCCTGGTCTTCATCCAGGAATAGACCTTCAAGACAAGATTCCCCTGAGCCAGATACAGCGGCCGTTTGAACTTATGGGGTATACCCATCAATCTTAGTCTTCATCTGATCATTCTTGATACTAGGATCAAGACTTACTGATGCTTATTCTTTCTTGATAGGGTCTTCCTTAGCAGACCCCTTTTGAATTTGCTCTAATAGGTAATGTGTTCATTTATGTCTAACTTAGAAATTCCCTCAATGTAGTGGACTCATTGATACTACAAAACCGAGCTTATTGGAAGACATATTACGAGGTATTGAACTGTTATATATTTTTCATTGTGTTGATCTTAGGTGTGTTAAATATGATTAATATTCGTATGTTCCAGATAATGGTTAAAATATGCTTATTTTATAAAGATTTATGCTTTTATGCAAGGCAGTTGAGCCTGCAAATAATGCTGTACTCCAAATGAGTAACATAAGGTGGCCTGTCTTTTATCTTATGACAGTCATCTTTTTGCTCTCCTTAGTGGTGTTTGGTAGACCCACTAAGTTATTGAGCTATCATGCTGTTTCTAGCAGCCTCTCCCTGCTTTACTATATGTTCACTTTACATTTTGAGACCACCATGTCCCACTTCTCCTACCTGTGTTATTATAATCTTTACCATCCCACCATTCAAGTCCATTAACATTCTAACACACAATGCCAGAGGTTTAAATTCTCCGGCAAAAAGGAACAAGGCATTTAAGGCCTATGCTAGACACTCCCCAGATGTGCTCTGTATCCAGGAATCCCATTTTTCTCCTAAGAATCCCCCAAAACAATTTCACAAAAACTATAGTAGAGTCTTCCTGTCGTCCTACAAGAAAAGACGACGTGGAGTTATCACCTTACTCTCTGACAACTTTCCAATGGACGTTACATCCCACTTAGAAGATGACTCGGGAACATTGCAGGTCGCTTGCAGGTCACCTGAAACTAATTTGTAATGTTGCCATCTTGTGGCCAAATAGTAAAACTACACCCTAACCATTTTTTACACACAAATAAACTTGTTTTACACAAAAAATTAACTCCTTACCTCCCACACTCCCCAATTATTTTTTTTTGTAATTAAAAAAAAAAAATGTACAATTTTAAAAAAATACATAAATAGTTACCTTAGGGACTGAACTTTTTAAATATTTATGTCAAGAGGGTATAACACTGTTACTTAATAAACTATGGGCTTGTAATTAGGGATGGACGCAAAACTGAAAAAAATGCACCTTTATTTCCAACTAAAATATTGGCGGCAAACATTGTGATAGGGACATAATTTAAACGGTTTTATAACCGGGATAAATAGGCATATACATTTAATGGGTTTTAATTACAGTAGCATGCATTATTTAAAAACTATAAAGGCCGAAAACTGAAAAATAATAAATTTTTTCCCACATTTTTTCCTATTTTCCCATTAAAACACATTTAGAGTAAAATTATTCTTGGCATAATGTCCCACCTAAAGAAAGCCTAATTGGTGGCGAAAAAAACAAGATATAGTTCATTTCATTGCGATAAGTAATGATAAAATTATAGACTAATGAATGGAAGGAGCGCTGAAAGGTGAAAATTGCTCTGGTGGTCAGGGGGTAAAACCCCTCAGTTGGGAAGTGGTTAAATTATCAGAAGGCTCAGCAAAAGCTCTAAATGTTCCAATTAACGACGAAGAATTACATGATATAATTAAAAAATTGAAAAGGTCCAAAGCCCCAGGACCGGATGGACTCTCATCAGCTTATTATAAGAAATTTGAGAACATCTTAGGACCGCACCTATTGAAATTCTATAATTCTCTGTTAAAAGGCAAAGCCCCTCCCTCAGAATTTCTGGCCTCGGCCATTTGCATCATACATAAGCCTCCTAGAGATCCCCTCCTAACAAAAAATTATAGGCCCATTTCTTTACTGGGAGTAGATTACAAGATCTTTACCTCAATACTCGCAAACAGATTGAATGTAGTCCTCCCAGCACTTGTTCATAAGGACCAGGTCGGGTTTGTCCCCCAGAGACAGGCCCCTGACAACATTAGAAAAGTCCTGGACATTATTATTATTATTATTATTATTATTATTATTTATTAGATTTATATAGCGCCAACATATTACGCAGCGCTGTACAATAAATAGGCTTACAGACAATGATAACAGGGTTGACAGAACAATACAGGTAACAGACCATAGATACAACAATACAGGTAATAGCAATAAGATACACAACACAATGCAGATAATAGTACAATGCCAGATCATAAACTGGAATGGTAGTGGTAAAAAATTACCAGTTCCAAATTCTGGGTAAAGTGCACACAGTCAAGTATGATACACAAGGGAAGAGGGCCCTGCCAAAGGCTTACAATCTAGAGGGAAGGGCTGGTGACACAAAAGGAGGGGGTGCATCAAGAAGTTATTGGCAGAAAGGATTAGGGTAGTGTTGAGTTGATGTAGGCCTCCTTGAAGAAGTGAGTTTTGAGTGCTTTTTTGAAGGTGTTGAAGGTGGGAGCGAGCCTGATGGGCAGTGGGAGAGAGTTCCACAGGATAGGGGCAGCTCTAGTGAAGTCTTGCAGTCTGGCATGGGAGTGCGAGATGCGTGGGGTGGTTAAGAGGAGGTCGTTGGAGAAGCGAAGTGGGCGGCCAGGTGTATATCTGCTGACCAGGTCAGAGATGTAGGTTGGGCAGGACTTGTGTAAGGATTTGTATGCCAAACATAGGATCTTGAAGCTGATTCTGAAGTGAATTGGAAGCCAATGAAGGGATTTGCGTAGGGGAGTTGTGGAGACAGAGCGGTGGGAGGAGTAGATGAGTCTGGCTGCTGCGTTCATGATGGATTTTAGGAGGGCGATGCGGTTTTGAGGAAGGCCTGACAAGAGGGAGTTGCAGTAGTCCAGGCGGGAGATGATGACATTCAGCACTTTTGTCTTAAAACCTCACAAACTTTGGCCCTACTCTCCCTAGACATGGAAAAGGCCTTTGATAAGATCAAATGGACCTACATGCTTTCTGTTCTCCAGAAATTTGGATTCTGTGGTGAGTTTCTTAATGCCATTAAATTACTATATTCCCTTCCCTCAGCTTATCTAAAACTACCCTCATACGGCCAAACTAGATTCTCTATCTGCAGAGGTACAAGGCAGAGATGCCCTCTATCTCCGGCAATCTTTGCATTGGTCATTGAGCCCCTGGCTACTAGAATTCGTAGGTCTAATGAGGTTTTGGGAATTAAAATTGGGGCAAGACAGTGCAAACTAAATCTATTTGCTGATGATATTCTCCTTACCCTCTCCTCTCCCCACACTTCTATCCCAAACTTACTAAACATAATCCAGGACCTTTCTACGTTTTCGGGGTTCCAGCTAAATAGGGACAAATCTGAACTTATGATATCTCAGATGGATAAAAAAAAGGCCAAATATCTGGCTGAGTCCCTGGGTCTACAGTATCAACCAAGATACATTAAGTATTTAAGTATCAACCTTCCAATTAATCCTAATACTTTGTATGACGTGAACTTCCCAGCTTTATATAGAAAGCTATCATCTGATTTAGATACTTGGGCAAAACTTCCTTTATCGCTATTGGGTAAGGTACACGCAATTAAGATGTCCCTCTTTCCGAGGCTTTTGTATCTCTTTCGAGTCCTACCCATCTCCATAAAAGTTTCTCATCTCAGGGCATTTCAAAAACAAATACATAAGTTCATTTGGTCCAACAAGAAGGCTAGGATTAAATATTCTACTCTGGACAGGACCAAAGATAAAGGGGGACTGAAGTTGCCGGTACTTTTGACTTACTATAAAGCGGCTAGACTAGCTCAATTAGTTTTAGTTAATTCAGGAAATATGGCCCCTCTTTGGGTGGACATTGAAGATAGACTAATCTACCATTTTACTACCGTTGGAGTCATGTGGGCGGGGAAGATTCCACTAAGGAAGATTCAGTCATTGTCTCCTATTTTAGGCTTTTCTTTTAAACTGTGGCTAAATGTGCGGTACACTTGTAATTTACAATCCCCACTTAGCTTGATGTCTTCGCTTATAGGGAATCCTGATTTCCCACCAGGTTTAAATGCCCGTGATTTCTCGTGGTGGATCTCTAGGGGATATATAAGACTGGGAAAACTTACATCCGCATTTAAGCTGATGAATAAGAGACAGTTCTTTGCTGAAAGGGAGGTGCCTCTCCAGGAAATCTCCAGGGTCTCACTCGTTTTTGATTATATAGATAATATTGATAAGAAAAAGGAGGCAAATATTTATACATTATTCGAAACTAGATGTCGAAATGGCCCTTTGAATAAGGGACTTATCTCAGATTTCTATTTCATGCTAATGAGGCATGACTCTGAGGAAAAATGTAAATACCAGCTAGACTGGGAGAATGACACTGGCAAAACAATGTCTGCAAGCAAATGGGGCCACTGCTGTTTAAAAAAACAGCCTCTTTTACTCATCCATAGAGACCTCCCTAAAGCTCTTACATAGAACATATTATACCCCAGCTAGGATCCATGCCTTCTGCCCGGATCAATCAGAATTATGCCCTAGGAGATGTGGCCACAAGGGAACACTCTTCCATATGTGGTGGCAATGCCCTACTGTACAAGCTTTTTGGAGAGGCATCTGGAGACGTACCTCCCTAATCCTCAGGATTAACACTTCTTTAGACCCAACTATAGTCTTATTGGGAAATAAGCCTAGAAACATTTCTCGCACTAAAAACAAGCTCCTGCACCACATTATGGCATTAGCAAGAAGACATATAGCCTTTAACTGGAAGTCTACCCGCCTAGATGATAATATCGTATTTAATAAACTCAATGAGGCTATGCTGTCCGAGCATATCCTTGCAAAGGTACACGACACTCTTGATTCATTTAATGACATATGGTCCCCATGGATCGAGGTACAAGATATGGAAGGATTACAATATGTCTTGCATACCTTTTAAGGGATTTCTTTACTCTGGTGTTGATGTGTTACATGTTTTGTATACAATGAAGTCTGCAGCTTTTTTTTGGAGTAATGGGACATTATGGTTGGTAATAATTTTGCCTATTTGAAATGTTATATATTTTTCTGTATGAATACAAACGAGAGTCTGTTTATGTTTTGATTGTGAACTTTCTAGCAATTCCCCTCCCCCTGCTCCTTCTTCTCTTTCTATTTCCCTTTCCCTACTTCCCTTCCCCTCCTCTCTCTTTCCTTAGATGATTCTCACCGGCATGATGTGGCATCCCCACCCGTGAGATTCGTCTTTACTCCCTCTCTCCCTCTTTTCCCTTTTTCCCCTCTCCTAATTCCCTTTATGGTTGAAAAATTGGGTTTTTTTCTATTGTAATTAGCACCGTTCTATAAAGACTCTGTTTACTTTATGCTATTACATTCTTGATACTCCCCTAAGAGGGCTTTCATGTTTGCATCATCTATGCTATTATTGTAATTTTATTTTTGCAACCAATAAACACCCTTGAAATGAAAGAAAAATGAATATAGTTGAAGATGTAATGGCCCCTAAACTATGTTCTGGGATGCAATTTACAGCTTCAGTGAAATCCGTTTGCAAATCAGAGTGATAGATTAGAGTCTAGAACCAACGGTAAGTTTTCTATGTTAAACCATTACACCATTGAAAAACTGGTTACGTTTGCAATCGAAAGAAAAATGACTATAGTTGAAGAGGTATTGGCCCCTAAACTATGTTCTGGGATGCAATTTACAGCTTCAGTGAAATCCGTTTGCAAATCGGAGTGATAGATTAGAATCTAGAGCCGACGGTAAGTTTTCTATGTTAAACCATTACACCATTGAAAAACTGGTTACGTTTGCAATCGAAAGAAAAATGACTATAGTTGAAGAGGTAATGGCCCCTAAACTATGTTCTGGGATGCAATTTACAGCTTCAGTGAAATTCGTTTGCAAATCGGAGTGATAGATTAGAATCTAGAGCCAACGGTAAGTTTTCTATGTTAAACCATTACACCATTGAAAAACTGGTTACGTTTGCAATCGAAAGAAAAATGACTATAGTTGAAGAGGTAATGGCCCCTAAACTATGTTCTGGGATGCAATTTACAGCTTCAGTGAAATACGTTTGCAAATCGGAGTGATAGATTAGAATCTAGAGCCAACGGTAAGTTTTCTATGGTAAACCATTACACCATTGAAAAACTGGTTACGTTTGCAATCGAAAGAAAAATTACTATAGTTGAAGAGGTAATGGCCCCTAAACTATGTTCTGGGATGCAATTTACAGCTTCAGTTAAATCCGTTTGCAAATCGGAGTGATAGATTAGAATCTAGAGCCAACGGTAAGTTTTCTATGTTAAACCATTACACCATTGAAAAACTGGTTACGTTTGCAATCGAAAGAAAAATGACTATAGTTGAAGAGGTAATGGCCCCTAAACTATGTTCTGGGATGCAATTTACAGCTTCAGTGAAATCCGTTTGCAAATCGGAGTGATAGATTAGAATCTAGAGCCAACGGTAAGTTTTCTATGTTAAACCATTACACCATTGAAAAACTGGTTACGTTTGCAATCGAAAGAAAAATGACTATAGTTGAAGAGGTAATGGCCCCTAAACTATGTTCTGGGATGCAATTTACAGCTTCAGTGAAATCCGTTTGCAAATCGGAGTGATAGATTAGAATCTAGAGCCGACGGTAAGTTTTCTATGTTAAACCATTACACCATTGAAAAACTGGTTACGTTTGCAATCGAAAGAAAAATGAATATAGTTGAAGAGGTAATGGCCCCTAAACTATGTTCTGGGATGCAATTTACAGCTTCAGTGAAATCCGTTTGCAAATCGGAGTGATAGATTAGAATCTAGAGCCAACGGTAAGTTTTCTATGTTAAACCATTACACCATTGAAAAACTGGTTACGTTTGCAATCAAAAGAATAATGACTATAGTTGAAGAGGTAATGGCCCCTAAACTATGTTCTGGGATGCAATTTACAGCTTCAGTGAAATCAGTTTGCAAATCGGAGTGATAGATTAGAATCTAGAGCCAACGGTAAGTTTTCTATGTTAAAATATTACACCATTGAAAAACTGGTTACATTTGCAATCGAAAGAAAAATGACTATAGTTGAAGAGGTAATGGCCCCTAAACTATGTTCTGGGATGCAATTTACAGCTTCAGTGAAATCCGTTTGCAAATCGGAGTGATAGATTAGAATCTAGAACCAACGGTAAGTTTTCTTGTTAAACCATTACACCATTGAAAAACTGGTTACGTTTGCAATCGAAAGAAAAATGACTATAGTTGAAGAGGTAATGGCCCCTAAACTATGTTCTGGGATGCAATTTACAGCTTCAGTGAAATCCGTTTGCAAATCGGAGTGATAGATTAGAATCTAGAGCCGACAGTAAGTTTTCTATGTTAAACCATTACACCATTGAAAAACTGGTTACGTTTGCAATCGAAAGAAAAATTAATATAGTTGAAGAGGTAATGGCCCCTAAACTATGTTCTGGGATGCAATTTACAGCTTCAGTGAAATCTGTTTGCAAATCGGAGTGATAGATTAGAATCTAGAGCCGACGGTAAGTTTTCTATGTTAAACCATTACACCATTGAAAAACTGGTTACGTTTGCAATCGAAAGAAAAATGAATATAGTTGAAGAGGTAATGGCCCCTAAACTATGTTCTTGGATGCAATTTACAGCTTCAGTGAAATCCATTTGCAAATCGGAGTGATAGATTAGAATCTAGAGCCAACGGTAAGTTTTCTATGTTAAACCAGTAACAATAGTTTTTTATTGGAGTTTCAAATTTTTTAACAGTGAGTTCAAACAAACAAGTAAGTAAGGCATATTGTATAGAACAAGGTATACAGTAGTAGTAAACAGTATTAAACAGTGTGTAAACAAATATTGATGTTTTACAGTTTCATATTATTATTATATTCTTATCATCAGCTTATCTTTATTAAATTTACTTTAGTAATTTTTCTCATCACAGAAATGGAATCAAGGGAGAAAAAGAAATTAGTAGGAAATGTAGCACTGATAAAGATGTTAGGGTGTAAATTCTTGATATCAAAGTTAAGAATATCTATATTTTTATTTCCCATCTTTATTCTAAATTTAGGAGTTACGCGTAAAATTGTGTTTAAACGCGTATTTAATGCGTAAACGCCATTACCGCGTACTAAATGCCAAATTTCCGCGGCATTAACTCAATTCACGCGAAACTCAATACTAAAATACGCGAAAACGTGTATTGATCAGTTTACTGCAATTTTTCCCAGATTTCCTAAAATTGGTTCAAGTATTGAAAAATTAATTTGATGCATACAAACAAATGAATTTCTGTGAGTATCTAATATTCTGTTTTCGGTATCTAAGTAACTAAGAAATGTGCTTAATCTGGTGTCTAGGTATATTTTTTTTTAATTGCTGTGAATTGTTACATTATTTGTGGACAATGCGTATAAATATGTGTCTTGCGCATTTAAGCGCGAGTAGTTATTAATCTCACGCGTACGCACATGTCCAGCATGCGTATACGCGTAAGGCCAGAATTGTTACTATGTCAATGAACCAACCGCATATTAAGCGAAAAACGCTAAATAAGCGCTATTTACCGCTAAATGAATCTTAAAGTTGTTAATGTATCAATAGGTGTGGAAGTACGCGGAAGTACGCGAAAATATGCAGAAATACGCGGAAATTCGTAAAAATATGCGGAAATACATGAAAAAACTTGGAAATACGCGGAATGCGTGAGAATTCGCGGAGATATGCGAAAATGCGTCAAAATGCGTAAAATGCGTAAAAACCAATTTTGTTCAAAATATACTAGTTTTCCTAAAAATTGTTCAGTATTAAAGATATAATAGGAATGAAATGTTAAATCAAGTTAGAACCAGGCAAGCTGATTCATGAGTTGATTACCGTAAAAACTTGTTTTGATATGGAATGATTAGTTTAAATGCCAAATATTCATTTGGCATATAACAGACAGGAAAAGTGATAATAAGGAAGTGTCCTTTATCCATGATGTGCATGACAGGCTGGTGAGATTGTTCTCTGCAATAGGGAGGACTCTCTCAACCTGGGAAATGAGGGACTGAAGCCCTCTACATAGATCCCAGGGAGTGAGGCCTTTACATAAAGCTACCATCCTATCTCAGGTTGCACATCAAAATAGATAATCCTCAAATACAACTTCCATTGTTCAGTCATATGTTGGGACTCCAAAATCGTATGTGTAGTTGAGAATATATTAACAGTTAAACTATCCTAACCTAACCTAATCTACCTAATCTAACCTGCACACTGCTAATGTCCAAACAACCCAGTTTTTCAAGAAGAGATGTAAGATGCTCCAGGAATGTCGGCAAGATCATACACACACACATACCCCACCATGTATTGGATTGACCAATTCTAGAAGTCCAATATTTTTGAACCTGGGTAGACTGTGGGCCAGAGATTGGCTTTTTTAATAAAGGAGTTGACGTTGCCGCATCTTATAGACCAGGCCTTTTCAGCCAAGAGGTTGGACTCTACCCTTCTAAGGATCTCATCCAGGGCTGGAATATAAAGAGTCTTCCAGTTTAGGGCCATCATACCTCTTATAACTGCAAAGATATGGGAGACTATCATTCTTTCCTGAGGAGGGTAATTGTGAGCTCCTAGGTTAAGTACAGCCAAACCAGGGGGGATTGTTTGTAAAGACATTGGAAGATGTTGAAGGAAAACTTCAACATCCTTCCACATTCCTTGAAGTCTAGGGCACTCCCATAGTATATGTTCCATGGTACCCACCAGGTTACATCCTCTCCAACATAGGGGGGATGATTGAGTGTCAAATTTACTAATTTTTTCTGGGGTTAGGTACCACCGCCAAACGCTCTTTAGTAAGCTCTCATGGTGTCCCACACAGTGAGAGACCTTCTTAAAGGCCTTGACAGACATCTCCCACTCCTCCAGTCCAACTTCTTCTCCCAGCCAGTCCTGCCATCTGGTTAATTGCCACTTAGGGAAAATTTCTTTTAAATCTAATAATGATCTGTAAAGAACCGAAGTTCCTTTTAGGTGGGCGTTTTCTGGTTGGGTTAGTTTTATAATTTTGGGTTCAAGGGATATGGGAAGGTATGGATGTTTATTTAAAAATCTAGCTAATCTTTCATATTTGGGTTTTTCTGTTACTGGGATTCCGTAATTTGCTACTAGATCATCGAAAGGCCTAATTCCAGAATCTCCCAACAAGCTCCCTATGGATTTTATTCCATATTCTAACCAGGTCTCCAGTTCTATGTTTTTTATAACTGCATTCAGAGTGTTTAAGGAAGTGGGTATTGTCACCGCCAATGCCTCATTTCTACTTAAGTTGATCAGTTCTTTCCATAATCTGAGTGAATTGGCGGTGACAGGGTTCTGGATATGTTGTTGAATTTTCCAGGTCAATCTGGATTCTAAGAACTCTCTAAAGGATTTAAGTGGTAGTTGTTCTTCTTCTATTACATACCATTGTTTGGTAACATCTTTTGTCCAGATTGACCTGGATTGATCCAGAACTGTGGCCTTGTAGTATACTTCTAAATTGGGTGCACCAAGTCCCATGTTTGAAATATGTGCTGTTAGGATTTTATTGGAGAACCTGGCTTTCCTGTTTTTGAGAAAGTATTGATTAATTTGTTTTTGCAAATTTGTAAAGAACTTCTGAGGGACTCTTATTGGGAGATTCCAGAACAGGTAGAGAAGCTGGGGAAGGATCATCATTTTGAATGCTGCAATCCTGCCCAGCCATGAATATTCTACTTTAGCAAGTGATTCTAATTTATTTTTGATTTTGGATAGCCAAGGGTCATAATTTTCTCGATAAATTTGTGCAATGGTGGGGGTAAGTTGAATTCCTAGATATTTAATAGATTTTTCGTTCCAGGAGTACTTGCAGGACTGCTTGAGAGTTTCTTTAACTTTAGCTGGTATAAAGCAGGGGAGAATGACTGTTTTTTGGTCATTGAGCTTATAATATGATATGTTTGAGAATTCTTTAAGCTCTTCAATAGCATTTGGCAGTGATACCAGGGGTTTTTGTATGAATAGTATCACATCATCCGCGTCTAGGCCTAATTTAGTGGAATAGCTACCAATGTTGATACCATGTATCTTGGGGTTATTTCGAATTTTTTGCGCAAGGGGTTCTAATGTCAAATTGAAGATTAAGGGGGAGAGAGGACAGCCCTGGCGGGTACCATTAGTAATATTAAAAGGTAGGGAGACAGAACCGGAAGAGGCAACTCTGGCAGAGGGGCAAGTATATAATGCTAGGATGGCACCATGGAGGAAATCCGGAATTCCGAATTTGGTGAGTATTTTGGACATATATAACCAATTGACTCTGTCGAACGCCTTTTCCGCGTCTAAAGAGACGAGAAGGGTAGGCGTCCGACAGAGTTTGATCTGATGGAGTATGGCAAGGGCTTTCCTTGTACCATCATTTGTGGATCTTCCTCTTGTGAATCCTACCTGGTCAGAGTTAATAAGTTGGGGCATTAGGGGGGATAGTCTGTTGGCAATGATTCCGGCATATATCTTTACGTCTGTGTTTAAGAGTGATATGGGTCTATAGCTACTGGGGTCTGCAGGATTTTTATCTTCTTTGGGAATGGTAGATATGAAAGCTGTTAATGATTCTTTGGGGAAACTACGTTTGGAGGCTATTTTGTTAAACATTTCAGTAAGGGGCTTAGATATATTAGTAGCAAATTTTTATAATATTCATTTATATATCCATCTGGGCCTGGGGCTTTGTCATTTTTCAGGGTTTTAATTACATTTTCTACTTCAAATTGGGAAAAAGGGACAGATAAATATTTCTTTTCAAAGTCAGAAAGTGAGGGAAGATCTACTTTTTCTAGGTATTTATCTATGTTTTGTGAGGATGGATGGGGGGTATTGGGGTCTGTTTCTAAATTATATAAGTCTTCATAATATCTAGCTAGTGCCTCTACTATGTCCTTGGGGTGATGTACTTCTGTTTTGGTATGTGGGTGTTTTATTTTAAGAATTCTATGATACATTCTTTGGCCTTTAATCTTACGTGCCATAGTTTTCCCGGCCTTGTTTCCTCCATGGTACCAATCCTCTCTTAGTCTAGTCTGCCATTTGTCATATTCGTAGTACATGCACTCTGCCAATTCTTGTCTCCTCTCCTCCAATTCCTTAATCAAATGTTTTTTGTGCTTGTTGAATATTTCCACTTCCAATATTCTAATTTTGTCCAATAAGGAGTCTGTTTTTTCTCTTATTTTCCTTTTTTGTATAGCTCCTTGTTTCATGAGCACTCCTCTCATGAAAGCCTTATGGGCATTCCATAAGGAGACCCTGGAGACTACACTGTCTTTATTGAACTGGAAATACTCAAGTAGCTCTTTCTTTATGATGGGTAATGTATGTTCTGAGTTGATAATGTATTTGTTCAGTTTCCAATTGAACTGTTTAGGGGAAGCATCCTGTAAATAGAATTTAACCAAGAGAGGGGAGTGATTCGACCATACTCTTGTACCAATTTCAACTTCCGAGACCAGTGGCAGAGAAAATCTATCAGTTAAGCAGTGATCTATCCTAGTGAAGGACTGGTAGATTGGTGAGTAATAGCTGTATCCTTTTTCCTTGGGGTGAATGCACCTCCAGGTATCAAATAATTTATTTTTATTAGTGAAGGTGAGAGAATTGATTGGGCTCTTTTTCTTGTTTGGGAAGTGGAATCTAATATGGGATCTGCTATGGCATTCATGTCTCCTACTATAAATAGATTTCCTTTTTTACATTTTTTAATTTTTTGGAATGTTTTGTTGAGAAATTTAACTTGATATGTATTGGGGGCATATATGTTGGCGAATGTGAAAGTTTGGGAATTAATAGTTCCAGAAATCATCACCAATCTACCGTCCTCACTACAATATGATTCCTCCACCACTAGACCCAGAGTGTCCTTAATTGCTATACACACTCCCGCTCTCTTTTTGTCCCTGAATGATGAGTGGAATACTTTTGAATAATTAAGAATTTTCAATCTAGATGCCGAAATTTTTGTTAAATGGGTCTCTTGTAAGCAAATAATGTCTGGATTTTGTTCTTTAGCTAGCTTATGTAAGAGATACCTTTTTCTAAACGAATTTAAACCTCTAACATTCAGGGACAAAAGTTTGCAATCACTCATAACAGTTCATTTTATGCTGTAAAGTAACTATGAAACAACAACTTCCTGAAGCAGACAAATGTAATGAACAGTATTGTATATTACCATATGGGCTGATCTTGCCAGAACATTCAGACATCTCATTTCTGAGGAGAAGGAAAGTAGTTAATGGACATAGCAGTGTGCAGGACCTAAAACAGATAAAGAAAAACATACAAATAAGAAACATCAGAATTAGACCGAGGGATGTGTACAGAGGCATCCGGTTCTACCTGTGCACACTCCCTCTGAATTTGTCCCACTCTGTGACTCCTATTCTAGTAATAGGAGTAAAAATTAAGCAATAAACAATCAAACAATGAAGTTTAAGTCCTGTAAGAACAAACTTCCAAAAACAAAGTTTGTGACCAAACGGTCGGAGTCCACCGATGTGGACTTTCAGTATGACTGACCACCTAAAGGAGAGAGATTCCTAAGGGGGAAAGTCTATTGGGGGGAAAGTTCCGTGGGGATCACCCCAAATCAGGAAGTTCCAGAAGCTTCCCCAGCTTTGTTTTGCTCCTCATCAGGTAAAATCTGGGTTGTATCCATAGGAGTATGCAGCCTTGTTGGTTTAGGTGATATGGGAGGACGGAAGGGTCTGTCTTTGTTTGTGTCTCTAGGGATAAAAATAGGGATTCCCCATTTGGAAAGCAGGTCTTTTCCTTCATCTGGTGTCCTGATGATATATGGTGTCCCTTGGTCAAATACAATCAGCTTTGGGGGGAATCCCCAGTTGTATGCTATCTTGTTATGCCTGAGAGTTGTTGTTATTTGTGCGAAGTCCCTCCTTGTCCGCAGTGTAGCTTGGGATAGATCCTGAAACAGGGACAGATCTTTATATTCGCCAGGAAGTTTTTTGCCTTTCTTGTAGCAGCTAAAAGTTTCTCTTTCACATGAAAAAAATGGATTCTTGTGATGACATCTCTGGGCACATTTTTACTCAGGTGTGCAGGCTTAGGCAGCCTGTGTGCCCTGTCCACTATTAGTTCACTTTTGTCCAGAGATGGGATAGTAGTACGGAGGACATCCACAACATAGTCATTAAGCATGTCATTAGAAACAGTCTCTGGGACCCCTCTGATCCTTATGTTGTTGCGCCTATTTCTATCTTCCCCATCCGCAATTTTTTCCTTCATCCATTTGTTTTCCCCCATTAGATTTTTATGTGAGTCCACCAGTTCATTGTATGCTTTGGACATCTCTGCTACCTTATTTTCCAGCAAGCATATTCTCTGGTCTGTCTCTGTCGTAAACACCTCCACATTGCCTGCCAGTGTGTTCAAGTCAGATCTGGTGCCTGTAATATTGTCGCTGAGCATCTGACTAAAGGATAGCATAAAAGTCTTAAAAAACTGCTGCGACATGGGCTCATCTGAGGCAGGGAATGCAGCCAGTGTGCTAAAGATGTTCTCTGCTGGGGCTTGCTGCGCAGCTGGGGATGGATGGATGGATGGGTCTGCTGTGCGGACAGGGGTGGATGAATGACTGGCAGGGGCTGCTGTTCGGATGGATCAGGGGTAGTGTGTGATACAGATCCTACCTTGGGGTCAGCGGACCCATGCAGCATGGCAGAGCGCTGTGTGATGGAAGTCTGCGGGGACTTCAGCGGGCTGCGCTCTCTGTTCGCCCCATGCTTCTCAGGATCAGTGTAATCCTCCTCAAAAATCTCCTCCAGTGTGTCCGGTCTGTCTCTCCTTCCCTGGGGGGTAAATAGCAGGCTGTATCTATTCCTCTGATCCAGCGGTGGAGGGGTCCGGTAGTTGGCCTCATGGTGTGGGCTAGGCCTGTAATGGCCGGCGCCATCTTGGATTGCTTCGGTGAAAAACGTGGAGAGTCTCCTGGGGACCTGTGTGACGCTTTTCTGCTGCCGCTGGGACACTCTGCGGTAGCCTGAAGCCATTCTGGGATGTTCACCCACCTTTTAGAGTAGTTTTGGGGCTTTCTGGATCGCTTTTGGTCGCTTTAGTGGGTGATCAGAGCGGGAGCTGCAGGCTCAGACAACCATTCAGCTCCGTGTCCAGACCACGCCCCTTTCTATGTTAAACCATTACACCATTGAAAAACTGGTTACGTTTGCAATCGAAAGAAAAATGACTATAGTTGAAGAGGTAATGGCCCCTAAACTATGTTCTGGGATGCAATTTACAGCTTCAGTGAAATCCGTTTGCAAATCGGAGTGATAGACTAGAATCTAGAGCCAACGGTAAGTTTTCTATGTTAAACCATTACACCATTGAAAAACTGGTTACGTTTGCAATCGAAAGAAAAATGACTATAGTTGAAGAGGTAATGGCCCCTAAACTATGTTCTGGGATGCAATTTACAGCTTCAGTGAAATCCGTTTGCAAATCGGAGTGATAGATTAGAATCTAGAGCCGACGGTAAGTTTTCTATGTTAAACCATTACACCATTGAAAAACTGGTTACGTTTGCAATCGAAAGAAAAATGACTATAGTTGAAGAGGTAATGGCCCCTAAACTATGTTCTGGGATGCAATTTACAGCTTCAGTGAAATCCGTTTGCAAATCGGAGTGATAGATTAAAATCTAGAGCAGACGGTAAGTTTTCTATGTTAAACCATTACACCATTGAAAAACTGGTTACGTTTGCAATCGAAAGAAAAATGAATATAGTTGAAGAGGTAATGGCCCCTAAACTATGTTCTGGGATGCAATTTACAGCTTCAGTGAAATCCGTTTGCAAATCGGAGTTATAGATTAGAATCTAGAACCAACGGTAAGTTTTCTATGTTAAACCATTACACCATTGAAAAACTGGTTACGTTTGCAATCGAAAGAAAAATGACTATAGTTGAAGAGGTAATGGCCCCTAAACTATGTTCTGGGATGCAATTTACAGCTTCAGTGAAATCCGTTTGCAAATCGGAGTGATAGATTAGAATCTAGAGCCGCCGGTAAGTTTTCTATGTTAAACCATTACACCATTGAAAAACTGGTTACGTTTGCAATCGAAAGAAAAATTAATATAGTTGAAGAGATAATGGCCCCTAAACTATGTTCTGGGATGCAATTTACAGCTTCAGTGAAATCCGTTTGCAAATCGGAGTGATAGATTCGAATCTAGAACCAACGGTAAGTTTTCTATGTTAAACCATTACACCATTGAAAAACTGGTTACGTTTGCAATCGAAAGAAAAATGACTATAGTTGAAGAGGTAATGACCCCTAAACTATGTTCTGGGATGCAACTTACAGCTTCAGTGAAATCCGTTTGCAAATCGGAGTGATAGATTAGAATCTAGAGCCGACGGTAAGTTTTCTATGCTAAACCATTACACCATTGAAAAACTGGTTACGTTTGCAATAGAAAGAAAAATGAATATAGTTGAAGAGGTAATGGCCCCTAAACTATGTTCTGGGATGCAATTTACAGCTTCAGTGAAATCCGTTTGCAAATCGGAGTGATAGATTAGAATCTAGAGCCGACGGTAAGTTTTCTATGTTAAACCATTACACCATTGAAAAACTGGTTACGTTTGCAATCGAAAGAAAAATGAATATAGTTGAAGAGGTAATGGCCCCTAAACTATGTTCTGGGATGCAATTTACAGCTTCAGTGAAATCCGTTTGCAAATCGGAGTGATAGATTAGAATCTAGAGCCAACGGTAAGTTTTCTATGTTAACCATTACACCATTGAAAAACTGGTTACGTTTGCAATCGAAAGAAAAATGACTATAGTTGAAGAGGTAATGGCCCCTAAACTATGTTCTGGGATGCAATTTACAGCTTCAGTGAAATCCATTTGCAAATCGGAGTGATAGATTAGAATCTAGAGCCAACAGTAAGTTTTCTATGTTAAACCATTACACCATTGGAAACTGGTTACGTTTGCAATCGAAAGAACAATGACTATAGTTGAAGAGGTAATGGCCCCTAAACTATGTTCTGGGATGCAATTTACAGCTTCAGTGAAATCCGTTTGCAAATCGGAGTGATAGATTAGAATCTAGAGCCGACGGTAAGTTTTCTATGTTAAACCATTACACCATTGAAAAACTAGTTACGTTTGCAATCGAAAGAAAAATGAATATGGTTGAAGAGGTAATGGCCCCTAAACTATGTTCTTGGATGCAATTTACAGCTTCAGTGAAATCCGTTTGCAAATCGGAGTGATAGATTAGAATCTAGAGCCAACGGTAAGTTTTCTATGTTAAACCAGTAACAATAGTTTTTTATTGGAGTTTCAAATTTTTTAACAGTGAGTTCAAACAAACAAGTAAGTAAGGCATATTGTATAGAACAAGGTATACAGTAGTAGTAAACAGTATTAAACAGTGTGTACACAAATATTGATGTTTTACAGTTTCATATTATTATTATAGTCTTATCATCAGCTTATCTTTATTAAATTTACTTTAGTAATTTTTCTCATCACAGAAATGGAATCAAGGGAGAAAAAGAAATTAGTAGGAAATGTAGCACTGATAAAGATGTTAGGGTGTTAATTCTTGATATCAAAGTTAAGAATATCTATATTTTTATTTCCCATCTTTATTCTAAATTTAGGAGTTACGCGTAAAATTGTGTTTAAACGCGTATTTAATGCGTAAACGCCATTACCGCGTACTAAATGCCAAATTTCCGCTTAACGCGGCATTAACTCAATTCACGCGAAACTCAATACTAAAATACGCGAAAACGCGTATTGATCAGTTTACTGCAATTTTTGCCAGATTTCCTAAAATTGGTTCAAGTATCGAAAAATTAATTTGATGCATACAAACAAATGAATTTCTGTGAGTATCTAATATTCTGTTTTCGGTATCTAAGTAACTAAGAAATGTGCTTAATCTGGTGTCTAGGTATATTTTTTTTTAATTGCTGTGAATTGTTACATTATTTGTGGACAATGCGTATAAATATGTGTCTTGCGCATTTAAGCGTGAGTAGTTATTAATCTCACGCGTACGCACATGTCCAGCATGCGTATACGCGTAAGGCCAGAATTGTTACTATGTCAATGAACCAACCGCATATTAAGCGAAAAACGCTAAATAAGCGCTATTTACCGCTAAATGAATCTTAAAGTTGTTAATGTATCAATAGGTGCAGAAGTACGCGGAAGTACGCGAAAATATGCGGAAATACGCGGAAATTCGTAAAAATATGCGGAAATACATGAAAAAACTTGGAAATACGCGGAATGCGTGAGAATTCGTGGAGATATGCGAAAATGCGTCAAAATGCGTAAAATGCGTAAAAACCAATTTTGTTCAAAATATACCAGTTTTCCTAAAAATTGTTCAGTATTAAAGATATAATAGGAATGAAATGTTAAATCAAGTTAGAACCAGGCAAGCTGATTCATGAGTTGATTACCGTAAAAACTTGTTTTGATATGGAATGATTAGTTTAAATGCCAAATATTCATTTGGCATATAACAGACAGGAAAAGTGATAATAAGAAAGTGTCCTTTATCCATGATGTGCATGACAGGCTGGTGAGATTGTTCTCTGCAATAGGGAGGACTCTCTCAACCTGGGAAATGAGGGACTGAAGCCCTCTACATAGATCCCAGGGAGTGAGGCCTTTACATAAAGCTACCATCCTATCTCAGGTTGCACATCAAAATAGATAATCCTCAAATACAACTTCCATTGTTCAGTCATATGTTGGGACTCCAAAATCGTATGTGTGGTTGAGAATATATTAACAGGTAAACTATCCTAACCTAACCTAATCTACCTAATCTAACCTGCACACTGCTAATGTCCAAACAACCCAGTTTTTCAAGAAGAGATGTAAGATGCTCCAGGAATGTCGGCAAGATCATACACACACACATACCCCACCATGTATTGGATTGACCAATTCTAGAAGTCCAATATTTTTGAACCTGGGTAGACTGTGGGCCAGAGATTGGCTTTTTTAATAAAGGAGTTGACGTTGCCGCATCTTATAGACCAGGCCTTTTCAGCCAAGAGGTTGGACTCTACCCTTCTAAGGATCTCATCCAGGGCTGGAATATAAAGAGTCTTCCAGTTTAGGGCCATCATACCTCTTATAACTGCAAAGATATGGGAGACTATCATTCTTTCCTGAGGAGGGTAATTGTGAGCTCCTAGGTTAAGTACCGCCAAACAGAGATGATCAGATACCTAATATTCGAGTTCGGATAGTGTCATCCAGCTCGCCTGCCACCCCCCTCCACAAGGGGGCGCCGGTCCTCCCGAGAGCTAGCCTGCCCCACGCGCTACCGCCACCTGCCACCGGGGGGCGCCGGGGCTCTCAGGAGGACTGGCGCCATCCGGCGGTGGGCGGCGGTAGCGCAGGGTGGCCCGGCATCCGGGAGCCCCGGCGCCCCCCGGTGGCATGCGGAGGTAGCACAGGGGGGGTCAGGCCAGCTCTCAGGACGACCGGCGCCCCCTGGTGGCAGGCGGTGGTAGCGCTGGGCAGCCCGGCACCCGGGAGCCCCGGCGCCCCCAGGTGGCCGGCGTCGGCAGCGCGGGGGGTCAGGCTGGCTCAACAGAGGACCGGCGCCCACCGTTGGCGGGCAGCGGTAGCGCAGGCGGGGGACAATGCCCGCGGCTAGCGAGGCCCAGCTGCCATAAGAACTGGATGTAGTCAGGGCAGAAGAGTTCCAGGTGCGGACCAAGCTGGCAGGAGGAGAGGGGGGTGTGGCCAATGCCCGAGTCCAGCGAGGCCCAGCTCCCATAAGAACTGGGTTTAGTCAAGGCAGAAGAGTTCCAGGTGCGGGCCAAGCTGGCAGGAGGGGGGGGGGTGTGGTCAATGCCCGAGTCCAGCGAGGCCCAGCTCCCATAAGAAGTGGGTGTAGTCAGGGTAGAAAAGTTCCAGGTGCGGGCCAAGCTGGCAGGAGGAGGGGGGGGGTGTGGCCAATGCCCGAGTCCAGCGAGGCCCAGCTCCCATAAGAACTGGGTTTAGTCAAGGCAGAAGAGTTCCAGGTGCGGGCCAAGCTGGCAGGAGGGGGGGGGGTGTGGTCAATGCCCGAGTCCAGCGAGGCCCAGCTCCCATAAGAAGTGGGTGTAGTCAGGGTAGAAAAGTTCCAGGTGCGGGCCAAGCTGGCAGGAGGAGGGGGGGGGGGCGTGGGGTGGGGTGGGGGTTCAATGCACGAGGCCAGAGAGGCCATGCTCCCATAAGAATTGGATGTAGTCAGAGAAGAAGAGTTCCAGGTGCGGGGCAAGCTGACCGGAGGAGAGGCCGGGGGCATGGATGAGGTCCCTGGCAGAGGCCACCACTCGGGCACTCGCAGGGCAGTCGGATCGAGTTTGGCGGCAGCCAGGGTCCTCCGTCCCGGAGGCTCCGATGAGAGCGGATCTGGCCGGCCGCGCCCAGGCAGGGCTCCACAGCTTCGGACAAGCTAGGCACCGATCCCCCCTAAATGGGGGGTGGGTTCCGACCGTCCATGACCCGAGCCCGCCACCCTCGGGGAGAATGTCAGGAGGCGTTCCTCCGGCGAGAAAAGTGCCTAAACTGGAGCCTGCTAGGGGGTAAAATGTCAACTTTTTTCCCGCACTGGAGCCTGCTAAGGGGAAATATCACCTTTTTTTCCGGCTAACTTGTCCTGCCTGAAGCCTGCTAAGGGGAAATGTCAAAGTTTTTCAGGCCAGCCTGGCCCGCCTAGAGGTTGCTATGTGAAAAATGGCAAAGTTTTTCCGGCCAGCCTGGCCCGCCTGTGAGGTCGCGGGGCAAGCTGTCTCAAAAGAGCCTGCTCAACCCTCACTGATTTCGGGCGACTCCGGGACCTCGCTCCCCGGAGGTCCCCTGGAAGTCCCGATGAGAGCGGATTTGAACGCCCGGGCCGACCCAGAGTTCCATGAGGTCGGGTGACTTTGGCGGCCAGGCTGGGTGCGGCGCCCCCGGGTTCCGACCGTCCATGACCCGAGCCCGCCACCCTCGGGGAGAATAGCAGCGCGGCGCTGCGGGGCAAGCTGACCGGAGGAGAGGCCGGGGGCGTGGATGGGCTCCCTGGCAGAGGCCACCACCCGGGCACTCGCAGGGCGGTCGGACCGATTTTGGCGGCGGGCGGGCTCCTCCGTGGCGGAGGCCCCGATGAGAGCGGATTTGAACGCCCGGGCCGACCCAGAGTTCCATGAGGTCGGGTGACTTTGGCGGCCAGGCTGGGTGCGGCGCCCCCGGGTTCCGACCGTCCATGACCCGAGCCCGCCACCCTCGGGGAGAATGTCAGGAGGCGTTCCTCCGGCGAGAAAAGTGCCTAAACTGGAGCCTGCTAGGGGGTAAAATGTCAACTTTTTTCCCGCACTGGAGCCTGCTAAGGGGAAATATCACCTTTTTTTCCGGCTAACTTGTCCTGCCTGAAGCCTGCTAAGGGGAAATGTCAAAGTTTTTCAGGCCAGCCTGGCCCGCCTAGAGGTTGCTATGTGAAAAATGGCAAAGTTTTTCCGGCCAGCCTGGCCCGCCTGTGAGGTCGCGGGGCAAGCTGTCTCAAAAGAGCCTGCTCAACCCTCACTGATTTCGGGCGACTCCGGGACCTCGCTCCCCGGAGGTCCCCTGGAAGTCCCGATGAGAGCGGATTTGAACGCCCGGGCCGACCCAGAGTTCCATGAGGTCGGGTGACTTTGGCGGCCAGGCTGGGTGCGGCGCCCCCGGGTTCCGACCGTCCATGACCCGAGCCCGCCACCCTCGGGGAGAATGTCAGGAGGCGTTCCTCCGCCGAGAAAAGTGCCTAAACTGGAGCCTGCTGGGGGGTAAAATGTCAACTTTTTTCCCGCACTGGAGCCTGCTAAGGGGAAATATCACCTTTTTTTCCGGCTAACTTGTCCTGCCTGAAGCCTGCTAAGGGGAAATGTCAAAGTTTTTCAGGCCAGCCTGGCCCGCCTAGAGGTTGCTATGTGAAAAATGGCAAAGTTTTTCCGGCCAGCCTGGCCCGCCTGTGGGGTCACGGGGCAAGCTGTCTCAAAAAAGCCTGCTCAACCCTCACTGATTTCGGGCGACTCCGGGACCTCGCTCCCCGGAGGTCCCCTGGAAGTCCCGATGAGAGCGGATTTGAACGCCCGGGCCGACCCAGAGTTCCATGAGGTCGGGTGACTTTGGCGGCCAGGCTGGGTGCGGCGCCCCCGGGTTTCGAACGCAGCAGACCCGAGCCCGCCACCCTCGGGGAGAATAGCAGCGCGTCGCTGCGGGGCAAGCTGACCGGAGGAGAGGCCGGGGGCGTGGATGGGCTCCCTGGCAGAGGCCACCACCCGGGCACTCGCAGGGCGGTCGGACCGATTTTGGCGGCGGGCGGGCTCCTCCGTGGCGGAGGCCCCGATGAGAGCGGATCTGCCCGCTCGACCCCAGGCGGGGTTCCACAACTCCGGCCGAGCGAGGCACCGATCCCCCCTAAAGGGGGGGTGGGTTCCGACTCTCTATGACCCAAGCCTGCCACCCTCGGGGAGATTGGCAGGAGGTGCTCTTCTGGTGAGAACAAGCCAGCAAGGCTAGGGGTGGAGGTCGGACCCGGCGGGCTGGCCAACCCCCTCCAACAGAGGAAGGTGAAAGCCTGCATCTGTCCTGGACCTCCACTGATCGATGAGGCGACCCGCGTCAGGGCAGGGGAGATTCGACCACCAGGCCGTAGGCCTCGGGGTCCCGGCTGCTAATGGTGGGAGAGCTCTCCCCTCACTGCCCATGTACGCTCAGATCCCCCTCTGGCTGAAGATCTGTCATGAGGCTTGGTTGTCCCAGGGGACCGGGGCCAAAGGCACAGGCGAGTTTGCGGAGACCCGTAGGAAATCAACAGAGGCCTGAAGATGCTGCGGTTTCCTGTTTGGTTGACAGCAGGGAGAGGGCACTCCCCTCCCCCATGCTGGCTAGGCCGAGGCAGGCCTGTGGCAGAGCACAATTTTCTGATGGCACCGAGGAAGGCTGACGCAGACCCCCGGACCCCTCAGCGCAGCTCCCTGCAGCTGGAGGGATGCTTGCCCCTAGGGGCAAGCTACCCCAGCTGCTGGGGTGGGGATGGCCCACAGGGTGGCGAGAGGACCCGATGGAGGTGGTGTGAGTCGGACAGGTTTCCGCGGACCTGCCCGGACACCTGCCCCCTC